>NC_058521.1:209890374-210521088 GCF_904849725.1 Hordeum vulgare subsp. vulgare
AAAATATATTTAAACATGTTAGTTCAGATCTGGACAGAATTATAAATTAACGTGTGGGGTCATCTCAGAGATGCTATATGTCGTTCCGACCTCATTTAAAAATGCCTAGATAGGTAGATTAATCACACTTCACCTCCTTCCATGTATAACAACATTTAATAATGTCGTGTACCTAATCGGGATAGAACTAAATAATTCGTATGTGGAGTTTCGTCAATATGCAACTCGTTGCATATTGAACTTCACTTAATGTGTAGTAGTTGATTGTTGTGAATTGACATGCGACGTCTTGCATATATTCAACCGCTCATGTATAATTTGTGTTGTGCATCGTGTGTTGATTCTTGTTTCCAGTTTGCTTTGTCTCGATAGAGTTCCGCAAGCGTGTCGGAAAGTGAGGACCCGTCCGACTATGTCGGTTCGTCTGCTTCATGAAGTCAATCTTCTTCTAAGCGGGATCTCACGCAAGATGACCATTTCCCTAGATACCATTACTATCATTGCCATGCTAGTATTACCGTTTCTATCGTTATGTCTCGCTGCCTACCACCTGTTAAATATCAGCCTCTCAACATTGCCATGAAAACCTTCAACCTGTTCACAACCTAGCAAACCACTGATTGGCTATGTTACCGCTTGCTTAACCATGTGTTAGCGTTACTAGTTGCAGGTGCAATTGCTTCCATGTGACACCATGGGTTCCTTGTTATATCAACATATTAAATGCTATTTAAATTAATGCACCTATATACTTGGTAAAAGGTGGAAGGCTTGGCCTTTCTAGCCTGGTCTTTTGTTCCACCTTTGCCCCTTAGTTTCGGCCACCGGTGTTATGTTCCATAACTGAGCACTCCTAACACGATCGGGGTTGGTATGGGGACCCCCTTGATAATTCGTTTTAGATTAAAGCTGGTCTGGGAAGGCCCAACAATGGTACTATATTTTCCCAACAATATATTTTTGTTAATACTGAAAAGCATAGGGCGTCAAGAACCCCAGGAGTAATTATACATAAAACAGGGAGGGCCAGTGCTGATGATGTTGGCCCAAAACAGAGCACCGTGCAGGGCCAACCCGGGGCAACTCGGGTGATGTCTATCAGGCCACCGTACGCTTCGCTTATCCGTTGTGTCCTGAGAACGAGATACGCGGCTCCTATTGGGATCATCGACACGTCGGGTGGCCTTGGTGGATTAGTTTTACCATTGACGAATGTCTTGTGCATCGGGATTCCGGTGAAACTTTGGGTAATCTCAGAGTTGAGGTTTTCCACTAAGGAGTCCGACGAGATCGCGAGTTTCGTGATCGAGGATTTCTATGCGGCTTGTGGTAATTTGTGATGGACTAGTTGGAGCACCCCTGCAGTGTTAAATCTTTCGGAAAGCCATGCCCGCGGTTATGTGGCAACGTGGAAACTTTGTTTAACACTGGTTCTAGATAACTTGAAGTGAACTTAACTAAAACTTGCCAACTGAGTGCGTAACCGTGACTGTCTCTTCCGCGAGTTCCTTCTCCGATACAGGACATGTTGGGGTTATGTTTGACGTAAGTACGTGTTCAGGAGCATTCATTTGATCATCAATAGTTCACGTCCGCTATGCATAGATCTTCCCCTCTTTATTCTTGTACTCGTAAGTTAGCCACCAAAGAAATGCTTAGTCGCTTGCTGCAACCTCACCACTTAATCATACCTCACCTATTAAGCTTTGCTAGTCTTGATACCTTTGGAAATGAGATTGTTGAGTCCCCTGTGGCTCACAGATTACTACAACACCAGTTGTAGGTACAGGTAAAGGTTACTTGACGCGAGCGCGTTGATTGTTCATTTGGAGTTTCTTATTCCTCTTCATCGATCTAGGATGGGTTCCAGGCCGGCAGCCTGGGATAGCAAGGATGGACATCGTTTTCTTTTCTCGTTTGTTTTCGTCTGTAGTCGGATCCTGCTCTTCATCATGATGGTTATGTATTGTACTGATGTGACTCTAATGTAGCTTGTGGCGAGTGTAAGCCAATTCCATATACTCTTCTCTTCAATACATGTACTTGTAACGATATCCATTCTTCCGAAATGACGAGATGCGCTTCTATCCGTGTCGAGGCCCTCGTGCCAAAATAAGGATAGGATCACATCTTAGGCGTTACATATTACTACTGAAGCTACAACCTAGCAATATAGTAAACGCATCTGCAAACACAAACGTTAGTTTTAAGACAACGCTGTGGCTCCTGCCGGTTGTCGTAGCATCGACGTGCAAGTCGATATTAACTATTACAACATGATCATCTCATACATCCAATATATCACATCACGTCATTGGCCATATCATATCACAAGCATACCATGCAAAAACAAGTTAGACGTCCTCTAATTTGTTGTTGCATGTTTTACGTGGCTGCTATGGGTATCTAGTATGATCGCATCTTACTTACGCAAAAACCAGAACGGAGATGTGCAAGTTGCTATTTAACCTCTCCAAGGATTGCCTCAGTCAAAACCAATTCAACTAAAGTTGAAGAAACAGGCACTCGCGAGTCATATTTATGCAACGAGGTTGCATGTCAATCGATGAAACCAGTCTCTCGTAAGCGTACGAGTTATGTCGGTCCGGGCCGCTTCAATTCAACAATACCGCCGAATCGAGAAAAGACTAAGGAGGGCGGTAAATTGAACATCACCTTCCACAAAACATTTTGTGTTCTACTCGAGATAACATCTACGCATGAACCTAGCTCATGATGCCACTGTTAGGGAACGTTGCATGGGAATCAAATTTTTTCCTACGCACACGAAGACCTATCATGGTGATGTCCATCCACGAGTGGAGGTTAGATCTACGTACCCTTGTAGATCGCACATTGGGAAGCGTTAAAAAACGCGGTTGATGTAGTGGAACGTTTTCACATCCCTCGAACCGTCCCACGAACCGTCCCGTGATCCATCCCACGATCCGTTTAGATCTAGCGCCGAACGGACGACACCTCCGCGTTCAGCACACGTACATACTCGACGATGATCTCGGCCTTATCGATCCAGCAAGCAAGACGAATAAGTAGATGAGTTCTCCGGCAGTGTGATGGCGCTCCGGTGGTGGTGATGATCTACTCCTGCAGGGCTCCGCCCGAGCTCCGCAGAAATCCGATCTAGAGGTGAAACTGTGTGGTATAGGCTAGAGTTGCACGTGGCAAAGTTGTGTCTCAAAAAGCCCTAAACCACCACTACATACAGGAGGGAGGGGGAGGAGCTAGCCTTGAGGGACAAGTCCCTCAAGGTGCGCCGGCCGCCAAGAGGAGGAGGACTCCACCTCCAATTCGGTTTGGGAAGGAGGAGTCTTCCTCTTCCTTCCCACCTCCCTCTTTCCTTTTTCTTTTCTTTTGGTATTTTCTTTATGTGGCGCCATGGACCTCTTGGGCTGACTCCACCAGCCCACTAAGGACTTGTGGCGCCACCCTAAGACCTTGGGCTCACTCCCGGTTGGGTGGGCCCCTCCAGGTGAACACCCGGAACCCATTCGCCACTCCCGGTACACTGCCGGTAATGCCCGAAACTTTCCGGTGACCAAATGAAACCACCCTATATATCAATCTTCGTTTCCGGACCATTCCGGAAACCCTCGTGACGTCCGTGATCTCATCCAGGACTCAGAACAACATTCGGTAAACACACATATAACTCAACTATACTAAAACATCATCGAACCTTAAGTCTGCAGACCCTGCGGGTTCGAGAGCTATGCAGACATGACCCGAGAAAACTCCTCGGTCAATATCCAATAGTGGGACATGGATGCCCATATGGGATCCTACATATTCTTCGAAGATCTTATCGCTTGAACATCAGTGTCAAGGATTCATATAATCCCGTATGTCATTCCCGTTGTCCTTCGGTATGTTACTTGCCTGAGATTTGATCGTCGGTATCCGCATACCTATTTCAATCTCGTTACCGACAAGTCTCTTTACTCGTTCTGTAATACAAGATCCCGTGACTTACACTTAGTCACATTGCTTGCAAGGCTTGTGTGTGATGTCGTATTACCGAGTGGTCCCCGAGATACCTCTCCTTCACACGGAGTGACAAATCCCAGTCTTGATCCATACTAAATCAATGGACACCTTCGGAGATACCTGTAGAACACCTTTATAGTCACCCAGTTACGTTGTGACGTTTGATGCACACAAGGTATTCCTCCGGTGCCTGTGAGTTATATGATCTCATGGTAATAGGAATAAATACTTGATATGCAGAAAAAAATAGCAATAAAATGACACGATCAATATGCTACATTCATAGTTTGGGTCTAGTCCATTACATGATTCTCCTAATGATGTGATCCAGTTATCAAGCAACAACACTTGCACATAGTCAGAAAACCTTGACTATCCATGATCAACTGGCTAGCCAACTAGAGGCTTGGTAGGGACATTGTTTTGTCTATGTATCCACACATGTATCTATGTTTTCATTCAATACAACTATAGCATGGATAATAAACGAATATCTTTAAACATGAAATATAATAATAACTATTTATCATTGCCTCTAGGGCATATTTCCAACATTTTAATGGGAGGAATATCAATACCCCAAAATGAATTTTTTTCCTCAACAAGAGAAGTATGATCCTACTATCTCTAAGGGAACACAAGCTCAATATGATATTCCACAACAAGACCACAAGCTAAATGGCAAGGGCAAGATTCAAGAGGAGACTAACTCATTTGAAGACCAACCTCAAGACATGGTTAAGAGGGTTCCCAAGGCCACTACAAGCTCTACTTCATGAAGTGCTACTTCAACTCCAAGGAGCCCCATCAAGTTGATGTGGGTCCAAAAGAAGAAGAACTAGAGAGTTGTTGAAGGGTGATTCCGCCAACAAACTTCACTCATATTCATTTCTTGGCAAATACTTGTGCAATCAACTCCAACCTTATGCACTAGTTCAAGGGGTCACAAAACCCCTCTTTGGTAAGCAAGAGACAACGTACTCAATGCGTCAATGGACATCATCATATGAGCATTGCACTCCATTTCCATAGATATCCATGTTATTGTTCCTTGTCTTGGACTTACTGATACGTCTCCGTCGTATCTACTTTTCCGAACTCTTTTTCCCTTGTTTTGGACTCTAATTTGCATGATTTGAATGGAACTAACCCGGACTGACGCTGTTTTCAGCAGAATTGCCATGGTGTTGTTTTTGTGCAGAAATGAAAGTTCTCGGAACGTCCTAAAAATTTACGGAGATTTTTTCTGGAATAAAAGAAAAATACCTGCGCAAAGATCCATGTGAGGGGGCGTGCCAGTGGGCCACAAGCCCCTGGGCCGCGGACACCCCCTATGGTCGCGCCATGAGGGCTTATGTGGCCCACGTGGCACCACCGCCCCCAATCTCAGTCCTATATCTTCCGTTTCGCCACGGAAAAAAAATCAGAGAGAAGGTTTCATCGCGTTTTGCGATACGGAGGCGCCGCCACATCCTGTTCTTCATCTAGAGGGCAGATCTGGAGTCCGTTTCGGGCTCCGGAGAGGGGAAATCGTCGCCATCGTCATCATCAACCTTTCTCCATCGACAATTCCATGATGCTCTTCATCGTTCGTGAGTAATCTCATCATAGACTTGCTGGACAGTGATGAGTTGGATGAGATCTATCATGTAATCGAGTTAGTTCTTGACGGGGATTGGTCCCTAGTATCCACTATGTTCTAGATTGATGTTGCTACTACTTGGCTATGCTTAATGCTTGTGACTAGGGCCCGAGTGCCATGATTTCAGTTCTGAACCTATTATGTTGTCGCCAATATATGTGTGTTTTAGATCCTATCTTGCAAGTTGTAGTCACCTACTATGTGTTATGACCCGGCAACCCCGGAGTGACAATAGCTGGAACCACTCCCGGAGATGACCATAGTATGAGGAGTTCATGTATTCACCGCGTGTTAATGCGTTGGTCCGGTTCTTTATTAAAAGGAGAACCTTAATATCCCATAATTTCCATTAGGACCCCGCTGCCACGGGAGGGATGGACAATAGATGTCATGCAAGTTCTTTTCCCTAAGGACGTATGACTACATACGGAATACATGCCTACATTAGATTGACGAACGGGAGCTAGCCACATATCTCTCCGTGTTATAACTGTTACATGATGAATCATATCCGTCACACTCGTACACCACCGATCCACTTCCTACGAGTCTTTTACTACTGGTCCTCGCTATGTTACTTTGCCTAGGCTTGTCCCTTGCTACAAGAGGGATTGGGCCACTTTGCTGCTGTCACTTTGCTTGCAGACACTAATCTTTCAGGTGTGGTTGAATTGACAACTCAGTTGCTAATACTTGAGAATATCCTTTAGCTTCCCCTTGTGAGCGAATCAATAAATTTGGGTTGAATACTCTACCCTCGAAAACTGCTGCGATCCCATACGCTTGTGGGACATCACTTACCCATGTAGGTGTGAAGAGTATTGAAACAACAAGGATTGCTCCCAATTCAAGATGATCTTCATCAATAATGATCATCCACTACAACATCTACATGAAGTTTTCAATGACAAAACCCAAGGTTAGTTCACCCCTCTTACGGGGGATATCACATCTAGGGGGAGCTTTGCTGTAAGAGTTGAGCTAAAGCATCTCTAAATGGTGTGAATACATTAATGCATTATGTAAAAGTGGCAACCCCACTTGTGCTTAAACAATGAGTATGACCTATGATAAAGTGTACTTGGCTCCTAAGTCAATACACTCTTATATAGATGACTTTGTCATTGCATATTGCTTGGTAGATACTAGAGTGGTTTTCATGCTTCACATATTTTATTTGCCATTTTATTGTGTGAGCATATTTGTATGCATATTTTTATTCATTTAAGGACATCCAATTGTGGTTATTTGGGTTTTATTTTTCTCCCAATTGGATGTACAAGAATGCCTAGGTACTCCATCTAGCTATCTACTCTATCTTGTCTCAAATTCTATTCATGATTAATAACAAAATTTCAACAAGAACATTTTTAGACCCTCCGGGTGAGGAGCACTCGGAACCACCGATTTGAATATGGCTTACCTCCAAAACCTTCTAAGTCCATTATGGTGCAGCCAACCACTGCACACTCCATTCCACCGAAAGGCACTTAGGTTGACCTAAATTTTGTATCTTGGTACCACCGACCAGAAAATCTCGGCATCACCACGTTTCCCTGATCAAGCAGTTCTAAACTTCGATGCCACCAATATTTTATTCTTGGTATCACCGAGAACACATGGGTATATATATCTGCGCCGCCATCAAATTTCTTTGAAGCCCTCGCTCCTGCACCCCATTATTGCTGCATACAAGTTCTACAGACATCGCCTTTGACCTCCACATGCCCTTGCTACCGGAATGTGCTGCCATCAATGAGAATCTCTTTCACCATTGCGGCCATAGAGAAGCTCCGCCAAGTTAGTGTAAAACTTCGATCCCCTTTTCGTTCCCTTTCCAAATCTTACACAAAAGGTCCCTGATACGTCCATTTTGCATCATGATTCCCTATCGATATTTGTGTTATTCTTGTCCATTATTCCCTATTATCATACAATTCTTATGCCCTTTCTCTTGAATATGTAGGGTATATAACAAAGAGGAAAATATCTAGAAACTGGAACTCTGGACTAGTAAACTGAGAAAAAGATCGAAAAATCAACAGACTCCAAATGACATAAAACTCTAGGGAGATTTTAATGGAATATTTAATAATTATTGGGCCAAAAATATACCAGAGGGGGGCCACCTCCTAGCCACAAGCCAACATGGCGCGCCCACCGCCTGGGCGCGCCCTGATAGTTTGTGGGCTCCCTACATGTTCTCTGAGGCCCCTATTCTCCTATATTGTTTGTTTTGACCTAGAAAAAATCATAAAAAGTATTTTGGGGCGAAGTGCAGCTGTCTCGAGGCGGAAACCTGAGCAGAGGCCATTCTGCTCTCCAGCAGAGAGATTCTGCCGGGGGAATTCTCCTCCGGGAGGGGGAAATCAAAGCCATCATCATCACCAACTCTTCCTCCTTCATGGGAGGATCAATCATCATCAACATCTTCACCAACACCATCTCATATCCAACCACAGTTCTTCTCTTGGACCCAATCTTTCTCTGAAAACCTCTCATTGGTACCTGTGGGTTACTAGTTGTGTTGATTACATCTTGTAGTTGATGCTTGTTGGATTACTGGCTAGAAGATATTATTTTCATATCCTTAATCATTATTACATCTCTTATCTTCAACATTTTGATGAGGTGTGAGTAGTCATTATTGTTCCTGAGGACATCTGAGAAGTCTTGTTATTGTCGGCCCCCTGAGACCGGGTGTACCCAGGCCCGCCGGTCTGCGGCCCCAGGAGCAACATGCTACACAGGCCTGGTTCGACCGATCAACAAGCCTAGGAAGGAAGACCCTTGCGAGGACCCTCGCCTCATGAGGCAAGCGCAAGAGGATCATCGCCAAGGGCAACGAGAGGTCTCACGCACCAAGGACACCTCCTAAGGCTACCCCTGAGGCCCTCACGGGGTGGGCTCATCAAGGGCGACTAGGCAGGGTCTCGCCACCCTACATCTTCATGTGGGTGGCACGGGCTGCACAGGTTATGGCAGCGCAGTGCTAGCAGGCACAAACAGAGAGGCTTTCCACTTTTGTGCTAAGGAAGCGGGCCTAGCTGGCGGGATTCCAAAGCCACCCCAAAGGTTTCCTGTTTGGTGCAAAAGGACCAAGGTTGGGGGCTCGGCAGGACAGAGGTCACCCCCGATCCCACCTGTGCATCATGGTGAAGAGCTTTGGCTGGTAAAGACAACTTTTCTGATGGTGGACTGCACTCTTGTCCCCTTTCAAAATGGACATTGTGGCAACCCTTCCTGCCGTGTGTTTCAGGGGGAAGAGGACCAAGGCGAGTATAAAAGAGAGGCCTGACCTTCGTAGCAGGGATTCCATCGTCTCGATTAGAGCAAGAACCCGCCTTTGTACTTGTCTTCCACCTCAAGCAATCCAAACAAGCAGGAGTAGGGTCTTACACCACAAGGTAGCCCAAACCTGGGTAAACTGCCCGCATGTTCTTGTTCGCGTTCCTTATCTCGAGCCATCGGAGAGTCACAGTGAGGTTGAGAGGTAGAATAGGGTAGGAAAGCAAGAACACCCTAGTGTTCGAACCTTTTTGGGTATGCGGAGCCCCGATTCGGACATTTGGCATGCTAGTTAGGGGTGCATAGCCGCTCTCCAGCTCCAGTTTTGTCTCCAGCTTCACCTATCCCATGGACAACGCTCGTCGCGCGCGACCTTATCACTCGGTGCCGGACGACCGGCACCAACCCACTAGCATCGCGACCACCACCATCGCTGCTCGTGCAACCTACGAGAAATAGGGCTCCTCACGCCCCCTCGTGTGACAAGGTGGCCACCTCGCTGCGTCCCTGTGACGCGTGCTGATACGTTTCCAACATATCTATAATTTTTGTTTGTTCCATGCTATTATATTATCTGTTTTGGATGTTTTATACACATTTATTTGTTGTTTTATATTATTTTTGGGACTAACCTATTAATCTAGAGCCTAGTGTCAGTTTACGTTTTTCCATGTTTTTGAGTATTGCAGATAAGGAATATTAAACGGAGTCCAAACGGAACAAAATATCCGGAAAGATTTTTCTTGGACCAGAAGACACCGAGGAGACTTGGAGTAGGGGGCAGGGCATCTGCCGGGAGGCCACAAGCCTGTGGGGAGCGCACTAGGGGGGTGGCCGCACCCCTGGCTTGTGGCCCCCTGTAGGTCTCCTAACCCTATTCTTTGGCCTATAAATTGCCAATATTCCCATATCGCCAAAAAGAGCCACGAAAATACTTTTACGCCGTCGGGAGCCTCTGTTCCCGTGAGATCCAATCTGGGAGCCTTTTACGGTAATATACGAGAGAGGAAATTGATCATGGAGGGCATCTACATCAACTCCATTGCCCCTCCGATGATGTGTGAGTAGTTCACCACAGACCTGCGGGTCCATAGCTAGTATCTAGATGGCTTCTTCTCTCCCTTTGATCTTCAATACCATGTTCTTCATGATCTTCATGAAGATCTATCCGATGTAATACTCTTTTGCGGTGGGTTTGTCGAGATCCGATGAATTGTGAGTTTATGTTCAGATTATATATGAATATTATTTGAGTCTCCTTAGAATTCTTATATGCATGATTTCATATCTTTGCAAGTCGCTTCGAATTATTGGTTTGGTTTGGCCAACTAGTTTGGTAATTCTTGCAATGGGAGAAGTGCTTAGTCTTAGGTTCAATCTTGCGGTGTCCTCACCCGATGACATAGTAGGGGTAGCGAGGCACGTATTGTATTGTTGCCATCAAGGATAAAAAGATGGAGTTTTCATCATATTGCTTGAGTTTATCCCACTACATAATGTCATCTTACTTAATGCATTACTCTGTTCTTCATGAACTTAATACTCTAGATGCAGGCATGAGTCGGTCGATGTGTGGAGTAATACTAGTAGATGCAGAATCATTTCAGTGTACTTGAAACGAACGTGATGCCTATATGCATAATCATCGCCTTAGATATCTTCATAATTATTCACTTTTCTATCAATTGCCTGACAGTAATTTTTTCAACCACGTATTATTTTCCTTTATGAGAGAAGCCTCTAGTGAAACCTATGGCCTCTGGGTCTATTTTCCATATTATATTTTCAGATCTATAAACCAAAAATACCAAAAAATACTTTGCTGCAATTTATTTACTTTTATTTCCGAAATCTTTTATATCTATCTCTATCAGATCTCATCCTTGCAAATAAGTGTGAAGGGATTGACAACCCCTTTATAGCATTGGGTGCAAGTGTTTGTTTGTTTTTGTAGGTACTACTGTTGGGGCCTTGCTTGTTCCTCCTATTGGATTGATACTTTGGTTCTCAACAAACTAAGGGAAATACTTATCTACTTCGCTGCATCACCCTTTCCTCTTCAGGGGAAAACCAACACAAGCTCAAGAGGTAGCAAGAAGGATTTCTGGAGCCGTTACCAGGGAGGATACTTAGCAAGATCAAGCCTACCATGTACCCATCACAAACTCATCTCTTGCATTTACTTTATTTTCCATTTGCCTCTCGTTTTCCTCTCCCCCACTTCTAAAAGGTTATCAGAAATTACCAAAAAGATTTGCCTTTTTATTCGCCCTTTTCCGTTCGTCTTTGCGTTTGCTTCTCGTTTGATTAGGTGTTAGATCGCTTAAACTTATGGCTGCCCTTGCCACTATCTCTAGTATTCATGAGAATGAAATTCTTAATTTTAAGCAAATAGAAGGAGGGAACTTAAAAGAAGGTTGGTACAGAATTTGCAATGCTCAAAATAGATCTATTCGTAGGCAATCCACTATCGTTCTCCTTTGCAATTTTTATGTGGGTGTCTCTCCTTGGAATAGATATGTTTTGGATACCATCATGGGACGAAACTTCTTGGGAAGCCATACCTTTGATTCTTATAATGCCATGACAAATCTCGTAGGTTCACCCCTACTCAAGGTTAATGAAACAATCTTAACTTTGGAACATGTGATGCGAAGGATAGATGCTATTGAGAATAAATTTGCTACCACTGAGCTCATTAAAAACTTGGATGAAAATATTCATAATCATACTAATCAATATGGATCTAAGTTAGGAGTTACTTTAAAAAACCTAATGGAAAAGGAACCCATAGTTAACAAAAAATTGGATCAAGATTCTTCTAGACACGAAAGCTTCAGGACATTATTACCAACTTGGGTTCCGCCTTTGGCTCTATTCAAACCACTCCTCCTCCTAAGATTACCAAGTTTGTTTATGTTCCAAAAAATAAGGGAGAATCCTCTAAAAAGGGTGATGGAGATCTTAAGATGATAAGCGTTCACCCTAGCTCTATTAGGGAACTTGATACTACAAGTGAAATTCTGGATTTCTCACCTAGGATTATGATTATTGATAAAACCAAAGGATTTTCCAGGATTCACAAGTGTGCAATTGATGAGTTGCATACCAAAGATGACAATACCTAGATCTATTACATTATGCCTAGCTAGTGGCGTTAAACAATAGCGCTTGTTGGGAGGCAACCCAATTTTATTTGTTTTTCTTCTGTTTTTGCTTCCGATTTTGAGTGTTGCACACATTATTACCTCTGTAATAATTGTGTTTTCTTGTTTTAATTAGTGTTTGAGCCAAGTAAGACCTTTGGGATGGTCTACGGTGTTTGCAAGTTGATTTTGCTGAAAAACAGAAGATTTTGCTCTCAGTCCAGGAATTTTGTAAATTCATTGGAACGCTCTTTTGATCTGAATTTTTTACAAATTTCCCATATTGTCCTATTTTTTTAAGAATTTGTGGAGTTCAGAAGTGTTCAAAGTAAACAGATTGCTACAGACTGTTCTATTTCAATAGATTCTGTTTTCTTTGTGTTGTTTGCTTATTTTGATGAATCTATGGGTTGTATCGGGGGAAATGAATCATGGAGAAGTTGGAATAGAATAAATATTGCATCAATATAAACAAAGAATGAGTTCACAACATTACCTAAAGTGGTGATTTATTTTTCTTATACTAACATATCTCATGAGTTTTCTGTTGAGTTTTGTGTTGTGAAGTTTTCAAGTTTTGGGTAAACATTTGATGGACAATGGAATAAGGAGGGGTAAGAGCCTAAGCTTGGGGATGCCCAAGGTACCCCAAGTCATATAAAATGATACCAAAGAGCCTAAGCTTGGGGATGCCCCAGAAGGCATCCCCTGTTTCGTCTTCAATCCATCGGTAAATTTACTTGAGGCTATATTTTTATTCACCACATGATATGTGTTTTGCATGGAGCGTCTTGTATGATATGAATCTTTACCTTTTAGTTTGCCACAATCATCCTTTCTGCACACATATTTTGAGAGAGGGACACACTAAATCGGGAATTTATTAGAATACTCTTCGTGCTTCACTTATATCTTTTGAGCTAGGCAATGTTGCTCTAGTACTTCACTTATATCTTATAGAGCACGACAATGTTGTGTTCATAGAAATTATTAAACTCTCGTACCTCACTTATATTATTTTGAGAGTTCTTTAAACATCATGGTAATTGGTTTAGGTTACGAATTTAGTCCTAATAGAATGGGCATCGAAGAGGGATATAATAAAAACTTTCATATTAAGTGCATTGAATATGATGAGAAGTTTGATTCGTTGCATATAGTTTTGAGATATGAAGATGGTAATATGAGAGTCAAGCTAGTAAGTAATTTTGAATTAGAAAAAAATACTTCTTTTAAAGCTTGTGATTCCCGTAGCACGCATGTATGGTGAACCGTTATGTGATGAAGTCGGAACATGATTTCTTTAATGATTGTCAACCTTTGTGTGGAGGTCGGGATCGTGCGATGGTTAACTCCTACCAACCTTCCCCTAGGAACATACGTCTAATACTTTGCTTAAATAACTAATAGGCATTTGCAATAAGTATGTGAGTTCTTTATGACTAATGTTGAGTTCATGGACTATACGCACTCTTACCCTTCCACCTTTGTTAGCCTCTCTAGTACCGCGTAACTATCGCAGGTGCATTAAACCCACCTTCCTCAAAATAACCACCATATATTTTCCTCAAAACAGCCACCATATCTACCTATTATGACATTTTCATAGCCATTCCGATATATATTTCCATGCAACACCACCATCTCATTTTTATGACACGCACCATCACTTCCATATTGCTTATACAGTCATATTTTGTTCTACATATCGAGTTGTAATTTTGAGTTGTAAGTAAATAAAAGTGTGATGATTTTCATTATTAGAGCATTGTCCCATGTGAGAAAAGGATAATGGAAGCTATGATTCCCTCAGAAGTCGAGATGAGTCTCGAGACTTTACAAAAAATAGAAGAGGCCAGCGAAGCCCATAAAAAAATCGAAGAGGCCAAAGAAGGCCACCAAAAAAAGAAAGAGAGAAAAAAGAGATATAGAGAGAAGGGACAATGCTAATATCTCTTTCCACACTAGTGCTTCAAAGTAGCACCACGTTCTTCATAGAGAGTCTTCTATTTTTCACTTTCGTATAACTAGTGGGATTACATCTTTTGCACAACCACTTAGTTTTATTTTTGAGATTTCATACAGTTATAGCTCTAGTGAAGTTGTTGCATAGCAAACCCTAGTCACTCACATTAATATCTATTGATGGGCATCTCCATAGCCCGTTGATATGCCGTGTTGATGTGAGACTATCTCCTCCTTTTTTGCAACCTCCACCACACTTTATTCCGCCTATAGTGCTATATCCATGGCTCACGCTCATGTATTGCGTGAGAGTTGACAAGGTTTGAGAACATAAAAAGTGTGAAACAATTGCTTGATTTCCATCGGGGTTGTGCATGATTTAGATACTTTGTGTGGTGAAGATAGAGCATAGCCAGTCCATATGATTTTGTAGGGATAACTTTCTAAGACCATGTTATTTCGAAAAGAAGCAATTATCTTATTAGTATGCTTGAAGTATTACTGTTTTTATATCAATATTAGACTTTTGTGTTGAATCTTATGGATCTGAATATTCATGCCACAATAGAGAATATTACATGGATAAATATGTTAGGTAGCATTCCACATCAAGAATTCAATTTTTATCATTTACCTACTCGAGGACGAGCATGAATTAAGCTTGGGGATGATTGATATGTTCCCAACGTATCTATAATGTTTGATTGTTCCATGCTATTGTATGATCTGTTTTGGATGTTTTATATGCATTTATATGTTGTTTTATATTATTTTTGGGACTAACCTATTAATCTAGAGCTTAGTACCAGTTTATGTTTTTTCCACGTTTTGGAGTATTACAGTTAAGGAATATTAAACGGAGTCCAAACGGAACAAAATCTCCAGAAAGATTTTTCTTGGACCAGAAGACACCCAAGAGACTTATAGTAGGGGGCAAGGCACTTGCCAGGTGGCCACAAGCCTGCAGGGCGCACCCTGGGGGTGGCCTCGCCCTTGGCTTGTGGGCCCCCTGCACGTCACCTAGCCCTATTTCTTGGCGTATAAATTTCCAAATATTCCTGTATCGCCAAAAAGAGCCACGAAAATACTTCTACGCCGCTGGGAGCCTCTGTTCCCAAGAGATCCAATCTGGGAGCCTTTTTCGGTAATCTACCGGAGAGGGAATTGATCATGGAGGGCATCTACATCAACTCCATTGCCCCTGCAATGATGTGTGAGTAGTTCACCACAGACCTACGGGTCCATAGCTAATAGCTAGATGGCTTCTTCACTCTCTTTGATCTTCAATACCATGTTCTTCATGATCTTCATGGAGATCTATCCGATATAATACTCTTTTTTGGTGTGTTTGTAGAGATCCGATGAATTGTGAGTTTATGTTCATATTATCTATGAATATTATTTGGGTCTCTTCTGAATTCTTATATGCATGATTTCATATCTTTGGAAGTCTCTTTGAATTATTTGTTTGGTTTGGCCAACTAGATTGGTAATTCTTGCAATGGGACAAGTGCTTAGTTTTGGGTTCAGTCTTGCTGTGTACTCACCCAATGACATAGTAGGGGCAACAAGGCACATATTGTATTGTTGCCATCGAGGATAAAAAGTTGGGATTTTCATCATATTGCTTGAGTTTATCCCTCTACATCATGTCATCTAACTTAATGCCTTACTCTGTTCTTCATGAACTTAATACTCTAGATGCAGGCAAGAGTCGGTCGATGTGTGGAGTAATACTAGTAGATGCAGAATCGTTTCGGTCTACTTGACACGGACGTGATGCCTATATGCATAATTATTGCCTTAGATATCTTCATAATTATTCGCTTTTCTATCAATTGCTCGACAGTAATTTGTTCACCCACCGTAGTATTTTCCATATTATATTTTCAGATATATAAACCAAAAATACTTTGCTGCAATTTATTTACTTTTGTTTCCGCAATCTTTTATATCTATCTTTATTATATCTCATCCTTGCAAATAAGTCTGAAGGGATTGACAACCCCTTCATAGCGTTGGGTGCAAGTGTTTGATTGTTTGTGTAGCTACTACTATTGGGGACTTTCTTGTTCCTCCTACTGGATTGATACCTTGATTCTCAACAAACTGAGGGAACTACTTATCTACTTCACTACATCACCCTTTCCTCTTCAAGGGAAAACCAACGCAGTCTCAAGAGGTAGTTCCTACCTCTGCTTGTGTCCATGTGGGAGACCTAAACGTGCATGACACGCTGCTCATGGCAAGTGAATTTATCCGCCACCGTCCGATAGGAGGAGGCTAGAACGCGTGGGCGTACCACATTGCCGAGATCATCACCATAGCCAGGAGGGCCCTGGAACCCTACGCCCCGCTTTGGCCCCCAGTGCCCGAAGGTGGGCTTGGCCAGCGGGCCGCCTCCACCGCCGCATGACGATTAACTTGCTCCACAACCCGAGGGGCCCGAGTAGGGTCTGCCTCGCGACATGCTCCTTCTTCTCTAGGTCCCCATGACCGGCTTTGGGCTTCCGTTGTGCCCCTACGACGCGCATGAAAGAGTTGGCGGGATGTTCTATGCTCACCACAACCCACACACTTAGAACATGGAGGACTGCCGGGCAATCGGGTCTTCCCGCAGTGAGAGTGCTATCTGATGCCGCAACTACATCGCCCGCATTGGCGGGTGTGAGTGTGATCGCGACAGCGGTGTAGGGGACGACCTTGGAGACCACCCTCGCCAGGGCTCGCACGACCAACCCCACGGCGATAGTGGAAGTAGTGTGTCTCAAGAAGATGCTCGGTGCGTGTGGCCTCGCAGCATGCGCCCCGAGGACAGTGCAGCCATACCACCATGACCACGACCCCCGAGGGGAAGGGTATCGCGGCAGACACTGGGGTCATGGTCCTCGCGCCCCAATCCAGCCATTGCCTCCCTCCGACATAGGAGGCCACGCCGTGCGCCCTCGTAAGGTCGGGCTTGGGGGCTCCCGCCTGGAGCCGTCTGGCTTGGTCGGTGTGGCGAGGGGACGCCCGTGGATACCATGGAGACGCACCCTGGCATGCGTCCCCATGAGCTAGGAGTGTAGCGCCAACCGCCAAGGGCACATGAGTTCGTTGTTAAATAGATCAGCAAGCTGCAATAGGTGTGGGCCATGCAAGCCTCGCAAAGCGCCGGGACCCTGTGGGCCCATGAAGCCTCAGGAGACAGCTGTCCCCCACCATAGGGGTAGACCCCTGTGGCTTGTGATGTTAAGAGGCTTGACGCACCCGCGGCAACTTGGCCGTCAGGTGACTTTTTGGGTCGTTCAAATCAAGGAATTCCATGTATTAACCGGTTTGAACTGCCATGGGGCAGGTGCCTTGCTGTGTCCCATGACAACTCACCTAACAACGCCCTCTTGTGGCCACGCGAGGCGCGATGGCGCTCATATTTGGGCCAGAGGAGCGCTGCACCGACATGCACACTCCCACGCCGAAACACACAGAAGCACTTGAAGACCGGGTTAGGCACTCCTGAGCCTTGGGCATGGGGTGTCCGCCCAATCGTCGTTACCTGTGACACTCTCCCTAAGATTGAGTGGGTTGTATGCGCTCGGAGCCTCCTAAGTGGAAGCCCATGACGAGCCGTGTCATGGCCTCAGTTGAGGGCTCCCGCCCACACCCAAGTGGAAGTCCCTATGCTCCCTGCTGGCGGAATGACTATCGAACCACGACTATGTCCACGCCCTAGTGGAACCCTTGCGTCGCGCCTGGGAAATGGTCGAAGAAGACGTTCCATGGGCGGCAACTAACCCAGGCGGTCCCGTGCTGGACACGACAGTCACACGTCTTTTAGGCTGACCCCTGCTAGATACGGCAGCCTCATTTCTTTCTAGGTTGACCCGTGCTGGATACAGCGGTTGCTTTTCTTCCTTTCTTTCTTGTACTTGTGAACAAGCTCACCAGGCCGATCCATGCTAAACATGGCATCCACACCTCCCATTTTTGGGCTCGTTAACAAGTTCGCCTCGAGTTTTCATGAAGGTCTTGGTCTCCTGCTTTTCGCAGAGTTTTGTTAGTTTTCTCTCTTCTTGTCATGCCCACGTCTAGTGGAAGCCCCATGCATCGCGCTAGGGAGAAGACAACAAAGAATGCCCCCGGGGGCCGCGCCACCATAGGGTGGAAGGCCATTGGTCCGGAGGCCGCATGGCTCCTCGTGCGGCACGCGCCTGCTGGCTTTACCTTGGGCCGCATGCTCGCAGGGGCTAGGCATGGTGCCTTTTCATGGGTCTGCCGCGACAGTGGTGGGAAGCTAGAGATCTTAGTTCTGGCTCTCGGGCGCACCCACAGACACATCATTTCGTCAAGGCCCTCGGCTCCTATACTTATCGTGTAACACCAAAATACAAGCGGGCAAGCATGTACCATTTGGGACAAGGCATTTATCTATGGGACATCCCTCAAGGGGCCTCGTGAGGCGAGCCCCAGAAGCAGCAACACCTCGAGCGAGCCGCTCTCGCGCTGAAGGCGAGCTTCTGAGCGCCGTGCCTCAGGAGCCCTCGTACCCATGCTCGGGGGTTGACCTTAGCAACACAAGGCATCGACATGACCTTGAAGAGGGTTCAGCTTGACAAAGAGTACGTGGGAGAAGTTTATTTTCGCTCCAAAATAGCATTCGATTTGAAGCATGAAGGACATAACCCCTATTTACACGCCCCCATGGGGCCAACATGTTGCATTACTTGAAAGGGAAGACAATGCAAAAGAAGGAAGATCGGGCTCTCAAAGCACCACCACCAGGGACCTCGACGTTGGTGTTGTGCGCACTTAGTCAAATCCCTCCTTTATGACGTGAGATCCCGGGGAGCTATCGGAGTCGCTGTCGCCCCCGCTACCCCCGGAGGAATCGCTGCCGCTGCCATCGCTGCCGGAAGGGCTGTTGTTGCTGGTGTTGTCGCCTTCTATGCAGCAGTCCATGCGATCACCGGCGCTCCCGAAGGCCTTCATAAAAAGCATGGTGGCCTCGACAAACTTGAATAGAGGACGTGCCCTTGCTGCAAGCCCCGGGCAAGGGTGAACGACTTCCACCCATGCCTCAAGAACATGAAGCCGAGGGAGTGGAACTCCGTCGCCACCTCGGTAGGCCCGTTGCAGCAGCCATCTAGGTGCAGACACATGTCCAGGGGCGTGTGCTCCTCTATCTCCTCCGTGAAATAGTCAGGGAGCCAGAGCTAGGTGCGAGGCCTACCCTCCATCCGTACGATGAACTCCCAGAGTGACTTCATGATGTGGGAGGCCGGGTGTTCGTGCCGTACCACTGGCCACGTTCCCTTTGCCGTGCATGATGCGCCCGCTCCCCCCTTCACTGCTTTCTCATTCTCAACGACAAAGGACCTCTTCACTAGTGCCATCACTGCAGTAATGACAAGCAAGAATGAAGAGAAAGTATGAGGAGGTTGGCATAGGAGACCCTTCCCCTTGCCCTTATATGGAGTCCGAGTGGGTGTTCAGCCTGCATCTCCTTGCCCACATTCAGCGGCCAGATGGTTAATGAGGGCAATGATGTCCCCACGCCGCGTGCAGGCTTTACTTCAACACCGGGCGGTTGCCGAGGCGTCATAGGGAAGTGGGAGAAGCCCGCGCCCCGTTGTGCACCACGTGTCATGCTCGACTTTCAGATGGAGGGGTCCCGCGCTGTCCCGATTCCCCTCACCACACGAAGCGAGCCCATCACACGCCCGTGGGCTGCTTTTCTTGGTTCGCGGGCCTGGGGAAGCCTAGGAACATCTTCTCGTGACCCCGCGGCACATGCCACGGCTTGGGATCAATCCATCTCCAAGCTTCGCGGGCAAGGCCCTCGCGAGGGCACCAGCCTTGCGAGGCTCGCACAAGCAACCGTCGTCAGGGGCTTCACGGCGCCCCCGCAGAGCTGCACCGAGAAGCTTCCCCCGAAGACTTTGTGGGGAAGGATGGCTAAGGTAAAGCGAAGCAACATCCTAGCTAGGTAAGTGCGAGTACTAAGGAGTGCTTGGGGGATGTCACTCTTAGGCCCCCGTCGCGCCTCAGGGGCGAGGGCCTCGGGAGCCACGTGCTACGGGACTCCACCGGCTAGAGCATAGGAAACACAGGAAGAGCAAGGAGAACCTCGCGGAAGGAACAAAGGAACACCAAGCATAACATGCAACTACTTCTTAAGGCAAAAATATATTACATAATGTCTGACACCCTCCTAGGACCAAGTGATTATTGATGCAACATGAAAGGGATAGAAAAGCCTAAGCGGATGAGGCGCTGTCCTCATCGTGGCCCCCGGAGGCCCCGGCGCCGAGGCTACCGCTCTCCTCGGAGGATGGTGCCTCGATGAACCGCCCGACCAGGGACTCCACGTGCTCACGCACCACGTCCCTAAGGGAGCGCCGGAGTTCTGCGGGCACCGACTCGATCACATGGAGAGGTCAAACTCGTGGTCGTGGCGACTTTGGTTGGAGAACACACGCGTCAGCGCGCTTGACTCGATGTCTTGTCCACCTTGGAGACGCCCGATTCCAGCGCCTCCACCACCTTGAGGAACGAGTCGAGGTGCCCGCCGTTTCCATGCATGCACGACAGCGCCGGGGCGTCCTCGACAAAGTGGCAGAGCCTACGGTTCGTTCGACGAGAAAGGCCTAGAAACTGCTTGTCTTGTTGCGCCTCCATCCATTGTGCGTCCGCCACGTCATCCCTGGCCGCCTGCATGGCATCGGCGGCGTCTCTAACTTGGGCCTAAAGCCACGCTAGCTCCACCTTAGCGCCCTCCTCACCCCTGAGGGCGGCCTAGAGAGCGGCTCGGGCGTCTTGAAGCTCGGCCCTAAGCGCACCAACCTCCTCCTGGAGCATGTCACACCTGAGCTGGAGACAGTTTTCCTACTGGGCAATCTCGTCATGGTACTCCTCCAAGGTTGTGGCCAGATCTTGGGCCACCCTCGCATCCACACCAGCAAGGGCTTCCTCATGCACTGCCACGAGGGCGGCCTTGTCCGCACGAACATGCCCCTCGAGGGCCTCGAGGTGCTCGCGCTCCGCCTCCTGATCGTAGGCGGTCCGGGCAGCCTCCCGCTCACAGAGAGCCACGTCCGCCTCCTGCTTTATAATGGCACCTCTCTCAGGGCCAGGTCCGCCTCGCGCTTGGTGCTCCGAGAGGCGGATGTGATGGTTTGGGCCGCGCCCCCCCAGGGCCTTGTCGTTGCTCCGGTGGGGGCTGCGGGTCCTCCAGGGCTCGTCAGGCCAAGGGCATATGTGGAGGCCTCCCAAGGAGGCAGCGCGCGAGAGGACACCCCCAGCAGGGCATCACAGTGCCTCTTGGGTGTTGGTTCCCTAGAAAATTCGGTGATCAGATTCATCGGGCCAAACAAGGTACGCAAGGAAAAGCAATGGCGACGACACACTTATCATCGTTAGCAGCCCAGTGCCATTGCGTTGGGGTCGGCCGTGACTCTGAAGGCCCTGCGCACACCTTAACATTTGAGGCATCGCTCCTGGCCACCATGGGAAGAGGAAAAGGAGGAAGAAAGTGACGTTTGCACAAGAACGATGGAGCAACGCAGGAGGATGGCAGAAGGGAGAAGCAGTGTGGTGGAAGCTCTGCCCTACGGGTGTTTTGATTTTATAGGCACGACTGTAGTCCCTGAGATGTCGTGGGAAGTGGTGCCGACATGCGCTCCATCATGCGCCATGTGCTATGCCTGGCCCGCGAATGGTTATGGCTCGCATTGCCTCGTTCCTCCAACATGCCCCTCCGTGCATGCCGTGGGCCGAGGAGCAATATTATGCGAGATGGATGGAGCAAGTGGGTGCAACTGGTCGAGGAAGAGCAATGATGGCCGGCCCTATGCACAGGCTTTACATCCACTCACTCGGGGCAGTTCCCAAAGTGTTGTCGGAAGGAGAAGAGCCCCACGACCTGGCGGGTGCCATGCGTCGAGCGTGGCCTGCAGGCAGCCGGGGCCCGCATCGCTTCACCCCTTCCATTTGGCGGAGTCGTGCTTGACACTGGCTCGGGGGCGGCTGCCGGCCTCCTGGGACTGGGGGTACGCTGGCTCGTCGGCGTGCGGCCCTAGGCGCAACACGCTACACACGCCTGGTTTGCCCCATCAACAAGCCCAACATGGAAGACCCTCATGAGGGCCCTCGCCTCGTGAGGCAAGTGCTAGAGGATCGTCGCCAAGGGACACAAGATGTCGCCCGCTTCAAGGACGCGTCCCGAGGCCACCCCTGAGGCCCTCGTGGGGCGGGCTCGTCAATGGCGACCAGGAAGGGTCTTGTGACCCTACATCTTCACGTGGGTTACACGAGCTGTGCAGGCGATGCCGGAGCAATGCCAATAGGCATGGGCATTGAGGCTTTCTACTTTCGTGCTAAGGAAGCGGGGCCAGCTGGCGGGCTCCCAAAGCAACCCCAAAGGTTTCCTATTTCGTGCAAGAGGACCAAAGCTAGGGGCTCGGGAGGACAAAGGTCACCCCCGAGCCCACGTGTGCGTCACGACGAAGAGCTTGGGAAGGCGAAGACCACTTTTTTTAGGGTGGACTATAGTCCTATACCCTTTCGAAATGTCCATTGTGGTGGCCCTTCCCTCCGAGAGTTTCAGGGGGAAGAGGACTAAGTCCAGTATAAAAGAGAGGCCCGACCTCCATAGAAGGGATCCCATCATATGGATTAGGGCAAGAACCCGCCTTTGTACTCATCTTCCACTTCAAGCAATCCAAACAAGCAGGAGTAGGGTCTTACACCACAAGGTGGGCCAAACCTGGGTAACTTCTCGCGTGTTCTTGTTTGCCTTCCTTAGCTATTAGGGTCTGTGGACCCCAATTCCGACAGTTATTAGTAATCATATAAAGTTGGTATTCGTTCGATATTTTGATGATATGTATGTTGTTACTTCTCTCAGTGGTGTGATGTGAATGTCAACTACATGACACTTCACTATGTTATGGGCCTAAGGGAAGTAATAGTGGAGTAATAAGTATATGATGGGTTGCGAGAGTGACAGAAGCTTAAACCCGAGTTTATGCGTTGCTTCATAAGGGGCTGATTTGGATCCACACATTTAATGCTATGGTTAGATTTATCTTAATTCTTCTTTCTTAGTTGCGGCTCCTTGTGAGAGATGGTAATTATAAGTTTCTTGTTTGTTCAAGTAATAACAACACCTTAGGACCGCTCCATCCACATATCAAATTATTGAAGTAGCAAACATGAATCAAGTCAACATGATGAACATGATTAGACAGAAATTCCCATGTGTCCTCGGGAGTGCTCGCTTAATATAAGAGTACTCTCAGGTCTATCCTTTTCTACAAAAGGATTGATCTACCTTATTGCACCTTTGCTACCATTGTTACTTATCAGTTGTTATGAATAATTTTGCTACAAAACTACCTATCACCGTTACCTACCACACTTGCAGAGAATACCTTGTCGAAAACCGCTTGTCATTTCTTCTGCTCCCTGTTGGCTTCGGCACTCTTTCTTATCGAAAGGACTATGATTTATCCCCTACACTTGTGGGTCATCAAGACTATTTTATGATGCTGTTGCCGGGATTGAAGCCTTTAGTATGTGGAAATTGGTAAGGACATGTTTTCGGTACATGCTGAAATTTTTTGGTTGCGTGTCACTATGAAACATCACCCTTTGAGTGGCTTGTTAGGGGAATATTCTCCTAGAACGGAAGTTGAAAAAGTTGTTCCTCAACCTACTGAACCTACTGAAAATATTCATTATGAGATCCCTTGGGGTATGGTAGAGAAACTGTTGGCTAATCCTTACAACAGTTCAACTCATCGTGATTACCATTTGATATATGTCGATGAGATTTATGGATTGTTTAAGCGTTCAGGTCTATCCGGAGACAAAGTTAAGAAGAAAGTTTTCCATTTATATTTGGACGGAAAAGAGTTAGTGTGGTACACGCTATTGGATGATATTGGATCATGGGTCTGGAATCGCTTGAAATTGGAATTTCATCAACAGTTCTATACTATGGATCTAATTCACATTTGTTGGAACTTTATTTATATTTGTTGGCCTCGTGAAGGAGGAACTATTGCTCAAGATTGGGGGAGGCTTAAATCTATGCTGCACACTTTCCCCAACCATGAGCTCGCAAGAGAAATGATTATACAAATTTTTATGCTCGACTTTATCATGATGATCAAGAATTACTCGACTCTTGTGCTACTGGTTCCTATATGAGGGAGACTATTGAATTCAAATGGGTTCTTCTAGAAAGGATTAAAAGAAACTATGAATATTGGGAACTTGAAAGGCAAAGAGTCTGGTATAAAGCTTAATTTTGATTGTGTTAAATCTTTTATGGAAACTGCTTCTTTCCATGAGTTTGGCAATAAGTATGGTCTTCACTCTGAGATAGTAGCTAATTTCTATGGATCTTTTGCTACCTATGATGATCGTCCCAAGGAGAAGTGGTTTAAATATCATCCTCCCATTGAAGAATTATCCGAGGAACGTGTTAAAATTAAGAAGTAAGAAATAATTGTTAGCCATATTGATCCAATTGTTCCTACTTCTTACATTGAGAAACCTGCTTTTCCCGTTAGGATTAGGAACATGCTAAGGCTACAACTATGGTTAATAAAAGTTATGTTAGGACACTTAAACCTTCTAAACAAATAAATGTTGGACCTAATGTTGCTATAGTTAAAGATCTCCTAGTTGATAATATTGATGGGCAAGTTATTTACCACTGTGATGAAGCCGCTAGAGTTGCAAAACCTGTTCAAAACAAACGAGATGAGCTCGATAAAAATAAACCAGTTGTAGATATGCGTGTTGTTTTTGTTAAAATTGGAGTTAATTTCTACCATGGCTTGTGCGATATTGGTGCTAGTGTTAGTTCTATTCCTTTCACATTATATCAAGAAATTATGCATGACATAACACCCTGTGAGATTGAAGATGTTGATGTCACTATTAAACTTGCAAACCGAGATACTATTTCACCACTTGGGATTGTTAGCGACGTTGAAGTTTCGTGTGGAAAAGTCAAGTTCCCCACTGATTTCCTAGTAATTGGTTCAGAACAAGATACCTTTTGTCCCATTATATTTGGTAGACCTTTCTTGAATACTGTTAATGCTGAAATTAATTGTACTATTGAGAAGGTCAAAATATGCTTTGGTGATATGTCACATGAATTTAATTTCTTCAAGTTTAGTAGACAACCCCATAAAAAATAATTGCCTAATAAGGATGGAATAATTGGTATGGCTTCTATTGCCGTACCTCCTACTGATCTGCTAGAACAATATTTGCTAGACAATTAAAATGATATGCATATGAATGAAAGGATTGAAATAGATAAGATGTTCTTTGGTCAACGACCTATCCTTAAACAAAACCTACGAGTTGATATTTTAGGGTATCCTCCTCCACCTAAGGGAGATCGTGTGTTTGAGCTTAAGACATTGCCTCATACATTGAAATATGCTTATCTTGACGAAAAGAAGATATATCATGTTATTATCAATGCTAACCTTTCAGAGCATGAAGAAAAGAGATTACTTAAAACTCTAAAGAAGAACAGGGATATTATTGGATATACTATTGAGGATCTTAAGGGCACAAGCCCCACTCTATGTCAGCACAAGACTAATCTGAAACTAGATGCTAAACCTATCGTCGATCATCAACGCTGTTTCAATCCTAAGATGAAAGAGGTGGTAAGAACTGAGATATTAAAACTTCTAGAACCAGGTATAATTTATCCTATTGCTGTAGTAGATAGGTAAGTCCCGTTCATTGTGTTTCTATGAAAGGAGGTATACCTGTTGTTCCTAATTATGAATATGAACTTATTCCACAAAGGATAGTAACTAGTTATAGGATGGTAATTGATTTCAGGAAATTGAATAAAGCTACTAGAAAAGATCATTGACCCTTGCCTTTTATTGATCAAATGTTACAAAGTTATCCAAGCACACAGACTTCTATTTCCTTGATGGATATTCTGGATTCTCAAATACCTGTGTCAAAAGAGCACCAAGAGAAAACTACCTTTACTTGCCCTTTTGGAAATTATGGTTATGGGCGTATGCCTTTTGGTCTATGCAATGCTCCTGCTACCTTTCAAAGATGTATGCATGCTATATTCTTTGACTTTTGTGAAAATATTGTTGAGGTTTTCATGGATGACTGTTCCGTTTATGGGACTTCTTTTGATGATTGCTTGAGCAACCTTGATTGGGTTTTGTAGAGATGTGAAGAAACTAATCTTGTCTTGAATTGGGGGAAGTGCCACTTCATGGTTAATGAAGGTATAATACTTGGTTCCAAAATTTTCGAATGAGGTATTGAGGTGGATGAAGTCAAAGTTGATGGAATAGATAAAATGCCATTCCCAAAAGATATCAAAGGTATAAGAAGTTTCCTCGGTCATGCTAGTTTCTATAGGCGTTTCATTAAAGATTTCTCAAAGATTTCTAGGCCATTAAATAATCTTCTTAAAAAAATATTCCTTTTGTTTTTCATGACTATTGTGTAGAAGCCTTTGAAATACTTAAGAAAGCCTTAATTTCTGACCTATTGTTCAACCACCTAATTGGAACTTACGATTTGAAATCATGTGTGATGCTAGTGATTATGCTATTGGTGATGTTCTAGGGAAAATAGCAGACAAGAAATTGAATGTTATTTATTATGCTAGTAAGACCGTAGATAGTGCTCAAAGAAATTACGCTACCACTAAAAACGAATCTTTAGTAATCTTTTTTGCATGTGATAAGTTTAGACCTTACATCAGTGATTCTAAAGTAACTATTTGAAGTGATCATGTTGCTATTAAATACCTTATGGAAAAGAAAGATGCTAAACCTAGAATTATTAGGTGGGTTCTTTTACTCCAAGAATTTCACTTGCATATGGTTTATAAGAAGGGAGTTAAAAACCCTGTAGCTGATAACTTGTCTAGGATGGAAAATGTTCTTGATGATCCACTTCCTATTGATGATAATGTTTCTGACGAACAACTTGATCTTATAAATACTTCACATAGTACTTCTTGATATTCATATTATGCTAATTACACTGTTGCTAAATATATTCGGCCAAGATTCTCCTATCAACAAAATCAAAAATTCTTTTATGATTTACGACTTTACTTTTGGGATGACCCACATCTTTATAAAGGAGTAGATGGTGTTATTAGATGTTGTATACCTGATCATGAACATGCACATATCCTAAGGAAGTGTCATTCCAAGTCCTACGGAGGACACCATGCTGGTGACAGAACTGCACACAAGGTATTACAATCCCGTTTCTATTGGCCTACTCTTTTCAAAGATGCTCGTAAGTATGTCCTTTCATGCGATGAATGTCAAAGAGTTGGTAACATTGGTAAACATCAGGAAATGTCTACGAATTATTCACTTGCTATTGAACCAGTTGATGTGTAGGGATTTGATTTTATGGGACCTTTTGCTTCCTCTAATGGGTATACACATATTTTAGGTTCTCTAGAATACGTTACTAAGTGGTTAGAAGCTATTCCAACTAGTAGTGCTGATCATAACCCCTCTATTAAAATGCTTAAAGACATCATTTCCCCGAGGTTTGGAGTCCCTAGATATTTAATGAATGATGGTGGTTCAAATTTTATTCATGGTGCTTTCCATAAACTTCTCGCAAAATATGACGTTAACCATAGAATTGCATCATCTTATCATCCCAAGTCTAGTGGCCAAGTTGAATTGAGCAACCGAGAAATAAAATTAATCTTGCCAAAGACTATCAATAGGTCTAGAAAGAATTGGTATAAGAAACTAGATGATGCTTTATGGGCTTGTAGAAGTGCTTATAAAAATCCCATGGGTATATCCGCATATAAAATGGTCTACAAAAAAGCTTGTCATTTACCTCTTGAGTTAGAACATGAAGCTTATTGGGAAATTAAAGAGATTAATTATGACTTTAAACTTTCCGGTGAAAAGAAGTTATTTGCTATTAGATCATTAGATGAATGGTGGACAGAAGCATTTGAAAATGCCAAGTTATCTAAATAAAAAGTTTAAATATGGCACGATAAGACAATCCAGGAATGAGCATTCAATGTAGGAGTTTGTAACAGCACGAAACCGACGCTCTAGAAGATTCCCCTTTTATTACGTTGTCGCCATGTGATTTTTTTGTCGCATTCTTCATCACATCATGCGCATCATCCACATTGAATTGGCACTCCATTGCCCCCATTTTTCAAAACTTGCATCTGTTATTAGTTGACCGTTCTCCCCATTTTTTTCGTCGACCGTTTTGACACCAACCACACACGCACACACCCGTGGCATTGTTAAAATGTTACTTCTAAATTTGTGCGTAAAAAATTATCGGATTGGGTTGAAAGTTTGTGTGTGGTCTTATTATAGTGTAGGTAGGCCGCCTGCCAAATTTCGTCGCAATCGGAGTCTGTTTGGTTCTCGAATGGTCGACCGAAGCGGCATCGTCATCGGTTTGTTTGTTGGACATTTTCACTGTTTTAAAATTCATGTCACGGGCCACAACCTTCCTTCCCATCTCAGCCCAACAGCCTCTACAAAGCCCACTAACCTAGATAGCCCCCCTCAGCTTCTAGAGCGTCCAATCAGGATAAAATGGCCCGAAAACGCGCAATTTCCACTAACCCTAGGCCCTCTTTCCTATTTAAGGAGACCTACCCTCCCTATTTGGGTGCTGCCCTAATCTTCCTTAGAATCCGCACCAGTGCCATCCACCGCCCACCTGTACCTCCACCGCCATCTACCGTCGCGGCCTAGATGGGGCCCGCTAGGGCCGAAATGCGCCGCCGCTCGCCCACCCGCGTGAGTCGCTCCTCCCCGCGAGGTGTATCTCCTTGTGGAGCGTGCCACACCTCCCTTGCCGGCGAGCATTGCCGCTTGGTCGCCGGACCCCACCATTCCCCTACACAGCCAGCGCTAGTCTGGACCCTGCCAGACAGGCCCGGGCGTGCACCCTCCTCTTCCCCATGGCGCCATGGCCGCCCAAGGTCCTCTGCCTATCGCCATGGATCGAGGCCCATTGCCATGTGAGTTGCCGCCTGATACGTCCAGTTTCCATCATGCTTTTATATCAATATTTATTGCATTATGGACTGTTAATACATATTATGGTACAATACTTATGCTTTGTCTTTCTTATTTTACAAGATTTACATGAAGTGGGAGAATGCCGACAACTAGAATTTTGGACTAGAAAAGGAGCAAACCTTAGAGACCTATTCTGCACAGCTCCAAAAGTCATGAAAATTTACGTAGAATTGTTTTGGAATATATCAAAAATAATGGGAGAAATAAATATCGGAGGGGACCCACCAGGAGGTCACAAGCCAGGGGGCGCGACCTACCCCCCTTGACCGCGCCCTGAAGGCTTGTGAGCCCCCTGGCGGGCCTCCGGTGCCCATCTTCTGCTATACGAAGGGTTTTTGTGCTGGATAAAATAATATGAGACCTTTGGAGATGAGGTGCCGCCGTCTAGAGGCGGCACCTCGACAGAACTAATCTAGGGCTCTAGCGGAGCTATTCCAACGGGGAAACTTCCCTCCCGAAGGGGGAAATCGAAGCCATCGTCATCACCAACGATCCTCTCATAGAGAGTGTGTCAATATCCATCAACATCTTCATCACCACCATCTCCTCTCCAAACTCTAGTTCATCTCTTGTATTCGATCTTTGTCTCAAAACCTCAGATTGGCACATGTGGGTTGCTACTAGTGTTAATTAGTCCTTGTAGTTGATGCTAGTTGGTTTATTTGGTGGAAGATTATATGTTCACATACTTTATGATTATTAATACTCCTCTGATCATGAATATGAATATGCTTTGTGAGTAGTTACGTTTGTTCCCGAGGACATGTGATAAGTCTTGTTATAAGTAATCATGTGAATTTGGTATTCGTTCGATATTTTGATAAGATATATGTTGTCTCTCCTCTAGTGGTGTCATGTGAATGTCGACTACATGACACTTCACCATTATTTGGTCCTAGAGGAAGTCATTGGGAAGTAATAAGTAGATGATCACTTGCTAGAGGGACAGAAGCTTAAACCCTAGTTTATGCGTTGCTTCGTAAGGGGCTGATTTGGATCCATATGTTTCATGCTACGGTTAGAGTTATCTTAATTCTTCTTTCGTAGTTGCGGATGCTTGAGAGAGAGTTTAATCATAAGTGGAATGTTTGTTCAGGTAAGGGCAGCACCCAAGCACCGGTCCACCCACATATCAAATTATCAAAGTAATGAACGCGAATCATATGAGCATGATGAAATCTAGCTTGACATAAATTCCCATGTGTCCTCGGGAGCGCTTTTCTCTATTTAAGAGTTTGTCCAGGCTTTTCCATTGCTACAAAAAGGATTGGGACACCTTGCTGTGCCATTGTTACATTTGTTACTTGCTACCTGTTATGAATTACCTTATCACAAAACTATCTGTTACCGATAACTTCAGTGCTTGCAGAGAATACCTTACTGAAAACCGCTTGTCATTTCCTTCTGCTCCTTGTTGGATTCGACACTGTTACATATCGGAAGGAGTACGATAGATCCCGCATACTTGTGGGTCATCAAGATGCTTTTCTAGCGTCGTTGTGGGGGAGTGAAGCGCCTTTGGTAAGTAGAACTTTGTAAGGAAAATTTTATATACCATGCTGAAATTTACTGTCACTTGTCAGAATGGAAAATATTCCTTTGATGGGCTTGTTCGGGGTATCTTCAGCCCGACCGGAAGCACAAAGAGATGCTACTAAACTCGCTGCACCTACTGAAAATATTTATTATGAAATTCCTTCGGGTATGATAGAAAAACTTCTAGCTAATCCTTATTCCTGAGATGGAACACTACATCCTGATTTGCATCTAATCTATGTGGATGAAGTTTGGGGATTATTTAAGCTGGCAGGTCTGCCCGAGGATGATGTCAAGAAGAAGGTCTTTCATTTAGTTTCAAGGAAAAGGCGTTGACATGGTATAGGCTATGTGATGATATTGGATCATGGAACTACAACCGATTGAAATTGGAATTTCATCAGAAGTTTTATCCTCTCTATATGGTTCATCGTGATCGGAATTATATTTATAATTTTTGGCCTCGTGTAGGAGAAAGAATCGCTTAAGGTGGGGGAGGCTTAAGTCAATGTTATATTCATGCCCCAATCATGAGTTCCCGAGATAAATTATTATTCAGAATTTTTATGCTCGGCTCTATCGTAATGATCAATCCATGCTCGACACTTCTTATGTTGTTTCCTTTACGAAGAAAGATATTTAATTCAAATGGGACTTATTGGAAATAATTAAATGCAACTCTGAAGATTGGTAACTCGACGAAGGTAATGAGTTAGGCATAAGCCTTAAGTTTGATTGTGTTAAATCCTTTATAGACACCTATGCTTTTCATGATTTTAGCACTAAATATGGACTTGACTCTGAGGTAGTAGCTTAATTTTGTGAATCTTTTACTACTCATGTTGATCTCCCCAAGGAGAGGTCGTTTAGATATCATCCTCCCATTGAAGTTGAAGTGGTAGAACCTATTAAAGTTGAAGAAGAAACTATTATTTATAATGCTGATCCTATTATTCCTACTGCTTACATTGAGAAGCCACCCTTTCCTGTTAGGATAAAGTAACATGCTAGAGCTTCAACTGTGGTTCGTAAGAGTTGTACTAGAACACCTATACCTCCTTAACAAATTAAAATTGAACCTAATATTGCTATGGTTAAAGATCTCTTGGTTGATAATATTGATGGGCATGTCATTCACTTCTGTAATGAAGCTGCTAGAATTGCTAGACCTGATACTAAGGGTAAACATAAACCTATTGTTTGTGTACCTGTTGTTTCCGTTAAAATATGAGATCATTGTTATCATGGCTTATGTGATGTGGGTGCTAGTGTGAGTGCAATTCCATTTACCTTATACCAAGAAATTATGACTGATATTGCACAATCCGAAATAGAGGAAATTGATGTCACCATCAAGCTTGCTAATAGAGATACTATTTCACCAATTGGGATTGGTAGAGATGTTGAATTCTTGTGTGGGAAAATAAAGTATCCTATTGATTTTCTTGTTCTTGGTTCCCCACAAGATGATTTTTGTCCCATTTTATTCGGTAGACCCTTCTTGAATACTTTAATGCTAAGATTGATTGTGAAAAAGAAACGGTTACTTTAAGTTTTGGGGATGCATCTCATGAGTTCAATTTCCCTAAATTTTGTACACAACCCGATGACAAGGAATTTCCTGGTAAAGATGAAATACATTGGTCTTGCTTCTATCGTTGTGCCTCCTACCGATCCCTTAGAATAATATTTGCTATACCATGAAAATGATATCCATACGAATGAAAGGAATGAAATAGATAAGATTTTATTTGATCAACAACCTATTTTGAAACACAACATGCATGTTGAAATTCTCAGGGATCCTCTCCACCTAAGGGTGATCTCGTGTGTGAGCTTAAACAATTACCTGATACTCTGAAGTATGCTTATGTTGATGTAAAATAGATATATCCTGTTATTATTAGTGCTAACCTTTCAGAGCATGAAGAAAAGAGATTATTGAGAACTCTGAGGAAGCACCGTGCCTCTACTGGATATACTCTTGATGATCTTAAGGGCATTATTCCCACTCTATGTCAGCACAAAATCAATATGGAGCCTCATGCTAAGCCAGTTGTTGATCACCAACGACGATTTAATCCTAAAATGAAGGAAGTGGTAAGAAATGAAATACTAAAGCTTCTCGAGGCAGGTATAATTTATCCTATTGCTGATATTACATGGGTTAGTCCCGTTCATTATGTCCCTAAAAAGGGAGGTATTGTCGTTGTTCCTAATGATAAAGATGAATTGAGCACGCAAAGAATTGTTACAGGATATAGAATGGTAATTGATTTCAGGAAATTAAATAAGGCTACTAGGAAAGATCATTACCCACTACCTTTTATTGATCAAATGCTAGAAAGACTACCCAGACACACACATTTTAGCTTTCTGGATGGTTATTCTGGCTTCTCTCAAATACCTGCATCAAAAGAGGATCAAGAGAAGACCACTTTTACTTGTTGTTTTGGTACCTTTGCTTATAGACTTATGCCTTTTGGATTATGCAATGCACCTGCTACCTTTCATAGATGTATGATGGCTATATTCTCTGACTTTTGTGAAAAGATTGTTCAGGTTTTTAGGGATGATTTTTTCCGTTCATGAAACTTCTTTTGATGATTGCTTGAGCAACCTTGATCGAGTTTTGCAGAGATGTGAAGAAACTAATCTTGTCTTGAATGGGGAGAAGTTTTACTTTTTGGTTAATGGTTGGGACATAAAATCTCCAAAATAGGTATTGAAGTTGATAAAGCTAAAGTTGATGCTATTGAAAAAATGTCGTGTCCAACAAATATGAAAGGTATAAGAAGTTTCCTTGGTGATGCTGGTTTCTATAGGAGATTTATTAAAGACTTCTCTAAGACTTCTAATCCTCTCACTAATCTTTTGCAAAAGGATGTTCCATTCGTTTTTTATGATGATTATGCAGAAGCATTTGAAATTCTTCACAGAGCCTTGATCACTGCACCTGTTGTTCAACTACCTGATTGGAACCTACCCTTTGAAATTATGTGTGATGCTAGTGGTTATGCTGTTGGTGCTATTTTAGGACAAAGAGTTGATAAGAAATTAAATGTCATCCATTACGCTAGTAAAACTCTAGACGGTGCTCAAAGAAACTACGCTACCACTGAAAATGAATTTTTAAAAGTAGTGTTTTTTGCGATAAGTTTAGACCTTATATTGTTGATTCCAAAGTGAATGTTCACACTGATCATGCTGCTATTAAGTACCTTATGGAAAACAAAGATGCTAAACCTAGACTTATTAGATGGGTTCTTCTGCTACAAGATTTTGATTTGCATATTATTGATAGAAAGGGCGCTGATAACCCCGTAGTAGATAACTTGTCTGGATTAGAGAATGTTCTTGATGACCCACTACCTATTGATGATAGCTTTCCTGATGAAAAATTAGCTGTCATAAATGCTTAACACAATGCTCCTTGGTATGCTGATTATACTAATTACATCGTTGCTAAATTTATACCGCCTAGTTTCACATACCAACAAAAGAAAAAGGTCTTCTATGATTTAGGACGTTACTTTTGGGATGATGCACACCTTTATAAAGAAGAAGTAGATGGTATTATTAGAAGTTGTGTACCTGAGCATGAACATGGACAGATCCTACACAAGTGTCAATCCGAGGCCTATGGAGGACATCACGCTGGAGATAGAACTGCACACAAGGTATTACAATCTGGTTTTTATTGGCCTACTCTCTTGAAGGATGCTCATAAGTTTGTATTGCCTTGTGATGAATGTCAAAGAATTGGTAATATTAGTAGACGTCAGGAAATGCCTATGAATTACTCTCTAGTTATAGAACCATTTGATGTTTGGGTTTTTGATTATATGGGACCTTTTCCAAAGTCCAATGGGTATACTCATTTTTTAGTTGCTGTTGATTACGTTACTAAGTGGGTATAAGCTATTCCAACTAGTAGTGCTGATCATAACACTTCTATTAAAATGCTGAAAGAAGTTATTTTCTCTAGATTTGGAGTCCTTAGATATTTAGTGACTGATGGTGGTTCACAATTTATTCATGGTGCTTTCCATTAATTTCTTGCTAAGTACGATGTTACTCATATAATTGCATCCCCTTATCATCCTCAGTCTAGTGGGCAAGTAGAATTGAGCAACAGAGTAATTAAATAGATCTTGCAAAAGACCGTTAATAGACCTAGAAAGAATTGGTCTAAGAAACTTGATGATGCATTATGGGCTGATAGAACCGCTTACAAAAACCCTATGGGTATGTGTTCGTATAAAATGGTCTATGGTAAAGCATCTCACTTACCTCTAGAGCTAGAACATAAAGCTTATTGGGGAATTAAAGATCTTAACTATGGTTTCAAACTTGCTGGTGAGAAGAGATTATTTGACATTAGCTCACTTGATGAATGGAGAACCCAGGCATATGAGAATGCCAAGTTGTTTAAACAAAAGGTTAAGAGATGGCCTGATATAAGGATACAAAAGTGTGAATTCAATGTAGGTGATCATGTTTTGCTGTACAACTCTGGTTTAAGATTTTTTGTAGGAAAACTTCTCTCTAAATGGGAAGGTCCTTACATTATTGAGGAAGTATATCGTTCCGGTGCCATCAAGATCAACAATGCCAAAGGCAGAAATCCGAAGGTGGTAAACGGGCAAAGAATCAAACATTATATCTGAGGTACTCCCATAATTGTTGAAACCAATATTATCAACACCATAACTCTGGAAGAGTACATTAGGGAGACCTATCATAATGTCTCGGACCTCGAAAAGGAATAAGCATGTGCTACGGTAAGCAAACCGACTCCTAAACGTTTTCAATGGCAATTTTTACAAGTTTTGGAATATTTAAAAAATTGGGAAAATTTAAAGTAGTCCGAAGCGTGGGCGCGACCTACGCCCCTGGCCGTGCCCTGCAGGCTTGTGGCCACCCCATGCACCCTCCAGACTTTGTTTTCTTGTGGAAGATTCCTTCGGGTCGGAAAAAAATCATTATATAACCTCCCGAAGGTTTTGGCCTTCGTATCACGACAATATCTCCTGTTATCATTTTGAGTTGTTTCTGTAACATATTTAGATCAACATGACGTCTTCAAGTGCTCTGAAGGACAAGTTCTTTGAGAGGGTCATCAACCCCTACCTTGCGGAGATGCTGCAATACCCTCAAACCATTGAGATGCATGAGGGGGTGCAGCAGATCCGTGATGTTGAGGGACCAAAGAAGACCGGAAGCATGGAGGCAAGGCTCGAAGCAATGGAGTAACAAGTCTTCAAGTGCCATGGGATGGTCGAATGAGGACTTAATGCCAATTACTTGATGATCGCGGAGTTTACGCATAAGCAAAAGCTAGAAACCAAGAACCTCTTGGATCACGTCTTCAAGATTTACAAGAAAATCGAGGACCTCCAAGCCCAGATCTATGACCTGCAAAACCAAAACTTTGAGTATGAATACATATTTAAGAAAATGAGGTTGGCTGCAGGCTTGCGGATTCCGAAGCCTAGTTCATCTTTTCACGATGGTGAGCCCATGCCTTAGAAGATGGAGGACAAACTTCCAACCCCACCCACAACTCCAACGTAACCACCTCCGAAGAAAGACGACTAAACACATGGGTATGGGCACTCCCCTTTGCTTGTGCCAAGCTTGTGGGAGGTGCCCCGGTATCGTATCCCCATCACACCTTTTTACCTTTTTGTTTTTCTTTGTTCGATCCTTATAATTATATCTTGATCTTGTAGAATAAAGTTTAGTGTGATCTAGTTTTGATTTTTCTTTTTGTTCCCCCTATGTAAGAAAGTCTGAGAGTCATATAATAAAGAGCAGTTTTGAGTCAAGGGCTTTGCTTGCTTTCCATATGATCTTAACAAAAAGAAATAGAAAGAAGTATAGAATAAAAGCAAAAGAACATGCATGATGGTCTTATGAGGAGTGATGACTTCACATATAAGAAGTATGTCGATTGAAATTTGTTGTGAGTTGACAAACAAAGCTATTGGTCATTGTTGCAATTATGAGGAAGTAATAGAGAAATAGAGGTTCACATATAAATATATTATCTTAGACATCTTTTGTGATTGTGAGCACTCATTAAAATATCATATGCCAAAAGGTTGATGTTGGACAAGGAAGACAACATAATGAGTTATGTTTGCTTATTTACGAATAGTAGTTATATGGTTGTAGATCCTTCAACATGTGTCGCTCGCTTCCACCTCATATTAGCCAGAAACTCCTGCACCAAGTAGAGATACTACTTGTGCATCCAAAACCTTTAACCCAGTTTTGCCTTGAGAGTCCACCATACCTACCTATGGATTGAGTAAGATCCTTCAAGTAAGTTGTCATCGGTGCAAGCAATAAAAATTGATATTTAAATATGTGTGGTTTACTAGTGCGAGGAAAATAAACTTTATACGAACTTGTGATATAGAAGAAATAAAAGCAAAGGACCGCATAATAAAGGTCTTTATCACAAGGGGCAATATAAAGTGACATTCTTTTGCATTGAGGGATTGCACATCCAACTATAAAAGCGCATGACAACCTCTACTTCCCTCTGCGAAGGGCCTATCTGTTACCTTTACTTTTCTAGTACTTACCTTTAGGTAAGAGTTGTGGTGATCTTCACCATTTCCTTTACTTCGCCTTTATCTTTTGGAAAGCATCATATGTTGGAGAATAATCTATAAAAATATAACCACTCGGATGTGGGTGATCATGAGTTATTATTGTCGACATTACCCTTGAGGTAAATAGTTGGGAGGCAAAAATATAAGCCCCCATCTTTCTGTTTTCCGATTGAAGCTTTGATATCATAGGTACTGCATGAGTGTTGGTAATTATAAAAGACCATAAGATGATTGAGTATGTGGATTTGCCTTACAAGCTCTTATATTGACTCTTTCCTACGTTGCGATAAATTGGAATTGCTTCAATGACTCAAATCATAATTTGTTAGTTCTCAATAGAGTTCTTGATTCATATTTTACCTCGTGAATGAATTGTTACTATAGCATAAGAAATTCTATGTCAATATGTATTGCTATTCTAAAGATAATCATGATGCCTTCCTATCCGTATTTTATTTTATCTACACCTCTATCTCTAAACATGTGGGCATATTTATTGATCTTGGCTTTCGCGTGAGGACAAGCGAGGTCTAAGCTTGGGGGATTTGATACGTCCATTTTGCATCATGCTTTTATATCAATATTTATTGCATTATGGGTTGTTAATACACATTATGGTACAATACATATGCCTTTTCTCTCTTATTTTACAAGATTTACATGAAGAGGGAGAATGCAGGCAGCTAGAATTCTGGACTGGAAAATGAGCAAATCTTAGAGACCTATTATTCAGAGCTCCAAAATTCATGAAAATTTACAAAGAATTGTTTTGGAATATATAAAAAATAACAGGCAAAAGAAATACCGGAGGGGACCCACTAGGAGGTCACAAGCCAGGGGCACGGCCTACCCCCTGGCAGGCCTCCGGTGCCCATCTTCTGCTATATGATGGGTTTTGACCTGGAAAAAAATCATATCATACCTTTCGGGACGAGGCGCCGCCGTCTCGAGGCGGAACTTCGACAGAACCAATCTAGAGCTCTAGTGGAGGTATTCCACCGGGGCAATTTCCCTCCCGGATGGGGAAATCGAAGCCATCGTCATCACCAACGACCCTCTCACCGAGAGGGGGTCAATCTCCATCAACATCTTCATCAACACCATCTCCTCTCCAAACCCTTGTTCATCACTTGTATCCTATCTTTGTCTCAAAACCTCAGATTGGTACTTGTGGGTTGCTAGTAGTGTTAATTACTCCTTGTAGTTGATGCTAGTTGGTTTATTTGGTGGAAAATTATATGTTCAGATCCTTTATGATTATTAACACTCCTCTGATGATGAATATGAATATGCTTTGTGAGTAGTTACGTTTGTTTCTGAGGACATGATATAAGTCTTGTTATAAGTAATCATGTGAATTCGGTATTCGTTCGATATTTTGATAAGATACATGTTGTCTCTCCACTATTGGTGTCATGTGAACGTCGACTACATGACACTTCACCATTATTTGGGCCTAGAGGAAGGAATTTGGAAGTAATAAGTAGATGATGGGTTGGTAGAGTGACAGAAGCTTAAACCCTAGTTTATGCCTTGCTTCGTAACGGGCAGATTTGGATCAATATGTTTTATGCTACGTTTAGAGTTATCTTAATTCTTCTTTTGTAGTTGCGGATGCTTGCGAGAGAGGTTAATTATAAGTGGGATGTTTGTTCAAGTAAGGGAAGCACCCTACCACCGGTCCACCCACATATCAAATTATGAAAGTAACGAACACGAATCATATGAGCATGATGAAAACTAGCTTGACATAAATTCCCATGTGTCCTCAAGAGGGCTTTTCTCTATATAAGAGTTTGTACATGCTTGTCCTTTGCTACAAAAAGGATTGGGCCACCTTGCTGCACCATTGTTACAGCACAAGGCACAATTAACTATATTATGCATTGGGCAGCGAATAAGCGGGTTAGAGAGGGTGCTCACCCTGGGCCTCAGACCCGTCGGTGGAGCGGCTGGGCCTTGCAGGGTGATGCGGCAAGGCTAGGCTGAGGGCTAGCTATGGCTGGGCAACGAAGAGGGAGCGGCTGGGCCACGGGGCGGCTAGCCTAGACAACGGTAGCTGCGAGCGGCGACACGGTCAACACGGGACAACGGGAGCTCCTTTGAACGGCGACTGCAGCAGGAGGGAGCATTGTCGATCCGGCAATGACTAGCGCGAGGAGGAGGAACTAGCGAGGCGTGCGGAAATGAAGGGGTGGAGCTGGCTGATCCGGGGGTGGAAGGCCCGGATCTGGCGGAAGGGTGGCCGTCGGTCGTGACGACCCAAAAGTATAGGGGATCTATCATAGTCCTTTCGATAAGTAATAGTGTCGAACCCAACGAGGAGCAGAAGGAAATGACAAGCGATTTTTAGTAAGGTATTCTCTCCAAGCACTGAAATTATCGGTAACAGATAGTTTTGTGATAAGGTAATTCGTAACGGGTAGCAAGGCCCATAGCCCCAGATTCGGCCTAATCACTACAGGAATCAGAGACTTTGCCGTCTTCCATGGCAAACCGCAAAGGGGGGCACCTCGGACGGCATAACCTTTGTCGTCCGTCAGCAGACGGCAAACTAGACGACAAAGAATTATCCGGTGAATGGGTTCTTTTGCGTTTGCATTGGGCCTGCAGATGGCAAAAAACCTTTCCCGTGTGGGGGGGGGGGGGGCGGGGGTAGACGACATAGAACATGGGACGACACATCCGTGGGGCACCTCCGTTAAGTGTTAACGGCAGCCTGGTGGGCCCACCTACCCTTTGCCGTCTGCCCTGCCCCCCTTTGCCGTCTTCCATGCTTGTGGGCAGACGACAAAGGTGGGGGCACTCATCCCCTCTCGTTGGACCCTTTGCCGTCTGCCCTTGGCCCCTTTGCCGTCTGCCATGTTTGTGGGCAGACGGCAAAGGGGGCATGCAGTTTGCTTCAACCCAGGGCTTTGGACCCTTTGCCATCTGCTTCAGCCCCTTTGCCGTCGGTGGGCACACGACAAAGGCTCCAAACTGCCCCTGTTTATTTTATTTTTTTATAATATCTAGCAATTTACACAAAAATCAGGGATATATATATTTGACAGAAATAATGTTGTTGCCATACTCATAACCACATTAAAATAAGTTTCATCCATAATCCATACATATTATGCAAGTTTCATCCGTACCAAACCATATATTACACTAGTTTATCCATACATACAAAGTTTCATATCCATATACTACAATAGTTTCAATCCAAGCTTCCGTAAAGCCATTTTAGAAGAAACCACAATGAAGCACTCCATCAATATAATTCAAGCTTCTGTGAAGTGAATGTAATATGTAGAATGGGAAATAAGAAAGTTATAAGAAGAAGACTAGATGAAGAAGACATGTAAAGGTCATTTCGGAGCTAATTTAGCTTACTACATCATTTAGGAGGAAACTAAGCTAAGTATATGTCATTTTGGAGCTACTTAGCTAAAACTAGGTCATTTTGTAGCTAACTATGCTTATTAAGCCATTTTGGAGCTAGCTAAGCTAATTATAGGCCATTTAATAGCTATATTAGGGGGAATAGGTCATCTTGCAGCTACGTAAGCATATGATGTCATTTAGGAGAGAACTTAGCTAAGTATAGGTCATTCTTTATTAAATAGGCCATTTTGGAGCTAACTAAGCTAATTATGTCATTTAGGTGGAAGCCAAGCTAAGTATAGGTCATTCTGGAGCTAACTTGGGTAAAATATGTCATTTTGGAGCTAACTATGCTTATTAAGCCATTTTGGAGCTAGCTAAGCTAGTTATAGGCCATTTAATAGCTAAGTTAGGGGGAATAGGTCATCTTGGAGCTACGTAAGACTGATTATGTCATTTAGGAGAGAACTTAGCTAAGTATAGGTCATTTTTATTAAATAGGCCATTTTTGAGCTAACTAAGCAAATTATGTCATTTAGGTGGAACCCAAGCTAAGTATAAGTCATTCTAGAGCTAACTTAGGTAAAATATGTCATTTTGGACCTAACTATGCTTATTAAGCCATTTTGGAGCTAGCTAAGCTAGTTATAGGCCATTTAATAGCTATGTTAGGGGGAATAGGTCATCTTGGAGCTACGTAAGCCCGATTATGTCATTTAGGATAGAAATTAGCTAAGTATATGTCATTTTGTACTAAATAAGCCATTTTGGAGCTAACTAAGCTAATTATGTCATTTAGGTGGAAGCCAAGCTAAGTATAGGTCATTCTAGAGCTAACTTGGTAAAATATGTTATTTTGGAGCTAACTATGCTTATCAAGCCATTTTGGGGCTAGCTAAGCTAGTTATTGGCTATTTAATAGCTAAGTCAGGGGGAATAGGTCATCTTGGAGCTACGTAAGTCTGATTATGTCATTTAGCAGACTTAGCTAACTATAGGTCATTTCTAATTAAATAGGCAATTTTGGAGCTAACTAAACTAGTTATGTCATTTAGGTGGAAGCCAAGCTAAGTAAAGGTCATTCTAGAGCTAACTTGGGTAAAATATGTCATTTTGGAGCTAACTATGCTTATTAAGCCATTTTGGAGCTAGCTAAGCTAATTATAGGCCATTTAATAGCTAAGTTAGGGGGAATAGGTCATCTTGGATCTACGTAACCCTGATTATGTTATTTAGGAGAGAACTTAGCTAAGTATAGATCATTTTTATTAAATAGGCCATTTTGGAGCTAACTAAGCTAATTATGTCATTTAGGTGGAAGCCAATCTAAGTATAGGTCATTCTAGAGCTAATTTGAGTAAAATATGTCATTTTGGAGCTAACTATGCTTATTAAGCCATTTTGGAGCTAGCTAAGCTAATTATAGGCCATTTAATAGCTATGTTAGGGGGAATAGGTCATCTTGGTGCTACATAGCCTTAGTATGTCATTTAGGAGAGAACTTAGCTAAGTATAGGTCATTTTTTTTATAAAATAGGCTATTTTGGAGCTAACTAAGCTAATTATGTCATTTAGGTGGAAGCCAAGCTAAGTATACGTCATTCTAGAGCTAACTTGGGTAAAATATGTCATTTTGGAGCTAACTATGCTTATTAAGCCATTTTGGAGCTAGCTAAGCTAGTTATAGGCCATTCCATAAGCTAAGTTAGGGGGAATAGGTCATCTTGGAGCTACGTAAGCCTAATTATGTCATTTAGGAACAACTTAGCTAAGTATAGTTCATTTTATTAAATAGGAAATTTTGGAGCTAACTAAGCTAATTATGTCATTGAGGTGGAAGCCAAGCTAATTATAGGTCATTCTAGAGCTAACTTGGGTAAAATATGTCATTTTGGAGCTAACTATGCTTATTAAGCCATTTTGGAGCTAGCTAAGCTTCTTATAGGCCATTTAATAGCTATGTTAGGGGGAATATGTCATCTTGGAGCTACATAGCCTTATTATGTCATTTAGGAGAGAACATTGCTAAGTATAGGTCATTTTTTTATTAAATAGGACATTTTGGAGCTAAGTAAGCTAATTATGTTATTTTGGTGGAAGCCAAGCAAAGTATAGGTCATTCAAGCGCTAACTTGGGTAAAATATGTCATTTTGGAGCTAAGGTAAGGTAAGTAAAGATCATTATGCGGTTATTAATCAAAACACTAGAAAAAACATACCATTCTCGTCATCACGACGGTGAAGCACGGTGGCTCTGGCTTGTTTCACCTACAGAAGGCTGCCCTGGAGAAGGATCCACTGTAGAAGTGTCGTGCAATGGGTTTTGGGAGATATTCTGCACCAAACATCGTTTGCAATGTGTCGTTAGCATAACGACACTCAAAAGATCACTGCTTGCAATGAAACTCACCGTCCTCGCCATGTTAATGTGTGGCATCGCCGGAGGGACGTGGCCGGTCTTCTCGCACATAGATTGTACATTTAATTTCTACAAGTCAAACTTTTTAGTTATTAATGAAACGAACATTAAAATGCAAGATTTGACAAATATAAAGAAGAAACTTACCACGAAGAGCTCGTACATGGCCCTGTTAGACGCATCATTTCGTGCCCTCTCCGCCTCCACCAACGCAGTCGTCCTCTCCTCCAGCTCCTTCATCTCCTTATCCTTCTCCGCCAAAAGCGCCTGCATTGCCTCTCTCTCTTTCAGAATAGCATCCTGAAACACAACTCATTGTTAGCACTGTAATCATATTGGTTCGCACACACAACGTAACGCGGAAAGATAGTTGAGTCCTTTAAACTAACCTCGACGACAAGCTTTACTGGCCATGGACGAGGTGTTATCTCAGGACAGGAGCTCGTTTGGCGTGCCTTTATCTACCATAGAGTGCTAGGACAACGTACAAGGCCGTCTCCAATGGCAATCGATCCATGGGGCCTCTTGTTGCCAGCTATCATCACCAGCTCTGGATCAATAGGCCCCTGGCTTGGATTAAAGTCCTCCCACGCCTTCCCGTGATCTCTGTACTTCACGAGATTGTGGTGGGAGGAGATGTTGGTGAAGTTTTTAGGATGCTCGAGGTCAGACTCAGATAATGCCTTGACCTTCTTGTACGAGGCAGTATGGGCCATCGCATAGAGGTCGTACATCCGTGGCACCTCCGTCTTATTGTGACGCGCCTAAAAGAGGGAGAGAGGAAAAATGTATTAGTAAAGGGCTCAAGCTAGCATTAAGAATGAATTGCATGAGTCATGAATCAAACCACATACCCAGTTCTCGCCAAATTGGATTAAGTTGACGCTCCCTTGATAGTGTGGCACACCAACTGTTGGGGAACGTCGCATGGGAAACAAAAAATTTCCTATGCGCACGAAGACCTACCATGGTGATGTCCATCTACGAGAGGGGATGAGTGATCTACGTACCCTTGTAGATCGTACAGCAGAAGCGTTAGTGAACACGGTTGATGTAGTGGAACATCCTCACGTCCCTCGATCCGCCCCGCGAACTATCCCGCGATCAGTCCCATGATCTAGTACCGAACGGACGGCACCTCCGCGTTCAGCACACGTACAGCTCGACGATGATCTCGGCCGTCTTGATCCAGCAAGAGAGACGGAGAGGTAGAAGAGTTCTCCGGTAGCATGACGGCGCTCCGGAGGTTGGTGATGACCTTGTCTCAGCAGGGCTCCGCCCGAGCTCCGCAGAAACGCAATCTAGAGGAAAAACCGTGGAGGTATGTGGTCGGGCTGCCGTGGAAAAGTCGTCTCAAATCAGCCCTAAAACCTCCGTATATATAGGTGGGAGGGAGGGGACCTTGCCTTGGGGCTCAAGGAGCCCCAAGGGGGTCGGCCGAGTCCAAGGGGGAAGGCTCCCCCCCAAACCGAGTTGGACTTGGTTTGGTGGGTGGGAGTCTTTTCTTCCCTTCCCACCTCCTCCTTTTTTTTTCTTTTCTCTTTGATTTTCTTTCCTAGGCGCATAGGGCCCTTTTGGGCTGTCTCACCAGCCCACTAAGGGCTGGTGTGTCACCCTCAAGGCCTATGGGCTTCCCCGGGGTGGGTTGCCCCCCCGGTGAACTCCCGGAACCCATTCGTCATTCCCGGTACATTCCCGGTAACTCCGAAAACCTTCCGGTAATCAAATGAGGTCATCCTATATATCAATCTTCGTTTCCGGACCATTCCGCAAACCCTCGTGACATCCGCGTTCTCATCCGGGACTCCGAACAACATTCGGTAACCAACCATATAACTCGAATATGCATAAAGCAACGTCGGACCTTAAGTGTGCAGACCCTGCGGGTTTGAGAACTATGTAGACATGACCCGAGAGACTCCTCGGTCAATATCCAATAGCGGGACCTGGATGCCCATATTGGATCCTACATATTCTACGAAGATCTTATCGTTTGAACCTCAGTGCCAAGGATTCATATAATCCCGTATGTCATTCCCTTTGTCCTTCGGTATGTTACTTGCCCGAGATTCGATCGTCAGTATCCGCATACCTATTTCAATCTCGTTTACTGGCAAGTCTCTTTACTCGTTCCGTAATACAAGATCCCGCAACTTATACTAAGTCACATTGCTTGCAAGGCTTGTGTGTGATGTTTTATTACCGAGTGGGCCCCGAGATACCTCTCCGTCATTCAGGGTGACAAATCCCAGTCTTGATCCATACGAACTCAACTAACACCTTCGGAGATACCTGTAGAGCATATTTATAGTCACCGAGTTACGTTGTGACGTTTGATACATATAAAGCATTCCTCCGGTGTCAGTGAGTTATATGATCTCATGGTCATAGGAATAAATACTTGACACGCAGAAAACAGTAGCAACAAAATGACACGATCAACATGCTACATCTATTAATTTGGGTCTAGTCCATCACGTGATTCTCCTAATGACGTGATCCAGTTATCAAGCAACAACACTTTGTTCATAATCAGAAGACACTGACTATCTTTGATCAACTGGCTAGCCAACTAGAGGCTTGCTAGGGACGGTGTTTTGTCTATGTATCCACACATGTAAATGAGTCTTCATTCAATACAATTATAGCATGGATAATAAACGATTATCTTGATACAGGAATTATAATAATAAATATATTTATTATTGCCTCTAGGGCATAATTCCAACAGCCTCCCACTTGCACTAGAGTCAATAATCTAGCCCTCACATCATCATGTGAATTACATTGTAATAAATCTAACACCCATACAGTTCTGGTGTTGATCATGCTTTGGCCGTGGCAGAGGTTTGGTCAGCGGGTCTGCTACATTCAGATCCATGTGCACTTTGCATATATTTACCTCCTCTCCCTCGACGTAGTCGCGGATGAGGTTGAAGCGTCGTTTGATGTGTCTGGTCTTCTTGTGAAACCGTGGTTCCTTTGCTAAGGCAATGGCACCCGTGTTGTCACAGAACAAGGTTATTGGATTCAGTGCGCTTGGCACCACTCCAAGATCCGTCATGAACTGCTTCATCCAGACACCCTCCTTAGCCGCCTCCGAGGCAGCCATGTACTCCGCTTCACATGTAGGATCTGCTACGACGCTTTGCTTGGAACTGCACCAGCTTACCGCACCCCCATTAAGAATAAATACGTATCCGGTTTGCGACTTAGGGTCGTCCGGATCTGTGTCAAAGCTTGCATCGACGTAACCTTTTACGGCGAGCTCTTTGTCACCTCCATACACGCAAAACATATCCTTAGTCCTTTTCAGGTACTTCAGGATATTCTTGACCGCTGTCCAGTGATCCACTCCTGGATTACTCTGGAACTTACCTGCCATACTTATGGCCAGGCTAACATCCGGTCTAGTACACAGCATTGCATACATGATAGAACCTATGGCTGAAGCATAGGGGACGGAGCGCATATGCTCTCTATCTTCATCAGTTGCTGGGCACTGAGTCTTTACTCAATCTCGTACCTTGTAAAACTGGCAAGAACCCTTTCTTGGACTGTTCCATTTTGAACCTCTTCAAAACTTTATCAAGGTATGTGCTTTGTGAAAGTCCTATCAGGCGTTTTGATCTATCCCTATAAATCTTAATGCCTAGAATGTAAGCAGCTTCTCCTAGGTCCTTCATAGAGAAACTCTTATTCAAGTAATCCTTTATGCTCTCTAAAAACTCCACGTTGTTTCCAATCAGCAATATGTCATCCACATATAATATTAGAAATGCCACAGAGCTCCCACTCACTTTCTTGTAAATACAAGATTCTCCAACCACTTGTATAAACCCAAATGCTTTGATCACCTCATCAAAGCGTTTGTTCCAACTCCGAGATGCTTGCACCAGTCCATAAATGGATCGCTGGAGCTTGCACACCTTGTTAGCATTCTTAGGATCGACAAAACCTTCGGGTTGTATCATATACAATTCTTCCTTAAGGAAACCGTTAAGGAACGCCGTTTTGACATCCATCTGCCAGATTTCACAATCAAAAAATGCAGCTATTGCTAACATGATTCTGACGGACTTATGCATCGCTACGGGTGAGAATGTCTCATCGTAGTCAACTCCTTGAACTTGTGAAAAACCCTTTGCCACAAGTCGAGCTTTATAAACGGTTACATTGCCGTCAGCGTCCGTCTTCCTCTTAAAGATCCATTTGTTCTGAATAGCCTTGCGGCCCTCAGGTAGTACCTCCAAAGTCCACACTTTGTTCTCATACATGGATCCTATCTCGGACTTCATGGCTTCTAGCCATTTGTTGGAATCTGGGCCCACCATTGCTTCTTCATAATTTGCAGGTTCATTGTTGTCTAACAACATGATTGATAAGACGGGATTACCGTACCACTCTGGAGCAGCACGTGCTCTTGTCGACCTGCGTGGTTCGACAGAAACTTGAACTGGAGTTTCATCATCATCATCATTAACTTCCTCCTCAACCGGCGTCACAACGACAGAGGTTTCCTCTTGCCCTGCGCCACCATCCAGAGGGATGAGAGGTTCGACAACCTCGTCAAGTTCTATCTTCCTCCCACTCAATTCTCTCGAGAGAAACTCCTTCTCGAGAAAAGCTCTGTTTTTAGCAACAAACACTTTGCCCTCGGATTTGAGATAGAAGGTGTACCCAACTGTCTCTTTTGGGTAACCTAAGAAGATGCACTTTTCCGCTTTGGGTTCCAGCTTTTCAGGCTGAAGCTTTTTGACATAAGCATCACATCCCCAAACTTTAAGAAACGAAAACTTTGGCCTTTTGCCATACCACAGTTCGTATGGTGTCGTCTCAACGGATTTTGATGGTGCCCTATTTAAAGTGAATGCAGCTGTTTCTAATGCATAACCCCAAAACGATAACGGCAAATAAGTAAGAGACATCATAGATCGCACCATCTCTAATAGAGTACGATTACGACGTTCGGACACACCATTACGCTGTGGTGTTCCAGGCGGTGTTAACTGTGAAACAATTCCACATTGTCTTAAGTGAGTACCAAACTCGAAACTCAGATATTCACCCCCACGATCAGACCGTAGGAACTTGATCTTCTTGTTACGATGATTTTCCACTTCACTCTGAAATTGCTTGAACTTTTCAAATGTTTCAGACTTGTGCTTCATCAAGTAGACATAACCATATCTACTCAAATCGTCAGTGAAGGTGAGAAAATAACGATATCCGCCGCGTGCCTCCACGCTCATCGGACCACACACATCGGTATGTATGATTTCCAACAAGTCACTTGCACGCTCCATTGTTCCGGAGAACGGAGTCTTAGTCATCTTGCCCATGAGGCATGGTTCGCACGTGTCAAGTGAATCAAAGTCAAGTGACTCCAAATGTCCATCAGCATGGAGTTTCTTCATGCGCTTTACACCAATATGACCTAAGCGGCAGTGCCACAAAAATATGGCGCTATCATTGTTAACTCTATATCTTTTGGTCTCAATCTTATGTATATGCGTATCGCTATCAAGATTCAATATGAACAATCCTCTCACCTTAGGTGCATGACCATAAAAGATGTTACTCATAGAAATAGAACAACCATTATTCTCTGACTTAAAAGAGTAACCGTCTCGCAATAAACAAGATCCAGATATAATGTTCATGCTCAACGCAGGCACTAAATAACAATGATTTAAGTTCATCACTAACCCTGATGGTAACTGAAGTGAAACTGTGCCGACGGTGATTGCATCAACCTTGGAACCATTTCCTATGCGCATCGTCACTTCTTCTTTCGCCAGCCTTCGTCTATTCCGCAGTTCCTGTTTCGAGTTGCAAATATGAGCAACAGAACCGGTATCGAATACCCAGGCACTACTACGAGAGCCGGTTAAGTACACATCAATAACATGTATATCAAATATACCTGATTTTTCTTTGGCCGCCTTCTTATCTGCCAGATACTTGGGGCAATTGCGCTTCCAGTGACCCATACCCTTGCAATAGTAACACTCCGTTTCAGGCTTAGGTCCAGCTTTGGGTTTCTTCGTTGGATTGGCAACAGGCTTGCCGCTCTTCTTCGAATTACCCTTCTTGCCTTTGCCGTTTCTCTTGAAACTAGTGGTCTTATTCACCATCAACACTTGATGCTCTTTACGGAGTTCAGACTCTGCGACTTTCAGCATCGCAAACAACTCGCCGGGAGACTTGTTCATCCCTTGCATGTTGTAGTTCAACACGAAGCCATTATAGCTTGGCGGCAGTGATTGAAGGATTCTGTCAGTGATAGCCTCTTGCGGGAGTTCAATCCCCAGCTCAGCTAGACGGTTTGAGTACCCAGACATTTTGAGAACATGTTCACTGACAGACGAGTTTTCCTCCATCTTGCAAGCATAGAATTTATCGGAGGTCTCATACCTCTCGATCCGGGCGTTCTTCTGAAAGATAAACTTCAACTCCTGGAACATCTCAAATGCTCCATGACGCTCAAAGCGACGTTGAAGTCCCGGTTCTAAGCCATACAAGACTGCACATTGAACTATTGAGTAGTCCTCCTTACGTGCTAACCAAGCGTTCTTAACATCCTGATCAGCCGTAGCTGGTGGTTCATCTTCTAGCGCCGCATTAAGGACATAATCCTTCTTCCCAGCTTGTAAGATTAGCTTAAGATTATGAGCCCAGTCTACAAAGTTGCTTCCATCATCTTTCAAGTTAGCTTTCTCTAGGAACGTATTAAAATTCAGGATGACTGTAGCGTGAGCCATGATCTACAACACAAATATATTCAAAGTGGACTTAGACTATGTTCAAGATAATTAGAGTTTAACTTTAATCAAATTATTCGCTAAACTCCCACTCAAAAAGTACATCTCTCTAGTCATTTGAGTGGTTCATGATCCACTTACACTAGCTCAAGTCCGATCATCACGTGAGTTGAGTATAGTTTCAGTGGTAAGCATCCCTATGCTAATCATATCATCTATATGATTCATGACCGACCTTTTGGTCTCATGTGTTCCGAGGCCATGTCTACACATGCTAGGCTCGTCAAGCTTAACCCGAGTGTTCCGCGTGCGCAACTGTTTTGCACCCGTTGTATGTGAACGTTGAGTCTATCACACCCGATCATCACGTGGTGTCTCGAAACGACGAACTGTAGCAACGGTGCACAGTCGGGGAGAACACAATTTCGTCTTGAAATTTTAGTGAGAGATCACCTCATAATGCTACCGTCGTTCTAAGCAAAATAAGGTGCATAAAAGGATTAACATCACATGCAATTCGTAAGTGACATGATATGGCCATCATCACGTGCTTCTTGATCTCCATCACCAAAGCACCGACACGATCTTCTTGTCACCAGCGCCACACCATGATCTCCATCAACGTGTTGCCATCGGGGTTGTCGTGCTACTCATGCTATTACTACTAAAGCTACATCCTAGAAAAATAGTAAACGCATCTGCAAGCACAAACGTTAGCATAAAGACAACCCTATGGCTCCTGCCGGTTGCCGTACCATCGACGTGCAAGTCGATATTTTCTCTTACAACATGATCATCTCATACATCCAATATATCACATCACATCGTTGGCCATATCACATCACAAGCATACCCTACAAAAACAAGTTAGACGTCCTCTAATTTTGTTGTTGCATGTTTTACGTGGTGACCATGGGTATCTAGTAGGATCGCATCTTACTTACGCTAACACCACAATGGAGATATATGAGTTGCTATTTAACCTCATCCAAGGACCTCCTCGGTCAAATCCAATTCAACTAAAGTTGGAGAAACCGACACTTGCCAGTCATCTTTGAGCAACGGGGTTACTCGTAGCGATGAAACCAGTCTCTCGTAAGCATACGAGTAATGTCGGTCCAAGCCGCTTCAATCCAACAATACCGCGAAATCAAGAAAAGACTAAGGAGGGCAGAAAAACTCACATCACCGCCCACAAAAACTTTTGTGTTCTACTCGAGGAGACATCTACGCATGAACCTAGCTCATGATGCCACTGTTGGGGAACGTCGCATGGGAAACAAAAATTTTCCTACGCGCACGAAGACCTACCATGGTGATGTCCATCTACGAGAGGGGATGAGTGATCTACGTACCCTTGTAGATCGTACAGCAGAAGCGTTAGTGAACGCGGTTGATGTAGTGGAACGTCCTCACGTCCCTCGATCCGCCCCGCGAACAATCCCGCGATCAGTCCCACGATCTAGTACCGAACGGATGGCACCTCCGCGTTCAGCACACGTACAGCTCGACGATGATCTCGGCCGTCTTGATCCAGCAAGAGAGACGGAGAGGTAGAAGAGTTCTCTGGCAGCATGACGGCGCTCTGGAGGTTGGTGATGACCTTCTCTCAGCAGGGCTCCGCCCGAGCTCCGCAGAAACGCAATCTAGAGGAAAAACCGTGGAGGTATGTGGTCGGGCTGCCGTGGAAAAGTCGTCTCAAATCAGCCCTAAAACCTCCGTATATATAGGTGGGAGGGAGGGGACCTTGCCTTGGGGCTCAAGGAGCCCCAAGGGGGTCGGCCGAGTCCAAGGGGGAAGGCTCCCCCCCCAAACCGAGTTGGACTTGGTTTGGTGGGTGGGAGTCTTTTCTTCCCTTCCCACCTCCTCCTTTTTTTTCTTTTCTCTTTGATTTTCTTTACTAGGTGCATAGGGCCCTTTGGGCTGTCCCACCAGCCCACTAAGGACTGGTGTGCCACCCTCAAGGCCTATGGGCTTCCCCGGGGTGGGTTGCCCCCCCTGGTGAACTCCCGGAACCCATTCGTCATTGCCGGTACATTCCCGGTAACTCCGAAAACCTTCCGGTAATCAAATGAGGTCGTCCTATATATCAATCTTCGTTTCCGGACCATTCCGGAAACCCTCGTGACTTCCGTGATCTCATCCGGGACTCCGAACAACATTCCGTTACCAACCATATAACTCAAATACGCATAAAACAACGTCGGACCTTAAGTGTGCAGACCCTGCGGGTTCGAGAACTATGTAGACATGACCCGAGAGACTCCTCGGTCAATATCCAATAGCGGGACCTGGATGCCCATATTGGATCCTACATATTCTACGAAGATCTTATCATTTGATCCTCAGTTCCAAGGATTCATATAATCCCGTATGTCATTCCCTTTGTCCTTCGGTATGTTACTTGCCCGAGATTCGATCGTCAGTATCCGCATACCTATTTCAATCTCGTTTACTGGCAAGTCTCTTTACTCGTTCCGTAATACAAGATCCCGCAACTTATACTAAGTCACATTGCTTGCAAGGCTTGTGTGTGATGTTTTATTACCGAGTGGGCCCCGAGATACCTCTCCGTCATACAGAGTGACAAATCCCAGTCTTGATCCATACTAACTCAACTAACACCTTCGGAGATACCTGTAGAGCATCTTTATAGTCACCCAGTTACGTTGCGACGTTTGATACATACAAAGCATTCTCCGGTGTCAGTGAGTTATATGATCTCATGGTCATAGGAATAAATACTTGACACGCAGAAAATAGTAGCAACAAAATGACACGATCAACATGCTACGTCTATTAGTTTGGGTCTAGTCCATCACGTGATTCTCCTAATGACGTGATCCAGTTATCAAGCAACAACACTTTGTTCATAGTCAGAAGACACTGACTATCTTTGCTCAACTGGCTAGCCAACTAGAGGCTTGCTAGGGACGGTGTTTTGTCTATGTATCCACACATGTAAATGAGTCTTCATTCAATACAATTATAGCATGGATAATAAACGATTATCCTGATACAGGAATTATAATAATAACTATATTTATTATTGCTTCTAGGGCATAATTCCAAAACCAACCATTTTGCCACGCCTCTCCTTGGCATTGTTGTGGCTGGCCTCCCACCTTTCAGACCACCAGTGATCCACCAAGGCCTCCCAACAATCCATCTTTTCCACACACCATCTTGGGGGCACCTAAGTTAATAAAGAGAAATTTGAGCGCAACGCGTAAGAATAAAATCAAGGAAACTAACTACAAGGCCTTAATAATATGTAATTACCTTCATATAATGCTCCTTCTCCATCTTAGAATCACGGCACTTCGCCTTTTCCTTCCTAATACGCCGTGATGCATAGTAGTCTCGAACAGTCTGCACCCGAGCCTCGTGCCGAAAGTTTTGAAGTAGGCGGCGACATTCGGTTTCGATAACCTGTGCCGCGTCCTCCTCGTATCCCTCCTCACACCCATTGAAGGTCTGCAAATGAGACAACACCGAGTAGTACAATAACTAGCTATGGTTGATTTATAATCTTGTAAAGGAGAAATTACCCAGAACTGTATGATCACCATGTCGGCCCTCGTGTGGCACAAAACACCGTCAATCTCCACCTCCGACGGGGCGAGGGCACCCAAGTAGTGCTCCCAGGTCACTCCTACCTCTCGCTCCCGACCGAGCAACGTAACAAACCCCGGGAGGTTTTACCGGTAAAGCATACCAAGGATGCTGTTGGGCTTGCGGATACCCTTGGCAACAATCTAACCCCTAGAGTATGACAAATTAAAGCCAAAACATTACATACTTGAGAAAATGTGAATGCAAAAGGTTAAATAAGAGTAAATTAACTTACTTGTCCCCATTTGGCTTAATCGACCACCTCTGCCCGCGGGTCTCCGACACGAGTGGGAGCCCCGAACTACCACGCTGGTAGACGGTGGCCCCCTCACCCAGCTCCTCGTCGCTATCAGCATGGCCGGTTGGCTCCGGCTGCCCCAGATCAGTCCAGGTATCCCACTCTTGGGACGTACCCTCATCCCTGCTTTGCTCCAGAGTCTCCTCGAATGAAGCCTTTGGGACACGATCTAGTGGGTCGAAGGCTCGTCGACCTGAGGCTCGTGAACCGGAGACCGTGTAGCCTCCACCTCAGACGGGTCCACCCTAGTAGTCCTATGCTTAGGTGAATCAGCTAGGGGTGGGGGCAAGAAAGGTGTGGCAGCCACCCTACCTCTCCCACGGCCACGTGTACCTTTAGTACCTCTCGACTCCGCGGGGGGTCGACCTCCTCTCACGAGGGCCGCGGGAGTCGAAGAAGCAGCCACTCCATGCAGAGTAGAGAGCAACACTCTCCGGAGAGGCGAGGCAGGAATGGAAGTACCCATCCCACCACCCGCCGACGAAGGAGCCGCGGAGTGCTTTCGGACCTTTCCCACCATCTTTCAACACGTGCCATGACAAAGAGTAAATGAAATTAATTAATGCAACATAAATACCAACATGAGTAATAAAATGTATATAATTTAAGTGTATCATCATCATAAATACGAACATGACTAATAAAAATTGAATACCTCACATGAACTAAAAATTTATATATGTAAAACTTGGACATGAACTAATAACAATCGTGCTCGTCCATATATGCTTCGGGGTCAATAAATGCATCATGATCATCACTATCATCAATAAATGCAGCATCATCATCACTATCACGAAGAACATGTGGAAGGCCACCATTATGTAATCGGTCAAGAAGTGACATGTCATCCGCAATAGTAACCTCTTCTTCTTCTGGCTCTTCCTGTTCGGGCTCAGGGGTTAAGACGGATTCACTATCTCTGTCTACTTCAATGTTTTGGGGTGAAGTAGAGCGGTTCTTGAAACGTTTCTTGGACATACGTGTTTCTTGGAAGAATTCTCCTTCATATGTGTCTGGGTTAATGTGAGGTTCGTAATCCTCTTCATTGAGGGTAGGTGGTCTAAAACGTGGAGGCACTTCATAAACGACATCCCAACATTTCAGATTTGGATCAGTTTGGCAGGCCCACGGTAGATAGAAAACTTGTGTCACCTGTTGAGCCGCAATATCGACATCGGGAACATCTAAGTAGGTGTTTTGGTTGACTTCGACTAGTCCTATATGTTCATGAGTCCTTCTAGTCTCCCTCGGCTCAAAACAATAACATTTGAAGACTAAGACGGTCGGTGGGTTTTCACCATAGAATAGAAGTTCATAAATTGCTCCAACTCTTCCATAATACTCGATACCTCCTTCGCCCATAGCAGAGACAGAACAATTTGTAGTCTTTAGGTCGGGCATAAATAGCTCTTTGCCAAAGGTACGAATGTGATACTCGTTGATGTTGTATTTTTCAAATGAACGAACCTTATAGTGAAAACCATTGGCGACTTGTCTCAACTTGGCGTCCATAGACTCTGCAGCGGCCTACAAGTTTAATACGAAGAAGGGATGCATTATCCGCAAATTAGACCATGAAATCAAATGACCCATTAATGGTAATTTATTACCCTTTGTTTGAACCAAGATATGAAATCGGGATAGTCGCCTCCATGCTTTGCGAGAAGCTCATACTCTTCGACGAAATCCTTTTCGATGACCGCTCCATCCGAGAATTCGGCGACGTATCGACTATATCAAATATCTGGTAATAACAGTAGTTCAAAGGAATTAGAAGTTATGGAACAATAATTCACCGAGAACTTACTCGATGTACGGCCGCACTTCTGTTAGGTTGGTGAAGATATACAATGAAATGGTCCGCCATTCTTCGACATCCAACGATTTCCCTTTCGAAGCACTAGATGGTGCGAGCTTCCCTTAGAATAGGCTGAGGTTGGATTGACCTTTTTTTACGATCTCCATCATTTTACCGAGGCTTCGGGTTACACAACGATTTCCCTTTTGAAGCACTGGAGTGTGCAGTCACGAAGTTTGCCGCCTCCTCAGTAATGAATGCCTCGGCTATCGATGCTTCAATTCTACGTTTATTTTTACATTTAGCTCGAAGCGTCTTCTTCATCCTCCCAGTTGAGAAGCACCATCGATTTTGAACGTCCCCCCGATATTGCATTGGTCAGAACATGCAAAATAAAAAGCTACATTAGATGAAAGAAGCCTGGTGGAAAGACCTTTTCTAATTTGTAGATCACCTCCACCGCCAACTCTTCCATTTCATCTAGCAGGCCAGGCGATAGTTCTTTCGCACAAAGAGAACGAAAGAAATAGCTCAGCTTTCCCAGTACTAGCCATTCATCCTCAGGGATAAAGCCACGCAACATCATCGGCATTACCCGCTCAATCCATATGTGTCAATGATGACTCTTGACACCAAATATTTTCAATTTCTCAAGACTCGCTCCCCTCTTTAGATTCGCAGCATACCCATCGGGGAACATCAACTGCGTTTTCACACACAATAGCATTTCCCTCATAGCTGGCCTTTCAAGATCGAACCATGCCTTTGGCTTCGCTATGCTTTGCTTTCCTTTCCATTGTCACAAATTTTTTAACGGTCTATCACATAGAGCCTCCTCGTCAATTCTAGCCTTAGGATTATCCTTTGACTTCCCCTCTATGCCGAACAATGTACCAAAAATGGCCTGTGCAATATTCTTTTCAGTGTGCATCACGTCAATGTTGTGTGGGAAAAGGAGGTCTTTGAAGTAAGGCAGATCCCATAAGCATGACTTGTGAGTCCAGGCGTGTTCTGTATTATACCCATTGAAATACCCTCGACGTAAAGGATCAGGCTCGAGAGCGCTTAACTGATTAAGGGTTTGTTGGCCTGTCAACGCAGCTGGTGCAGTGTTTGTGACAATTCTACCTTTGATGAAATTCTTCTTGTCTTTTCTAAACTTATGGTTAGGATCCAGGAACTGCCTATGCATGTCGAAGCCAGAAAACTTGCGACCTCCCTGCAGCCAATGGAACCGAAGAGCTGCCTTGCATGTGGTGCATCGGAACCTTCCATGCACACACCAGCCAGCGAATAGCGCAAACACCGGATAATCATGCGTTGAGTACATGTACCACACATGCATTTTGAAATATTTTTTGGTAGCGGCGTCGTATGTCTTGATCCCATTATCGCAGGCTTCTTGCAACTCATCCTTAAGCGGCTGTATGTAGACATTCATATTCTTCCCCGGATAGTTGGGCCTTGGAATTATCAACGTCAGGAAAATGTTCTTTCTTTTCATAATCTCTCCGGGTGTGAGATTGAGTGGAATGACAAATACAGGCCAACAACTGTATTGTGCTGCTGTCATACCATACACATTGAACCCATCCATGCTGATGGAAACTCGAGGGTGCCTTGGATCTTCCGATTTATCCTTATGTAATGCATCGAAGTGCTTCCATGCAAAAACATCTGAAGTGTGTACCAACATCTTGTTCCCATCCGCATCTAGTTCGGTTCTTTTGCCCAATTTGTGCCATGTCATCTGTCTAGCCATCTCTTCGACCATGAAAAGATGTTGAAGTCATGGTACGATTGGCATATACTGAAGAACATTAATGGGGATTTTGGTCCGAATCTTCTCACCCATACCGTTTCCTACCACAATATACCTGGAAGAATTGCAAATGGGGCAATAGTTCAAGTCCGCGTACTCAAGCCTAAATAAGGCACATCCATTCTTACATACATGTATCTTCTCATAGGGCATCTTAAGTAGACAAAGGATTTTCTCTGACTGGTACAGGTTTGCAGGCAGTACATGGCCTTTGGGTAGAATGCGTCGAAATATCATGGTCATCACGTCGTAGCATTCTCTGCCTAGGTTGCATTGAGCCTTCCGAGCGCTTAGTTGCACAATGGCATCTAGCTGACAAAGCTCAATGTGCTCATGGAGAGGACATTTTGAATACTCCAACGTTTCATAGAAGGCCTTTGCAGATTCTTCCATCTCATCGTCTGAATCCTGAGTATCGTCAAAGTCTTCCACCATGTCTTCAATCCCGGTACCATGCTCGTCGGTGCGACGACGAACCACCTCAGCTCTGTCATGTTGGTCAGACTCACCATGAAAAGTCCACACCATAATTAGGCCTAAAACCCCACTTCTCTAGGTGTTTACCCATTTTCAACTCTCTCTGCTTTTTCCAGTGGTCGCGGGGTGGACAGGGGCACCATGTTTTTCCTGGCCATTTGCAAATGCGGCTCTCACAAACCCTCTGGTTTTTGTTAACAATTCATTGGTCATGTCAATTTGACTAGGGTGACCAGTGTACATCCAAGCACGATCACTCATCTTGCCTAGCTACCTATGGGCACACAAGAAATATATATATAACTCATCATCTATATTCATCCACTAATCAAGTGTGTCAGTTTTATTACATCCATGCAACCTACACACTAATAGGTAAATATAGGTCCTAATACCACCCGAGTATGTGTAGATTGGGTTCGTTTTCCCATGCTCTGCTCTAGATCCGACGTACAATTTCATCAGCACCTCCCCGCTGCAATAAGCAGAGAGGATTTGTACCCGTAGAACAAGAGGGAGGCATTGATGAAATTCCACATCAGATCCGGAGCAGAGCATACGGGAAACGAACCCCATCTACACATACCCGGGCTGTCCATGGATAACGTTGGACAATTCGAAAGGATGGATATTTATAGATGCCGCCCTTTCGAACGTGAGACGCATACTGGTCACGGATACTGATGACTGAAGAAACCTATAGCTATAAAGTTTCATTGGCATGAAGACCGGAACAGAGCAAATTAAGGGGGTAGGAGGAGAAGTCATTTGTGCTCACCAACAAACGCAGGGGCGGAGTTCGTCGAACGCATGTGGAGGTCGTCGAACAACTGCACATTGAAATTCACCTGATCGACACAAATATGATGTTTTTATAACACAATCGGAAAATATGTGATCTAACTCATAATTTACAAAACTATGACCCCGTCGGCCTCTGGAAGGTCTAAAAGCACCTTCTCGTTCAATAGGAGGCAGAAGAGGTGTCGGGGGTCAGGGCTTAGTGGCGTCGGGAGGCAGTGCCGTCGAGGGTCGATGGTGTCGGGTGTCGGTGTCGTCGGGTGTCGGGGGTCAGTGGCGCCAATGGTCAGGGGTCAGTGTCATCGGGGGTTTAGGGTTATTGGGGGGGGGGTTAGTGGCATCACGGGTCAGGAGTTGGGGGTCGGGTGTCGGGGGTCGAGGGTCAGTAGCGTCGGGCATCGGGGGTCGGTGGTCGGGGGTCAGGTGTCACTTCTGTCGGGGTCGGGGGTCGGTGGCGTATGGCGTTGGGGATCGGGGGTCAGTAGCGTCGGGGGTCGAGGGTTGAGGGTCAGTGGCGTCGGGGGTCGAGGGTTGAGGGGCAGTGTCGTCGGGCGTCGGGGGTCGGGGGTCGGGGGTCAGTGGCGTCGGGGATCGGGGGTCGAGGGTTAGTGGCGTTGGGGGTCGAGGATCGAGGGTCAGTGGCGTCGGGCATCGGGGGTTGAGGGTCGAGGGTCACTTCCTCTACTAATTGTCTTCCATAGTACGTCATCCGATTGCGATCTCCCTCACAGGTAATGGAACAAAAAGGCAAGAAATTGTTGTCCCCGTTCTCTTCAAAGGTGCATACGCAAGTATGGGATGACGATCCGCGCCGCTGGGAGTCGCTGCCGGGGAAGGTCGGATCCGGCGCCGATAGGTGGAGCGAGGCTAGTTGACATTGACGTGGTGCTGGAGTGGCCTCCGTCGCAGGAGCTTAGGGCTGGTGGGATCCTATCTTGAGCAGCAGAAGGAGGCTGCAAAACTGGGGAGATGTGAGGCCGAAATAGCCATGGATGTGAGACACGGACAGTGGTCTGTTCCTAGTTCAAAAGATGAAAGACCAATGTCATGGCCAACAATTCCTATGGTGTTTACAATTGTACAAACAATATTATGTTTCAAAAATAATATTCGTCTAATTGATCCTTTCGGCTTGCATCTCATGACATGTTGGCTATAGGAAATCACATGGTTTGTAAGTTCTTTTCCCGACTATAATTTCCATATGTAATCTTTTCTAGGCTGGGATGTGATGCTTTTTACATCCCATGTTCTTTTCTTGAACGTAGCATGATCGATTGGTTTAATTATGGATTCATTCTTGAGGTGTGCAGAAATTATGATCCACGATGTTTTTCACATACAATAGGATCCAACCTGTCACAAGCCCACATATAACCTCAAGGTCGGTTCCTGTTGTACCCTTCTAATCTCATGTTTTATCCCCTACTTTTTGGTATTCTTCCTGTTCTATGAAGCAGCTGCATGACATGTGTTGCTTCTTGGAAAGAAAATTGTTACTCAAACATGAGTCTCTTCCTGAACACACCACTAACACCATGAATATTGACCATTTAATTTTGTATACAATGTTGAGTACCAAAGAAGTCAGCCAAAAACAACATCAAATATACTGCTAAGAACGTCAAATATATACTGCAAACTGCTATGAAATATATACCTAGACTGTTTGTGAGAGCGTGGGGCAGCGTGGTGGTGGAGGAGGGGCTCGCGGCGGTGGTGGAGGAGAGGGGGTCGCAGGGAGGAGGGGGTCGCGGGGAGGAGGGGGTGCACGGTAGTGGAGGAGAGATCCGTTAGGCTGCGGTGGCGGGGGGGGGGGGGTGTGGCGTGTGGGAGAGGCGGGTGGGTTGGGGTGGAGAGAGTGAGAGAGAGAGAGAGAGTGGGAGAGAGCTTACCGTTATGGGGCCCGACCCCTTTGCCTTTTGCAGGCAGATGGCAAAGGTGTGGAGGCGCACGACAAAGGGGTGGGTGGGGGCGGGGTGGGGTGGGTTTGGTGCCGGCAATTAGGGTTGGCACGGGTCATCCCCTTTGCCATCTGCCTCCACCTTATTTGCCGTCTGCGTGCACCTCCACCTTAGGGTTGGCGCTGGCAGATGGCAAAAGTCTGGCTCATGGCAAATAGTTTCTTTGCCAACAACCAAGCCTTTGCCGTCTGCGTGCACCTTTCTGCCGTCTGCTGGCTCACGACAAAGAGCTAGCTGATGGCAAATAGGATCTTTGCCAACAACCATTACTTTGCTGTCTGTTCTTTGTCAGCTGACGACAAAAGAGGCTCTTTGCCATCAGCCAACAGACGACAAAGAACTGGCTGATGGCTAATTCCCTAATTCCAGGAGTGAATGTGCTATTTTATTGTCCGTACGAATTTGTCTAATTTCCAGGATATTGCAGAATTTTAAAATTCTAACAAGTATTTAACCATGCATCAGATGAAAATAAATTATATATGTACAATGTCCAGAATTTCATGTAGATTAAGAATTTCCAACTTTCATGCTTGTTTAAATTTGTTTAACCTGTTGTTTTGTTTAGATTTGTGTGATGCCATATTAGAATGATTAATGCATAGCAAATTAATCGTGCATCAGATTAAAATGATGTCAACATGAAAAATGCTTAAAATTATGTCTAGTTTCACAATAACCAACTTGGATACATGTTTTCATTTAATTTGCATTAATAGCCATGTTACGATGGTTTATGTCATAACTGATTAACCGAAACTCCAATTAAAATGTTTCACATATGTAACTTGTCTAGAAAAATTTGTCAAATAATAGGGTGACATTTATTTTTGTGTTTAACAACTCTAAAATTGTTTTTAGCCACATCTGCCGCAAATTCAAAATTACATATGCGGACTTTTCAGAATTGTTGTTCGTTGTTCCTACCTCATTTAAACTTGCGTGGAATTGTATGTAGTTCCATAATATCTTGTTGCATCCATTTTAATATGCCTGTGGCTGTCATTTTCATACATTTTACATTCATGCCATATCATCTTGTGTTGGTCATATCTTTTAAACTGTAGCTCTGTTTCAATTGATCTATATATGTAAACCGACTAGAATGACGTGTAGAATCATATGGTCCACTTTATTTTGTAGTTTAACAAATATAAACTATATTTAGTTCAGATCTGGACCAATTTTGAAATTAACATATGTGGTCGTTTCGGAGATACTATATGTTGTTTCCGACCTCATTTAATATGCCTAGATATTGTAGATTATTTATGCTTGACCTCTTGCCATGTTTAACAACATTTAATATTGTACAATACCTAAACGGGAGTGCACTAAGTAATAAAAATGTGGAATTTCGTCAATATGCATCTCGTTGCATATTGAGCTTCATTTACGGTGTAGTATTAATTGTTGTGCTTGGCCATGCCTTGCATAATTGAAATGGACATGCATCATATTTGATTGTGCATCTTGTCATGCATATGTGTGGTGTTATCATGTGTTTATTGTTGTTTGGATTGGTTCTTCTCAATAGAGTTCCGATCCGCTTCGGAGTGTGAGGATCCGTTTGACTATGTTGGTTCGTCTGCTTCACGAATTTGTTCTTCTTCCAAGTAGGATCACATGCAAGATGATAATTTCCCTAGATACAATTATTATCATTTCCATGCTACTTGTCTCGTTTCTTCACTATGTATCGCTGCCTACCACTTAAATGTTAGCCTGCCAACATTCCCACAAAAACCTCTAACCTTTTCCACAACCCAACAAACCACCGTTTGGCTATGTTACCGCTTGTTCAGCGTTCTTATATCGGGTCTAGTTGTAGGTGCAGTTTCTTTCCACGTGGCAACAGGAATTCCTTGTTATATCACCATATAATTTCTATTTAATTTAATGCATCTATATATTTGGTAAAAGGTGGAAAGCTCGGCCCTCTAGCCTGGTGCTTTGTTCCTTCTTTGTCGCCCTAGTTACTTATGTACCAGTGTTTTGTTCCATAAATGAGCATTCCTAACATGCTTGGGGTTGTTATGGGGACACCCTTGATTTACTTTTGGGATAAAACTCTTCTAGCAAGGCCCAACATTGGTAGTATATTTTCCCAACACAATAAAACCGAAAAACATAGGGCGTCACGAACCCGAGGAGTAATTCAACATAATACAGGGGGGCCAGTGCTGATGGTGTTGGTCCCAAACGGGAAGACTATGGGGCCACCATGGGGAAACTCGAGGTTTGGTTTTACTCGTAGTGTGACTGATTTTGTATACCCTAAGACCGAGATACACGGCTCCTATCAGGATTGTCGGCACGTCGGGCGGCCTTTCTGGATTTTTTTACCTTTCTCAAACATCTTGTGCGAGGGATTCCGAGGATACTTTGGGCTCCCTCAAGGTTGAGGATTTCCACTAGGAAGCCGAGGAGATCATGGTTTTCTGTGGTCGACGTTTCCGAAGCAGCTTGTGGTAGTTTGTGATGGACTAGTTGGACCACCCCTGTAGGGTTAAATCTTTCAGAAAGCCATGCCCGCGGTTTTGTGGTAGCTTGGAAACTTTGTTTAACATTCGGTTCTAGAAAACTTGAAGTGAAATATGCCAACTGTTTGCGTAACCGTGAATGTCTCTTCTCTTGAGTTCTACATCTGGAAGAGGACACAGTGGGGTTATGTTTGACGTAAGTAGGTGTTCACGATCATTCATTTTATCATCATTGTCACGTCCGTTTATGCGTAGATACTTTGACGTGAGCGCGATGAATGCTTAGTTTCTTGCTGCAGCCTCACCACTTAACCTTACCTCACCCATTAAGCTTTGATAGTCTTGATACCTTTGGCAATGAGAGTGCTGAGTCCCTGTGGCTCACAGATTACTACAAATGTAGTTGCAGGTATAGGTAAAGATATACTTTGATATGAGCGCGATGAATGTCTTATTTGGAGTTTCTTCTTCTTCTTCTATGTCGATCTAGGATGGGTTCTAGGCCGATAGCCTGGGATAGCAAGGTTGGTGTCGGCGTTCTGGGAACGGGGGTACCTAGACTCGCCTGTCTGCGGCCCAGGGCTGGCCCACTCCGTTGACCAAGCATAGGCAGACTCGACAAGGCCCTCGTGAGAGGCCAGGCCTCACGAGGAAGAACGACATCAAGACCTGCAGGGGGCCTCCTGAGGAACCCACTGGAGCGGCGGACATTCTGAGGCAAGGCCCAACCTCAGGAGTAAAGGATGACACAGAAGGACGATAGGAAAACCACAGATGGCACAGCAGTGCAACTCCCGCTTTGGTGCAAAGGGTGCCAAGACGTACGCGGGACGTGAAGGCATCTTCCAAAGGTTTCCATTTTGGTGCAACCAAGCCACCACAACCCGCTAGCAGGGTGGACATCATCCCTGGAGTGCGGGCAGCCACTTTGTAGGTGAAGACCACCTTTGGGCAGGGGAGCACGTTCCCCTGTCCCCTTTTTAAATTGGCCGTTGTGGGATCCCTTCTCGCCAAAACGATAAGGGAAGAGGGCCGTGGACTCCACTTTATATAGAGGATAGGTCGCTTCATAGAGCGGGATCGAAAACCCTAACCATCAACTCACCCACCATCACATTGCTGAGGCCACCTAACCTCAGGAGGCCAGAGAACAGTGTACTGATTCACTCATCAACGTCCACGAGAGGCAATACACCAAAGAAGGAGTAGGGTTTTACGCTTCCCAGCAGCCCGAACCTGGGTAAACTACCGCGTCCCCTGTCTCACTCTGTGCGTTCTTTGCCTTGCTCACCGAGTATCTGGTCTGGTGACTCGAATCTGTTAAGTGGCCTCCGCGCGTACCCCTGTGTTTGAATTCTTGGGGTTTTGCGGAGCTCGAAAACTGACATCTGGCGTACCAGGTCATTGGCACGTGTCAGAGTCTCCACGCCAACAGCAGGAACCAGATCTCGACTCGGCAGCACCATGGCAAGTGCAACCACCGACGACCGCCGGTCCGCAGCGGTTGACGGCGTCCGAGCCAGCAGTGCCGTCCCTGCGGTCGCTTGTATTCTTGGCAAATCGCAGGCGCCACCCTCGAGCCGCCATGTCAAGAGTTTCCTACAGCGCGGGGGGATGACTTGCCTAAGGCCCGAGCCCCCGGAATGCCGCGTGTGGCTAGAGGTCAACTTCACCTTCGGCCCCGACGACCATCCTAAAGCCACGACGGCTGCCGGGGCACTTCCCATGCTGTGCACGCCGGCCATCTCCGGCGTGGCTGTCTCCAAGACCCTCATCGATGGCGGCACGGGCCTCAAAGTCATCTCAATGTAGGCCTTCGACATGCTGCGGTTACCCCAAGAAAAGCTCGCACCCTCGAAGCCCTTTTTCTGGGGTAGTGGCGCGATCCGTCGTTCCCGTCGGACGGATCCGTCACCTGTCACGTTCGGCACACGATCCAACTTCCGCACCGAGAAGATCGACTTCAACATCGCTCACATCCACCTTCCGTACAACGCAATACTCGGCTACCCCGCCCTTGCGTAGTTCATGGCAGCAACGCACCTGAGCTACAATGTCGTCAAGATGCCGGGGAGCAGCGATGTGCTTAACGTCATGCGGGACATCAAGAACGCCTCACGAGTGCTCGGGCTATCCCATAAGGCTGCGGCCGTAGCGCATGCCAACACCAGGGGCGAGGCGCGCGCCGCGGAGGACTCGGGAGACGTCCACGACATCACAAACGTGAAGAAGAAGCAGTTGTTTTCCCAGGACCGGGCGGAGACGAAGAATGTGCCAGTGGACGAAGGAAGCCTGGCCCCCACCTTCACCATCGGCGCGAACCTCCCCCAAGACCAAGAGAAGGCATTGGTGGATTTCCTCAGGGCGAACAAGGGCGCGTTCGCCTGGAGCGCCTCCGAATTTGTGGGGGTTTCGAGGGACATGATCGATCACCACCTTGTGGTGTGCCCGCACGCGCATCCGGTGAAGCAGAAGGCAAGGAGACAAGCCCCGAAGAAGCATGCATTCATCGCTCAGGAGGTGCGCAACTTGAAGGAAGCTGGGGTTGATACGTCTCAAACGTAACTATAATTTTTCATGGTTTCACGCTGTTACCTTGTCTTCTTTGTATGTTTTATGTATCTTTTTAAATCTTTTTTGGGACTAACTTATTGATTCAGTGCCAAGTGCCAGTTCCTGTTTTTCCGTGTTTTTGACTCTTTTCAGATCTGATTTTGGAATGGAGTCCAAACGGAAGAAAAACCCCGAAATGATTTTTCCCCGAACGGAAGAAGTCCAGGGGGCTTTTGGGCCAAGCCAAGTAGGCTCCAGGAAACCCACAAGCCCCCACTCCGCCACCAGGGGGGAGGCGGCGGTGGGCAGGCTTGTGGCCTCCCTGGCCTCCCCCTAACCTAGGTCTTGCGCCTATATATTCCCAAATATTCCGCAAAAAATCAGGGGATCCTCGAAAATACTTTTCCGCCGCCGCAAACTTCCGTTTCCGCGAGATCTCATCTGGAGACCCTTCCCGGCACCCTGCCAGAGGGGACTTTGGAGGTGGAGGGTTTCTTCATCATCATCATCGCCCCTCCAATGACTCGTGAGTAGTTCACTTCAGACCTACGGGTCCGTAGTTAGTAGCTAGATGGCTTCTTCTCTCTCTTGGATCTTCAATACAAAGTTCTCCACGATCTTCATGGAGATCTATCCCATGTGATCTTCTTTGGCGGTGTGTTTGTCGAGATCCGATGAATTGTGGACTTGTGATCAGATTATCGATGATATATATTTGAGTCTTTGTTGATTTCTTATATGCATGATTTGATATCCTTGTAAGTCTCTCCGAGTCTTGGGTTTTTTTTGGCCAACTAGATCTATGATTCTTGCAATGGGAGAAGTGCTTGGTTTTGGGTTCTGCCATGTGGTGACCTTTCCCAGTGACAGTAGGGGCAGCAAGGCACACATCATGCAGTTGCCATCAAGGGTAAAAAGATGGGGTTTTTATCATTGGTTTGAGATTATCCCTCTACATCATGTCATCTTGCTTAAGGCGTTACTCTGTTCTTATGGACTTAATACACTAGATGAATGATGGATAGGGGTCGATGTGTGGAGTAATAGTAGTAGATGTAGAAAGTATCGGTCTACTTGTTTCAGACGTGATGCCTATAGAAATAATCATTGCATAGATAAGGGCTACTTATGGTTTGAGCACCAAAGATGACTATACGTGATTCCATCACTTTCGCCTAGCTAAGGGCGTTAAACAAAAGCGCTTGTTGGGAGGCAACCCAACGAATCTATCCTTTTTCTTTCTGTTTTGTGTTCTCCACACTTTCATAATTCTGTTATGATTGTTTTTTTTGTGTTTCTTTTTGCGTTTGTGCCAAGCAAAACCGTTATGATTAGTCTTGGGGATGATCGTTTGGTCATGCTGGAAAAGACAGAAACTTTCTGCTGAGAAAAATAATTTTCGTTTTTTTTCTGTAAGAGATTTTGAGTTGATTCTTTCTTCTGCTGATTTATACAGAAATTCTACAGACTTTAGTAATTTTTCAGAATTGTTTAAGTACCAGAGGTATACGAAACATACAGATTGCTACAGACTGGTCTGCTGTTAACAGATTCTGTTTTTTGTTGTGTTGGTTGCTTATTTTGATGAAACTATTGATAGTATCGGGGGGGATTAGCCATGGAAGATTGAAAGTACAGTAACCCAACATCAGTGCAAGTAGAATTGAAGTTTGCTACAGTACCTAAGGAAGTGGTGGTTTGCTTTCTTGTACTAATGTTATCACGAGTTTCTGTTTAAGTTTCGTGTTGTGAAGTTTTCAAGTTTTGCGTGAAGTTCTTATGGACAAAGAGATAAAGAGTGGCAAGAGCTCAAGCTTGGGGATGGCCAAGGCACCCCAAGAGATTCAAGGATGCCATAAAAGCCTAAGCTTGGGGATGCCCCGGGAAGGCATCGCCTCTCTCGTCTTCAATCCATCGGTAACGTTACTTGGGGCTATATTTTTATTCACCACATGTTATGTGTTTTTGCTTGGAGCGTCTTGTATCGTAGGAGTCTTTTATTTTTGTTGTGTCAAAATCATCCTTTCTGCACACCTAGAGAGAGAGACATGCACACACCGTGATTTTGTCGAGCTTCACTTATATCTTTTGGTAGACAATTCAGCTCACATGTGCTTCACTTATATCTTTTGAGCTAGATACTTTTGCTCTATGTGCTTCACTTATATATTTTAGATCACAGCGGTGTGTGGCTTGGTAGTTGATCTATGCTTTAAAATTAGTCTCAAAAGCGGTAGTTATACAAAGGGATACGAAAACTTCCACCTTCATGTGCATTGAGTAGTTAGAGAAGTTTGATTCATCTCAATTAGTTTTGAGTTGTGGTTATGGTAATATTGAAGTCATGCTAGTAAGGTGTTGTGGATCAAGAAATACTTGTGTTGAAGTTAGTGATTCCTGTAGCATGCACGTATGGTGAACTGCTATGTGATGAAATCTGAGCATGATTAGTCTATTGATTGTCATCCTTTGCGTGGCGGTCGGGATCGCGCGGTGGTTTATACCAACCAACCCTTCCCCTAGGAGTATGCGTTGAATGCTTTGTTTCGATTACTAATAAAACTTTTGCAACAAGTATATGAGTTCTTCATGACTAATGTTGAGTCCATGGTTTAGATGCACTTTCACCTTCCACCATCACTATCTTCTTAGTGCCGTGCAACTTTCGCCGGTGCACAAAACCCACCATTAGCCTCCCTCAAAACAGCCACCATACCTACCTATTATGGCTTTTTCAAAGTCATTCCAATCTATATTGCCATGCAACTACCACCATGACATGTTCCATCACGTCTACTTTGCCTTTGCATGATCGTAAGATAGCTAGCATGATGTTTCCATTGATGTCTATGCCATGCTAGATCATTGCCACGGTACACTACCGAAGGCATTCCATATAGAGTCATAATTGCTCTAAGTTTTGAGTTGAAAGTGTGATGATCATCATTATTGGAGCATTGTCCCATGTGAGGAAATAAAAGAGGCCAAAGAAGCCCATAAAAAAGAGGGCAAAGAGCCCACCAAAAAAATGATGAGAGAAAAAGTGAGAAGGGACAATGCTACCACTTTTTCCACACTTGTGCATTTTGAGCACCATGATCTTCATGATTGAGAGTCTCTCGTTTTGTCACCACCATATAGCTAATGGGAAATTCTCATTATATAACTTGGATTGTATATTCCAATGATAGGATTCCTCAAAATTTCCTTAGGTCTTCGTGAGCAAGCAAGCTGGATGCACACCCACTAGTTTTCTTTAAGAGATTTCACATACTTGTAGCTCTAGTGCATCATTTGTATGGCAATCCCTACTCATTCACATTGATATCTATTGATGAGCATCTCCACAGCTCATTAATATGCCTAGTTAATGTGACTATCTTCTCCTTTTTGTCTTGCAACTCCCACCACATTCCACACCATCTATAGTGCTATAACCATGGCTCACGCTCATGTATTGCGTGAGAGTTGAAAATGTTTGAGAAAGTAATGGTGTGAAACAATTACTTGGCCATTGCCGGGGTTGTGCATGATTTAAATTCATTGTGCAATGATGATAGAGCATAGCCAGACTATATGCTTTTGTAGGGATAACTTTATTTTGCCCTTGTTATTTTGAAAGTTCATGATTACTGTCTCCACGTCAATAGTAAACTATTGTTTTGAATCTAATGGATCTGAACATTCACGCCACATAAAAGGAATTACAAAGGAGACCTATGCTAGGTAGCATGAAAGCATCAAAAATTCATTCTTTATCACTTCCCTACTCGAGGACGAGCAGGAGTTAAGCTTGGGGATGCTTGATACGTCTCAAACGTATCTATAATTTTTTATGGTTTCACGCTTGTCTTCTTTGTATGTTTTATGTATCTTTTTATATCTTTTTTGGGACTAACTTATTGATTCAGTGCCAAGTGCCAGTTCCTCTTTTTTGTGTTTTTGACTCTTTTCAGATCTGATTTTGGAACGGAATCCAAACGGAAGAAAAACCCCGAGATGATTTTTTCCCGAACGGAAGAAGTCCAGGGGGCTTTTGGGTCAAGCGAGGTGGGCTCCAGGGCCCACAAGCCCCTCCTCCGCCACCAGGGGGGAGGCGGCGGTGGGCAGGCTTGTGGCCTGCCTGGCCGAACCCCGATCTAGGTCTTGCGCCTATATATTCCCAAATATTCCGCAAAAAATCAGGGGAGCCTTGAAAATACTTTTCCGCCGCCGCAAGATTCCGTTTCCGCGAGATCTCATCTGGAGACCCTTCGTGGCACCCTACCGGAGGGGACTTTGGAGGTGGAGGGCTTCTTTATCATCATCATCGCCCCTCCAATGACTCGTGAGTAGTTCACTTCAGACCTACGGGTCCGTAGTTAGTAGCTAGATGGCTTCTTCTCTCTCTTGGATCTTCAATACAAAGTTCTCCATGATCTTCATGGAGATGTATCCGATGTAATCTTCTTTGGCGGTGTGTTTGTCGAGATCCGATGAATTGTGGACTTGTGATCAGATTATCTATGATATATATTTGAGTCTTTGCTTATTTCTTATATGCATGATTTGATATCCTTGTAAGTCTCTCCGAGTCTTGGGTTTTGTTTGGCCAACTAGATCTATGATTCTTGCAATGGGAGAAGTGCTTGGTTTTGGGTTCTGCCATGTGGTGACCTTTCCCAGTGACAGTAGGGGCAGCAAGGCACACATCAAGTAGTTGCCATCAAGGGTAAAAAGATGGGGTTTTTATCATTGGTTTGATCTTATCCCTCTACATCATGTCATCTTGCTTAAGGCGTTATTCTATTCTTATGGACTTAATACACTAGATGCATGCTCGATAGCGGTCGACATGTGGAGTAATAGTAGTAGATGCAGAAAGTATCGGTCTACTTGTTTCAGATGTGATACCTATAGAAATAATCATTGCATAGATATCGTCACGACTCTGCACAGTTCTATCAATTGCTCGACAGTAATTTGTTCACCCACCGTCTACTTGCTTTCGTGAGAGAAGCCACTAGTAAACACTACGGCCCGCGGGCCTATTCACATCCATCGTTTACAACTCCCCTTTTACTTTGTTTTGTTACTTTGTTGCTTTCAGTTCTCACGTGGCAAACAATCTATAAGGGATTGAAAACCCCTTCATAGCGTTGGGTGCAAGTTTTTGTGTTTGTGCAGGATCTTGAGATACTCTTCCGCCGGATTGATACCTTGTTTCTCAAACTGAGGGAAATACTTACCGTCGTTGTGCTACATCACCCTTTCCGCTTCGAGGGAACACCAACGCAAGGCTCCAAGGCCACGGGGGAAATCCTTTGCATACTTGCCTAGGAAGTCCCTTAAGGCGTAGCCGCAGCTGAAGGATTCCTGGTGCCGTCGAGACAACTATTTCTCGCGCCGTTGCAAGGAATACACAGCAGCCATGAGGGGTCATAAGGGAGTTACCATACCCAGAATGGGTGGCCAACCCGATGGTTGTCCTGAAGAAGTGTGGGAAGGAGCGCATGTGCGTTGACTTCACGAACCTCAACAAGGCTTGCCCTCAGGACCCATTCCCGCTGCCACGCATCGACCAGATTGTGGAATCCACCGCAGAGTGCGACCTCCTGTGCTTCTTGGACGCATTCTCGGGATACTACCAAATCAAGATGGCGGTGGAGGACGACAAGAAGATAGCTTTCCTCTCTCCATGCTGGGTATACTGCTACGAGTGTATGCCTTCGAGTCTGCGGAATGCCGGGGCGACCTTCCAGCGGTTGATGCATATTGCCTTGGGGCCGCAGCTCGGGAGGAATGCGAAGGCCTACGTCGACGACATCGTGCTCAAGTCAAGGCAAGCAAAAACCCTGGTGGAGGACCTGGAGGAGACCTTCGCCAGCCTGTGGGAGGTGAACCTGAAGCTCAACCCCGAGAAGTGCGTCTTTGGAGTCCCATGAGGCAAGCTGCTTGGTTTCCTGGTGTCGCACCGGGGGATCGAGGCTAACCCATTAAATGTCAATGCCATAAACAAGATGAGCGCGCCCACAACCCTCAAGGAAATGCAGAAGCTGGCGGGGTGTGTCACCTCCCTGGGTCGTTTCATCTCCAAGATTGGCAAGCGGGCCCTGCCCTTCTTCAATATTGGAAAAGGATGGGGTCCTCGGAGTGGACCCCGGAGGCCGATGCTGCCTTCGACGAGCTCAAGCTTTACCTCACGAGGCCGCCGGTCATGGTGGCGCCTCGCCCTTGGGATCCCCTGCTATTATGCCTCGCTTCCACCCCACACTCCGCTAGTGCCGCGTTGGTGGCAGTAAGGGAGGAGCAAGCTGGCAAGGGCACTACTTTGGGAAGCCCCAGCAGGCCCCCGCCCGTTGAGCCTCGGGGCTCGCACGACTCACAAGCTCCAACTCCCCCGCGAGCTTACGGACCTCAGGCCTAGACTGACGAATCATGTCATGAAGAGCCTTGCCCTCCCAAGGCCCCGTCTTTTCCTGCGGACGATGAAATGCCCCGGCCTCCTAAAGCCACCAAGGAGCACGATGCCCCGGGCGGACGCGTCCTCGTCGACCACCAGTGTACTTCGTCAACACGGTACTGCAAGACGCGCGCTCGCGCTACCCCATGCAGCAGAAACTCCTTCTAGCACTCCTTATCGCCTCGTGCAAGCTGCGTCACTACTTACAAGGACACCCAATCAAGGTCGGCTCCACCTACCCCTTGGAGAAGATCATGCACAACCCGAAAGCGGCAGGAAGAGTTGCCGAGTGGAACATCAAGCTTCAGGCCTTCAACATCAAATTTAGCACGACCAGGGTCATCAAGGGAGCAATAATGGCCGACATCATGGCGGAATGGACGGACGCACTGGACCGGGGGCTGGAAGGGAGCCAATCCCTCGCCCCAGAGGAGAGCCGCCCAAGGGATGGTCAATGCACTTCGATGAAGCCTTCGCGTGAAAGGGAGCGGGGGCTGGTGTCCTGCTCACTTCCCCGATGGGAGAGAGTCTTCGCTACGCCGTGCAGATCTGTTTCCAACGGGGGGAGAAGGTCCCCAACAACGTAGCAGAGTACGAGGGCCTCATCGCCGGCCTCAAGGCAGTGGCGGCCTTGGGGGTCCAGCGCCTCACCGTGATGGGGACTCTCAGCTCCTCCTCAACTTCTCCAACAAGGAGTACACACCCAAGGACAAACATATGGAGGCGTATCTGCAGGAGGTACGTAATATTGAGAAACGTTTTCAGGGCGTAGAGCTGCATCATGTCCCGCGAGGCAAAAACAAGGAGGCGGATGACATCACCAAAAGAGCTTCATGTCGCGAGGCTCAGGACCTAGGCGTTTTTGAGGAGTGACTCTTCAAGCCTTCCGCGATGCCATCACCAAAGGACCCGACACCGCATGGAGAGGAGCTCCCCTCAGCACCGCCTTCGGGGGCTCCGGACTACGGTCAGTCCTCGGGGGCTCGACAACTCCTGGACCTGGAAGCTCAAGGCGAATATTGGATGTAGGAACTCGGGGCATATCGGCTCCACGACACATTGTCGAAGAAGGAAGAGGATGCGGAACGCGTAATACAACAAGCCTCAACCTACTTCGTGCGAGACGACGCCTTGTACCGCAGGCGCCCGAATGATGTCGCGCTGCGTTGCATTTCTAGGGAGCAGGGGCACGAGCTGCTGACCGACTTCCAGGGAGGGGACTGCGGACATCACTCCTCCTCGCGCACGCTCGCAGGTAAGGGGTTCAGGTCAGGTTTTTACCGGCCTACAACTCTGGATGATGCCACCGAGCTGGTCAGGTCTTGCGAGGCCTTCCAGTTCCACGCCAAGTAGATCCACCAGCTCGCGTAGGGCCTCGAGACCATCCCACTCTCCTGGCCTTTTTTGGTTTGGGGGCTGGACATATTGGGGCCCTTCCCGCGGGCCGCGGGGGGTTTCCGCTACCTCTACGTCGTCATCGACAAATTCATCAAGTGGGCGGAGGTGGAGCCTGTGCGCACCATGCAGGCCGGATTTGCCGTCAAGTTCATCAAGGGCCTCATGAGCCGCTTCGTCGTCCCCAACCGCATTATCACCGATAACGGTTCGCAATTCACCAGTCAACTCTTCAATATTTACTGTGCTAACTTTGGTACGCAGGTATGCTATGCATCGGTGGCCCATCCATGGAGCAATGGCCAGGCGGAGCGGACCAACGCGGAGGTCCTGAGGGGTCTCAAAGTGAGGAGCTTCAAGAAGAAGCTCGAAGCTTGCAGCCGGGGTTGGGTCGACGAGCTCCCGTCGGTACTGTGGTCCATCCGCACCACTGCAACCAAACCCACCGGCGAAACCCCGTTCTTCCTCGTCTATGGAGCAGAGGCGGTTCTTCCCCACGAAATCAAGAACTGGACCCCACGGGTCTTGGCGTTCGAAGAGGAGCGTCAGGAGGCTGCCTGGGGGACATACCTCATACTTGGAGAGAAGGCGCGCCGCCGGGCCTCTCTCCGAGCCGCGAGGTACCAGTAGGCTTATGTGAGGACATAGATGCAAGCAAGATCATACATGGCGACTCCCACCTCCCACCTCGACGACCTCATGGCGATCTGGACTTCTAGCCGGTGTTTGATCCTCGTTCTCCGCTCGTCAACTCAGGTGAACCCCAACGTTCTTTTACGTGGTTGTGCATGGCTCGGATGGCTGGCTCCACGTTGGATTTGGATTTTTCTCCTGGTTTGGCCTTCCGGTGCATCTCTGGCTTTCCGGCGCATCCAATGAATCATCGTCGTTCTTTCACAATAGTTGCCTCCTTTGGACGCCATTCTTTCCGCCTTTCTGAGGATTCTGTCGTCGCCGCGCTTGAATCGGCTATTGGAGGTTCGGCCATTGAGCTAAGGGTTTCCCAAGTCGCAGACTCGGTTTTCTCTTTCATGGTTTCTTGCCAGCAAGTTGGTTTTTACATTCTTGATTTTTGCTCTTACAAATGTTCAAGCTTTAAGTGCTATTTTTATCAATGGGGTTATGGTGGCCCTAATTGGCGTCGAGAATTCAAGTTATGGAAGAAGCAATGTGATGCAGAATGGATCATTGTTAGCCCGGCCAAACGAAGAGCAGCACTAGGTCTGATGGCAATGCATTGCAGACCTCTTAAGTTCTCTCTTAAGTCGGGATCTTCTGCTTGCAAGAAATTAAATTTTGCAACCCTAAAGCAATATGACGTTTGCAAAGGCTACAAATGCCCCGTTTCTCAAGATGAGCTTATTACTCTTTCCAAGGCTGGTTACTCGATCCCTCCGCAAGAACGTGTTATTATTAGTGCTCCACCGCCGACAGAGCTCCGGTGGATGTCAGCCTCGCCACACATCACCTTTGGCTCAATTCATCAACACGTATCTCATCCCGGATCATCCGGTAACCTAATGGAAAAAGGCGAGTTCAGTGGGATCTCCTCCTCATCCGGCGTAGATTCGGCTAATCCCTCCACGCTCGGCGGGATTTCCAAACATTTTGAATCTGTTTTGTTGGATTGCCCCGACAGTGAGCCTCTCTCTGAACCCATTCATGGGTCTTCGTCGACGACATCTACTGCCGGGCCAGAATCTTGTTCTCAGCCCGATATTCCCTCTTCGTAGGATGCCCACCAGCTCTTCGATGAGTTGATTAATGGCATGGTTAAAGAGATTTATTCTTGCACGATTTGCTTGTCTCAAGGGCATCTCGCCTCCAATTGCACCGCCACGCTGATTTGCTCTGCCTGCGGCAATGTGGGCCATGCCAAATCTGACTACACTTCCTTTATGCACGATAATTGTCGTGCTTGGAAATGCAAGAGCCCCACCACCTCTCCTGTAGCAGATATCTCGGGAACCTCTGCTATTCTTGGGGAAACTTCAAAGCCTGCCAAGCAGTTCCTCCTCCCTGCCTTGTCAAGCCCATCGTCTCCCCGGACTCCCTCTGAGACGCCGCCATTGACGCCTCCTCCTCCTGTTTCGTCGACTACAATGGCCAACTTCGAGCTTGATCCCATGTGCTTCGTCCCACAGGGTCATCGCACCATCGAGGGAGGCTCTGATCGCCTCCCACGGACCTTCATCACACCGGCCATCCCCATTACCCGCAGGCACGAACACTACATCATTGCCAATGTAATGCCATCCCCTCCTGCCGAGTTGGTCGCCCAGGTACGACAAGAAGTTGTCACCCTACTACTCAATAGGGGTTTTCATGTTCGCTCAACACGGCCATGGATTGAGGGGGTTAGTTTTTTTGAGCTTCGAGATGCTGCACAAAGTTTCGCTACAATTTAGATGGGCCCCCAAGCATTAGGGAATGACACCTTTGTTCGTTTCATGCGACACAGCCATGGTGCAGGATTTTGTGGGCAAGCAGGCTTTCGTCAGGGCTGCCTGATGCTACTTGGGGTCCCTTTAGACTTCCGCAATACTAACGATCTATGGGCTGCTGTTAACACTTTTGGGGAGTTCCACCATTGGATCAGCCATGACCCATATTTGGTTCGATCCATTGTCTTTGCATCTTTCCTGAGGATAATCTGGTGCCGAGGAGCGTCACCTTCTTTGAATATGCTGCTTGGGGAGGGGCCAAGGTCTCATGCTCTGTGCCAGTGTACATCCTGGGCGCAACTTTTGCTGAGCAGATGCCCAACGATGAAGATCCCATGCACCTCAATGGCAACCCACACCCACTTCCTCGTCAACTGGTCAATAGTGTCCTGTTAATTGCACTGCCACCATACCCTGCTCTAGGATGGAACGCGGTGCCACCACCTCCCCCAGAGCCAGAGCCGCAAGCCCCTATGGCAGGAGGATGGGGTTGGGAACCTGAAGCCCCGAAAGCACAACCTCATGCACCTGCACAAGATCAAGAATCGACGGTCATTGATCAGCCAACCTCCTCTAATTTTGTTCAGGAGCTGGTGGTTCTAGAACCTCAGCAGGTTGCTCCTGAGGCTGATGTTGTGGACATTCCTGTTGTCAATCCTCCTGCTGATGAGGCGGCTGCTCCTGATCATGTCCCTCCCAATGGTGGTGATGCAGCGGCAGCCGACAATGCCGAAGACGAGGAGCCTGTGGAAGCAGATCATGTCGAGGACGCGCCTGTGTTTAACCCCCTGGCGATCGTCCCATACCAACGACCTATGATGCAACAAACTAACCTAGTTGTTGGTGCGGCAAGGATTTTTTATGGTCCACCACTGCCACCTGTGATTTCCTGGGCCAGGTCATTTGAATCTCTTATGGGCGCGACATGTACTATGCATGTTCCTCGCCATATTCAGATGCCACCAGTGTTGCCGATCATGATCCCCAAGCGATCATGGTCGTTTGCTTTTGATGACAAGGCTGCAGGACCAAGCTTGGCGCCCATCGAGAACACCCCTGCTCCTTCCATTGAGGTAACACATGACGCCTCTCTTTCAACAATAGAGGAGTTCTCTTTTAGTTCACCTGCTGTCAAGAAGAAAGGGCCTCGTAAGCAGGCCACACCCATCGTCGACTCCTCGGTTCGCCACTGCACGAGGGGTTCTATCAAGCGGGATTTCTTTAAACCAGTGCTGCAGGAACTCCCAATGCATGTTCCCAAGAAGAGGAAGCCCAAGGCCAAGCCTATACACGACCCGGTGGGTGAACAATCGGCTCAAGAGGAGGTACCACCAGCAACGCCAATCCCTGTACTGCAAGCAACTGGTTAGAAGCTTGGGATCGCCACTGAGAAGGTTTCTGTGGATCGTCTTATGGAAGATCCTGCTGCATCCAAAACCACATCTGATAATGTTTAAATCAATGTTGTTATTGCTCAGTTTTGCTGGTTGTTCGGTTTGTCAGACTACTGCTTGTTGTTTGTTACAGTGTTCTGAACTCTCGTCGTCTGAGTTATTATGTAACTCCACTTTTGCTATATCTCATAGTTCTCATGGATAGTAGATCTATGCGAAGTTGGCGTGTTCTCTGCTGGAATGTGCGTCGCCTCAATTCTGATCATAGAAAAAGAGTTTTTTGTAACAAAATCGATGAGAGCTTGGCCTCTGTAGTATGTTTACAGGAAACCAAAATGCAACACACTGACTTTCGATCAACAAGAAGTTTTTGTCCTAAAAGACTTGACCAGTTTGCATACTCACCCTCATGTGGTGCCTCTGGTGGGCTGATCACTCTGTGGAAATCCTCTGTTCTTACTGGTACCTTAGTTGAGTGCCAGCCTTTTGGCCTTATTATCTCTTTTACATCCAATCATTCTGCAGAATCTTGGACCCTGGTAAATGTCTATGGCCCTTGTCAGGGTGAGGCTAGAGATCTTTTTGTCAGCTGGTTATATAATCTCAACATCCCTGTTGATGCCAATTAATTACTGCTTGGGGATTTTAATTTTCTTAGATCACCATCTAATAGAAACCTTCCTGGGGCTGATGTGAATGACATGTTCATCTTCAATGAAATCATTGGTCACCCAGGTCTACTTGAATTGCCTATTAAGGGAAGATCTTTCACCTGGTCCGATATGCAAGATTCACCTCTGCTAGAACAATTGGATTGGTTCTTTACATCTGCTACTTGGATCTCATCATATCCTATGACACAAGTCCTCCCTTTGGCTAAAACTGCATCTGACCATGTCCCCTATGTAGTTACAGTTAACACTTCCATCCCAAAATGCAATCTCTTTCGATTTGAAAACTATTGGGTTGAGATGGATGGTTTCATGGATTGTGTCAAGGACTCTTGGAAAATTCCATCCAGGAAAGGACATATCACTACCATCATCGTGGACAAGTTGAAGCACCTACGACAGGCCCTAAAGAAATGGCAAACCAGCCTCTCTCAGCTCAAGTTTCTTATTGATAGGTGCAACCAGGTTGTGCTTTGCCTTGATGATCTGTTAGAGCTAAGACCCCTATACAGACCTGAAGCTAATTTCAGGGTGATTGTAAAGTTGCATCTGGATCATCTCTTGCACCTGCAGTTCCTTTACTAGAAAATAGAGCTACAATTCGTTTCATCAATGTTGGAGAAGAGAACACTAAATTTTTCCATGGCATGGCAACTGAAAGATATAGAAAAAATTCTATTTCATCTCTTAAGATGAATGATGATTCTATCATCTCTGATCATGAACAAATTGCTGGATGTTTCTGGACTTCTTTCAAGGATAGGATGGGCTCCTCTTAGGGTATTAATATGGCTTTTGATCTACACTCCCTAATTCAGAAGGTGGATGGGCTTGATGTGCTAAGAGAACCTTTCACCAAGTCAGAAATGGATCAGACAGTGCAAGGAATTCCCACTGACAAGGCCCTTGGCCCTGATGGCTTCAATGGCCTATTTTTTAGGAAATGCTGGTCTATAATCTGCCCTAAATTTTACTAACTTGCAGCTGATTTCCATGCTGGCATTGCCAAGCTTGAAAACATGAACTCATCCTATATAACTTTGATACCCAAGAAGAGTTCCCCTGAGCAAGTTGGTGATTTTATCCCTATCTCTCTCATAGGGATGGGAATTAAGTTTTTGTCTAAAATGGTGGCCAACAGACTGCAACTGCAAGTTATGAAATGCACACAGAAAAATCAGTATGGCTTTATCAAATCTAGAACCATCCAAGATTGTGTGGGCTAGACACTAGAGTATTTGCACCAATGTCATCAGTCCAAGAAACCCATGGTCATCCTCAAACTGGATTTTGAAAAGGCTTTTGATTCTGTGGAACATGAGTTTATTTTTCAGATTCTCAGATACAAGGATTTTAATGATAGATGGCTCCTATGGGTGCAACAGCTCCTCACTTCTGGCTCCTCCTCTGTACTTCCAAATGGAGTTCCTGGAAGGAAGTTCATGTGTAAGAAAGGGGTCAGACAGGGAGACCCCATGTCCCCTCTTCTCTTTGCAATTGCTGCAGATTTCCTTCAAACTTTGGTCAATAAGCTCTTGAAGGATGGCCACATTCAATTGCCAATTCCCTGCCATGACAGAGATTTCCTCATACAATATGCTGATGATACTCTCATCATTCTACCTGCAGAAGAATCTGAGTTGCTTGAATTCAAAAAAATGCTACTTATGTTCTCCCAATCCACTGGTCTTCAGGTGAATTATCACAAGTCTGCTCTGCTCCCCATCAACATAGATCAACGGCACTTCCAAAGGTTAGCTGATGTTATTGGTTGCAAGGTGGGTTCCTTGCCATTGACCTATCTTGGTTTACCCGTGGGAACAACCAAACCAAGGATAATTGATCTCATGCCCTTAGTGGACAATATGGAAAGAAGGCTCAATGCTAGTTCCTCCTTCCTGGCTGAGGGGGGCATTTACAATATTTGAACTCAGCTTTGACTTCGGTCCCTATCTTCTTTCTCTGCATCTTAGGTATTCCTCCCGGGATCCTTAAGAAGCTAGAGCGGATCCAACGACAATGTTTATGGAGAAAGAATGGTCAAGATCATGCCCCCTCTCTTGCTTCCTGGGACCTTGTATGCAGACCTAAGATGAAGGGTTGGCTCGGGATCATGAATCTTGCTGTCCAGAATGAGGCCCTTGAACACATATTACCATAACACAGTTCCCCAAGGTACCTCACTTTGTGGTTCCTTTTGGTGGAAAGACATCTTCAAGCGTCTGGATAATTTCAGAACTGTGACATATGTTAAACCCAATAGAGGTGATACATTCTTGTTTTGGTCTAATTCCTAGTTGATTGGAGATTCTATCAGGTCTCTGGCTTCTAGGTTCCAGAGACTATTCTCTTTTGTTATTGATTCTTTTTGCATTGCTGAGGAAGTTCTCCATGCTTTCCAAGAGAACACTATGCTTTCCATGTTCCACTTACCTGTCTCTGAACAAGCCTATCGAGAACTAGATACTGTTAACACTCTGCTTCAGAACATTGCTATAAACCAAAATGCTGATGATGTCTGGCACTGGAGTAATGATTCTTAGGCTTACACTGCGAAGAAGTATTATCTCCATATCCACCAGCCCATCATACCAAACCCCTTGCTCAGCTGGATCTGGAGGAGCTGCTGTACTATGAAAATTAAGATGTTTGCGTGGTTAATGATCATGGACAGACTCAACACTCAAGATATGCTGGAGAGGCGTCACTGGAATGTGTCTGATTCAAATCTATGTGTTCTACGCCATGCCAGGACCAAAGAGGATAGAGATCATCTGTTTTTCAACTGTCTTTTCAGTACCAGGATCTGGAATTATCTTCAGATATCATGGCAGGGAAATTCCATGTGGACTACTTTAGCTGCAAGAAGAGACTTTCATCATCCATTCTTCCCTGAAGTTGTCTTCATTGCTTGCTGGAACATCTGCACTGTGAGAAATGCCAAAGTTTCCCATCATCAGCAACCCAGGTTCAGAAAATAGAGGTCTAGCTTTATTCATGATATTTCTCTCCAAGCTCACAGGATTAAACCTAGTTTTAGGGATGATCTCGTTAGATGGATAGCATTTTTACCTCCTTGAGGTTTGTATCTCATACAACCCCACCCCTCACTTCTATTTTTTGTATATTCTTTCCCTCCCTTGTACATACAAGCCCTTTTATGGGATTAATAGAAAAGACTGTGGGGTGATTCCCTATAGTAGCGGGTCATAAAAATCGAGGGAAGGCTTGCATAAGCTTTTGCCCATGTGGGAAGGCCCATTCAAGGTCGTCCACATCTCGAGGCCTGGATCCATGCATTTGGAGACTCAAGATGGAGTTCCCATCCATAACGCCTCGAACATCCAGCACCTCCGCAAGTTCTACCCATGACGAGTCTGCACCACCCCTGCACTGCCTCCGCGCCGCCTCTGCATCGACCCTGCATCGTCCTTCAATTCTTCCGGAACCTACTTCATCTCATGACACTCTCACATAATAATGAGCCCAGGCTGTATACGCCTAGCCCCCCCTCGAGGATGCGGAAGGGGTCCATCCCACGCCTAGTGGGGAAGACGGAGGAAATCAACATAATCCACCAATGACTTCAGGAATGAGGCGCTTAGTGCCTCGGAGGTAGGGACACTCGCGAGGCCAAAGCGTCCTCGCGACCTCCCAGATACACCCCCACCGTGAACTCTCACGTAATAACGAGCCGAGGCTGTATATGCCCAGCCCCCCCCCCACCCCACACCTAGTGGAATCCCTATGCTCAGCACTAGGGGGAGATGGAGGCGGAGAATAGATTAGGTTCCAGACGCGGCTTGCATTTTCTTTTTCTGGCTTGGATTTACTGGTATTTATGAAATCAAAGTTGGGGCCTTTCCAAATGAAGCTTTTGCAAAAACTTATTTTCCTGCAACTCTTCGCAAAACGCTCTTTTCCTCTGAGTCGAGCATCCGTGTGCCCTCACCTGCTCGTACCCCGCGAGCGGGGGCTGGGGTCACGGTGCCGGCACCTTGCCAAGGCCTTGGTGCACGAATCCACACATGGTACTCACTGATGAGTCGGCAGACTCATTCCAACTAGTACTCTCTCAAGAGTCCTATTCGCAGCTCGGCGCACCATCCTGGAAAGGGAAGAACATTTGGTATTTTCTAACAACAACTGTTTATCTTGGGACAGTTTGAGCGACTAAGGGGGATCTTGAGCATAACGCCTCAGGGGCCTTACCGGTCACAAAGCAACCCGGCACCCGGGTGCCAGGGCCTGGCCCCGTGAGGAACCACCTTGGTAACGGGTCGCACCTCATGACGGCGGGGAAACTTGCGGGCTGGGACCTGCCGACGCAGAGCTTCCTGTATGCAGATTAGGGAGCTCCAAAATCAGAACTCGCGAGGGCCTCCTTAAGGTCTATGGGGGCTCCTGAGCATCGCGCCTCAGGAACTTTACCGGTCGAAAGCCACCTGTTACCCGGGTGCCAAGGCCTTGTTCCGCGAGGGGCAACCTTGACACGTCGCGTCTCATGCAGGGAAATGTGCGGGACTGGGACCTGTCGACGTAAAGCCGCTTGAATGTCTAAGGGGGCCCCTGAGCACAATGCCTCAGGAGCCTTATCGTTCACATAGCCACCTGGCACCCTGGTGCCAGGGCTTTGCCCCGTGAGGAACGACCTTGGTAACGTCTTGTGCCACACGGCGGAAGGGAGATGTGTGGGACCAGGGCCAGCTCACATAGAGCATCGACCCACTTCACCTACAGCAAGGAAAAGACCAACAGACCAACAACCCCCTCAGCACCACATTCATGTGTCACAACAAAGGATTTCCCCGCAAGCATACCAAGCTAAGTATCTAAACCAACAGAGAAGCAACATCACTAAGAAAAGGGGGCGGTCGCCCAAATCCATTACACGCCCAATGAGCCTACCCCTGTTCCTATGGATGCAGGGTCAAAAGCAAGGAATAGACAATTAGCAATGGAGATACCGGAGGAGGGTTGCCGCCACTTACACCCGACACCCGCACGCCGGCACTCAGTCCGTGTCCTCCTCCTCCTTCACAGGCGTCGTAGGAGCAGACGGGCGGCGCAGCGCTTGGGGGCTCCTCCCCGAGGCTCGGGCATGGTGGCGAGGCAGCTCGTCGTAGCTGTTGTCGTTGCTGTCGCTCAGGCTCCTTCCGGAGGAGGTATCGCCGTCGGTAGGGGATCGGCGCCGGCCATCGGAGACGGGCTCGTCTACGGGACCGCCATGGCCGGCATCCTCCGGGCAGCAATCCAGGCGATCGCTCTTGACCCCGAAGATCTTGACAAAGAGCCTTGCCTCCCCGTCGTACTTGAAGAGGAGGTAGCGCCTCCCATACAGGCCTCGGGCGCGGGCAAAGGTTTGCCACCCGCGGTTCAGATACACATAACCTTCGGGGGTGACCTCCATGTACACCCAGGATGTCCTGCCATAGCAGTCGTGGGCCTGCAACCAGAGGCCCTGAGGCCCGCCGGTCGGCAGTGCCTTCGTGAAGAAGTTCGGAAGCTGGAGCCAAGAAATTTCTAACCTGTCCACCCACGTCATGAACTCCATCGTCGTATCGGCCGAGTGGAGCCGCGGGCAAGCCGGCCGGGTGGCCATTACCGACCTCCCACTCAGGCCAGTATGGGCACCCGCTCCAGCCGACGACCCACCATTGCCGCCGATGGAGATCCCCAGGAGGGCGGAACCACGACCGCGCCCGCCGGAGGCCGCTGTTGGTGTTGCCGCATACTTCCGAGGGCGGCCTCGTCCCCTCTTGGTAGGTGGAGCAGCAAGACCTTCACCAGGGGCCTTCCCCTTATCGGCAACAGAGAATCTCCTCATCGGCGCCATGCTGAGAGAGCGGAGGGCTCAAGGTGGGAGGCAAGGAAGACTGGGCGACGCAAGCTATATCAACCTCGCCGGGTTAAATAGGCAGGCGAGAGCTGGTTGGCGTCCCTTCGTGTCCCCGGGCCCGCGCAATTCGTGAAGGGACGTGCCGGCGTGGCGTGTGTGCATGCGTGGCCCCCAAGGAGCAATGATGGCTGGCGCCGCGCCCAGCCGTCACATCAACTTGACCAGGCGCGCCGTCGGGGCGCCTCGGGAACTAGAGTGTTGCCACTTGGTTGTGTGGCGCGTGTGAAATTTGACCCGCGGACATTTAGGGCCCGCAACGCTTCAGGCTGCCTCCATGACTTCTCCGGGAAGCCAGCCCGGGCGCACTTCGGCCCGGCGGCTACTATCAGCATTCTGGGAATGGGGGTACCCAGACTCGCCCGTGTGCGGCCCAGGATTGGCCCACTCCATCGACCAAGCATCGACAGACTCGACAAGGCCCTCGTGAGGGGCCAGGCCTCACGAGGAAGAACAACATGAAGACCTGCAGGGGGGCTCCTCAAGACCCCTCCGATGCGGTGGACATTCCGAGGCAAGGCCCAGCCTCAGGAGTCAAGGATGGCGCAGGAGGATGGGCAAACCACAGATGGCAGAGCAGTGCAACTCCCCCTTTGGTGCAAAGGGGGCCAAGACGTACGCGGGACCTGAAGGCATCTTCCAAAGGTTTCCATTTTGGTGCAACCAATCCACCATAGTGCGGACGTCATCCCTGTAGTGCGGGCAGCCACTTTGCAGGCGAAGACCACCTTTAAAATTGGCCATTGTGGGATCCCTTCATACCAAAACAATAAGGGAAGAGGACCGTGGCCGCCGCTATATATAGAGGATAGGTCGCTTCATAGAGGGGGATCGAAAACCCTAACCATCATCTCACCCACCATCACATCGCTGAGGCCACCTAACCTAAGGAGGCCGGAGAACATTGTACCGATTCACTCATCAACTTGCACGAGAGGCAATCCACCAAAGCAGGAGTAGGATTTTACGCTTCCCAGCGACCCGAACCTGGGTAAGCTGTCGTGTGCCCTGTCTCACTCAACATCATGTGGGTTCTTAGCCTTGCTCACCGAGTATCGGGTCTGGTGACTCGAATCTGTTAAGTGGCCTCCGCGCGCGCCCCTGTGTTCGAATCCTTGGGGTCTCGCGGAGCCCGAAATCTGACTGTTAGACATCGTTATTTTATCGTTTGTTTTTGTTCATAGTTGGACCCTGCTCTTCTACATGTGATTGAATATATTGGTGTATTGTGTAGTTCGTGTTGTAGCTTGTGGCGATTGTAAGCAAGTTGCATATACTCATCTCTTTTGTACATGTTCTTGTAATGATATCCATTCTTGCAAAACAACGAGATGCGCTCCTATCCTTATTGAGGCCCTCGAGCCAAAATAAGGATAGGATCATATCTTGGGCATGACAAGTTGGTATTAGAGTAGTACCGACCTAGGATCCCCCTTGTTTGATTGAACTTCGACGAGTCGAGTCTAGTGATAAACTACTTTGATTATAGTTATATATGAAAGAGTAGGCTACTTTTTACTCCTCTTTTATGTTGTGGTGAGGAATCTTGATGTAGGAATTTTAATTCTACTCTTCTTCTCACTCAATTTTTTTAGGATCACACATGTATTTTGGAACCTCTACGATGTCGTTTGTGATCGAGATTTTGTTCTTGGTGCCTCATGTTATGGAGAAGTTGACCTCCAACAGATTCTTGTCACATTTGTTTTCATTCAGTTTCCTTAGTATCTTAGGACACAGGATGTTCGAAATTGCTTCAATACTAGTAGTGGCGAGAGGAGTCTAGCATCCCTAGTACTGGTGGAGAGCTTCCGGATGTACTACCATAGTTCGTATTATTGTGATGACGAGGGTCTGAGGTAGATGAGTTTCAGGGGTCTGTTTTTATGTCTTGACGGATGTGATCCACTAGACGGGTAGTGTTATTGCTTGGAGTTGAGTGATGGATTTTACTCCTTGTAGCGGTGGACCCGATTGCATAACCAGAAAATTTAAGGAGTTCTTAGGTGGGAATTCAAGTACTTGTCTAGGATTATCTTCCAATAGATGCATGATGTGAGGATGGGGTTCGACATCTAGTGGATTTGTTTCTTCACGGTATTTCTTATGGATGACAGTCTTGATATACGTCATCAGATATGCTTCATCAAGCCTTGTAGTTTGCTGCGCCTAGGGCCATATTTGAGTGTCATTTCAATATGATAATCCAATGTAGGATCAAGCCCGTGCGAACGTTACCACGAAAATATCGAACAAAATATCTATCATATATTTGTTTTCAGCTTGTTTAGTAAGCCTCCTCCTTTGTTTTGTTGCAGTATGGCAATTCGAGTTGCTTCGATGTCAAGTGGTGATTAAAAATATTTCCTAAGTGTTGTTCTCATATTTCTATGTTAGTGCTAATCTTTTGCTCAATCAAGGTGTCTTATCAATTCTTTTCAAACCGGAGTCGTCGTGTAAATTTTTTTTCAACCGTAGTGCTTCTCTTCAAGTTAATTCAATCTTCTCCAATATTTTCAAGATCAATCCCTCATTTCCTTTTCGAAGTTCATCTCATCTATCTAAGCTTTCTTTTTTATTTTCCCACTCTCCCACCCTTTTCTTCAGTGATTAAATTGTCATCCAAGTGCCTTTATTTCATTATTTCTTATGCTACCTTGTCTTTCGTGTTTGTATCCGTTGATTCATTGTGAAGATGCTCTGTGTTAAGTTCATCATTCTTCGTTCTTCGTTTCTTCCCCGGTGGATTCAATTCAACCTATCAATGTTCATCATGTCCTTTTGCATTTGCTCAATGCTTTCCCGTGTTGGAAATTCTTATCCAAGTTTTCTAATTTATTCACCTCTCTATTCTATCAGGAGTGCTGAAGATATCTCAGAAATTTCATGTTTCCATTAAAATCTTTTGAATTATTTCGAGGTTCTCACCTCATCATGTTTTTCATTTGTACTGGTGCAATTTCTCTTCCTAAGTAATCTTTACAATGGTGGTTTCTTTGAGTGGCCCATAACCCACATGTTTTCCCAAGATCTTACCTTGGGCTCCTAATATTTTTCAGAGATATCTACATTTTTTTCGAAGGTGACATAAGTATGGATTCCATCAGTCATATTCTTTCTGAATATCGTTTTCAAATTAGTTCCCATCGTTGGCTCATGTAAGTGCATCTAGGCCCCTTAGTGATTTTGGTGGTTTGAACACTTATAGGTTAAGAGACTGATATGTTGGTAAGAATACACATGCTTTATAAGTCGCTTAGGAGTTTGACTTATTCGATGAATATTGACCCCAAAAAACAAATGTATTTGAGTAAAGAGTTTGGTCATTCCTTAAAGACTTTGATCGCGAAGAAATTGCGAAGAAATTGTTATTCCTCATGAAGAAATAGTTACACCATGTTTTCACTATCAATTTTTCTGTAATTAAAAAATCTGAGTTTTTAAAACTTTTTCGAAACTAATGTTGTGAGTGCCATGATTGCCATTGTATGCGTGAATGCTTGAGTGTGTGATATCAAAAACAACAATTCTAATGACCCAATTATTTTCAAAACCCTTTTTCTTATTTCTGGTCAATTCAAAACCCTGCTTTGGGTTGCACTACAAGTCCTTGACGGCAAGGAGTGTTCTTCTAGCACCATTTTAGTTCACCAAAACCATAAAATATTTATTTTATGAATTATTTTCCTATTTTATTTGCTTGTCCATTTCTAAGGCTAGAAATGATATACCTATATGGAAAAATACTTTTCTACCTTAGAAAAATCTGAGAAACATTGGAGATGATCAAAAGGACATATATTTTAAATACATAAGATTTTCAACCAATATTTATATTATTATTATTTTAGTAAAACCCTGAAAACCCTTTCTGTCTGTTTTGACCTTTTGAAATATTTCCAAAGGAAATATTCTCAATAAATTCCAAGAAAATTCCACTGGTATCCCTAAGCCATATTTGGTGGCCATATAAAATTTCACCTTGATCCAAGGTGATTAAGATCACCAAATAAATGTAAACCACTTCTGTCGAGTACAAAGTTAGAGCAACTCTACATAGCAAAGTTTATCCATTGGAGCTGAAACTTTGCAGGAGTGCCTAATACCTCAAATGAGGACTCCATGACAAAAATGGGATTTGTGGGACTTGTTTTGACGACACTCTCTTTGGAAGGAAGAGATCTGGTCATTTGGTGATGTTTTCAAGTTTACAAAGCTAAACTTGTCCAATCGAGCTCAAACTTGGTGAAACCCCTTGTTTTAGCACCAAACCCAATCCTGTTAAGTTGCATAGCCAGTGGTGGGGTGCAGCCACCCCAAACCACTGTCGAGCACCTTCTGACAGTTGGGTAAAACCCCTTCTAACCTTAGCTAAACCCAACCCCTTTCTCCCAAACTCATAGATTAGGTGCGTGACATCAATGCCTAACTCCAGTCAAGTGGCCCCTCTCTGGTTCAAAGTAGATAAGCCAAAATCCTAAATTTGAGCTTCAACCCAAGGCTGACAGCACCTGTTTCTTGTCTCTTTTTGACTAGCTGTGACTTCCACGGGATTCCAATGCCTAGGCATATCCAAGCCAGTGCCCAGGACATTCTAGACACGTCCAAGGCACCCCTGAGCACACCGGCATGCCGTGGCATGCCAAAACTGTGCTTTGGGCCCGCTACAGAGAGCAAACGAGGTGGGGGCGACTCCCTCGGCCAGTTCCAGCCTCCCCGCGGCGTCAATCCTCTTCCCCGACAACCACTCTGCATTAGGCAGCCCTCAGGGCCCCTACTTTCCAGCGCTATGAGTCGGTGCGACGCGTGCCCGCGCGCACCAGAAGTGCCACAGGAGCGCTGCCATGATATCTCGCCTCTCCTCCCTCCCTCTCACTCTCTGTGAGTCCTGGCGGTCCAAAACCACATCCTGAGACCGTGGTTTCGACCCCAGCCTCTCCATGCACCCCATGCATGCCACGGTGGATCACCTGCGCTCCCGGGTTGGCTCACCGTCGCGGGCCTATAAATAGCCCCTCCCCTCGCTCCAGAACCCATCGCTCTACCTCACCAAGACCCCAATCATCTCCCTAGCCATCCAGTAAGCAAGAAGAGCCCCGGTGCTCGAGATCGACCGAGGACCCTCTGCCTCGGAGCTCTGGTCGATCTCCGGCTACACGTCGGCTCTCGCATCCCTCTGCCCACCAAAGCACTCCCCGTGATCCCAGGAAGCTTTTCCCCTCTTCTCCGAGCAAATCCGTGCCCGTAGCTACCACCTCGACCTTCACCCGAAACCCCTCCGCCGTGGCTACCTCATCGCCGGTGAAACTGAGCCCCTCCACCGTCAACTCGAACACCAGCAGGTAGGCGATGACGAGTCGGACCCATTCCTGTCATCGTTAGGGCCCGAGGACATCGGTAGCCACACCGGCGTGCTCCTCCTGCTCTCTGGCCAGAGGTAGGAGACGACCCCGACAGGTGTGACCCACTTCTCGGTGGCCCATCTCTCTCTCCCTCGCTGTCTGCAGCCACTGACCACAGGAGCCCGCACGTCAGGTTCAAACCAGACGGCGCGCGCGCCTGGGCAGGCTGGTTGGCTGGCCAGTGGGCCGGCCCAGTCCCAAGCCAAGCCAGGCCAGGGCTTGTAGCCCTTCTATTTTTATTTGAAACTTAATTTTCAATGATTTTTGTAAAAATATTTCACCAATGAAATAATATGATATGTCCACTGTTATTTTTCTAAAAACATGTAGTGTTTAACAGAACCATTGAAGTAATTTTCGCAACAACTATTCTATTTTATAATAATAAAAATAGTTAAATTGGAATAGTTTTTCTTCTTTTATATGTATTTTCAAAATATTCTTTCACTAAAACAAGAGACAAATATTTTTAAAATAACAATATGGATTTATAATCAAACAATATTTTTAAAGTGATTTTGTGATATGTTTTGAAGTGAGCTACTTATTGCATTTTTTTATCACGGCGATAGATAAACCGTGTGACGAAGGAGTTGGAGCGGAAGACCTCGAAGACCCCAGATACCTAGCAGACCAAGGCAAGCAACTCTTTGACCATGACTGAGCATATGTTATATTGCATGCTAGTGTAGCAAGTATCTCTGTTGCATGTGATCTTAAGTATTCGGTAAATCATTGAAGTGATGTTAACGAAGGCTCCTCCGGAGCACTTGCATTTTGAGCATGATCCTACCACCTATGAGGGTCATGCTAATATCATGTTCACAAGTAAAGCTAGAATAGCAGTAGAATGAGCATGTTGTTGGTATAAATCAAAGGTTTATGAAAACCCCGTCGGGTGTCACTAATGCCCGAGGGTGATGATGAGTTAGGTGGCCACTTTTTGTGAAGTGGTACACAAGGTATTTTGAGTGACTATGGTTTTGGAAATGGGATTATATTTATGATGTGTCGGACGGGGCTTTGTTAATTACTCTTCTCGGTGCTAGCAAAGAGCCACATTACTAGTGGAGGGAGTGATGTATGGTCACTCTCGTGATGGGGTCGTGCCAGGTAGGGCGACTATGCCGTTTGTACGTGTTCCAGGCACACCGTTGGTCCCCGCATGGTTGCTACTGTCCAGAGTCGATGCTCGTAAGACATACAACACGTGGCCTGGGTACCAATTGAGTGGACCTCTTTGTCTAGTATCGTCAGGGGAATGGCATTGATCGGGTACTTACCTCGGGTATGTTATATACAGCGAATCGTGGAAGACACGGAAGTTTACCGGATCTCGTGGGTCCAGCGTACTACCTCTGTAGAGTGTGAAACTATTCGAATAGCCGTGTCCACGGTCAAGGACAGTTGGGAAATCCTGCTAAAACTACGTCCAGCCGTTTCGGCATAAACCAAGTGTGTGTGAGTATGTGGTGAACTGGTGTTAAGATGAAACAGTTGATAAGATCAAGTTTGGTGACTTGGCATATAGGGTGAACCCGGTAGGTTCAACCCTTGACAGATATGTTGATATCTGTAACCTCTTATTCAAGTAACATTTGAATTATAAAAGCACACCCATGATCATGTTTATTTTAGTTAAGTTGTTATCCACCAAAGATGCATATTCTTGTTATCCTTCACTTGCATTGTTCATATCATGGGCTGTTTGCGAGTACATTCAAAAGTACTCATTTGTTTGCCACTGCTTATATTATTGACCATACATGGAAGGATTGGAGTTTGGAGAAGAATACGTCTTCGGAGACGCCCCTGCGAACTAGGACGCTTCCCAGTCAGAATGCCTGTTGGTATAGGCTGATGGCATGGGAACCCGCTTAGCCCTAAGATTTTTGCTACTAGTTGTATCCGTGTGATTTGTCCTTATAGGACCTACCATGTGAACTTGACCATTCGGTCACGTAATGTAATAATTTGGTAGTTGGATGTAAGACTCTCAATATTCAGTATCTGTGTGTTCGGTGAGCGTTGATCTCTAGGATCACTGAGCACGTTCATTCGGCGAGCTCGACTCATAAGTCGGGGTCCCCACAAAGCTGGTATCAGAGCCAGGATGACTATAGGAAGCCTTAGGTAGCATGGACGATAGCCAAGACGAGTATTGCACCTAGACTTTAACTTGAGATTTCTGCACCCACTAAAGCTTTCTAACCCTCTCCCTACATCTTGTAGATGGCCGCCATACCTGAGATGCTTCTTGAGACGGGCTTTCCCCTACTTTTGGGAGATAGCCTCAAGAAGTGCCAAGTACGCCGCACACCCATCTTACTCTACCACGAGCACTAGGTCAGCACCGACACCAAGGAATATCACGTGGACGTGATAGTGAAGGCTAATGACTCCCCAACTAGTTTGGTTTTTCGAAGACCACATATGGAGGATCTGATGTTGGCAGTGGAGAGAACCGCACGAGAGGCGCTCGAGCGTCTCTGCGACATCCTTCCCGAGATGGCTAACGGGCCAGCTACTCGTCACCTACCTTTTATTAAGGATGGGATAGACGAGAGTTGGACACTCAACCCATCTTCAGAGGACGGGACGCCACTAAGGTTTAGGACCTACTTCAGTCTCTCCTCCGACACTTTGACACACCTTTTGATCAAGGAGTCAACAAAGATTCTCCAAGAACTGCATCAAGTCAAGGCCCTACTTTGCCTGGAGAACATGAAGACCCGTAAGGTTAAGAAGGACGGAGCAACCGGAGGGCGATCAACCATTGCCTTCTGAGGGGGAGTACCATCGCTTCACGCCACTCCTATTCAGAGTCGCCGCCTCACCGTGGAAGAGTACATTGAGCTTCTCACTACCTCGCCAACTGAGAGACGTCGTGATGGACCACTTCCTTCTCCTACTCCCCTGAAGGAGGAAAGCACAGATGAAGATGAAGACGAAGACCCTGCAGAACCCACCTATGAGACCGAGCAGTCCGTCGCTTAGGATCACGACTTAGGCTATTAGGAGTTTCCCCCCAAAGCGTAGGGAATTCATGTATAGGTTCAAGAGAACCATAAGAGTTGTGTAAGCATGTTTGATGCAAGCCGCATTTTTGCCTTAGCTAGCTTGTAAGCGACTACATCACTTGTTTTAATCTAATGCATTAGTTTTTCCAAAAATCTTTGGCTTAAAAATATCACACTAGCACAGCAGCAGACCCCCTTATTAGAGCATCATCCCTTATCATTCCGGCCAGTTCGGAAAATTGACCTGTCTACTCCCCTGACAGGATGGTGATTGCAACTCGCACTAGCACCATCGGCAACCCCAGCTCTGCTTCTTCAGGTCAGCAGTAGGGAACCGAAGGGGACGCTCAAGCTGGAGATCACCACGAGCAGCAGCAAGACGATGTTCCACCGCCACCGCCTCCTCCGGAAAGCTTGACTATGGCTCAGTTCCTTCAAGCTCTCCGCGAGGAACGTCAAGCCAACAATGCCTAGCTAGCTCAAGTCTTGGTGAACCACCCGCCGCAGAACAGGAATGGCAATGGTCGCTCTACCCTATCCGAGTTTATGCGGACTATGCCACCCATATTCACGGAGACGACTGAACCATTGGATGCTGATGACTGGATCCGTACTACCGAAGACCTCCTCGTGCTGGTCAAGTGCACTGATGATCGTGAAAAAGTTCTCTATGCTTCTCACTGTCTCGGGGGAACAACCAGAGCTTGGTGGGATGGGTTCTAGATCATGCGAGCCGGGCATGTCATCACTTGGGCTATGTTCAAGGAGGGATTCCGCGCTGCTCACATTCCTCCCGGAATGATGACCATTAAGAAGCGTGAATTCCGAGCTTTAAGGAAAGGTAGTGGATCCGTCAAGGAGTATTTGCAGAAGTTCAACCTCCTATCTAGATATGCACGAGAGGATGTCAACACTGAGGCTGCTAAAGTGGAACGCTTTTTGGAAGGATTGCAGCAGTCACTCCAGTATCAATTGGTTGTTTGTGAATGCCGGACCTTCAGCGATCTGGGTAATAAGGCCCTTATGTTGGAGGATAAGCATCGTGCAATGGACGACACCCGTAAGCGCAAGTTGATGGGTAATGGAGGACCTAGTAATCCGAAGCCACGCCCATGGTCGTCAGCTCCAGCAAGACCCAGTTATCAGCAGCAACAGTACAAGTCTCCAACATTTCGCGAGAACTACCAGCCTCAGCAGCAAGTCAACACCAGGCCAGCAATCAACCCACCAAACAATAGTGGACTCAAGACCAACCTTCCACCACAATTTACCTGTTTTGGATGTGGACAAACTGGGCACTACTCCAGGAAGTGTCCTAACAAGAAGCCCGACGCACCGCGCCCCAATGTGCCAAATCAAGGTCAAGGAGCACGAAGCAGGAACCAAGCACCCCGCAATCAGCAGTATCACAAGAGGGGACGTATTAACCACATCTCCGCAGAAGAGGCACATGAAGACCCGGACTACATTCTGGGTACGTTCCTTGTCAAATCCACCCCAACAACAATATTTTTTGATTGTGGTGCTTCGCATTCATTTGTTACTCAAAGGTTTGTGGAAAAGTGTGGCTTGAAGCCTACCCTTCTCAGCGGGTAAATGGAAGTACATACCCCGGGAGCAGTGTTAAGGACCAACCTACGGTGTAGAGAAGCCGGATTGTTATCAATGGGATAAGCTTCTCAGCAGATCTCATCGTCATTAAGTCTCAAGGCCTAGAAGTAATTATCGACATGGATTGGTTGGCCAAACACCAGAGCATCTTGGACTGTGGCAACATGGCTATTACCACGACAAGCGACCAAGGGGTCAAAGTCAAGTATGTTTCTGAGCCAGTATCCACTCATGTACCGCAGGTTAACACCCTGTTTGGAGAAGAGCTAGACCGAGTGCCGATAGTCTTCGAGTACCCGAACATCTTTCCTGATGAGCTACTAGGGATGCCTCCCAACCGAGACATCGAGTTCATCATTGAGCTCATGCCTGGATCGAGGCCTATCTATAAGAAGCCTTATAGGATGGGATCCGAAGAGCTAGCAGAGCTGAAGAAGCAGTTGGATGAGCAACTCATGAAAGCATTCATTCGTCCGAGTGCATCACGTTGGGGATCAGCTATTCTATTTGTGTCTAAGAAGGATGGGACTATCAGACTCTGCGTCAATTACCGCTCCCTCAATGAGGTCACGATCAAGAACAAGTACTCACTCCCCAAGAATGAAGACTTGTTTGACCAGTTAAATGGAGCCAAGGTATTTTCCAAGATCGATCTCCGATCTGCATATTGCAAACTCAAGATCCGACCTGAAGACATACCCAAGACTGCGTTCGTGACCCGGTACGGTCTATACGAGTGCACAGTCATGTCTTTCTGGTTGATTAATGCCCCATGTTACTTCATGTACCTCATGAACAAGGTCTTCATGGAATATCTGGATAAGGTTGTCGTCGTATTTATTGATGACATATTAATCTTTTCCAAGTACGAAGAAGAGCATGAGCAACACTTGAGGTCAGTGTTGGAGAAGCTTCGAGAGCAGCAACTTTATGCGAAATTCAGCAAATGCCAATTTTGGCTGAACGAAGTTGGATTCTTGGGTCATACCATGACGACAAGTGGATTGGCAGTCGATCCCTCTAAGATTACTATGGTAACCAATTGGGAGTCACCAATCGATGTGAAGGAAGTCAGGAGCTTCCTCGGGCTCGCGGGATACTACTTCAAGTTCGTAGAAGGATTCTCCCGCATCGCTCGACCCATGACTCAGCTCTTGAAGAAAGGCAAGAAGTTCGATTGGACGCCGAAGTGAGAAACTAGCTTCCAGGACTTGAAGAAGAGATTGAGTACCGCCCCGGTATTGGCTACTCCAGATATCAACAAGGAGTTTCTGATATATTGTGATGCCTCCAGAACCGGGCTCGGTGGGGTCCTAATGCAAGACGGTAGGGTCGTGGCATATCTGTCACGGAAATTGCGTCCGCATGAGGAGAATTATGCCACCCATGATCTTGAATTGGCAGCCGTAGTGCATGCTCTAAAGGCATGGCGACATTACCTTCTAGCGAAGCGATGTGAAATATACACTGACCAAAAAAGTCTGAAACATATCTTTACTCAAAGGGAATTGAATATGAGACAACGAAGATGGTTGGAGTTAATCAAAGACTATGATCTCAGCATTCAATACCACCACGGTAAGGCCAATGTAGTGGCTAATGCTTTAAGCAGGAAGACCAGCACCTTGAACATTATGCTCAAGGAAAGGCTACCCGCCTTATATGAAGAAATGGAAAACTTTGGGTTGGAGCTAGTTGAACTAGGATTCCTAGCTAACCTCGAAGTCAAACCAACGCTGGCTGACGATATCAAGGAAGCCCAGAAGGGGCACAAGAGCATTGAAGGCATCAAGAAGAAGATCCAGGAAGGCAAGGCCCCAGGATTCTCAATGGATGAGCAAGGAGTAGTGTCGTTTGAGAAACGTTTATGCGTACCCAACAAGGCATAACTCAAGGACTTGATCCTGCAGGAAGCGCATGGCACGCCCTACTCTATTCACCCCGGTGGTACCAAGATGTATCAAGATATCCAAGAGAAATTCTGGTGGCATGGCATGAAGAGGGAAATAGCATCTTATGTTTCCAAGTGCGGCGTGTGCCAGCGAGTCAAGGCTGAGCATCAGTGACCTGTTGGACTACTACAACCTCTCCAGGTGCCAAAATGAAAGTGGGACAAAGTAGGCATGGACTTCGTCACCGGCTTACCCATGTCTAGGAGAGGCCATGGCTCTATATGGGTCATCGTCGACCATCTGACCAAGGTGTCTCACTTCATACCGGTCAGCACCACCTATGGGGGATTTAAGTTGGCTAGCCTCTACATTGAGCATATTGTGAGCCTTCACAGAGTTCCCAAGGAGATTGTGTCTGACCGAGGCATGCAATTCACGTCAAGATTCTGGAAGAAGTTCCAAGAAGCCCTCGGAACCAAACTCTCTTTCAGCACCGCTTCACACCCGTAGATGCGCGGACAGACGGAGAGAGTAAACCTGATACTCGAAGATTTGCTCCGCGATTGTGTCTTGGCGCATGGTTCCAAATGGAAGATTGTCTGCCGTTCGCTGAGTTCTCATACAACAACAGCTACCAGTCCAGTCTCCAAATGACCCCATTTGAAGTGTTGTACGGACGGAAGTGCTGCACTCCGCTCAATTGGTCCGAAGCTGGTGAATGATTGATTTTCGGACGGAAGTTCTGCAAGAAGCAGAAGATAAGGTGCAGCTTGTTCCAGAAAAGCTAAAGGCAGCCAAGTCGCGACACAAGAGCTATGCGGATTCTGATCGCAGAGATGTGGAGTTCGTTCCCGGAGACCAAGTGTACGTCCGCGTCACACCTCTCAAGGGAACCAAGCATTTCCACTTCAAGGGAAAACTTGCTCCAAGGTTCATTGGACATTTTAAGATCACGGCAAGGCGTGGAGAAGTTCCTTACCAATTGGAGCTTCCTCCGGAACTTTCGGGTGTGCACAACGTCTTCCACATGTCACAACTTCGGAAGTTTCTTCAAACTTCAAACCGTCCCGATATTTATAAGGACATCGACCATCAGGCCATCGACCTCCAGCCAGATCTCACTTATCGTGAGAAGCCGATTCGCATCTTGGATGAAGCAGAGCATTGCACCAGAAGCCGCACCATCAGGTATTTCAAGGTTCTGCAGAGCAACCTCACCAAAGCAGAAGCAACCTAGGACCATGAAGACTATCTCCGATCTGAGTTTCCGTACCTTTTTAGCACCTAGCTTAGAAATGTCGGGACGAGATTGTTGTAAGGGGGTTAGGTCTGTCACACCCTGTTTTCACTATCACTTTTTCTGTTATTCAAAAATCTGAGTATATTAAAAAAATTTCAAAACTAATGTTGTGAGTGCCATGATTGCCATTGTATGCTTGAATGCTTGAGTGTGTGATATCAAAAACAAGAATTCTCATGACCCAATTATTTTCAAAACCATTTTTCTTATTTCTGGTCAATTCAAAACCTTGATTTGGGTTGCACTACAAGTCCTTGATGGCAAGGAGTGTTCTTACCCAAAGTTTCTGATCTGGGTCTAGCACCATTTTAGTTCACCAAAACCATAAAATAATTATTTTATGAATTATTTTCCTATTTTATTTGCATGTCCATATTTGAGGCCAGAAATGATATTCCTATATGGAAAAAAACTTTTCTGCAATAGAAAAATCTAAGAAAATTTGTAGATGATCAGAAGGACATATATTTTCCATACATAAGATTTTCAACCCCTATTTATATTATTATTATTTGAGTAAAACCCTGAAAACCCGTTCTATCTTTTTGACCTTTTGAAATATTTCGAAAGGAGCTATTCTCAATAAATTCCTAGAAAATTCCAGTGGTATCCCTAAGCCATATTTGGTGCCCATAAAAAATTTCGCCTTGATCAAAGGTGATTAATGTCACCAAATAATTGCAAAACCCCTTCTGTCCAGTATGAAGTTAGAGCAACTCTACATAGCAAAGTTTATCCATTGGAGCTGAAATTTTGCAGGAGTAACTAATACCTCAAATAAGGAACTAATCTGGTCATTTGGTGATGTTTTCAAGTTTACAAAGCTAAACTTGTCCAATGGAGCTCAAACTTGGTGAAACACCTTGTTTTAGCACCAAACCCAATCCTGTTAAGTTGCATAGCCAGTGGTGGGGTGCAGCCACCCCAAACCACCGTCGAGCACCTTCTGACAGTTGGGTAAAACCCCCCCTAACCTTAGCTAAACCCAATACCTTTCTCCCAAACTCATAGATTAGATGCCTGCCATCAATGCCTAACTCCAGTCAAGAGGCCCCTCTCTGGTTCAAAGTAGATAAGCCATCATCCCCAATTTGAGCTTCAACCCAAGGTTGACAGCACGTGTTTATTGTCTCTCTTTGACCAGCCAAGAATTCCACAGGATTCCAACGGCTAGGCATCTCCAAGCCAGTGCCTAGGACATGGTAGACACGTCCAAGGCACCCCCAGAGCGCACCAGCATGCCGTGGCATTGCAAAACTGCGCTTTGGGCGCGCTGCAGAGAGCGGCCGAGGTGGGGCGACTCCCTCGGCCAGTTCCAGCCTTCCCGCGGTGTCTCTCCTCTCTCCCGACAACCCCTCTCCATCAGGCAGCCCTCAGGGACCCTCCTTTCCCACGCTAAGAGCCGGTGCGACCCGTGTCGGCGTGCACCAGAAGCGCCAGAGGAGCGCGGCCACGATGGCTCACCTCTTCTCCCTCCCTCTCTCTCGTGGTGAGGCCTGGCGGTCCAAAACCACATACTAAGATTGTGGTTTCGACCCCAGCCTCTCTCTGCACCCCCATGCACGCCACGGTGGATCATCGGCGCTCCCGAGTGGGCTCACCATCGCGGGCCTATAAATAGCCCCTCCCCTTGCTCCAAAACCCATCGCTCCACCTCACCAAGACCCCAATCACCTCCCTAGCCACCCGAGTAAGCAAGCAGAGCCCCGGTGCTCGAGATCGACCGAGGCCCCTCTACCTTAGAGCTCCGGTCAATCACCAGCTACACGTCGGCTCTCGCGTCCCTGTTCCCAGCAAAGCACTCCCCGTGACCCCAGGAAGTTTTCGCCCCTCTTCCCCGAGAAAATCCGTGCCCGTAGCTACCACCTCCACCTTCACATGAAACCCCTCCGCCGCGGCTACCTCGTCGCCGGTGAACCTGATCCCCTCCGTCGTTAACTCCACCACCAACAAGTAGGCGACGACGAGCCGGACCTATTCCTGTCGTTGTTAGGGCCCGAGGACATCGGTAGCCACGCCGGTTTGCTCCTCCTCCTCTCTGGCCAGAGGTAGGAGTCGACCCCGGTAGGTGTGCCCCACCTGTCGGTGGCCCATCTCTCTCTTCCTCGCTGTCGGTAGCCATTGACAGCAGGTGCCCGCGCGTCAGGTTCAAACCTGACGGCGCGCGTGGCTGGGCATGCTGGTTGGCTTGCCAGTGGGCCGGCCCAGTCCCAGGCCAAGCAAGGACAGGGGTTGTAGCCCTTTTCTTTTTTATTTGAAACTTGATTTTCAATGATTTTTGTAAAAAGATTTAACCAGTGAAATAATATGATTTTTCCACATCGTCGTCCCCAACCGCGTTAGCACCGATAACGGTTCGCAATTCACCAGTCAACTCTTCAATATTTACTGTGCTAACTTCGGTACGCAGATATGCTATGCATCGGTGGCCCATCCACGGAGCAATGGCCAGGCGGAGCGGACCAACGCGGAGGTCCTGAGGGGTCTCAAAGTGAGAAGCTTCAAGAAGAAGCTCGAAGCTTGCAGCCGGGGTTGGGTCGATGAGCTCCCGTCGGTACTGTGGTCCATCCGCACCACTGCAACCAAAACCACCGGCGAAACCCCGTTCTTCCTCGTCTATGGAGCAGAGGCGGTTCTTCCCAACGAAATCAAGAACCGGACCCCACGGGTCTTGGCGTTCGAAGAGGAGCGTCAGGAGGCTGCGTGGGGGACATACCTCATAGTTGGAGAGAACGCGTGTCGCCGGGCCTCTCTCCGAGCCGCGAGGTACCAGTAGGCTTATGTGAGGACATAGATGCAAGCAAGATCATACATGGCGACTCCCACCTCCCACCTCGGCGACCTCATGGCCATCTGGACATCTAGCCGGTGTTTGATCCTCATTCTCCGCTACTCAACTCAGGTGAACCCCAACGTTCTTTTACGTGGTTGTGCATGGCTCGCATGGCTGGCTCCATGTTGGATCTGGATTTTTCTCCTGGTTTGGCCTTCCGGTGCATCTCTGGCTTTTCGGTGCATCCAATGAATCATCATCGCTCTTTCGCAATAGTTGCCTCCTTTGGACGCCATTCTTTCCGCCTTTCTGAGGAATCTGTCGTCGCCGCGCTTGAATCAGCTATTGGAGGTTCGGCCATTGAGCTGATGGTTTCCCAAGACGCGGACTCGGTTTTCTCTTTCAATGTTTCTTGCCAGCAAGTTGGTTTTTACATTCTGGATTTTCGCTCTTACAAATGTTCAAGCTTTAAGTGCTATTTTCATCTATGGGGTTATGGTGGCCCTAATTGGCGTCGAGAATTCAAGTTATGGAAGAAGCAATGTGATGGAGAATGGATCATTGTTAGCCCGGCCAACCGAAGAGCAGCACTAGGTTTGATGGCAATGCATACCAGACCTGTTAAGTCCTCTCTTAAGTCAGGATCTTCTCGTCGCAAGAAATTAACTGTTGCAACCCTAAAGCAATATGATGTTTGCAAAGGCTACAGATGCCCCGTTTCTCAAGATGAGCTTATTACTCTTTCCAAGTCTGGTTACTCGATCCCTCCGCAAGAATGTGTTATTATTAGTGCTCCACCGCCAACAGAGCTCCGGTGGACATCAGCCTCGCCACACATCACCTTTGGCTCAGTTCATCAACACGTATCTCATCCCGGATCATCCGGTAACCTAATGGAAAAAGGCAAGATCAGTGGGATCTCCTCCTCATCCGACGTAGATTCGGCTAATCCCTCCGCGCTCGACGGGATTTCCAAACCTTTTGAATCTGTTTTGTTGGATTGCCCCGACAGTGGGCCTCTCTCTGAACACATTAATGGGTCTTCGGCGACGACATCTACTGCCGGGCCAGAATCTTGTTCTCAGCCCAATATTCCCTCTTCGTAGGATGCCCACCAGCTCTTCGATGAGTTGATTAATGGAATGGTTAAAGAGAATTATTATTGCACGATTTGCTTGTCTCAAGGGCATCTCGCCTCCAACTGCACCGCCATGCTGATTTGCTCTGCCTGCGGCAATGTGGGCCATGCAAAATCTGACTGCACTTCCTTTATGCGCGATAATTGTCTTGCTTGGAAACGCAAGAGCCCCACTCCCTCCCCTGTAGCAGATATCTCGGGAACCTCTGCTATTCTTGGGGAAACCGCAAAGCCTACCAAGCAGTTCCTCTTCCCTGCCTTGTCAAGCACATCGTCTTGTCGGACTCCCTCTGAGACGCCGCCATTGACGCCTCCTCCTCCTGTTTCATCGACTACAATGGCCAACTTCGATCTTGATCCCCTGCGGTTCGTCCCACAGGGTCATCACACCATCGAGGGAGGCCCTGATCGCCTCCCACGTACCTTCATCACGCCGGCCATCCCCATGACCCGCAGGCACGAACACTACATCATTGTCGAAGTAATGCCATCCCCTCCTGCCGAGTTGGTCGCCGAGGTACGACAAGAAGTTGTCACCCTACTACTCAATAGGGGTTTTCATGTTCGCTCAACACATCCATGGATTGAGGGGGTTGGTTTTTTTGAGCTTCGAGATGCTGCAGAAAGTTTCACTACAGTTCAGATGGTCCCCCAAGCATTAGGGAATGACACCTTTGTTCGTTTCATGCGACACAGCGATGGTGCAGGATTTCGTGGGCAAGCAGGCTTTCGTCAGGGCTGCCTGATGCTACTTGGGGTCCCTTTAGACTTACGCAATACTAACGATCTATGGGCTGCTGTTAACACTTTTGGGGAGTTCCATCATTTGATCAGCGATGACCCATATTTGGTTCGATCCATTGTCTTTGCATCTTTCCTGAGGATAATCTGGTGCCGAGGAGCGTCACCTTCTCTGAATATGCTGCCTGGGGAGGGGCCAAGGTCTCATGGTCTGTGCTAGTGTACATCTTGGGCGCAACTTTTGCTGAGCAGATGCCCAACGATGAAGATCCCATGCCCCTCAATGGCAACCCGCACCCACTTCCTCGTCAACTGGTCAATAGTGGCCTGTTATTTGCACTGCCACCATACCCTGCCGTGGGATGGAACGCGGTGCCACCACTTCCCCTAGAGCCAGAGCCGCAAGCCCCTGTGGCAGGAGGATGGGGTTGGGAACCTGAAGCCCTGGAAGCACAACCTGATGCACCTGCACAAGATCAAGAATCGATGGTCATTGATCAGCCAACCTCCTCTAATTCTATTCAGGAGCTGGTGGTTCTAGACCCTCAGCAGGATGCTCCTGAGGCTGATGCTGTGGACATGCCTGTTGTCAATCCTGCTGCTGACGAGGCAGCTGCTCCTGATCCTGTCCCTCCCAATGGTGGTGATGCAGCAGCAGCCAACAATGCCGAAGACGAGGAGCCTGTGGAAGCAGATCATGCCGAGGACGCACCTGTGATTAACCCCCTGGCGATCGTCCCATACCAACGACCTATGACGCAGCAAACTAACCTACTTGTTGGTGCGGCAAGGATTTTTTATGGTCCACCACTGCAACCTGTGATTTCCTGGGCCAGGTCATTTGAAACTCTTATTGGGCGCGACATGTACTATGCATGTTCCTCGCCATATTGAGATGCCACTAGTGTTGCCGATCATGATCCCCAAGCGATCATGGTCGTCTGCTTTTGATGACGAGGCTGCAGGACCAAGCTTGGCGCCCATCGAGAACACCCCTGCTCCTTCCACTGAGGTAACACATGACATCTCTCTTTCAACAACAGAGGAGTTCTCTTTTAGTTCACCTGCTGTCAAGAAGAAAGGGCCTCGTAAGCAGGCCACACCCATCGTCGACTCATCGGTTCGCCGCTGCAGGAGGGGTTCTATCAAGTGGGATGTCTTCAAACTAGTGCTGCAGGAACTCCCAATGCATGTTCCCAAGAAGAGGAAGCCCAAGGCCAAGCCTATACACAACCCGGTGGGTGAACAATCGGCTCAAGAGGAGGTACCACCAGCAATGCCAATCCCTATACTGCAAGCAACTGGTTAGAAGCTTGGGATCGCCACTGAAAAGCTTTCTGTGGATCGTCTTATGGAAGATCCTGCTGCATCCAAGACCACATCTGATAATGTTTAAATCAATGTTGTTATTGCTCTATTTTGCTGGTTGTTCGGTTTGTCAGACTACTGCTTGTTGTTTGTTACAGTGTTCTGAACTCTGGTCGTGTGAGTTATTATGTAACTCCACTTTTGCTATATCTCATAGTTCTCATGGATAGTAGATCTATGCGAAGTTGGCGTGTTCTCTGCTGGAATGTGCGTGGCCTCAATTATGATCATAGACATAGAGCTGTTCGTAACAAAATCGTTGAGAGCTTGGCCTCTGTAGTATGTTTACAGGAAACAAAAATTCAACACATTGACTTTCGATCAGCAAGAAGTTTTTGTCCTAAAAGATTTGACCAGTTTGCATACTCACCCTCTCGTGGTGCCTCTAGTGGGCTGATCACTCTGTGGAAATCCTCTGTTCTTACTGGTACCTTAGTTGAGTGCCAGCCTTTTGGCCTTATTATCTCTTTTACATCCAATCATTCTACAGAATCTTGGACCCTGGTAAATGTCTATGGCCCTTGTCAGGGTGAGGCTAGAGATCTTTTTGTCAGCTGGTTATATAATCTCAACATCCCTGTTGATGCCAATTGGTTACTGCTTGGGGATTTTAATTTTCTTAGATCACCATCTAATAGAATCCTTCCTAGGGCTGATGTGAATGACATGTTCATCTTCAAAGAAATCATTGGTCACCCAGGTCTACTTGAATTGCCTATTAAGGGAAGATCTTTCACCTGGTCCAATATGCAAGATTCACCTCTGCTAGAACAATTGGATTGGTTCTTTACATCTGCAACTTGGATCTCATCATATCCTATGACACAAGTCCTCCCTTTGGCTAAAACTGCATCTGACCATGTCCCCTATGTAGTTACAGTTAACACTTCCATCCCAAAATGCAATCTCTTTCGATTTGAAAACTATTGGGTTGAGATGGATGGTTTCATGGATTGTGTCAAGGACTCTTGGAAAATTCCATCCAGGAAAGGACATATCACTACCATCATTGTGGACAAGTTGAAGCACCTACGACAGGCCCTAAAGAAATGGCAAACCAGCCTCTCTCAGCTCAAGTTTCTTATTGATAGGTGCAACCAAGTGTGCTTTGCCTTGATGATCTGGAAGAGCTAAGACCCCTATACAGACCTGAAGCTAATTTCAGGGTGATTGTAAAGTTGCATCTGGATCATCTCTTGCACCTGCAGTTCCTTTACTGGAAAATAGAGCTACAATTCGTTTCATCAATGTTGGAGAAGAGAACACTAAATTTTTCCATGGCATGGCAACTGAAAGATATAGAAAAAATTCTATTTCATCTCTTAAGATGAATGATGATTCTATCATCTCTGATCATGAACAAATTGCTGGATGTTTCTGGACTTCTTTCAAGGATAGGATGGGCTCCTCTTAGGGTATTAATATGGCTTTTGATCTACACTCCCTAATTCAGAAGGTGGATGGGCTTGATGTGCTAAGAGAACCTTTCACCAAGTCGGAAATGGATCAGACAGTGCAAGGAATGCCCACTGACAAGGCCCCTGGCCCTGATGGCTTCAATGGCCTATTTTTTAAGAAATGCTGGTCTATAATCTACCCTAAATTTTACCAACTTGCAGCTGATTTCCATGCCGGCATTGCCAAGCTTGATAACATGAACTCATCCTATATAACTTTGATACCCAAGAAGAGTTCCCCTGAGCAAGTTGGTGATTTTAGGCCTATCTCTCTCACAGGGATGGGACTTAAGTTTTTGTCTAAAATGGTGGCCAACAGACTGCAACTGCGAGTTATGAAATGCATACACAAAAATCAGTGTGGATTTATCAAATCTAGAACCATCCAAGATTGTATGGGCTGGACACTAGAGTATTTGCACCAATGTCATCTGTCCAAGCAACCCATTGTCATCCTCAAACTGGATTTTGAAAAGGCTTTTGATTCTGTGGAACATGTGTTTATTTTTTAGATTCTCAGATACAAGGGTTTTAATGATAGATGACTCCTATGGGTGCAACAACTCCTCACTTCTGGCTCCTCCTCTGTACTTCTAAATGGAGTTCCTGGAAGAAAGTTCATGTGTAAGAAAGGGGTCAGACAGGGAGACCCCATGTCCCCTCTTCTCTTTGCAATTGCTGCAGATTTCCTTCAAACTTTGGTCAATAAGCTATTGGAGGATAGCCACATTCAATTGCCAATTCCCTGCCATGATAGAGATTTCCCCATAGTACAATATGCTGATGATACTCTCATCATTCTACCTGCAGAAGAATCTCAGTTGCTTGAATTCAAAAAAATGCTACTTATGTTCTCCCAATCCACTGGTCTTCGGGTGAATTATCACAAGTTTGGACTACTCCCCATCAACGTAGATCAATGACACTTCCAAAGGTTAGCTGATGTTATTGGTTGCAAGGTGGGTTCCTTGCCATTCACCTATCTTGGTTTACCTGTGGGAACAACCAAACCAAGGATAATGATATCATGCCCTTAGTGGACAATATGGAAAGAAGGCTTAGTGCTAGTTCCTCCTTCCTGGCTCAGGGGGGGCATTTACAATATTTGAACTCAGCTTTGTCTTCGGTCCCTATCTTCTTTCTCTGCATCTTAGGTATTCCTCCAGGAATCCTTAAGCAGCTAGAGCGGATCCAAAGACAATGTTTATGGAGAAAGAATGGTCAAGATCATGCCCCCTCTCTTGCTGCCTGGGACCTTGTATGCAGACCTAAGATGAAGGGTGGGCTCGGGATCATGAATCTTGCTGTCCAGAATGAGGCCCTGCTGCTCAAACATGTAGACAAATTCCTGAACAAAGATGATATACCCTGGGTCAAGTTAATTTGGAACACATATTACCATAACACAGTTCCCCAAGGTACCTCACTTTGTGGTTCCTTTTGGTGGAAAGGCATCTGCAAGCGTCTGGATAATTTCAGAACTGTGACATATGTTAAACCCAATAGAGGTGATACATTCTTGTTTTGGTCTGATTCCTGGTTGATTGGAGATTCTATCAGGTCTTTGGCTTCTAGGTTCCAGAGACTATTCTCTTTTCTTATTGATTCGTTTTGCATTGCTGAGGAAGTTTTCCATGCTTTCCAAGAGAACAATATGCTTTCCATGTTCCACTTACCTGTCTCTGAACAAGCCTATCGAGAACTAGATACTGTCAACACTCTGCTTCAGGACATTGCTATAAACCAAAATGCTGATGATGTCTGGATCTGGAGTAAAGATTCTAAGGCTTACACTGCGAAGAAGTATTATCTCCATATCCACCAGCCCATCATACCAAACCCCTTGCTCAGCTGGATCTGGAAGAGCTGCTGCACTATGAAAATTAAGATGTTTGCCTGGTTAATGATCATGGACAGACTCAACACTCAAGATATGCTGGAGAGGCGTCACTGGAATGTGTCTGATTCAAATCTATGTGTTCTATGCCATGCCAGGACCAAAGAGGATAGAGATCATCTATTTTTCAACTGTCTTTTCAGTACCAGGATCTGGAATTATCTTCAGATAACATGGCAGGGAAATTCCATGTGGACTACTTCTTTAGCTGCAAGAAGAGACTTTGATCATCCATTCTTCCCCGAAGTTGTCTTCATTGCTCGCTGGAACATCTGCACTGTGAGAAATGCCAAAGTTTTCCATCATCAGCAACCCAGTTCAGAAAATAGAGGTCTAGCTTTATTCATGATATTTCTCTCCAAGCTCAGAGGATTAAACCTAGTTTTAGGGATGATCTCGTTAGATGGATAGCATTTTTACCTCCTTGAGGTTTGTATCTCATACACCCCCACCCCTCACTTCTATTTTTTGTATATTCTTTCCCTCCCTTGTACATACAAACTCTTTTTATGGGATTAATAGAAAAGACTGTGGGGTGATTCCCTACAGTAGCTAGTCAAAAAAATCGAGGGAAGGCTTGCATAAGCTTTCGCCCATGTGGGAAGGCCCATTCAAGGTCGTCCACGTCTCCAGGACTGGATCCGTGCATTTGGAGACTCAAGATGGAGTTCCCATCCAGAACGCCTCGAACATCCAGCACCTCCGCAAGTTCTACCCGTGACGAGTCTGCACCGCCCCTGCACTGCCTCCACGCCGCCTCTGCATCGACCCTGCATCATCCTTCAATTGTTTTGGAACCTACTTCATCTCGTGACACTCTCACATAATAACGAGTCGAGGCTGTATACGCCTAGCCCCCCCCCCCAAGGATGCGGAAGGGGTCCATCCCACGCCTAGTGGGGAAGACGGAGGAAATCAACACAGTCCACCAATGACTTCCGGAATGAGGCGCTTAATGCCTCGGGGGTAGGGACACTAGCGAGGCCAAAGCGTCCTCGTGACCTCCCAGATACACCCCCACCGTGACACTCTCATGTAATAACGAGCCTAGGCTGTATAATCCCAGCCCCCCCCCCCCCCCCGAGGACGCGGAAGGGGTCCACCCCACACCTAGTGGAAGCCCTATGCTCAGCACTAGGGGGAGATGGAGGCGGAGAATAGATTAGGTTCTGGACGCGGCTTGCATTTGCTTTTTCTGGCTTGGATTTACTGGTATTTATGAAATCAAACTTGGGGCCTTTCCAAATGAAGCTTTTGCAAAAACTTATTTTCCTGCAACTCTTTGCAACATGCTCTTTTCCTCTGAGTCGAGCATCCGTGTGCCCTCACCTGCTCGTACCCCGCGAGCGGGGGCTGGGGTCACGGTGCCGGCACCTTCCCAAGGCCTTGGTGCACGAATCCACACATGGTACTCACTGATGAGTCGGCAGACTCATTCCAACTAGTACTCGCTCAAGTGTCCTATTTGTAGCTCGGCGCACCATCCTGGAAAGGGAAGAACATTTGGTCTTTTCTAACAACAACTGTTTATCTTGGGACAGTTTGAGCGACTAAGGGGGATCTTGAGCATAACGCCTCAGGAGCCTTACCAGTCACAAAGCCACCCGGCACCCAGGTGCCAGGGCCTGGCCTAGTGAGGAACCACCTTGGTAATGGGTCGCGCCTCTTGACGGCGGGGAAATTTGCGGGACTGGGACCTGCCGACGCAGAGCTTCCTGAATGCAGATTAGGTAGCTCCAAAATCAGAACTCGCGAGGGCCTCCTCAATGTCTAAGGGGGCTCCTGAGCATCGCGCCTCACGAACCTTACCGATCGCAAAGCCACCTGGTACCCGGCTGCCAAGGCCTTGTTCCGCGAGGGGCAACCTTGACAAGTCACGCCTCATGCAGGGAAATGTGCGGGACTCGGACCTGTCGACGTAAAGCCGCTTGAATGTCTAAGGGGGCCCCTGAGCACAAAGCCTCAGGAGCCTTATCGGTCACATAGCCACCTGGCACCCTGGTGCCAGGGCTTTGCCCTGTGAGGAACGACCTTGGTAACGTCTTGCGCCACACGGCGGCAGGGAGATGTGTGGGACCAGGGCCAGCTGACATAGAGCATCGACCCACTTCACCTGCAGCAAGGAATAGACCAACAGACCAACAACCCCCCTGAACACCACATTCATGTGTCACAACAAAGGATTTCCCGCAAGCATACCAAGCTAAGTATCTAAACCAACAGAGAAGCAACATCACTAACAAAAGGGGGCCGTCGCCCAAATCCATTACACGCACAAAGAGCCTACCCCTGTTCCTATAGATGCAGGGTCAAAAGCAAGGAATAGACAATTAGCAATGGTGATCCCGGAGGAGTGTTGCCGCCGCTGACACCCGGCACCCGCACGCCGGCACTCAGTCCGTGTCCTCCTCCTCCTTCACAGGCGCTATAGGAGTAGACGGGCGTCGCAGCGCTTGGGGGCTCCTCCCCGAGGCTCGGGCACGGTGGCAAGGCGGCTCATCGTAGCTGTTGTCGTTGCTGTCGCTCAGGCTCCTTCTGGAGGAGGTATCGCCGTCGGTAGGGGATCGGCTCCGACCATCGGAGACGGGCTCGTCTACAGGACCACCATGGCCGGCATCCTCCGGGCAGCAATACAGGCGATCGCTCTCGACCCCGAAGATCTTGAGGAAGAGCCTCGCCTCCCCGTCGTACTTGAAGAGGAGGTAGCGCCTCCCATATAGGCCTCGGGCGCGGGCGAAGGTTTGCCACCCGTGGTTCAGATACACGTAACCTTCGGGGGTGACCTCCATGTACACCGAGGATGCCCCGCCGCAGCAGTCGTGGGCCTGCAACCAGACGCCCTGAGGCCCGCCGGTCGGCAGTGCCTTCATGAAGAAGTTCAGAAGCTGGAGCCAAGCGATTTCCAACCTCTCCACCCACATCATGAACTCAATCGTCGTATCGGCTGAGTGGAGCCGCGGGCAAGGCAGCCGGGTGGCCATCACCGACCTCCCACTCAGGCCGCTACGGGCACCCGCTCCAGCCGACGACCCACCATTGCCGCCGATGGAGATCCCTGGGAGGGCGGAACCACGACCGCGACCGCCGGAGGCCGCTGTTGGTGTTGCCGCATACTTCCGAGGGCGGCCTCATCCCTTCTTGGTAGGTGGAGCAGCAAGACCTTCACCAGGGGCCTTCCCCTTATCGGGAACAGAGAATCTCCTCATCGGCGCCATGCTGAGAGAGCGGAGGGCTCAAGGTGGGAGGCAAGGAAGACTGGGCGACGCAAGCTATATCAACCTTGTCGTGTTAAATTGGCAGGCGAGAGCACGCTGGCGTCCCTTCGTGTCCTCGGGCTCGCGCATTCATGAAGGGACGTGCCCGCATGGCGTGTGTGCATGCGTCGCCCCCAAGGAGCAATGATGGCTGGCGCCGCTCCCAGGCGTAACATGAACTTGACCAGGCGCGCCCTCGGGGCGCCTCGGGAACTAGAGTGTTGCCACTTGGTTGTGTGGCGCGTGTAAAATTTGACCCGCGGACATTTAGGGCCCGCAACGCTTCAGGCTGCCTCGATGACTTCGCCGGGAAGCCAGCCCGGGCGTGACTTTGGCCCGGGGGCTACTATCAGCATTCTGGGAACGGGGGTACCCAGACTCGCTCGTGTGCGGCCCAGGATTGGCCCACTCCATCGACCAAGCATCGACAGACTCGACAAGGCCCTCGTGAGGGGCCAGGCCTCACGAGGAAGAACAACATCAAGACCTGCAGGGGGGCTCCTCAAGACCCCTCCGAAGCGGCGGACATTCCGAGGCAAGGCCCAGCCTCAGGAGTCAAGGATGACGCAGAAGGAGGACAGGCAAACCACAGATGACAAAGCAGTGCAACTCCCCCTTTGGTGCAAAGGGGGCCAAGACGTACGGGGACCTGAAGGCATCTCCCAAAGGTTTCCATTTTGGTGCAACCAAGCCACCGTAGTGCGGACGTCATCCCTGCAGTGCGGGCAGGCACTTTGCAGGCGAAGACCACCTTTAAAATTGGCCATTGTGGGATCCCTTCATACCAAAACAATAAGGGAAGAGGACCGTGGCCGCCGCTATATATAGAGGATAGGTCGCTTCATAGAGGGGGATCAAAAACCCTAACCATCATCTCACCCACCATCACATCACTGAGGCCACCTAACCTCAGGATGCCGGAGAACATTGTATCGATTCACTCATCTACTTGCACGAGAGGCAATCCACCAAAGCAGGAGTAGGATTTTACGCTTCCCAGCGGCCCGAACCTAGGTAAACTGTCGTGTGCCCTTTCTCACTCACCATCGTGTGGGTTCTTAGCCTTCCTTACCGAGTATCGGTCTGGTGACTCGAATCTGTTAAGTGGCCTCCGCGCGCGCCCCTGTGTTCGAATCCTTGGGGTTTTGCGGAGCCCGAAATCTGACCGTTAGACATCGTTATTTTATGGTTTGTTTTCGTTCAAAGTTGGACCCTGCTCTTCTACATGTGATTGAATATATTGGTGTATTGTGTTGTTCGTGTTGTAGCTTGTGGCGAGTGTAAGCAAGTTGCATATACTCATCTCTATTGTACATGTACTTGTAATTATATCCATTCTTGCAAAACAACAAGATGCGCTTCTATCCTTATTGAGGCCCTCGAGCCAAAATAAGGATAGGATCATATCTTGGGCATGACAAGTTGGTATTAGAGTAGTACCGACCTAGGATCCCCCTTGATTGATTGAACTTGGCCGAGTCGAGTCTAGTGATAAACTACTTTGATTATAGTTATATATGAAAGAGTAGGCTACTTTTTACTCCTCTTTTATGTTGTGGTGAGGAATCTTGACGTAGGAATTTTAATTCTACTCTTCTTCTCACTCAATTATTTTAGGATCACGCATGTATTTTGGAACCTCTACGATGTCGTTTGTGATCGGGATTTTGTTCTTGGTGCCTCATGTTATGGAGGAGTTGACCTCCAGTAGATTCTTGTCACATTTGTTTTCATTCAGTTTCCTTAGTATCTCAGGACACAGGATGTTCGAAATTGCTTCAATACTAGTAGTGGCGAGAGGAGTCTGGCATCCCTAGTACTGGTGGAGAGCATCCGGATGTACTACCATAGTTAGTATTATTGTGATAACGAGGGTCTGAGGTAGATGAGTTTCCGGGGTCTGTTTTTATGTCTTGACGGATGTGATACACTAGACGGGTAGTGTTATTGCTTGGACTTGAGTGATGGATTTTACTCCTTGTAGCGGTGGACCTGATTGCATAACCAGAAAATTTAAGGAGTTCTTAGGTGGGAATTCAAGTAGTTGTCTAGGATTATCTTCCAACAGATGCATGATGTGAGGTTGGGGTACGACACCTAGTGGATTTGTTTCTTCACGGTATTTCTTATGGATGACAGTCTTGATATACGTCATCACATATGCTTCGTCAAGCCTTGTAGTTCACTACGCCTAGGGACCATATTTGAGTGTCATTTCAATATGATAATCCAATGTAGGATCGAGCCCGTGCGAACCTTACCACAAAAATATCGAACAAAATATCTATCATATATTTGTTTTTGGCTTGTTTAGTAAGCCTCCTCCTTTGTTTTGTTGCACTATGGTAATTCGAGTTGCTTCGATGTCAAGTGGTGATTAAAAATATTTCCTAAGTGTTGTTCTCATATTTCTATGTTAGTGCTAATCTTTTTCTCAATCAAGGTGTCTTACCAATTCTTTACAAACCGGAGTCGTCGTGTCAATTCTTTTTCAACCGTAGTTCTTCTCTTCAAGTAAATTCAATCTTCTCCAATATTTTCAAGGTCAATCCCTCATTTCCTTTTCCAAGTTCATCTCATCTATCTAAGCTTTCTTTTTTATTTTCCCACTCTCCCACCCTTTTCTTCAGTGTTTAAATTGTCATCCAAGTGCCTTTATTTCGATATTTATTATGCTATCTTGTCTTTCGTGTTTGTATCCAAGATGCTCTGTGTTAAGTTCATCATTCTTCGTTCTTCGTTTCTTCCCCGGTGGATTCAATTCAACCTATCAATGTTCATCATGTCCTTTTGCATTTCCTCAATGCTTTCCCGTGTTGGAAATTCTTATCCAAGTTTTCTAATTTATTCACCTCTCCATTCTATCAGGAGTTTTGAAGATATCTCAGAAATTTCATGTTTCCATTAAAATCTTTTGAATTATTTCGAGGTTCTCACCTCATCAAGTTTTTCATTTGTACTCGTGCAATTTCTCTTTCTAAGTAATCTTTACAATGGTGGTTTCTTTGAGTGGCCCATAACTCACATGTTTTCCCACGATCTTACCTTGGGCTCCTAATATTTTTCAGAGATATCTACACTTTTTTTGAAAGTGACATAAGTATGGATTCCATGAGTCATATTCCTTCTGAATATCGTTTTCAAATTAGTTTCCATCGTTGGCTCATGTAAGTGCATCTAGGCCCCTTAGTGATTTTGGTGGTTTGAAGACTTATTGGTTAAGAGACTGATATGTTGGTAAGAATACACATGCTTTATAAGTCGCTTAGGAGTTTGACTTATTCGATGAATATCGACCCCAAAAAACAAATGTATTTGAGTAAAGACTTTGGTCATTCCTTAAAGACTTTGATCGCGAAGAAATTGTTATTCCTCATGAAGAAATTGTCACACCATGTTTTCACTATCACTTTTTCTGTAATTAAAAAATCTGAGTTTTTAAAACTTTTTCGAAACTAATGTTGTGAGTGCCATGATTGCCATTGTATGCGTGAATGCTTGAGTGTGTGATATCAAAAACCACAATTCTAATGACCCAATTATTTTCAAAACCCTTTTTCTTATTTCTGGTCAATTCAAAACCCTGCTTTGGGTTGCACTACAAGTCCTTGATGGCAAGGAGTGTTCTTCTAGCACCATTTTAGTTCACCAAAACCATAAAATATTTATTTTATGAATTATTTTCCTATTTTATTTGATTGTTCGTTTCTAAGGCCAGAAATGATATACCTATATGGAAAAATACTTTCCTACCTTAGAAAAATCTGAGAAAAATTGGAGATGATCAAAAGGACATATATTTTAAATACATAAGATTTTCAACCAATATTTATATTATTATTATTTGAGTAAAACCCTGAAAACCCTTTCTATCTGTTTTGACCTTTTAAAATATTTCCAAAGGAAATATTCTCAATAAATTCCTAGAAAATTCCACTGGTATCCCTAAGTCATATTTGGTGGCCATATGAAATTTCACCTTGATCCAAGGTGATTAAGATCACCAAATAATTGTAATCCACTTCTGTCCAATACAAAGTTAGAGCAACTCTACATAGCAAAGTTTATCCATTGGAGCTGAAACTTTGCACGAGTGCCTAATACCTCAATTGAGGACTCCATGACAAAAATGGGATTTGTGGGACTTGTTTTGAAGACACTCTCTTTGGAAGGAACAGATCTGGTCATTTGGTGATGTTTTGAAGTTTACAAAGCTAAACTTGTCCAATGGAGCTCAAACTTGGTGAAACCCCTTGTTTTAGCACCAAACCCAATCATGTTAAGTAGCATAGCCAGTGGTGGGGTGCAGCCACCCCAAGCCACTGTCGAGCACCTTCTGACAGTTGGGTAAAACCCCTTCTAACCTTAGCTAAACCCATTCCCTTTCTCCCAAACTCATAGATTAGGTGCCTGACATCAATGCCTAACTCCAGTCAAGTGCCCCCTCTCTGGTTCAAAGTAGATAAGCCAAAATCCTGAATTTGAGCTTCAGCCGAAGGCTGACAGCACCTGTTTCTTGTCTCTCTTTGACCTGCCGAGAGTTCCACGGGATTCCAATGCCTAGGCATCTCCAAGCCAGTGCCCAGGACATTCTAGACACGTCCAAGGCACCCCTGAGCACACCAGCATGCCGTGGCATGCCAAAACTGCGCTTTGGATCCGCTGCAGAGAGCAACCAAGGTGGGGGCGACTCCCTCGGCCAGTTCCAGCCTTCCCGCGGTGTCTCTCCTCTTCCTCGACAACCACTCTGCATCAGGAAGCCATCGGGGCCCCTACTTTCCAGCGCTAAGAGTCGGTGCAACGCGTGCCCGCGCGCACTAGAAGTGCCAGAAGAGCGCGGCCACGATATCTCACCTCTCCTCCCTCCCTCTCACTCGCTGTGAGTCCTGGCGGTCCAAAACCACATCCTGAGGCCGTGGTTTCGACCCCAGCCTCTCCATGCACCCCCATGCACGCCACGGTGGATCTCCTACGCTCCCGGGTTGGCTCACCGTCGCGGGCCTATAAATAGCCCCTCCCCTCGCTCCAGAACCCATCGCTCCACCTCACCAAGACCCCAATCACCTCCCTAGCCACCCCAGTAAGCAAGAAGAGCCCCGGTGCTCGAGATCGACCGATGACCCTCTCCCTCGGAGCTCTAGTCGATCTCCGGCTACACGTCGACTCTCGCGTCCCTCTGCCCACCAAAGCACTCCCCGTGACCCCAGGAAGCTTTTCCCCTCTTCTCCGAGCAAATCTGTGCCCGTAGCTACCACCTCGACCTTCACCCGAAGCCCCTCCGCCGCGGCTACCTCATCGCCGGTGAAACTGAGCCCCTCCAACGTCAACTCGAACACCAGCAGGTAGGCGACGACGAGTCGGACCCATTCCTGTCATCGTTAGGGCCCGAGGATATCGGTAGCCACGCCGGCATGCTCCTCCTCCTCTCTGGCCATACGTAGGAGACGACCCCGTTAGGTGTGACCCACCTCTCGGTGGCCCATCTCTCTCTCCCTCGCTGTCCGCGGCCACTGACCGCATGGGCCCGCGCGTCAGGTTCAAACCTCACGGCGCGCGCGCCTGGGCAGGCTGGTTGGCTGGCGAGTGGGCCGGCCCAGTCCCAGGCCAAGCCAGACCAGGGCTTGTAGCCCTTTTATTTTTACTTGAAACTTGATTTTCAATGATTTTTGTAAAAAGATTTAACCAATGAAAAAATATGATATGTCCAGTGTTATTTTCCTAAACACATGTAGTATTTAACAGAACCATTGAAGTAATTTTCGCAACAACTATTCTATTTTATACTAATAAAAATAGTTAAATTGGAATAGTTTTGCTTCTGTTATATGTATTTTTAAAATATTCTTTCACTAAAACAAGAGACAAATATTTTTAAAATAACAATATGGATTTATAATCAAACAATATTTTTAAAGTGATTTTGTGATATGTTTTGAAGTGAGCTACTTATTGCATTTTTTTATCACGGCGATAGAAAAACCGTGTGACGAAGGAGTTGGAGCGGAAGACCTCGAAGACCCCGGATACCTAGCAGACCAAGGCAAGCAGCCCTTTTGACCATGACTGAGCATATGTTATATTGCATGCTAGTGTAGCAAGTATCTGTGTTGCATGTGATCTTAAGTATTCGGTAAATCATTGAAGTGATGTTAACGAAGGTCCTCCGGAGCACTTGCATTTTGAGCATGAGGGTCATGCTAATATCATGTTGACAAGTAAAGCAAGAATAGCAGTAGAATGAGCATGTTGTTGACATAAATCAAAGGTTTATGAAAACCCCATCGGGTGTCACTAATGCCCGAGGGTGATGATGAGTTAGGTGGCCACTTTTGGTGAAGTGGTGCACAAGGTATTTTGAGTGAGTATGGTTTCAGAAATGGGATTATACTTATGATGTGTCGGACGGGGCTTTGTTAATTACTCTGCTCGGTGCTAGCAAAGAGCCACATTACTAGTGGAGGGAGTGATGTATGGTCACTCTCGTGATGGGGTCGTGCCAGGTAGGGCGACTATGTCGTTTTTACGTGTTCCAGGCACACCGTTGGTCCCCGCATGGTTAGTACTGTCCAGAGTCGATGCTTGTAAGACATACAACATGTGGGCTGGGTACCAATCGAGTGGACCTCTTTGTCTGGTATCGTCAGGGGAATGGCATGGATTGGGTACTTACCTCGGGTATGGTATATACAGTGAATCATGGAAGACACGGAAGTTTACCGGATCTCGTGGGTCCGGCGTACTACCTCTGCAGAGTGTAAAACTATTTGAATAGTCGTGTCCATGGTCAAGGACAGTTGGGAAATCCTGCTTAAACTACATCCAGCCGTTTTGTCATAAACCAAGTGTGTGTGAGTATGTGGTAAACTGGTGTTAAGATGAAACAGTTGACAAGATCAAGTTTGGTGACTTGGCATACAGGGTGAACCCGGTAGGTTCAACCCTTGACAGATATGTTGATATCTGTAACCTGTTCTTCAAGTAACATTTGAATTATAAAAGCACACCCATGATCATGTTTATTTCAGTTAAGTTGTTATCCGCCAAAGATGCATATTCTTGTTATCCTTCACTTGCATTGTTCATATCATGGGCTGTTTGCGAGTACATTCAAAAGTACTCATTTGCTTGCCACTGCTTATATTATTGACCAGGAATGGAAGGATTGGAGTTTGGAGAAGAATACATCTTCGGAGACGCCCCTGCGAACTAGGACGCTTCCCAGTCAGAATGCCTGTTGGTATAGGCTGATGGCATGGGAACCCGCTTAGCCCTAAGATTTTTGCTACTAGTTGTATCCGTGTGATTTGTCCTTATAGGACCTACCATGTGAACTTGACCATTCGGTCACGTAATGTAATAATTTAGTAGTTGGATGTAAGACTCTCAATATTCAGTATCTGTGTGTTCGGTGAGCATTAATCTCTAGGATCACTCAGCACGTTCATTCGGCGAGCTCGACTCGTAAGTCAGGGTCCCCACAGAGCTTGTATCAGAGCCAGGATGACTATAGGAAGCCTTAGGTAGCATGGACGATAGCCAAGACGAGTATTGCACCTAGACTTTAACCTGAGATTTATGCACCCACTAAAGCTTTCTAACCCTCTCCCCTACATCTTGTAGATGGCTGCCATACCTGAGATGCTTCTTGAGACGGGCTTTCCCCTACTTTCGGGAGATAGCCTCGAGAAGTGCCAAGTACGTCGCACACCCATCTTCCTCTACCACGAGCACTAGATTAGCACCGACAGCAAGGAATATCACGTGGACGTGATAGTGAAGGCTATTGACTCCCCAACTAGTTTGGTTTTTCGAAGACCACAGATGGAGGATCTGATGTTGGCAGTGGAGAGAACCGCACGAGAGGCGCTCGTGCGTGTCTGCGATATCCTTCCCGAGATGGCTAATGAGCCAACTACTCGTCACCTACCTTTTATTAAGGACGGAATAGACGGGAGTTGGACACTCAACCCATCTTTAGAGGACGGGACGCCACAAAGGTTTCGGACCTATTTCAGTCTCTCCTCCGACACTTTGACGCACCTTTTGATCAAGGAGTCAACACAGATTCTCCAAGAACTGCATCAAGTCAAGGACCTACTTCGCCTGGAGAACATGAAGACCCGTAAGGTTAAGAAGGATGGAGCAACCGGAGGGCGATCAACCATTGCCTTCCGAGGGGGAGTACCATCACTTCATGCCACTCCTATTCAGGGTCGCCGCCTCACCGTGCAAGAGTACATTGAGGTTCTCACTACCTCGCCAACTAAGAGACGTCGTGATGGACCACTTCCTTCTCCTACTCCCCTGAAGGAGGAAAGCATAGATGAAGATGAAGACGAAGACCCTGCAGAACCCACCTATGAGACCGAGGAGTCCGTCGCTTAGGATCACTACTTAGGCAATTAGGAGTTCCCCCCCAAAGCGTAGGGAATTCATGTATCGGTTCAAGCGAACCATAAGAGTTGTGTAAGCATGTTTGATGCAAGCCGCATTTCTGCCTTAGCTAGCTTGTACACGACTACATCACTTGTTTTAATCTAATGCATTAGTTTTTTCAAAAATCTTTGGCTTAAAAATATCACACTAGCACAACACCAGACCCCCTTATTAGAGCATCATCCCTTATGATTCCGGCCAGCTCGGCAAATTGACCTGTCTACTCCCCTGACAGGATGGTGATTGCAACTCGCACCAGCACCTTCGGCAACCCCGGCTCTGCCTCTTCAGGTCAGCAGCAGGGAACCGGAGGGGACCCTCAAGCTGGAGATCACCACGAGCAGCAGCAAGACGATGTTCCACCGCAACCGCCTCCTCCGGAAAGCTTGACTATGGCTCAGTTCGTTCAAGCTCTCCACGAGGAACGTCAAGCCAATAATGCCGCTATTCAGTAGCTAGCTCAAGTCTTGGTGAACCACCCGCCGTAGAACGGGAATGGCAATGGTCGCTCTACCCTATCCGAGTTTATGCGGACTAGGCCACCCATATTCACGGAGACGACTGAACCATTGGATGCTGATGACTGGATCCGTACTATCAAAGACCTCCTCGTGCTGGTCAAGTGCACTGATGATCGTGACAAAGTCCTCTATGCTTCTCACTGTCTCGGGGGAACAAACAGAGCTTGGTGGGATGGGTTCCAGATCATGCGAGTCAGGCATGTCATCACTTGGGCTATGTTCAAGGAGGGATTCCGCGCTGCTCACATTCCTCCCGGAATGATGACCATTAAGAAGCGTGAATTCCGAGCTTTAAGGCAAGGTAGTGGATCCATCAAGGAGTATTTGCAGAAGTTCAACCTCCTGCCTAGATATGCACTAGAGGATGTCAACACCGAGGCTGCTAAAGTGGAACGCTTTTTGGAAGGATTGTAGCAGTCACTCCAGTATCAACTGGTTGTTTGTGAATGCCGGACCTACAGCGATCTGGTTAATAAGGCCCTTATGTTGGAGGATAAGCATCGTGCAATGGACGACACCCGTAAGCGCAAGCTGATGGGTAGTGGAGGACCTAGTAATCCGAAGCCACGCCCATGGTAGTCAGCTCCAGCAAGACCCAGTTATCAGCAGCAACAGTACAAGTCTCCAACATTTCGCCAGAACTACCAGCCTTAGCAGCAAGTCAACACCAAGCCAGCAATCAACCCACAAAACAATAGTGGACTCAAGACCAACCTTCCACCACAAGTTACCTGTTTTGGATGTGGACAGACTGGGCACTATTCCAGGCAGTGTCCTAACAAGAACCCCGACACACCGCGCCCCAATGTGCCAAATCAAGGTCAAGGAACACGAAGCAGGAACCAAGCACCCTGCAATCAGCAGTATCATAAGAGGGGACGTATTAACCACATCTCTGCAGAAGAGGCTCATGAAGACCCGGACTGCATTCTGGGTACGTTCCTTGTCAACTCCACCCCAAGAACAATATTGTTTGATTGTGGTGCTTCGCATTCTTTTGTTACTCAAAGGTTTGTGGAAAAGTGTGGCTTGAAACGTACCCTTCTTAGCGGGTAAATGGAAGTACATACCCCGGGAGAAGTGTTAAGGACCAACCTAGGGTGTAGAGAAGCCGGGATTGTTATCAATGGGATAAGCTTCTCAGCAGATCTCATCTTCATTAAGTCTCAAGGCCTAGAAGTAATTCTTGACATGGATTGGTTGGCCAAACTCCAGAGCATCTTGGACTGTGGCAACATGGCTATTACCATGACAAGCGACCAAGGGGTCAAAGTCAAGTATGTCTCTGAGCCAGTATCCACTCGTGTACCGCAGGTTAACACCCTGTTTGGAAAAGAGCTAGACCGAGTGCCGATAGTCTGCGAGTACCCGGACATCTTTCCTGAGGAGCTACCAGGGATGCCTCCCAACCGAGACATCGAGTGTATCATTGAGCTCATGCCCGGATCGAGGCCTATCTATAAGAAGCCTTATAGGATGGGATCCGAAGAGCTAGCAGAGCTGAAGAAGTAGTTGGATGAGAAACTCAGGAAAGGATTCATTCGTCCGAGTGCATCACCTTGGGGATCAGCTATTCTATTTGTGTCTAAGAAGGATGGGACTATCAGACTCTGTGTCGATTACCGCTCCCTCAATGAGGTCACGATCAAGAACAAGTACTCACTCCCAAAGATTGAAGACTTGTTTGACCAGTTAAATGGAGCCAAGGTATTTTCCAAGATCGATCTCCGATCTGCATATTACGAACTGAAGATCCGACCTGAAGACATACCCAAGACTGCGTTCGTGACCCGATACGGTCTATACGAATGCACCGTCATGTCTTTCGGGTTGACTAATGCCCCATCTTACTTCATGTGCCTCATGAACAAGGTCTTCATGGAATACCTGGATAAGGTTGTCATTGTATTTATTGATGACATATTAATCTTCTCCAAGTACGAAGAAGAGCATGAGAAACACTTGAGGTTAGTGTTGGAGAAGCTTCGAGAGCAGCAACTTTATGCCAAATTAAGCAAATGCCAATTCTGGCTGAACGAAGTTGGATTCTTGGGTCATACCATGACGGCAAGTGGATTGGCAGTCGATCCCTCCAAGATTACTATGGTAACCAATTGGGAGTCACCAATCGATGTGAAGGAAGTCAGGAGCTTCCTCGGGCTCGCGGGATACTACTGGAAGCTCGTAGAAGGATTCTCCCGCATCGCTCGACCCATGACTCAGCTCTTGAAGAAAGGAAAGAAGTTTGATTGGACGCCGGAGTGTGAAACTAGCTTCCAGGACTTGAAGAAGAGATTGACTACAGCCCCGGTATTGGCTACTCTAGATATCAACAAGGAGTTTCTGATATATTGTGATGCCTCCAGAATCGGGCTCGGTGGGGTCCAAATGCAAGACGGTATGGTCGTGGCGTATCTCTCACGGCAATTGCGTCCGCATGAGGAGAATTATGCCACCCATGATCTTGAATTGGCAGCCGTAGTGCATGCTCTAAAGGCATGGCGACATTACCTTCTAGGGAAGCGATGTGAAATATACACTGACCACAAAAGTCTGAAACATACCTTTACTCAAAGGGAATTGAATATGAGACAACGAAGATGGTTGGAGTCAATCAAAGACTACGGTCTCAGCATTCAATACCACCGCGGTAAGGCCAATGTAGTGTCTAATGCTTTAAGCAGGAAGACCAGCACCTTGTACATTATGCTCAAGGAAAGGCTACCGGCCTTATATGAAGAAATGGAAAACTTTGGGTTGGAGCTAGTTCAACAAGGATTTCTAGCTATCCTCGAAGTCAAACCAACGCTAGCTGACGATTTCAAGGAAGCCCAGAAGGGGCACAAGAGCATTGAAGGCATCAAGAAGAAGATCCAGGAAGGCAAGGCCCGAGGATTCTCAATGGATGAGCAAGGAGTAGTGTCGTTTGAGAAACGTTTATGCATACCCAACAAGGCAGAACTCAAGGACTTGATCCTGCAGCAAGCGCATGGCACGCCCTAGTCTATTCACCCCGGTGGTACCAAGATGTATCAAGATCTCCAAGAGAAATTCTGGTGACATGGCATGAAGAGGGAAATAACATCTTATGTTTCCAAGTGCGACGTGTGCCAGCGAGTCAAGGCTGAGCATCAGCGACCTGCTGGACTGCTACAACCTCTCTAGGTGCCAAAATGGAAGTGGGACAAAGTAGGCATGGACTTCGTCACCGGCTTCCCATGTCTAGGAGAGGCCATGACTCTATATGGGTCATCGTCGACCATTTGACCAAGGTGTCTCACTTCATACCAGTCAACACCACCTATGGGGGCTTCAAGTTGGCTAGCCTCTACATTGAGAATATTGTGAGCCTTCACAGAGTTCCCAAGGAGATTGTGTCTGACTGAGGCATGCAATTCACCTCAAGATTCTGGAAGAAGATCCAAGAAGCCCTCGGAACCAAACTCTCTTTCAGCACCGCTTCCCACTCGCAGATGGGCGGACAGGCGGAGAGAGTAAACCTGATACTCGAAGATAGGCTCCGCGCTTGTGTCTTGGCGCATGGTTCCAAATGGGAAGATTGTCTGCCGTTCGCTGAGTTCTCATACAACAACAGCTGAAAGTCCAATCTCCAAATGGCCCCATTTGGAGTGTTGTACGGACGGAAGTGCCACACCCCGCTCAATTGGTCCGAAGCTGGTGAATGATTGATTTTCGGGACGGAAGTTCTGCAAGAAGCAGAAGATAAGGTGCGGCTTGTTCCAGAAAAGCTAAAGGCACCCATGTCGCGACACAAGAGCTATGCGGATTCTCATCGCAGAGATGTGGAGTTCGTTCCCGGAGACCAAGTGTACGTCCGCGTCACACCTCTCAAGGGAACCAAGCATTTCCACGTCAAGGGAAAACTTGCTCCAAGGTTCATTGGACCTTTTAAGATCACGGCAAGGCGTGGAGAAGTTGCTTACCAATTGGAGCTTCCTCCGGAACTTTCAGGTGTGCACAACATCTTCCACGTGTCACAACTTCGAAAGTGTCTTCAAACGCCAAACCGTCCCGATATTTATAAGGACATCGACCATCAGGCCATCGAGCTCCAGCCAGATCTCACTTATCGTGAGAAGCCAACCCGCATCCTGGATGAAGCAGAGCGTTGCACCAGAAGCCGCACCATCAGGTATTTCAAGGTTCTGCGGAGCAACCTCACCAAAGCACAAGCAACCTGGGAACGTGAAGACTATCTCCGATCTGAGTTTCCGTACCTTTTTAGCACCTAGCTTAGAAATCTCGGGACGAGATTGTTGTAAGGGGGATAGGTGTGTCACACCCTGTTTTCACTATCACTTTTTCTGTTATTCAAAAATCTGAGTTTATTAAAACTTTTTCAAAACTAATGTTGTGAGTGCCATGATTGCCATTGTATGCTTGAATGCTTGAGTGTGTGATATCAAAAACAACAATTCTCATGACCCAATTATTTTCAAAACCATTTTTCTTATTTCTGGTTAATTCAAAACCCTGATTTGGGTTGCACTACAAGTCCTTGATGGCAAGGAGTGTTCTTACCCAAAGTTTCTGATCTGGTTCTAGCACCATTTTAGTTCACCAAAACCATAAAATAATTATTTTATGAATTATTTTCCTACTATATTTGCATGTCCATATTTGAGGCCAGAAATGATATTCCTATATGGAAAAAAAACTTTTCTGCGATAGAAAAATCTAAGAAAATTTGGAGATGATCAGAAGGACATATATTTTCCATACATAAGATTTTCAACCCCTATTTATATTATTATTATTTGAGTAAAACCCTGAAAACCCGTTCTATCTTTTTTGACCTTTTGAAATATTTCCAAAGGAGCTATTCTCAATAAATTCCTAGAAAATTCCAATGGTATCCCTAAGCCATATTTGGTGCCCATATAAAATTTCGCCCTGATCAAAGGTGATTAATGTCACCAAATAATTGCAAAACCCCTTCTGTAGAGTATGACGTTAGAGCAACTCTACATAGCAAAGTTTATCCATTGGAGCTGAAATTTTGCAGGAGTGCCTAATACCTCAAATAAGGAACAAATCTAGTCATTTGGTGATGTTTTCAAGTTTACAAAGCTAAACTTGTCCAATGGAGCTCAAACTTTGTGAAACCCCTTGTTTTAGCACCAAACTCAATCCTGTTAAGTTGCATAGCCAGTGGTGGGGTGCAGCCACCCCAAACCACCGTCAAGCACCTTCTGATAGTTGGGTAAAACCCCTCCTAACCTTAGATAAACCCAATACATTTCTCCCAAACTCATAGATTAGATGCCTGACATCAATGCCTAAGTCCAGTCAAGAGGCCCCTCTCTGGTTCAAAGTAGATAAGCCATAATCCCCAATTTGAGCTTCAGCCCAAGGCTGACAGCACCTGTTTCTTGTCTCTCTTTGACCGGCCAGGAATTCCACGGGATTCCAACGGTTAGGCATCTCCAAGCAAGTGCCTAGGACATGCTAGACACGTCCAAGGCACCCCCAGAGCGCACCAGCATGCCGTGGCATGCCCAAACTATGCTCTGGGCGCGCTGCAGAGAGCAACCGAGGTGGGGGCGACTCCCTCGGCCAGTTCCAACCTCCCCACGGTGTCTCTCCTCTCCGCCGACAACCCCTCTGCATCAGGCAGCCCTCGGGGACCCTCCTTTCCCGCGCTAAGAGCCGGTGTGACCCGTGCCGGCATGCACCAGAAGCGCCAGAGGAGCGCGGCCACGATAGCTCACCTCTCCTCCCTCCCACTCTCTCGTGGTGAGTCCTGGCGGTCCAAAACCACATACTGAGACCGTGGTTTCGACCCCAGCCTCTCCCTGCACCCCCATGCACGCCACGGTGGATCACCGACGCTCCCGAGTGGGCTCACCAACGCGGGCCTATAAATAGCCCCTCCCCTTGCTCCAAAACCCATCCCTCCACCTCACCAAGACCCCAATCACCTACCTAGCCACCCGAGTAAGCAAGCAGAGCCCCGGTGCTCGAGATCGACCGAGGCCCCTCCGCCTTAGAGCTCCGGTCGATCACCGGCTACACGTCGGCTCTCGCGTCCCTCTTCCCAGCAAAGCACTCCCCGTGACCCGAGGAAGTTTTCGCCCCTCTTCCCCGAGAAAATCCGTGCTCGTAGCTACCACCTCCACCTTCACACGAAACCCCTCCGTCGCGGCTACCTCGTCGCCGCTGAACCTGTTCCCCTCCGCCGTTAACTCGACCACCAACAGGAAGGTGACGACGAGCCGGACCCATTCCTATCGTTGTTAGGGCCCGAGGACATCGGTAGCCACGCCAGTGTACTCCTCCTCCTCTCTGGCCAGAGGTAGGAGTCGACCCCGGCAGGTGTGCCCCACCTGTCGGTGGCCCATCTCTCTATTCGTCGCTGTCCGTAGCCATTGACAGCAGGGGCCCGCGCATCAGGTTCAAACCTGACGGCGCGCGCGGCTCGGCATGCTGGTTGGCTTGCCAGTGTGCCGGCCCAGTCCCAGGCCAAGCAAGGCCAGGGGTTGTAGCCCTTTTCTTTTTTATTTGAAACTTGATTTTCAATGATTTTTGTAAAAAGATTTAACCAGTGAAATAATATGATTTTTCCACTATTATTTTTCGAAAAACATGTAGTATTTAAGAGAACCATTGAAGTATTTTTTGCAACACCTATTCTGTTTTATATTAATAAAAAGAGTTAAATTGGAATAGTTTTGCTTCTGTTATATGGATTTTAAAAATATTGTTTCACTAAAACCAGAGACAAATATTTTTAAAATAACAATATGGATATATCATAATTAAACAACATTTTTAATGTGATTTTGTGATCTGTTTAGGAGTGAGCTACTTATTGCATTTATTTATTACGACGATAGAAAAACCGTGTGACGAAGGAGTTGGCGCGAAAGACCTCGAAGACCCCAGATACCTAGCAGACCAAGGCAAGCAGCCCTTTGACCATGACTGAGCATATGTTATATTGCATGCTAGCGTAGAAAGTACCTCCATTGGATGCTAGTGTAGAAAGTATTCGATAAATCATTGAAGTGATGTTACAGTAGGCTCCTCCGGAGCACTTGCATTTTGAGCATGATCCTACCACCTATGAGGGTCACACTAATAACATGTTGACAAGTAAATATAGAATAGCAGTAGAATGAGCCTATTGTTGGTATAAATCAAAGGTTTATGAAAACCCCGTCGGGTGTCACTAATGCCCGAGGGTGATGATGTGTTAGGTGGCCACTTTTGATGAAGTGGTGCACAAGGTATTTTGAGTGAGTATGGTTTCGGAGATGGGATTAGATGTATGATTTTTCGACCGTCCTAACCTTGCATGTATGACCACGTTACCCCTTTATGGGATGTGGCTTTGTTAATTACTCTGGTCGGTGCTGCTGCCACTTGAGGTTGCGTTGGTCTTTCCCTTGAAGAGGAAAGGGTGATGCAGGACAGGAGCAGTAAGTATTTCCATCAGTTTCAGAACCAAGGTATCAATCCAGTAGGAGAATCAAGCCAAGTGTCCATAGTACCTGCGCAAACACAAACGAGCTTGCACCCAACGCTACAAAGGGGTTGTCAATCCCTTCAAGATTGATTGCAAAGTGAGATCTGAAGGCGAAAAGTGCAATGAAGTAAAAGTGAAAGGCTGAAAATATTGTGTGAGTTAGACCCGGGGGCATAGTTTTCAATAGAGGCTTCTCCCAAAATAGCAAATATTATGGTGGGTGAACAAATTACTGTCGAGCAATTAATAGAACCGCACAAAGTCATGACGATATCTAAGGCAATGATCATACATATAGGCATAACGTCCGAGACAAGTAGACCGGTACTTTCTGCATCTACTACTATTAGTGCACACATCGACCACTATCTAGCATGCATCTAGTGTATTGAGTTCATGATGAATAGAGTAATGCCTTAAGCAAGATGACATGATGTAGAGGGTAAACTCAAACAAATGATGTAAACCCCATCTTTTTACCCTTGAGGGCAACAACACGATGCGTGCCTCGCTACCCCTTCTGTCACTGGGTGAGGTCACCGCACGGTATGAACCCAAAACCAAGCACTTCTCCCATTGCAAGAATCATAGATCAAGTTGGCCAAACAAAACCCACAACACGAAGAGAATTACAATGATATGAAATCATGCATTAAGAAATTAGAAGAAAGTCAAATAAGATTCATAGATAATCTGATCATAAATCCACAATTCATCGGATCTCGACAAACACACCGCAAAAGAAGATTACATCGGATAGATCTCCATGAAAATCATGGAGAACTTTGTATTGAACATCCAAGAGAGAGAAGAAGCCATCTAGCTACTAGCTATGGACCCGAAGGTCTATGGTGAACTACTCATGCATCATCGGAGAGGTCATGGTGTTGATGGAAGCCCTCCGCATCCGAATCCCCCATCCGGCAGGGCACCAGAACGTGCCCAGATGGGATCTTGCGGAGGCGGAAAAGTATTTTCGTGGATCTCTCGCGCAGTTTTGGATTTTCAGCAATTTATAGGCGGAAGAGGTAGGGCACACGAGCCACAGCGGGCCCACAAGCCTGCTAGGCGCACCCCCTTGGCCGCACCTAGGGGGCTTGTGGAGTCCCCTGGTGGCCTCTGCCTTGGTTCTCAAGTCCCGTGCATATCTTATGTTCCGGAAAAAATCTTTTCGGAAGTTTTATTCCGTTTGGACACCGTTTAAAATCCTCCTCTGAAAAGGGTCAAAAACATGGAAAAAACAGGAACTAGCACTTGGCACTGAGTTAATAAGTTAGTCCCAAAAAAGATATAAAAGGCATACAAAACATCCAAAGTTTGACAAGATAATAGCATGGAACCATAAAAAATTATAGAAACGTTGGAGACGTATCAAGCATCCCTAAGCTTAACTCCTACTGGTCCTCGAGTAGGGAAGTGATAAAGACTGCATTTTTGACGTGGAATGTTACCTAGCATAGTTGTCCTTTGTAACTTCTTTCATGTGACATGAATGTTCAGATCCGTAAGATTCAAAACAATAGTTTGCTAATGACATGAAAACAATAATACTTCAAGCAAACTAGCATGGTAATCTTGAACTTTCAAAATAACAAGGTCGAAGAAAGTTATCCCTACAAAATCATATAGTCTGGCTATGCTCCATCATCCCCACACAACTAATTTAAATCATGCACAACCACGGTATTAGCCAAGTAATTGTTTTCGCACTCTTACTTTCTCAAACCTTTTTCAACTCTCACGCAATACATGAGCGTGAGCCATGGATATAGCACTATGGTGGAATAGAGTGTGGTGGTGGTTGTGAGACAAAAAGGAGGAGATGATCACATTGACTTGGCGTATTAAAGGACTATGGAGATGCCTATTAATAGATATCAATGTAAATGAGTAGGGATTGCCATGCAACGGATGCACTAGAGCTATAAGTATGTGAAAGCTCAAAAGGAGAACTAGTGGGTGTGCATCCAACTTGCTTGTTCACGAAGACCTAGGGCAATTTTGAGGAAGCCCATCATTGGAATATACAAGCCAAGTTATATAATGAAAATTCCCACTAGCATATGGTGTGACAAAACAAGAGGCTCTCAATCATGAAGATCATGGTGCTATTATGAAGCACAAGTGCGGAAAGAGATAGTAGCATTGTCCCTTCTCTATTTTTCTCTCTTTTTTTGTTTGGGCTCTTTGGCCTCTTTTTTCTCTTTTTTTATGTGGGCAACTTTGGCCTCTATTTTTTCCTCACATGGGACAATGCTCTAATAATGATGATCATCACACTTTTATTTACTCACAGCTCAAAGCTTAGAACGATGATGACTCTATAGGAAATGCCTCCGGCAGTTTACCGGGATGTGCAACGATCTAGCTTGGCGTCAGATGTTGAAACATATCGCTAGCTATCTTAAGATCATGCAATGGCAATATGAGAGTGACGGCACAAGTCATGAGACAGAACAGTGGGAGTTGCATGGCAATATATCTCAGAATGGCTATGAAAATGCCATAGTAGGTAGGTATGGTGGCTGTTTTGAGGAAGGCATATGGTGGGTTTGTGCATCGGCGAAAATTGCGCGGTACTAGAGAGGCTAGAAATGGTGGAAGTTGAAAGTGCATCTATACCATGGACTCACATTAGTCATGAAGAACTCACATATTTATTGCGAAAGTTTTTATTAGTAATCGAAACAAAGTGCTAAACACATAATCCTAGGGGAAGGGTTGGTAGGTGTAAATCATCGCGCGATCCCGACCACAACACAAAGGATGACAAGCAAGCCCCTCGGTCATGGTATGATGCATTGAGGTAATTCCTCATGAAGAAAGGGTTCAAACACGGTTCACTTGATCCTACTCTTTTCACAAAATCCTAAGACAATGAACTATTTGTGTGCCAAAGATATGTCGATGACATTATTTTTGGTTGTACTAACAAACGTTACAGTGATGAATTTGCCTACATGATGGGTGAAGAATATCAAATGTCCATGATGGGGGAGATGAAATTCTTCTTAGGTCTGCAAATTCGTCAACAACGCAATGGCATCTTCATATCTAAAGAGAAATACCTCAAGGATGTTCTAAGGAAATTCGGCATGCGTGAATGCAAAGGCGTCAAGATACCTATGCCTACCAATGGCCACCATTGCACTCACGAAAATGGTACAGATTTTGATCAGCAGGTATATCATTCTGCTTAGTGTTTGCATGTGTGCATGTTTTCAAGCAAAACCGAAGGAATCACACCGTAAGGTTGTGAAACACATTCTTCGATATCTAGCTCACACACCAACACTAGGATTATGGTACCTCAAGGGCTCAAATCTTCACCTCGTCGGATGATCTGATTTTGATTATGCCGGTGACAGTGTGGATCACAAGTCAACATCAGGCACATGTCATTTCCTGGGACGATCCTTAGTCTGCTGGTCCTCAAAGAAGAAGAAATGTGTATCACTCTCCACTGCTGAAGCTGAATACATTGTTGATGGATCTTGCTGTGCTCAGCTGCTATGGATGAAGCGAACCCTCAGAGATTATGACATCAACATGAAGAATGTGCCCCTCTACCGCGAAGATCAAGCACATCCAGATTCATCATCATTTTCTTTGTGATCATGTACTCAAGGGCAATATCATCATCGACCATGTGAAGACTGATGGCTAGCTAGCATATATGTTCACAAATCCCTTGGATGACAGAAGGTTTTGCAAGTTGCGGTGTGCGCTAAATATCCTAGAATCTTCAAATGTTCTGTAAACATGCACACATCCTAACACTTGTGCACAATAGATGACTTAGATGTGCAACACACGAAGTAACAATTTTCTTCAATCAATTAAGAATATCACTCTAAGTGTGAAGAAATTAATGAAGAATTTGGTTCTCAGGGCCCTACGACAATTGTACCGGGCGCCTGAAATCATTATTCTTATACATTGGGTCACGCCACCACCAAACTTTGAAATTCATCAAGTGAGAAATCATTCAAAGTTGAAATTCTTCAATCTAAGACTTTTCAGAAATTCCTCATAAAATTTAGAGTCTTCAAACTTTCAAATTCTTCAAAATTTCCTATGATGATCTTCATTCAATATATATATATTATAATGAGATTTCAATGTGCTCAACAACATTCTCTTATTGCTAAGTCTTCAATTTGTTTTTTCTTCTAAGTGAATGTGATCGGACCCGACTCCCCTCTATGCTAGGCTCAACCCAGTCTATTCTCGATGCTTCATATGCGTTCTGTCTCACACTTGTTCAAAATCCTCACTGAGTCCTTGTTAGCTGAGGACTTCGCAACAAAATCCTCAAAAATTCAAAAATTATTTTAATGTTACCGTAGTAACCACACCCACTACTCATGATAGGATAACCACGATCTCCACCGCTTTAATCATGGGTAGCACATGTCATGCGGAGACGAACGGGCAAGGGCAGTTTCGTACGAAGTTTTTGCTTCAGAACATTTTCACCTGAGCTATATATAGCCCCCTAAACCCTTTAGTCAAAAAGTCATCTTCCTCTCGACTCCTCCGCTCAAGCTCAAAAGCTAGCGCCTCCGCTAGCATCCTCTTCGCCGGTGAGGAACAACTTCACTGCCTCGACCTCGCCGTCGCCGGACTCACGCCGACTGCGGAATATCTTCGTCCATCACTGCCGTAGCTGTCTTCAGTTGTCGAGTTAGGGCACTGAAGATCTGAGCCAAATAACTTCCATTTTTACCTCCCCGGTTCATCGCATTCTTCATGTAGGGTAATTAAAACACTATTTTACCATCCTGTTTGATCACTTTATTCTCTCTGAATTCGTGAAATCAATTTTTCCTGAGAGAATCTCTAAGCTGTGCACACCCATGTCTAGAACACTTGATGAATTTCAGTAAGCCCTAAAATTCTTCACGAGATTCCTCAATTGTGTAATTTTTCGAATTTGTACAACTCGGGAACCCAAGATCAGAATGCTTAGTCAAATTCCTCAACACACTGGTCAAATTCCTCAACTTAAGAAAATTTTCAATTTCCTCAAATCTAAGAATGCATATGACCTCTCCAAATTCTTCGCAGCTATTCTCTATTCACAGGTATAAAATGTAAGCTGATGAATCACTAGGTTCTCAACAGCTTAACTCATTTGCAACATTTCTTGAAGAAACATTACCTGTGTCCTCGGATTCCTCAAGAATACAAATTCCTCAGCAAAAACCTCAACTAAAGAAAATGGAGGACGACAGAACAGAAGGGTGGCAAGAAACTGGAACAGAACACTGCTTTTGAGATCCCTCAGGAAATGTATGCTGAGTACTGCACGCAGGTGAAAAAATTCATGGAAAAGAGGCCATGGCAAAACGCAAGATAAGGCTTCAAAATATTGAACGCAGATGGGCAAAGGAGTGGAAGGAATATGGGTATGTCACTCCAAAATATGCAAAGAAGTTTGCCCTCAAACCTCCTTGCTAAAGATTGCCACACGGAGATCAACAAGCAGCACATCCTTCAAGCGTAGCCACAATTGAGGACTATCGTGATGAAAAAGACATGTATTTGTCTAAGCTTCAGAAAAAGGCAAAAGCTGCAGTCACAAAGTTTAATGAGGATTCTACTGCTGCAGCAACTGCTGCCACTTCTTCTACTACTGAGGCTTCTGCTACAGAAAAACCTCAGAAGAAAGTTTTGTTGAAGAAACCAGGTCTCAAGCCAAAATCCTCAACAGAGCAAATTCCTCAAAAAGTAGCAACAACTGCCAAATCCTCAACCGTGGCAAAGTCTCCACCTGCTCTGCAGTCATAGCTCAGTAAGCATCAAACAGAAAATCCAAGTTCCTTAGTTCCATGTGCCTCAGGCTCAGCTCCAAAATCTTCACCTCGTCTATTGAAGACAAAGACGACTACTAGTAGAGGTACAAGGCCAAGCCCAAGCAATTTTGTCAACATTCCTTCTGCATCAAAAGGAAGTGAAGAATATGATGATGAAACTCTTCAAGCCATCATGAGAAACAAGCAAGAAAGGGTTGCACAAACTAGTGGAAACACCATTCCCCTCGCACTAGAACCCAAAGTACTACTGAACTTCATCAACCTTTGGTATGAGGATCTAAACACTCCAATTGATGATTTGAAACTACCACCTAGACTCAGTCACATGGTTACTTGATTCATTAATGAAGCAAAATGGAAGGATCAGCAAGCCAAACAAGCTAGGGCTGCGAAGGTTAAAAAGGAGAAGTACTTGAAGCAAAACATCCTTAATCTGACGTGTGAGAAACTTGTTTCAACTCAGGCAGAATTGAAAACCCTCACTGATAAGTACACAAGTCTTCATGCAGACAGTAAGGGTGTCAAAGTGAGGTTTGTCCAAGATGCGACTGATGCAATTGATGAATACAATAGCAGGGTTTCTACTCCAAAGCAACCAATAAATCCTCAGCCAAGCTAGACTATGCAACTGGATCATGAAGATGAAGAACCAGGTGCTGATGAAATTACTCAGAATATTGTAGTTGAAGAATCTGCCAGGCCTGACACTCCTAAAGTAATGCGTGATGAAAATGCTGCTTCACCAAAGTCTTCAAAGGAGAAGAAAGTGACTCTTCAGTCTGCATCAGACGTGAAGAAAACAAAATCTGCTGTGAAGGAAGCTAAGAAGAGAAAGGCCTCAACACCTTGAAAGTCTTCATAGGCAAAACGCCTGAAAACTCTACCTACTACATCATCAACTCTAGTGTATGCAACTCCCCTCAATGTTGAACCATCATATATGATTGTTCCATTTCGTGAAGAGCACATCATTCTAGAACAGCATGAGGAAATGGATGGCCATCGTTCAGCTGCATGGGCTGAAGAAACTGAAAAGGAAACTACTGCATCAGAAACTGCATCTGCTCCCTCGGAACAGAAAATTCCTCAAGCTGAAGACCAAGCCCCTGATGATAATGCCTCATCACAGCATAAGGATACCGCTGATGAAACTCCAATTGTAGTTGCAAATCCTGAAACTGCAATTGTGGTAGCCAGAAATCTTCAAGCTGATCAACAACATAATCTTCCACCAAAGCTTCATCAACCCTTCTCAAAGAGATCAAAGTTCTGAAGGAAGACTTCTATGATGAACATCATTTCTTCACTGGAGAAAGCCCTTCCGATAGGCTTCGTATCAGGCATAAAAAGTTCTGGACCAGAACTCAACTAAATTACTATGCCTATGTGCTTCGTGGAATAAGGAGGATATTTCATCACACCCACATTCCTCTTTGTGACATGGTGGAAATTCCTTGCTTCACCCCAGTACTGAGTGTTCTTCACGAAGAAGGGCTACTGCCATTCTGCAAAGATATTAGTGACTGGAATACCCACATTATTCTTCAGTCCTATGCCACACTGCATATCTCTGGTAACCCCAAAGACATCAACTCGGGGGTCTTGGACTGTATGACACATCACACTCACTACAAAGCTCCAGCCATAGAATTGCTTTGAACTCTTCCTATCTCAATTCCTTCAGAAGATGCAGTCAAACTATATGATGAAAGAGAACTACCAAATAAGCTCATGGAAGTCCTCATGAAATCTTTAGCTCCGGGCCAACTGTAACACCCTCGTTTTCGCTCCCTGTTTTTTTCATTTGCGGGATTGGACTCTCGTCTTTTTTTCTGGGTGTTATCGGATTCCTTTCACTCCTGGGTATATGAAGATGGTCATCTATCCTTGCCTTTCCCATCAAACTAGAGATTCTCCTCAGTCCAACCTTGCCACCCAAGATCTTTTCTCAGGGTTTTGCCGTCAAAACCCTACCTCCCGAATTGCCTGAAGGGAAACCCTAATCCTTTCATTTTCAAAGGAACCCCAACTTCCTTTGCCCTGTTGCCTCCCAAACCTTTTCCTAGTAATCACCCATTATCTTGAAACCCTGGATATGCAAAAATATTGCTAAGACATTTGCAATATTTTTTATTTATAATTAATTCCTTTTTCTGCCAGTTGAATGAATTAAATCCAGGAAAATACCTATCCATCTCCAAAGTTCATGAAATATTGGCCATTATTGGATGAGGGAAAATTGCGTTTTCCTATTTAATGCCAATATTGCTTTTTGGGCACTTTCTAAAGGAACTACCATTTCTGTAGCCAGGAAAAATCCCAAATAAATTGTGGAGCTTATCCTATTCATATATTCTCCATTTCCATCAAGATCCCAAACCCCATAGTTCAAAATTTGAGCACAACATCAATTTGCAAATTCTCTCCAGTTCGGAAATTTCCAATAGAAGTGCTCTATTCCTTGATCTCCTTGAGCTGAAACTTTTCATGGTGGTTAACATTGCTAAGTCACTAATGAATACCAAAAATCAGCTCAATCCATTTATCCATCTATTCCCAGGAATTTTCCTAAGTTTCTGCCCCTTTGGAAGCTGTGTGAAGGAAGTATCATTTTGGAATTTTCAAATGAGCTGAAATTTTTACATTAGCTTCCTATGCTCAAATCATCATCCTCCATCAACTGTATGCCAAATCCATGTAGCTATTTGACCCCAGCTTCTCGATCTTTATTTCTGTCCAGTTTGTCATGGTGTGAAGGAAATGCTAGCTAGGATGGTTCATTTATCCTGAAAATTTGCCAAGGCACTCATCTTAGCAAACCATTGCCACACACCAAAATTTAGCATATTCTCTTTAGCCAATATTCCATAAAATATCACAAATAGGTTGCTGCCAAATCATGTTCGTGCAAGTTTCTCTTATCCTAGAGCCGTCTAGCTAATTCCAGACCTATATCTTATCTTTTGAGCAGCAAGTCACCCCTTTGACATAGTGCTGCATCCAGGAAAACTCCAGAGCACGTGGCACCCGTGGTGACCATGCTTGGGACAGGCCAAAATGGTGGACTGTGCACTATTTTTGTCGGCAGGTCAGCTCCGACCAGCTTCGGCGTGTCCTAGCGTGTGAAAGGGCCTCGGGGAGTCCCCGTAGCCCCTGTCCAACAGCTTCCCCATCCTCCTTCTTCCTTCCCACGCCGCGACAGTCGACGCCGCAGCACTATCCTGTCCGTGGGCATCGTCGTCTTCCTCTCCTCGCTGTCTTCTTCCTCCCTGAGCCATCCCATCCTCCTATGGAGCGTCAGGTCGGCACCGAGCGCGTCCAAGCCAGCTCACCGCGTGCTCTAGTGCGGTGATAAGGATGCCACGGCGCCGTGCTCATCCGCTAGTCGTCGGCCGGCTATAAATAGCCACGACCGAGCCCCTCCCTGACCACCTCGACTCCCCAGCAGGCTCCCCTCCCTCCTAGCTCTCCCCCTGCCCAAAGAATTGTACACCGGAGTTGTTCTCCCTCCTCTCCGGAAAGGATCGCCGTCGTGATTCCCTCGGGTCAATCCGAGCAGCAGCCCCTCCGATTCCCAATCAACCGCCCCAAATGGAGCCCTCGAGTCCCCAGGTAGCCGTCAAGCCTCCTAGATACTCCGCGGGATGACCGGAGCATCAACACCAGCAACGTCCGACGAGCTCCCAGCAGTGAAGGACGCCGTCGTCATCCTACCATCGTCGGGCTCCGCGCACCCCGGGATGGGTGCGGCTGGCTCCACTAAGCACGCCAGTAGGCTGGGCATCGCTGGAGGTGGCCTGAGTCGCCGGAATGACCAACGGTGCCGGCGGCCGTCCTCTGCTCTACGTGCAGCATCGGGAGGTAGGAGAAGGAGAGAGAGGAGAGAGAGAGGGACCCGACAGGTGGACCGTGACCCCACCTGTCGATGAGAGAGGAAACCACCAACGTGGATTAGTGGAAGCGTATTCTCAGGAATACGCTTTCGCTTCTTGAAAGTGTATTCTCCCAGATGCGCGACCAGCTGCGCTGTCAGGGACCTGGTTGTGAATATTTCTTTTACAAAAAGGTCCCTGGTAGACAAACGCTTATATCTTTTTGCACGGGACTCCGATTGAGGTGATTCCAAAGCACGTGTCTTCGTCTCATTGATCCCTTCATGTTGGTATCATTTTAATTACGTGTTAACATTCTGAAAATGACCATGTTGCGCTTGCCCTCCTATCAACCCTCTCCGAGAAAGAACCGTTCCGACATACCGTTCCGCGGATTCTCTGCACCTCTTCTGGGAGTATTCTTCAACCCCTGGCAAGCTGACCATCTAATATATGCCCTCAAGCTATGCTCTGTGATGTTCTTGCATATTTAATCTAAAATGCTTATGTCTGGGTGCATAGTAGTGTGATGTATGAGATGCTGAGGAACTCTTGCTCGCACTTTCTTCAATGACGGCACCACGCCTGAGTCTGAGCTCCTTTCAGCCGTCCGGGGTGGATGCCGACTTTATATTTCTCTTGTCAGCAGGTGACCCATGTTCTGAGCTGCTTTTCGGCCGTCCCAGACAGCTATAGAATTTCTTTCCGTGGCAGTGATCCTATGCTCTGAGTTGTTGCTCGGCCGTCTTAGGGAACTGCTACATTCTTTTTATTAACACCACCTCATGCTCTGAGCTGCTTTCCAACCATCTTGAGTCGGGCTTGAATTATTCCGGTAATGTCTCATATTTGTGTTGTAAAGACCGTTCTCGTGGCTACCGGTTTATTTGCCGGTTTAATGCGAGGGTTCCGAGGATATAATTTACAACTAGAACTTATAAACTAATAACTTGCAATTTTCATCCCATCGTATTAATGACTTGTGGTGATATGAGGATAGGTTGTGGTGTTTCTACCGTTGCTATTTCATACATAGTTATTATCATGTTAAGTTATTGTTGATGGTCAACCATGCTTGATAAATATGATGTTAAAACCAATCCTAGTTGGTTGATCGCGAGACACATGTTCAGGCTCATCAGTGCAACCACATTTGCCGATATGGGACGGCCGTGACTTGGGCTGATCGCGTGACCTTTCACCGGTACCTCCAAAGACAAAGGGTTATGCATGCGTGCTATCCTGATCAGGTAGGCGGTGATAATCCTGTGAGCCAGTTGAGTTGTTTGGGTACCCGTCCCTAGTTGGGACAGTTTAGTTTGGCCACGACGGCGGCAGGTGTCATGAGGACACAAGGCCACCCAGGGCAGGACATAGCGGGAGGATGAATGCAGGTGGTACGATGGAAGAGTCACGGGTCAGGCAGGTTTCGTTGGAGCAACACTAGCCCACCCGAATGGGATCGCAAGGTCAGTGCTCCATGATGTGGGTAAAGTGTGCACCCTGTGCAGAGTGTCAAATCTATTCGAATAGTCGCGTCCACGATATTGGACAGCCGTCCAGACCTCACTAGGTGGTCAACTACATCAGTGATAATAATGATGGAAGAATTCGTCTTTTACAGACATCCGATGATGTCAAGAATATGATATGTTAGCCATGGGATGGCTATGAGATGAGTGGTCAGATGACCACATGAGTTGGATTGGATTTGGATCTGATTCAGACTGGACCATAAGAATATTCAGAGTATAAATCATTTACTTAATATGCTTTACTTTATCGTACTTACTTTAGAAGTTATCTTGTTGGATAATCCTGTTATACCTTGATAAATAATATTGCTAGCAAAGTATGCTATGTCATAATAATTAATATTGCTCTAATAACAAATGCACGCTTGAATGCCATGGATTGCTTTGCTTAGTGTATATGTTAGTTTGGTTTGCTTGCGAGTACATTCAAAAGTACTCAACGACTTTTAACATGGCTAGGTTCACATAAGGATCCATCGTCCATCGTCAAGGAGAAAGAGCGTCCGTGGGCTAGGAGCGTAACCGAGTCAGATCCCTATGGATTGGAGCTGCACCAAGACCATGCTACCTTAGATAGAGCTTTTACGCTGCCACCACCCTTGTAGTATACCATGTAAGACTATTATATCCATTAATAGAAATGCCTGTGTTCATGATACTTGTTGTAAACATGCATGCCAGAGTGATTTCCTGGGCTAGTATGCGCGGTGATCGTCTGGCTACAGTGGAAATCAGGCGGAGCGCCACACCAACCTCCAAGGACCAAATTCCTCGTGAAGGAATTGAAATATGTCACCAAAACTGTCTACAAAATTTTGGCATATTCCATCGCACCTACCAAAGGGCATGATAAGGAAGAAGATGTTGTAGGCATCAACAAGAATATCATGTTCAACGTCATTCATTGCATCCCAATGAATATTCATGATTTCTTCTTGAGGACTTTGGCCGATAATGCTCTGTCACCATTTGAGCTGAAGATTTAAGCACCTTGGATCATGAGATTCATCAGACACGGATCCGCCATCAAATACCAAGCTGACTTTCAGAATCACCTCGGTTATCTTCCGCCACTCAAAGTCGTCAAGAAATCTTTTGAACTAGTTGAAGGAAAAGGTAAGGAAGTGAGTGATGAAGGAAATCGACCTTGGATGGTGAATTTCGCAAGGCTGCCTCCTATTCCTCATATGATGACACTGCCACTCAAGAACCTCCAAGCCTAACTGCCCCAAGGGTGATGACTAACAAAGAGCTTCTCCCCAGTCTTCACCAGAAAGTCGATCACAATCACAACTGGGTAAAACGCCAGTTTGGCTCCATTTTGAAAACCCTCAACGAGACTCAAAATGTTGTGAAGAAAATCACTATTATATTCATGAGGTATTTGATTGCACTTGGGCCATTCTGTCTCACCTGAACACTCCATAGGAACTTGAAGAATTGGAATTATCTCGCGAGTTTGACTGCTCATTCCTACCTAAGAAGAAATTCCAGTTTATTCCAGTTCCTGACTTGGTGGACAACTCATTTTCTTCATTCCGCACTGCTCATTCAGATGAAGAACATGATGACACTTCAACTGGCCTGGCAAGGAACTCTGACTGGAAGACTGCTCGCGCCTCTACCTCAACAAAGAAGTGAAATTCTTCATGGGATTAGTCCTCACTTTCGTCCCTTTTTCTTCACTTGATTACAAAGGGGGAGAAATCCGAGAGTTAGTATTCAAGTGGGATTAATTTATGGGCTTACAAACTTTATTAAGTTACAAACTCTTGGTTCTTCTGAAGTTTTTGATGTAATGAGTTGTAACTTAACCCCGATGGTGTTCTGAAACTTTTGAATGTTTTTCCTCACATGCTTATTCCTCAAGTTAATTAATGCATGCATGCTAAGATTCGTCAGACACCATTTTTCATCATGCATTTCAAATTCCTTATTCCATATGTCAAATGCATGCATGAATTACAAGATACAAGGGGAGATCTCCATGATATATATCATCAATGTTCATCTGTTGTTCAAAGAAAATTCCTCAAAACATACACATCTTCAGGGGGAGCTTCTCTGTATCTTGATTTCAAATTCCTCAAACTCAGTACTTACATTTCATATTATTATCCCCGTTGAAAACTTAACCTACTTGTCATCAACCACCAAAAAGGGGAGATTGTAAGTGCATCTATTGCCCCTTAGTGATTTTGGTGGTTTGAAGACTTATAGGTTAAGAGACTGATATGTGTGTAAGTATACACATGTACTACAAGTCGTTGAGGAGTTTGAGTTATTCAATTAATATCGACCCCTAAAAATGAATGTCTTCGAGCGAAGACACAGGCTATATAAGTCGCTGTGGAGTTTCATCATGAAGAAATTGAGAAGAAATTGATATTCCTCATGAAGAAATTGAAGATGAGGAATTCGGTGTGTCCTAAAGAAAACACTCAGAATACTTTGAAGCTTGAAGATTTACTCTTTTTGTTTCATTTTCTTTACACTTGAGTCATAGGAACACCGTATTGTTAAAGGGGGTAGAGGTAAAACTGTGGAACGACTTTCCTCATGATACTCAACCCAAACCTACATCTACCAAAGGCTCAAAGTGAGGAATATGATAGACATGAGGACTTTCAGAGTTGAAAGTTCCGACCGTTGCCATGCCACGAGCCACCATCATAGTTCTTATCCAACCAACAGTCATATTATTAAAGGGCATTTATAACTAATTGTGTCGGGATAATCCCAGGCTATAAATACCCACCCCCACAATGACTAGATTGTTGGCTGCTCCGAGAGAAACTGACACTAGTCATTTAGAGCAACCCTAATTCCTGAGAGTCTTGGAGCAAAAATCATCAAGTGAGGAAATACCCCAAACACAAAACCCAAAGCAAAACCCAAGTTATTGAGCATCACTAAAGAACTTATTCTTGTGCGGAACTGACGCTTGTTACTTTTGAAGACTGTGCATCCTCCAGACGGCTAGGCATCATGGTATATAGCATCCAACAGTCAATTGTGGATCGCCGGGTGACCGAGTTTGTGAGGGTTTGGAAGTCTGCCCTGAAAACTTACCATGAGTGTTGGGAGAGGACTATGTGTCCTGATCTCAAGGATAATACGGTAGGACTGTGTGTCCCGGGACAGTATGTCCTTTGGTTTCAATACCAAGCCAGTCCAAACCAGACGTACAACTCTCACAACAGTTGGAACTGGGTCGTCAACAACAGTCTTCATCAAGCTACTGGTTCTATTTCTTCAACTCTCTCATTTCCTTAATTGTATGTTGAAGACTTTCATCTATACTATTTGAAGAATTTGACTGAAGACTTTCTTCGAATTTCCTCTACCTCAAATTTTTCACCTGAGTTAATCTTCTCCTGCTTATCCTATACTTGTGATATGTGGAAACCAAATCTCTGAAATCTCGCTGACTACTTAGCAGTAGACGTATTTGTGCCCCTGATCTGGTTGTGTTTCCGCTTCACTCAGTTCATGACTGAGGACTTTCCTCACTAGGAATATCCTCAGTGATGAAATTGTAAAAATTGCCTATTCACGCCCCCTCTAGTCGATATAACGCACTTTTAGCTCAACCATTCCTTATTCATTATTCCGGAGTTCTCAGTAATTATTGATGGTGCTTCTTGCCATCATTGTCTGAATTGAAGACCGAAGAAGTGTTCTCTTAAATATTTGTCCATTCTCATCAAGATTGTCATCTCATGTTGTGTGACCCTCTTAAATTGTTTCTAATCATGAGAAATTCCTTTACATATCAATCTGATGCCTTTCAGAGTTGTTTTCATTTCTTGATCCTCTAAAGGCCATCATTTCAGAAGATTAGTTCGTCCTCAGCTTTTAGCTTTCGTTCTCAAATTCTTCCCAATTGTTGTCTCTTTTTTCGTATCTCAATTATTCTGGTGCTTCATTCAAATTTCTGCTAGGAAGATTGTGATATCTTTGTTCTCATGTATTCCATTCATTTCTAATATCCTCATCTATTCTAAATTCTTACTGGTGGCTTGTTAAAGGTTTCTCTAATTGAATCATGCTCTCTTGTTTTCATGTAGCCCATTTCACTTGTATTATCCTCTTTCATTCCAAATTCTAACTGGTGGTTCCTTCAAAACATCAAATTTGTGCTCTCTCTTTCTCCAATCTTTTCAAGAGGTAGAATTGGTATGCTCAATTCATTGCTTTTCATCAATTTAACTTGATGAAGGATAATCATAAAAAAATCTTATTCTTGTTCATTAAGGTGATTTCAATCATTCTTCTGGAGTTACTCATGATAACTAATTATTATCCCAAGTGTTCTTATTTTTCTTTGCTAGAGTTCCAAGTTTTCTCAAATATCTCTTCGTGAAGCTTCATCTAAATGTTTGCAAGGTTATAATCTTATTCTTTTCAATCTTCAATTCTTTTCTATCATCATTTCATTTCGATTGTCCCCAAGTAGTTCTTCATGGTGGTTCGTCGGGTATTTAATTGATTCTTAAAGTATTCTTCAAGGTTCTTGTTGGAGTACCTCAAGTGTTCCTTATCTTGCATTTCAAAGAGGAATTCTTTCTCCATTTTCCTTTGAGGTGGTGTTATAGAATTTTGATTCATGATGAGTTTCGAAGAGGATTTGTTTTAAGAATGAGATATTTAAACCCACCAATACTTCGATCATGAGATATTTTCAACCCATCTTTTCTTCCATTAAAGCAACCTTGGATTTTGAGTTCACCAAAAGCATGTTCCTAAGGATTATTACTCTTATGGTGCTTCTCGATGATCCAAGTATTCTCTTATCCTCTTGGTGTAAGAAGTTTTGTATATCTTGTTGCTCCCAAGCGATGAATTGTCTCCTTTAGTGTCGGGTAGTCACCTCATAATTTTGAGATGGGTTTCATAAGTCCACAAAAAGATTTTCTTTCATTGTTCATTTTCCAACAACTCCGTTCAATCCGTCTTGTAAGGATGCTTTTAAATTCAGTTGGGGTAGTTGTTTTCATTTTATTCTCCATTATCTTCTCTCAAATGATCTAGTTTCTATTCTTGTGTTCTGTAGGCATTGTGATGTTGTTGTCTTCATCAACTTTCTTATTTTATCAAGATCATGTTATTCCCCTGTTTGTCCATTTAACCGGAGTGTTGTGAAATATTTTCAAGCTCTTCCATTTTATCTACTTTTGCGTTTATTTCCTACCGAAATGTTGTCGAAATATCTTTTGAAATCTTGCTTGTTACTCATGTCATTCTTCATCTCTTTGCAAACTTTAAGGATCATTGGTTTCAGTTGTTTCATCAAAAAGAAACTATGTTTTATCTCTTCCTTTCTTCCTCCTCTTCCCTTTTCATTCTTAGATCTCGGGGCGAGATCTCTTGTTAGTGTAGGAGAGTTGTAACCGTCCAGAACCGACGCTTGAGAAGATTCCCCTTTTATTCCGTTGTCACTTTGTGATTTATTTGGTTGTCGCATTCATCATCGCATAATGTGCACCATCCGCATTGCATCGGCACTCCTTTGTCATCATTTTTGAAAACTTGCATCCGTTATTAGTTGATGGTTCTCCCTATTTTTGACGTTGACCGTTTTGAGACAAACACAACACGTACGCACCCACGGCATCGTTAAAATGTTATTTGTAAAAGTGTGTATAAAACACTCTCGGGTTGGGTTGAAAGTTGGCGTGCGGTCTTATTATAGTGTAGGTAGGCTGCCTGCCAAATTTTGTCGCACTCGGAGTCCATTTGGTACCCGAACGGTCGACTGTAGCGACACCATCATCGGTTTATTTGCGGGACGTTTTCCGTGTTTTAAAATTCATGTCACGGGCCACAACCTTCCCTCTCATCTCAGCCCAACAGCCTCTACACAGCCCACTGACCTAGCTAACCCCCTTCGCTTCCGGACCGTCGGATCGGGAACAAACAGTCCGAAAACGGACCATTTTCACTAACCCTAAGCCCTCTTTCCAAATTAAGGAGATCTACCGTGCCTATTAGGGAGCTTCCCTAATCCTCCTCAGAATCCGTGCTGCCACCATCCGCCGCCCACCTATCCCTCCACTTCCAGCCACCGACGCGGCCCGTGCGGCCTAGATCAGGCCCACCACGGCCCGAAACAAGCCACCGTTTGACTACGCGCCTAAGCCGCTCATCCCCGGGAGCCGTGCCTCCTCCCCTAGCGTGCCCTGCCTCCCTTGCCGACGAGCGCTACCGATTGGTCCCCGGACCCCGCTATTACCCTACACCGCCAGCGGTCGCCAGGACCCTGCTAGATCAACCCATGCGTTCGCCCTCCTCCTCCCCATGGCGCAATGGCCGCCCAAGGAGCTCTGCCGGTGCCATGGATCGAGCCCCGTTGCTATGTGAGTCGCCGCTGACGGCTTCCCTTCGGCCAGATCTAGGCCTGCCACCCCCGGATCCGCCAGCTCCACCCCTTCCTGACTATCCCTACCTTGCACGAGTTATCTCCAGATCGGAAGCGCTGCCTCCTGCCAGAATCGCCGTTCGAAGGAGCTCCCGCTGCCCTTGTTGAACGCATCGCCGCTTGTAGCGACCTCTATGTGGGCTAGCAACCCCGTGTCCCAGCCACTCCCTTGCCGCAGCCCAGCCAAAGCCAGCGATCGGCCTAGCCTCGTCGCATCGCACCACAAGGCCGAGCCGCTCCACCTACGGGCCTAGGGCCCAGGGTGAGCACCCCCTCTGACCCGCATATCCCACGCCGAGTACATAATATAGTTAATTGCACCCAGTGCTGTGTGAGGCCCGTAGCCCAAGATTCAGCCAACGTGCTATTTTATTGCCCGTGCAATTTTTTCTAATCTGCACGATATTTCATAATCTTAAAATGGTCATAATTATTTAAACGTGCATCGGATGAAAACAAATTATGTATGTAGAATGTACAGAATTAAATGTAGATTAAGAATTTCTAACTTTCGTGCATGTTTAAAATTTTTTAACCTGCTGTTTGCATTGATTTGCATGATGCCATATTAAAGTGATTAATGCATAGAAAATTAATCATGCATCATATTAAAATGATGTCAACATGAAAATGCTTAGAATTATGTGTAGTTTCACAGTAACCAACGTGCACACATGTTTAAAATGTTTAACTTGTTGTTTCATTTAATTTGCATTAATTGCCATGTTAAAACGGTTTATGTGATATCTAATTAACTCAATCTCCAATTAAAATGTTCCACATATGTAACTTTCCTAGAAAAATGTGTAGAATAACATGTTGACTTTTATTTTGCTGTTTAACAACCTTATAATTGTGTTTTAGGCAGATCTGTAGCAAATTCAAAATTACTTATGGGGACTTTTCAAAATTGTTGTTCGTTGTTCTGGCCTCATTTAAACTTGTGTAGAATTATATGTAGTTCCATAATTTATTTTTGCATCCATTTTAATATGCTTGTGGTTGTCATTTTCATACATTTTGCATTCATGCCATCTCATCTTGTGTTGATCATATCTTTTAAACCGTAGCTCCGTTTCAAATGATCTATATATGTAAACCGACTAGAACGACGTGTAGAATCACATGGTCCACTTTATTTTGTAGTTTCACAGATATAAAATATATTTAGTTCATATCAGGATCAATTTCGAAATTAACATATGGGATTATTTCGAAGATACTATATGTTGTTTCCGAACTCATTTAAAATGCCTAGATAGTGTAGATTATTTATGCTTCACCTCCTACGATGTTTAACAACATTTAATATTGTCGAGTATCTAAACGGGAGTGAACTAAGTAATTAAAATGTGGAGTTTAGTCAATATGCAACTCGTTGCATATTGAGCTTCAATTAATGTGTAGTATTAATTGTTGTGCTTGGTCATGCCTTGCATAATTGAAATGGACATGCTTCATATTTGATTGTGCATCTTGTCATCAATATGTTTATGTTTATCGTGTGTTGATTGTTGTTTGAGATTGTTTCTTGTCAATAGAGTTCCGAACCGCTTCGGAGTGTGAGGATCCAGTCGACTATGTTGGTTCGTCTGCTTCATGGATTTGTTCTTCTTCCAAGCGGGATCATAGGCAAGATGATCATTTCCCTAGATACCATTACTATCATTGCCACGTTGGTTGTCTTGTTTCTTTCCCTATGTCTCGTTACCTACGACTTAAATGTGGGCATCCCAATATTACCATAAAAAGCCTCTAACCATTTCCACAAACCAGCAAAGCACTGTTTGGCTATGTTACCGCTTGCTCAGCCTTCGGATAGCGTTGCTAGTTGCAGGTGCAGTTGCTTTACATGTGGTAGCATGAGTTCCTTGTTATATCACCATATAATTGCTATTTAATCTAATTTACCTATATACTTGGTAAAAGATGGAAGGCTCGGCCCTCTAGCCTAGTGTTTGTTTCCATCTTTGTCGTCCTAGTTACTTGTGTATCGGTGTTATATTCCATAAATGAGCGCTCCTAACATGCTTGGGGTTGTTATGGGGACCCCTTGATTTTCGTTTGGGATAAAACTCTTCTGGCATGGACCAACATTGGTACTATATTTGCCCGACATAATAATACTAAAAAACATAGGGCATCATGAGCTCGAGGAGTAATACAACATAATATAGGGGGGGTCTATGTTGATGGTCTTGGTCCCAACTGGTTAGACTGCGGGGCCACCACCGGGAAAATCAAGGTTTTATTTTCCTCGTAGTGTGAGTCATGTGGTGTGCCCTGAGAACGAGATACGCGGCTCCTATCGGGATTGTCGGCACGCGGGGCGTCCTTGTTGGATTTTTTTACGTTCCTCAGAAGTCTTGTGTGAGGAAATCTGAGGATACTTTAGGCTATCTCGAGCTTGATGTTTTCCACTAGGAAGCCCACGAGCTCACGAGTTGTCCATGGTCGATGTTTCTGACATGGCTTGTGGTAGTTTGTGATGGAGTAGTTGGAGCACCCCTCTAGGGTTAAATCTTCTGGAAAGCCGTGGCCATAGTTATGTGGCAGCTTGGAAACTTTGTTTAACATACGATTCTAGAAAACTTGAAGTAAACTTAATCAAAATATTCCAACTGTGTGCTTAATAGTGACTGTCTCTTCTCATGAGTTCGGCATCCAGAAGAGGACACGGTGGGGTTATGTTTGACATAAGTAGGTGTTCAGGATCATTCATTTGATAATCATTAGTTACGTACATTTATGCATAGATAACCCCCTCTTATTCTTGTACTCGTAAGTTAGTCACTCAAATAAATGCTTAGTTTCTTGTTGTAGCCTTACCACTTAACCTTACCTCACCCATTAAGGTTTGCTAGTCTTGATACCTTTGGAAATGAGATTGCCAAGTCCACGTGGCTCACATATTACTACAACAACAGTTGCAGGTACAGGTAAAGCGATACTTTGACATGAGCGTGATGATTGTTCTATTTGGACTTTCTTCTTCTTCTACATCGATCTAGGATGATTTCCAGGCCGGCAGTCTGGGATAACAAGGATGGACATTGTTCTTTTATAGTTTGTTTTCGTCCGTAGTGGGACCCTTCTCTTCTACATGGTGATTGAATATACTGTTGTATTGTGTTGTTCATGGTGTAGCTTGTGGCTAGTGTAAGCCAATTCCATATACTCATCTCTTCTGTACATGTACTTGTAATGATATCCATTATTAAAAAACGACGAGATGCACTTCTATCCTTGTCAAGGCCCTCGATCCAAAATAAGGATTGGATCACATCTTGGGCATGACAGAGATCTAGCATTTTTGTACAATTCTCGTTTTAGATTATTTGCAGGTAAACCGCTCCAAATGGGAAGGTCCATATGTTGTCGAGGAGCTTTATCGCTCTGGTGTTACAAAGATCAACAAAATCGACGGAAAAAAATCTGAGAGTGCTAAATGGGCAAAGAATTAAGCATTACATCTTAGCTACGCCCATTAATGTTGAAACTAACATTATTAAAGTAATAACACTGGAGGAGTACATAAGAGAGACCTTTTGAAACGCTCCTGAAACCATGTAAATGGATAAGGTACATGAAATGGTAAGAAAGATGACCGCAAAAATTCTAAAAACATGTGTTCTGTTTGTTTTGGCATTTTAGAAAAATTCCAAAAATAAAACTGAACCACGGGGACCCACGGGGGAGGCACAAGCCAACATGGAGTGCCCACCCCCTGGGCATACCGTGATGGCTTGTGGGGCCCTTGAGTGCCCTCCGGACTCCGCTTTCTTCCCAAGCATGTATTATGGCCTGGAAAAATCATTATATGTACTCCCGAATGTTTTGACCACCGTATCGCGTGTTTCTCTTGTGTTGTTGTTTCAGGTTGTTTTTCTGATAGATCTATATCGCCATGACAACATCAAGCTCCTCCAAGGACAAATTCTTAGAGAAGGACATCAACCCTTACCTCCTGGACGTGATTAAGCACCCTCAGTCCATTGAGACCCATGAGGATGTGCTCCGCATCCGTGACGTGCAAGGACCAAAAAAGGAGGGGAGCGAAAAGGCCAGGCTTGCAGCAGTGGAGCAGGAGATCTTCAAGTGTCAAAGGATGGTTGAACTTGGTTTGAGTGCTAATCACTATATGATTTTGGACTTCTTCCAGGAGAACAAGCTGGACACTAGGAACGTGGGAGAGGCCCTCTTCAAGCTTCAAGAGCAGATTGAACTTCGCCAAGCTCAAATCTATGACCTGCAAAACCAAAACTGTGAGTATGAATCGAGGTTTAAGAGGATGAACATCGCTGTTGATTTCCGAATTTTGGAGACAAGATTCTCTTTCTATGATGGTGATCCAATGACTTGGAAGCCGGAAGACCAACCAGCCGCAAAATCACCACCATCACCCAAGAAGGACGCATGAGTATGTGGGTCTGGGCACCACCTTATCTTGTTCCAAGTTTGGGGAGGTGCACCGATATCGTATAACCATTACTTCTACCATTACCAACCATCTTAGTTCTATACTTAGCTATTCGTGATTTAGAGAAATAAAATTTCAAATTTGCTTTGCTTAGAATTTTTGCTTTGAGTTCTACCTATCCTTGTAATCAAGCATGAGAGTTATATCATAAAGATTAGTTAAGCTTATGTACTTTACTTGTGTGCCCCCATCATCATAGCAGTGCAATAAACAAAATAGAAAGATCACATGGTTATCTCATGAAAAGTATTGACTTCACATAGAAATGGGTATAAGTTGTGGCACCCCGATAGAGGGCCGACACACGTCTGCCCCAGGATAAGACCGGACGCACGTCAAGAGCATGATACAGGAATTCTAGTCAAATATGGCTTTATTAATATAATGGAGTATTAGAATAATGTTGCTTACAACAATATTACATGACTCCAAGGCTAGCTAAATGGCAGCAGAGGTCTTGATACAGCGGCATCGACGTCCCCGGCTAGGCTCCATAACTCGCATGACTGGCTTGGTTACGATCTAGCACGACGAGTCTTCTCCTGCAACTGGCCACGTGCAAGGCCAGATCAGTACTTTGAATGTACTCGCAAGACAACCAAATACATGACATCCAAACAAGCATGTAACAAAGAAAGCACTATGATTATATAATAACTATTCTAAGCATGGTATGGAATCAACAAGAAAAATATAAATCAAGCATCGCCTGTCATGGACTAAACATGTAATCTACCTCACTAGCATGACAAAGATCACAACAAGTGCTTAACTAGTTTACTGTTACCGAATATCAACTTACTCTCTTCTGGGTTGTACCACAACCCTCGACATAATCGTGATCCAACTTGAATGGATCACATCACACGGCCATCTGACCACTCATCAAATAGCCCTCTCTTGGCTAACACATCATGTCGTCAACATCCTCTGATGTTCACACGAGACGAGTTCTTCCATCATTACTTTCATAGATACGGTTGACCATCTACTAAGGTCTGGTCGGGCTGTCCATTACTATGGACATGGCTATTCGAATAGGTTTTACACTCTGCAAAGGTTGCACACTTTACCCACACTCTGGAGCACTGGCCTCGAGATCCCATTCGGGTGGACCACCATTGCTCCAACGAAACTTGCTTGAACTGTGATCCCCTCATCGTACCACCGGCAACCACTCCCTTCCCCGGAGTCCTGCCCCTGGGTGGCCCTGTGCCCTCATGGCACATGTGTCCTCACGACACCTGCCACCATCGTGGCCAAACAAATTGTCCCAAAAGGGGTCGTGCGCACAAAACAACTCAACGGGCTCACAGGGTTAACACCGCCTACCGGGCCAAGGTAGTGCGCGTGCATAACCCTCCCTCTTTGGAGGTACCGGTGAGAGCGATCACGCGAACAACTCAAGTCATGGTCGTCCCATATCAACAAGAGGTGGTTGTGCGGATGGTCCCGGACAGGTGACTCTGGTCAACCAGCTAGGTATCTTATATTCGAATAATCTGTCACAGCTGACACCCGATGTCATAGCAATCTGGTAAGCTCTAGCCACTACTGTTGATCCATATTCATAAACCGTCGGATGAAACACAAGGTAATCATAGACAGTAATCTCAACAATATAATATAAATAGCAAACTATTACTTTACCAGTTATAACTGTAGGTGGGACCTTCGGAACCTTCGCATGAAATCAGCAAATAAATCGGTAGCCACTAGAACGGTCTTTACAACACAAATTTGGGGTGTTAGCGGAATAACTCAACATCGGCTCAAGACGGCTGGAAAGTAGCTCAGAGCATGAGACGGTGTTGATAAAAAGAAAGTAGCAGTTCCTTAAGACGGCCGAAGCACAACTCAGAGCATAGGGTCACCGCTGCGGAATGAAATTCAACAGTTGCCCGTGACGGCCGAAAAGCAGCACAGAACACGGGACAGCTGTTGACAAGAGAAATATAACATTGGCATCCACCCCGGACGGCCCGAAACAGCACAGACTCAGGCATGGTGCCAGTATTGAATGAATTGTGAGCAAGCGTTTGTCGGCGTCACACACAACACCTCACTATGTACTAGGTTATAGTCATTATAAATTAAATATGCAATAGCAACATTTGCGGGCATATGTTGGGTGATTAGCATTACTAGTACAAACACAGAGAGTGCAAGCAAAGCTATCACGCATGTCCGGAGCTCATGGTAAGAGGTTGGCTTGCCTGGGGGTCGACGAATACTCCCGGAAAAGCGCAATAACACACAGGAAAGCTTTGCCGGAGAGGGCTTCCCTCTCGGAAGGCTCAAACAAAGGCAAGGGCAAAATAGTCAATTCTACTGCACAAACATCTTATGAAAATAACACAATCAAAATGGGTTCGACGAGATGAAGACGTGGGCATTGGTTTTACCTCAATGGGAGTTACGAGCGCAAAGATACGCCTGTTAGAGCACTAGGGACCAATCTGTAAAAAGAATAACTACAAACTAGTCCCTGGCGCTGAAACCAAACGCGCCTTTCATAGGAATACGTTTTCCCAACAGGAAAACGTATTCCTCGGGAATACGTCTCCACTTACTCTCCTGGGCCCGGGGGGTTCACCTCCTCCTCTCTCTTACGGGTGGGGGCCACCCTATCCACTCCCTCTCTCTCTCTCTTCCACGAGGGCCCCATCCCTTCTTCTCTGTCCTCTCCTCTCCTTCCCTCTCTCCTGCCCGATACCTTCTCCTACCTCTCACCGCTGGGGGCAGAGAAGATCGGGCCGCTGGAGCGCCGGCGTCAGGCGGCCGCGGGAGTGCCGGCCGTCGGGCACCCCACGCCGCACCCGGGGGTGGCCTCGGAAGCGCCTAGGGCGGCCTCCTGTGCCGGCTGCAAGGGGCCGGCATCGCCGGGGATTCTCCGGATAATCAGAGGGTGGCGGCGGCTGCACCACGGCTAGGTGGGACTCTGCCCGTGAGGAGGGGAGAGGGGGAGGACCTTGGGGCTGGCACTACCATGATGCTCAGATGGGGCTCTCAGCCATTTTAGGGCCAGGGAGCTCCTGGAGCTCAATTAGGAGGGGGAATGGGACTGCGGGGGCTTGCTACTCCACTGCAGGGGCTCGGGGACACCTTAAATACCCTTAGAAGGCAGTTTCGCGGAGGTGGCCGAAGCTCTACAATTGCGGCCGAAGCTTCGGGACCATGGCAGCGGCTTCCTCGGCAAGGAATCGATGGGGACAGAGTTCTAGAGTGTGCAGGAGAGCAGTGGGAACCTTGCCTACGCTTAAAGACAAGCGATAACCCATTGTGATCAAGCTCACATCAACTCGAACGCATAGAGCTCTGTTTTGGCATGCTCTGCCCATGGTCACCACGTGGCCATGGCCTTGCCTTGCCCGTCAAGCTGTCAAACCTTGTCAAAGCTTATCTACATACTGTTCTAAGGTGATGTGACACCACACACACCCCTGGGGAGCAATGAGGTGACCACACCAAGGTCAAACTGTCTCCAACATACTGCTGTGTTGTCACCACCATAGTGGAGCTCTTGGCATGATACTAGGCTGAGGTTAACCACTCACTAAGATCACTATACTGGCCAAAATGAAGCTCAATCCAATAAGTCTATGGGGCACTTCCTTTGTAACTTGGCATATTGACCAGAAATGAAAAAGTTGTTGCTGGGGTCAAATGGCTAAAGGGAATTGGCTGAAATTTGAAGGCGACTCATGGTTTAGGCATATGAAGATACTCGGAAAGATTCATACCATTTGCACACATATAAATGGTACTTCCTTCACAATGCTTCATTCTGGACAGAATCTTAAATAATTTGCTGGGGAATAATGGGGTGATGAAATGAGCTAACTTTTGGTGGACAAGGACGATTTAACATGATAAACAACTCTGCAAAATTTCAACTCAAGGCGAACAAGGAATCAAGAACTTCCTTTGCAAACAGATGATCTGGACATAATTTGCAAAGGGGCATTGTGCTCAATTTTTGAATTGGGGAACTTGATCTTTTGATGGAAAGGATGATTATATGGATATGAGAAGCTCCACAAATTATTTGGGATTTTTCCTAGTTACCAATATGGTAGTTCCTTTGGAAAGGCCCCAAATTGCTATATTGGCATAAAGTAGGAAAATGGAATTTTCCTTTATTCTATGATGGCCAATATTTTACGAGAGCTTCATAGGATCACAAAAAATACCTGTACAAGATTTCATGAGCATTGGATATGGATAACTATTTTCTTGTATTTAATTCCTCAGACAAGCAAAAACAGGAATTAATTCTACAGGAGAAATATTGCATATGACTTTGCAATATTTTTGCACATCTGCAGTCTATGGGGGAATGATGATCTCTGGAAGACTTGGAGGATCAACAAAGCAAGGGAAATGATGGCTCCTTTGAAAACACAAAGACATGATTCCCAGTTCCAATACTTCGGAGCTAGGGTTTCAAAAGGGGATTCGGGAGTTTACTCAACAAGGACAAGCTGGCACAAGGACAAAGGAAAAGCACAGAGAGGTTGAGGATAGACTAGGTTCACCTGGTCATTTGCCAAAGTCGAGAGGAAAAATCCGGGAGAGAAAAGCTAGGAAGGCATAACAGCACAAAAATTGATAACCCGATTTTTGGGGTGTTACATAAGTGATAGAAGTTGTTGGGGATAAATAAACATAGTATTGGTCATTGTTACAATTTAAGCAAGATTATGATAGGGGAGGTGATATTGTTATATAAATACACTACCTTGGACATCTTTTATGATTGGGATCACTCACTAAATATTATATAATGATCAAGTGTTCATGTAGGACATGGAAGACAACATAATGATCATGGTAGTTTATATCCACATAGAAGTTATATGGTCTTGGATCCTTTAACATGTGGTGCTTGCTTTATATCCTTTTCCAGCCCAAAAATTGGACTAAGTAGAGACACTACTTTTGTATCCATAACCCTGAAACCCAATTTATTGCCATGAGAGTCAACCATACCTACCTATGAAATGTATAAGATCCTTGAAGTAAGTTGTCATCGGTGCACCAAGCAATAAAAATTACTCTTAAACATGTATGATATTTTATTGCAAGGGAAAATAAGCTTTGTACGATCTTGTGATGGCAAAGATATAAAAGAAATAGAGTGCATAATAATGCTTTCTATCATACGGGGCAATATAAAGTGTTGTTCCTTTGCATTAAGGGTTTGCACATCCAAAAACATAAAAGCACATTACAACCATTGCTTTCCTCTGCGAAAGGACTATCTTTTATCTTCAGGAGTTCATTCCTGTATGTGAGTCAATAAAGTTCATTCCTCTTCCTACCTATTAAGTCTAGAGTGGAAAATATCATGTGCTGAGGAAAGATTCAGACTTACATATCCAAGTGGATGTAGACGATCATGGTTAATTATTCTTGACACTAACCTTGAGGAAAATGAGTTGGGTGGCATATCATTTAAGCCTCGATCTTCCTATGTGTCATATGAAAGCATGATTTCCAAAAATATGTCTTGAGTGTGAGCGATCATAGAAGATTAAATGATAGTTGAGTATGTGAATTTGCCAAAGGAGATAGCTCTTATATAGACTCTCCTCTAAAATATGATGAATTATAATTGTCCCAATGACTAAGAACATAGTTTGTTGATTGGCAATAAAGTTTTTGCTTCATACCCCGATAATTGTGAATAGATTACTACTTGTTTATGAGGATATATATGATAAAATACTCGATGTTGTGTTATTATTCATGATGCTCTCATGTCTGTATTTTATTTTATTGACTTCTCCCTCTCAAATCATGTGGCCATTATTCTTGAGCTTGGCTTTCGCTAGAGGACAAGCGAGGTCTAGGCAAGGTCTAAGCAAGCTCCTTTTTGCATCATGATTCCTTATTTATATTTGTGTTATTCTTGTCATTTATTACCTACTATAATACAATTCTTATGCCCTTTCCCTATGAATATGAAAGGTACATAAAAACAGGGAAATATTTGGAAATTGGAATTTTGGATTAGGAAAGCCAGAAAAACAAAGGAAAATCACCATAGTTCAAATGAGCTGAAACCTCATGGAGATTTTTGATGGAATAGTTAATAATTGGGCCAAAAATATACTAGAGGGGGGCCAACTGCTAGTGACAAGCCAACAGGGTGAGCCCACCCCCTGGGCACGCCCTGATGGCTTGTGCCCCCTACAGGCCATCTGACGCCCCTCTTCTCCTATATGGTGTGTTTTGACATAGAAAAAAGTAAGCAACCTTTTGGGATGAAACGCCGTCATCTCGAGGCAGAAACCTAGGCACTGCCCTTTTGATCTCTGGCATAGATATTCCACCGGAGAATTCCCCTCTGGGAGGAGAAATATAAGCCATCGTCATCACCAATGCTTCCTCCTTCATGTGAGGATCAATATTCATCAAGGTGTTCACCAGCACCATCTCATCTCCAGACGTAGTTCATCTCTTGTATCCAATCTTTGTCTCAAAACCGCAAATTGGTACCTATGGGTTACTAGTTGTGTTGATTACATCTTGTAATTGATACTTATTGAATTATTTGGTGGAAGATATTATGTTCAGATCCTTAATCATTATTATTACATCTCTGGTATGAACATGTTGATGAGGTGTGAGTTGTAACTATTGTTCCTGAGGACATGGGAGAAGTCATGTTACAAGTAATCATGTTAAGTTGGTATTCGTTTAATATTTTGATGATATCTAAGTTGTTACTTCTCTTTATTGTGTCATGTGAACGTTGACTACATGACACTTTATCATGTTATGGGCCTAAGGGAAGTCAATGTGGAGTAACAAGTAGATGATTGTGACACCCTCGATTTGGTCGTACGCTAATCATACACGCAAATGCATACGACCAAGCTTAAGGACTCACCGGAATATATCACAAAACAACTCTAGACACAAATAAAACATACAAGCTTCATATTAAAAGCGAGGGGCCTCAAGGGCTAGAATATAGAAGCTCCATAAACACACGAGTCAGCGGAAGCAACAAATATCTGAGTACACACATTAAACATGAGGTACCTTAGAGAAGGCTAGCACAAAAGATACAACGTTAGAACGACGCGAGGCCTCCTGCCTGGGAGCCTCCTAACTAATCCTGGTCGTCAGTGACCTACACTTAGTAGTAGACACCGTCAGGGTAGCAGTCGTCATCGGCGGGATACTCCATCTCATGGGCTCCATCGTCTGGTCGCAGCAACGGATCATGGAGAAAACGGGGAGCAAAGCAACAGTGTGTACTCATCCGAGGTACTCGCAAGACTGACATTAGAACTATGCTAAATATGCATCGTTATAAAAGGAAGGGGTTTATATGTGGACTGGCTGCTGTAATGCGAGAATAGAGAGAAGGCCTTGTCCTATCGAAGACTAGCATCTTCAGGGGTCTTGCAGCAATAGATGAGAGTAGAACAGGTATCACAATTAATAGTCATATTGTTGCAACAATATTAATATGAGGTCATGCCCAGAGATTCTCCCTTGACTCTCTGCAAGGAAGCAATCCCAGAGAAAAATTCTAGTTAAGTAACAGTTGTAGTTGTATAAGACCGGGGCACAACTCTACGTCGTCCTGTAACCGTGGACACGGCTATTCGAATAGATAAGTTCTTCCCTACAGGGGTGCACCACATATTCCCTGTCACGCTCTATAAACTCTGGCCGGACACACTTTCCTCGGTCATGCCCGGCCTCGGAACATCGACACGTCGCAACCCCACCTAGACTCAATAGAGAGGCCATCCTGTCGGTCTAAATCCTAAGAGCACAGGGGTCATGGGCCCATTGTCCATTGCGCTCCTACATGTTGCATGGGCGACTGAGGTCCCTCCTGGCACCTCTTATACAAGAACGGTTGTAATCCAGACCACTCGGGCACACGCCGCTCCATTGCTGACGCTTGAAGAAGTTCGGTTGATACCACAACATCGAGTACCCATAATTTCTCCCACGTAGACGGTTAGCATGAATAAGGTATCCGACCAACCCAGATCAAATACCCAAATCCATTAAGTTTCTAATTTATTCATCACTGCATCCATGCCGGAAACCACCCGTCTAACATTTATTCATCAAAGTTTCCAATAACGTGGTCAAGTAATAGTGTGGTTGCAACATTAGGGGGATCCAAGGTATCACCCTCGTTGGATTCTGAAAGATGTAACTGTGAAGGTGGAGTTAGAGGAATCACCCTCGAGGGTCTCACAGTTGAGGGGTTGCACGACAGAGTCATCGGTAGGAGTGGTGAAGGAGGAATCATGTAGTGCCCCATATGTAAACCTTCCCTATTTGGAACCTTCCCTATGTGGGTCCAACTTGTCATTGACATGAGATTATATGCATGTGATATTTCATGTAATGCTTCCCTTGTTTTGTTTCCTTTTGCATGCATGCATCCATTCCATCCCATTCATCCTTTCCTTTGTATTGTTGTTCTTGTGTTCCATGACTTGTGATGTGATGATGGTATGTGTGATAAGTGGACTTGTGGAGTGTTGCAATGGTAGTAGGAAGCTATGTGGTTGCTCTAGGATTATAAGACTTCCCCCCTCTCTTTTATCTTAAGCTCTATATTCACTTGTCCCATCCTTGTTTTAAAAATGTCCTTGATTTAGCATATTTTGTGGTGGATATGGAGATGTTCTTTTGCTGTTTTGAACTATGTTGTGAGGGTGCAAATATTCACAAAACAGCTCAACATATTCTGTTTTGTAAATATTTACTTTCTCCTAAAATCCCTTTTTCATTTTATTCTATTAGGTCATAATTCCTTATGACCAGGGGTGTGTTTGTTATATCTTTAGCATCTATAGTCTAGCCTGTGCCTTGTTTTGTTTTTCTGGTGTTGGTTAAAAATAAAATAAAACCCCAGGGAATTCTTTCACTCCTCCTGGCGCAGCATGGGCCTTTCCCATCGGTCAAGGCCCATCTCCCACTCCTTCCGTCACGCGCACACGGCCCAGCGCGACACCTCCTTCTTTCTGATGCCGTTCCCTCCCAGTGCTCACCTTTCCGTCAGTAGCCGAGAGACCGAGAGGAATGACGTCGTTGCACAAACGTCGAGGGGCCCCATATAACCTGGGCGTCCGTGCCTTCCCCCTCCTCCTAGGGTTCCTCCTCTTCCCAGTTTGCCACCGCCACCTCTCTTCTTCCCCTCCATCTCTCCCTTCCTCCCCAAGGTAAGTACTCTGTAGGAGTAGCAGAGAAGCAGAGAACTTACACGCCGTCGATCCCCTGCCTCCCGTCGTCTCCGGCGACGGCGGCCATGTCCAAGAGCTCGGGGCTCGACCCCGCGTTCCATTCCCGTCGTCGGTAGGGTCGGGGAGCGACCACACCGATGGGGCCGAGCTCGTCTTTGCGGAGGCCACGGTGTCCTCCTTCCTCTACTGCAGCAGCAACAGATCTTCCTGGTCGACGTTCTTCTACCCCCACCGGTGCTTCTTCCTCCACAGATCGGCCCCCTTCCTTCCCAAGGTGAGGCCGCACCTCCCCCTTCCTTCCTCCTCCGTAGTTCAGCCCGGATCCGATGGTGCGTGTGCGTTCTCTGCCTCGAGTAGAAGCAGCAGCAGTGTGTGAGGTGGTGCGGTAGATGTACGTGAATGCTGTTGGGTGCTGTGTGTGGTAGTGGATGTGGAGGTGCAGGTAGATAGCAGCAGTAGTAGCCGAGCGCAGCGCTGGCTTCTTTCCCTGCAGTGCACGCAGTTCTGCACCGGCGAGTGCACCGGCGCCTCTGTGTTTGCAGAGAGGGTGCCCTTTTTGCTTTAGCTTATTACCTAGCGTAGAACCCCCCTTAGAGCTATAGCCCCCTTCCTAGCCGAGTGGTGCGAGCGTCACGCCTCCACCATGGGGATCTTGAGTTCGAATCCCCCTGGCGCCCTTTTGTTTTGGGTTTTATTCCGCTGTTGTGATTCAGTAGCAACAGGGAGAGGTTAGCTTCTTTGCCTCCCATGCCTTGTCGAGCAAATCAGTCTAGCGCAGTGGTATGAGCAGAGCTTGTGCACCAGGGGCACTAGGTTTCGAATCCCAGGGTGCCCCGTTTTCTTTTCTTCTTGTTGTTATTTTTTTTCTCTTTGCTTTGTTGATCCTACACTTGTGCCTAATCCAATAGGTATAAAGGTGGCATGTTAACTCGTTTTGCCTGCTAGATAAAAGTGGTAGGTTGAGGTGTGTGTATGTGTGTGTTGTGCGACCACTTGTAGTAGAGAGGTGTGTGTGTTTTTGAGTATTTGGTGTAGATGCTTGTGTGTGTTTGTAATTGTTTTGATTAGAGTTGTGTGGGTAGTTTTATGTTAGTAGGAATACAAGCCTAGCTTGACCATGTGTGCTGCCCATATTTCTTGTGTAGTGTTCTTTTAGTTTTAGAGGAGTGTGTATGTGTGTGTGGAGGGACTCCCCCCCTCACACACACACCTTGTGTGTGTGAGCTTGTTCTAGTGTTTGTGGCTATCATAACGTGTGTAAGTGTGTGGTGAAGATCTTGAGCATGTTTTGCTTGTGGGTGATGTGGACTAGGTGTGTGTGTGTGAGTAGCATCCCACCTTGGCAAGCAAGCCTTGCACCTCCACATGACCATATGTGAGAGGGCATGGTATGTTGTTTGTGTGGGAGGCTTAATAGTAGGGGTTGTGAAGTTGATGTGCATGACACAAACATGGGGTTCAAACCCCCATGTCACTTTTTCATTGTGCACATGAGCTCAACCTTTGTAGTTGTTGTTTTAGTAGGAACTACATGAAATGATGCCCATTCCCTAGGCATGATTTGGAGTAGTTCTCTCTCCCTTAATTTGTGGTAACTTGTTCCAAGTAGATGCCCACCTTTTATATACGATATTATGGTAGAAACTCCCAAGGAATCCAGTGGTGAAGTTAGTTTTGCCATTGGGATACTTTATGGAGTGGACATATTCAGATTTGTTGCAAGTTTGATCTTGGTTTCCATGGAATAGGTGGAGCCCAAGGGCATGTGTTTTTTGTGATAGAAGTAGGGGTTTTGCTCTACACCATAGTGGTGTCATTTATCATTTGGTATTATTTGCATGCAAACTATGCCTAGACAAAGTGGGCATGTGACTGAAAAAGTCCAGCTTAGTGAAAATTTGAATTTCACTAAGTCAAAAAGCTTCAGAACAAAGACAGAATTTCAGGTGCAGGAATTTTCACTAAGTCCCAAAGATCTGTTCGTTTTGGGAGAGTTTGTGGCCTTGTATCTTCTAGAGTTTAATTCCTTTTGTTGTGATTCTTGCTTGTGCTTGTAGTGTTCTTGGTTGGCTACAGCTACATATATCATTTGTCATATTTGGAGGCCTGTAGCTATGTTGCATGTAGCTCACAAAGAGCTAAGATGCAGATTATGGCAGATTGAGTTGTATAGTCATTTCGATCATTGTGTGTGCTTAGTTGATGTTGTGGTGTTCTGCCTTTCTCCAATCCATTCATGTTGGGTTGTTACATGTCTTGGCAACCTGGGGATACCAGATTTGTGCCAATTGTGAGTGTGGTGTTGTTTCTTCCACGTAGATCTTCATATCTTGTTTCGTTGATTCCCGTTGATCTGTAGCTCCGTTTGCGATGTTCTTTACATGGTTTGCATCGTTTTCACGAGCTGCATCTTCTCATGCCATCCTCATGCATGTCAAAACAGCTTAGTGTACAGTTCTGTCCAGAAACTTGTAATAGTCTCTTTTGCTTGTGCTAGTGATAGAAATAGTGATGCATGCTCATTTTTCATCTCATGCATCATGTGTTTGTTGCATCTTGTGGTGCTGCTGTTCATTAGATGTTATTCTTATGTTGGGTAGCACCGGGACCGGAGAACGAATACGTGGATTCAGGAGAGTACGTGCAGGACGAACCAGAACCATTCCAAGCTGAGGATATCACAGGCAAGATGATATGACCTTGATTCCATTTCTAGACTTGTTATGATAGTTTCGTTTCCATGTCGTATTGCTTGCTGCCTACCACTGCAATTAATTGCCTCTTCAAATGCCATGAGCCCAAACACTGTACCCCTTCCTAGCAAAACTTGTATGGCTAAGTAGGCTTTGCTTAGCTACTAATGTTAGCGTTGCTAGATGCAGGTGCTCTAACTCATGTGATAACATGAGCTTGATATCATTATCTTAAATTATGTTATTTAATTAATGCACCTATATACTTGGTAAATGATGGGAGGCCTAGCCTTTTGTCGGGTGCTTTGTTCCATTATTGCCGCCTTAGTTACCAGTTACCGGTGTTTGATTCCATAATGATCGCTCCTAACACGTTCGGGGTTCTTATGGGGACCCCCTTGATAAATCTCGTAGTGCTAAGGCTTGTCCGGCAGGACCCAACATTGGTGTTAATTTGCTAATCACTTAATAATAAACTGCATAGGGAATAGCTACCCCGAGGATTATAATCAACAACCCGGGCCAGTGCTCTGCAAGAGTGTTGGTCCAACATGGACAGACTGCGGGGGCCACCATAGGGAATCTTGAGGTTTGGCTCCCGTAGGCTTTTCCATCCGCCGTGTCCTGAGACAGAGATATGCGGCTCTTATCGGGGTCGTCGACATGATGGAGGTCCTGCTAGCCTTGCCTTACCTTAGCGGTATATCTTGCGTATAGGAATCCCAGTGAAGCTTTGGTTTCCCCCAGAGTTGAGGTTTTCGTCTAAGGAATCCGACGAGATCACGAGATTCGTGATAGAAGATGCCTTTGCGGCCTGTGAACGTTTGTGATGGACTAGTTGGAGCACCCCTGCAGGGTTTAATCTTTCGGAAAGCCGTGACCGCGGTTATGAGGCAACTTGGAATATTTTGTTAACATCTGGTATTAGAGAACTTAAACATAAGCTAATAAAATTGCCAACTGTGTGCGTAACCGTGACTGTCCCCTCGAAGATCTCTCTTCGATCGAGAACACGGTGGGGTTATGAATGCCGTAGGTAGGTGTTCAGGATCACTTAGTGATCAAGTAATCACGACCGCTAGTGTAGACCACCTCCACCATTGCTTTACGTGAGTTAGCCACTAAATCAAGCTTAGGATGATGCAGCCTTATACACTTCACCCTTACCCTACCTAATAACATGACTAGTTCTGGCACCAAGGTCTTAGATTGCTGAGTCCCCGTGGCTCACGGATTCCTCCGAAACTCCCAACAGGTACAGGTACCCCAGAGAGAGATGATCCCGACGGCACCCAACTAGCGTGGCAGTACGACGAGGAGTCAGACCGCCTCTACGTGAACAATCCAGAGGACTGAGGCGTGCTCGTGATCGTGGGCCTGCAGGCCGGGTAGCATAGTATTTCCATGTTTTGTTGTCCGTAGCGCAACTACCTTGATTGTATCTGTGATGTACTCTGAGTTATTAATGAGAAGACAGTTGAATCCCGAATTGTCTACTTTTATTATTAATTGTGCTATGTTACTCGCTTGCGAAACGCTTAGATGCGCTTCTTTCCTATTCGGGGGCCTCGACCCCCAGATCGGAAAGGACCGCATCTTGGTCGTTACAAGTTGGTATGAGAGCCTTACGACCATATGAGCCTTTGTGTGATCATACTTGGTCGAGTCGAGTCTAGAAAATGTTTTGAGTCTTAGTTATATCAGAGAGTAGGATTCTTTTTTCTCCTCTTCTTTGCTCTGGTGAGGTTCCCGTCTTAGGAAATCTTTAACTCTACTCCTTTTCTCGCTAAAAATTTTTTTAGGATCACGCAGGTATTTGTGAAATCTATATGATTTCGATGTGATGGAATCCCGTCCTGGTGCCTCCTATCTGCTCTAAGTATCAGGGGAGTTAAGCTCCAGGGATTATCGTGCACATCGCCATCATTCAGATTTCTGAGTATCTAAGAACGGAGGGTGTTCATTATTGCTTCAATACGGGTAGTGGTGAGATAACCCCGATGTCCCCAGTACTGGTGTAGATTGTTCGGGGGTATTACCACACTTGGTATCGTTGTGAACACGAGGATCTGTTGTAGATGAAGGTCTGAGATGCTGGTTATGTGTTGAAGGATGTGATACAGGTGACGGGTTAGTTTAGGAGTTGTGTGAAATACTCCTTGTATCCGTGTACCTGATTGCATGACCAGTTAGTTCGGGAATTCATAGGTGGGATATCTAGTAGTATCTTATAGGACTATCTTCCTACAGACGCATGATTGAGGTTTGGGAAATCTCGATCATATGTTTGTTCGAGCAGTTCTAGCTCACACTTGTTTGCAGTGGTCCTTATCGGAATTTTGTCGTCTTTTACTTTGAGGATGCACTCTTGCTATGTTGTTCGAGTGCAATGCTAAATTCTGTTCAGATATTCTGTCTTCTGATTCAGCAATATCTTCAATTATTCTGTGGACTAATATGCTGTCCGTCTTCAGGATGGCTCCACCGACTCGTCAGACCCAAGTGTGTGAGGATATGCCGCCTCCACCTCCTCCTCCTCCTCCTCCGCCGCCTCCTCCTGCAGAGGCCTGGCAGGCGATGATGGCAGCTACTAATGCAAACACTCAGATGCTGTTACAGTTGATCCAGGAGAGAGCTAATCATCAGCAAGACAATTTCCAGCAGGGTGGCAATCACTTCACCAATCTGAGTCAGTTCCTGTCAAACCAGCCTAAGACGTTTACCTCTTGCGACCAGCCTTTTGACGCGGAAGATTGGATCCGTGATATGAACAAGCATTTCGAATGTAGCAATGTGCGTACGGAGGACTATGTCAAGTTTGCTATGTTTCAGTTGAAGGGACAGGCTTCTATATGGTGGCAGCAGCTTAAGGACTCCAGAGGTGACAGGTTGATGTCTTGGGACGAGTTTTGTTGTGACTTCAGGTCCCACTACATCCCTTCCAGTTTTGTGGAGGAGATGCGTGAGAAGTTCACGCGTTTGAAGCAGTGCAACAATTCTGTGTACAAGTACAATGTCGAGTTCCACGAGCTGGCCCGTTACGCGCTGCAGGATCTCCCGGATCAGAAGAGCAAGATCTACCAGTTCAGGGGTGGCTTGAAGGAGGACTTGCAGTTAGCGCTTGCTTTGCACGACCCCGAGGAGTTTCACAAGTTCTACAACTTAGCTCTCCGAGCAGAGGCAGCCTTGCTCAGGGTGGAAAACTCCAAGAAGCGCTTCAGAGGCTCCAGCTCTTCCTCGACTCAGGTGGTTCAGAAGCAACAGAGGTTTTGGGTTTCTCCTCCTCCTCCTCGGCACTCACAGCAGCTGAAGCACTCAGGTGGACATGGTTCTTCCCACCCACCCAACCCTGGCTTCCAGCAAAGATACCAGCATCAGAAGCAAGGGCCTCCTGAGACTCAGTTCCGGCAGCCATCAGATGTCACTTGTCACAAATGTGGGCAAAAGGGTCACTATGCCAACAAATGCACTTCTCAGCTCTGTCTGCCGCCTCCTCCTCAAGGCAAACCTCCAAGCAACGCTCTTGTCAAATTCAACCCCAGATCAGCTCGATTCAACATGGTGAATGCAGCTGAAGCAGACAACTCCTCTGATGTGATCATGGGTAACCTCCTCGTCAATGATATTCCTGCTAAAGTGTCATTTGATTCTGGTGCTTCGCATTGCTTTGTGTCATATCCTTTTGCATCCAAGCATAACCTGCGTCAGGAGCAGTTGCCTAAGGCATTTGCAGTCATTTCTCCTACAAAGCATTTGAGTTCTAGTTTGTTCGTTCTGGAGCTTTATGTTAAGATGGGTGCTTATGCTTTTCTGGCGTCTCCTATTGTCTTGGGTAATTCCGACATCGACTTGATTCTTGGTATGGACTGGTTGGCCATGAACAAGGCGTCAATTGATTGTGAAGCTAAAGAAGTCAAGCTTACCCACTCTTTGGAGGATGTGATTATATTCGCGGCGCGTGATGATACAATCCGTCTGTTCTCCTTGAATGAAAAGGGTGAGACCAATCCTATTGAGCAAGTTCCAGTAGTCTGCGAATATCAAGATGTGTTTCCTGAAGAGCTGCCAGGCATGCCTCCGCACCGTGAAGTTGAGTTCGTCATTGAACTTGAGCCAGGCATAGAGCCAGTGTGCAAACGGCCGTACAAGCTGGGTCCAGAAGAATTGAAGGAACTCAAGAGGCAAATCGATGAGCAGGAGCGTTTGGGTTTGATCAGACCAAGCTCGTCTCCGTGGGGATGTGGTGTTCTATTTGTCAAGAAGAAGGATGGTTTGGACCGGCTGTGTGTCCATTACCGCCCATTGAACAAGAAGACAATCAAGAACAAATATCCACTTCCGAACATAACTGAGTTGTTCGAACAGTTGAAAGGTGCTAAAGTATTCTCCAAGCTTGATCTCAGAATGGGCTATCATCAGATTCGCATTCGCGAGGAAGACATTCCGAAGACGGCATTCAGGACTAGTTTTGGCTCGTATGAGTATACGGTCATGTCTTTTGGTCTGGCTAATGCTCCTCCGACATTTTTGTCGATTGATGAACTATATTTTCTCCCCATACAAGAATGAATTTGTCTTGCTCTATCTCGACGACATTCTGGTCTTTTCTGAGAATGAGGAAGAACATGAGAGACATCTCAGGTTGGTGCTTGATAAACTGAGAGAGTACAAGTTGTATGCCAAGTTTTCCAAGTGCGAGTTCTGGCTGAAAGAAGTGGTTTATCTTGGGCATATTATCTCTGCTGAGGGCATTAAGGTTGACCCGTCCAAGGTTCAAGCCATTGTTGAATGGGAACCTCCGCAGAATGTGAAGCAGCTTCGAAGCTTTCTCGGGCTTGCCGGATATTGCAGAAGATTCGTTGAGAACTTCTCCAAAATCGCCAAGCCGCTCTCTAGTCTTCTTCAGAAGGGTGTTAAGTATGTTTGGTCTCCAGAGTGTCAACTGGCTTTCGATACACTCAAAGAGAAGCTTATCTCCACTCCGGTCTTGGCCCCTCCGGATGATTCCAAGCCGTACCATGTCTTTTGCGACGCTTCTCTCCAGGGTCTCGGTGCAGTCTTGATGCAAGATAGGAAGGTGGTTGCTTATACCTCCAGGCAGTTGAAGCCCGCGGAGAACAACTATCCTGTGCACGATCTCTAGCTAGCAGCTGTTGTGCACGCCTTGATGACTTGGAGACATCTCTTGTTCGAATGTAAGGTTGAAGTTTTCACCAATCACAAGAGACTCAAGTATATCTTCACTCAGCCTAACTTGAATCTTCGGCAAACACTTTGGGTGGAAATACTCCAGGATTTTAATTCGAGTGTTGAGTATACGCCAGGCAAGGCAAATGTTGTGGCAGATGCATTGAGCAGGAAGGCATATTGCAAAAGTCTGATTCTGCAACCTCTCCAGCCGGGTCTTTCAGAGTCTTTCAGGAAGCTTAATCTTCTGCTAGTACCTCAGGGTTTTCTTGCGAACCTTCAGATCTCTCCTACCTTGGAAGATCAGGTCAGAGCAGCTCAGCTCTTTGACGCTATGGTGAAGAAGGTCAAGATTGGCGTGGGAAAGAGTCTCCCCAAGTATAAGTGTTTCACTGTTGATGCCAGGGACACATTGTTTTTTGAGGATCGCCTTGTCGTCCCGAAAGGTGATCTCAGGAAGGTAATCATGGAAGAAGCTCATAACTCTCTGCTCTCTATTCATCCTGGAAGCTCCAAAATGTACCATGACTTGAAGCAGACTTTCTGGTGGACTCGTATGAAACGTGAAATTGCACAGTTCGTAAACAAGTGTGATGTATGTCGAAGGGTGAAAGCAGAACATCAAAGACCAGCAGGACTCTTGCAGCCTTTGCCGATTCTCGAGTGGAAGTTTGATCACATTGAGATGGATTTCGTCACAGGGTTTCCGAAGTCCAAGAAGGGCAATGATGCTATCTTCGTCGTCATCGACGAATTGAGTAAAGTGGCTCATGTCCTTCCAGTCAAGGAGTCCATTTCAGCAGCTCAGCTGGCAGAGTTCTACACCTCCAGGATTGTCTCGTTGCACGGCGTGCTGATGATGATCTCTTCAGATCGCGGAAGTATCTTCACTTCTAAGTTCCGGGACTCCTTTCAGTCAGCTATGGGCACGAAGATCCGCTTCAGCACAGCGTTCCATCCTCAGACTAGTGGTCAAGTGGAGAGAGTGAATCAAGTTCTTGAGGATATGCTGAGAGCCTGTGTTATCTCTTTTGGCATGAAGTGGGAGGATTTTCTGCCTTTCGCGGAGTTCTCGTATAACAACAGTTATCAAGCTAGTTCTAGCAAGGCTCCGTTTGAAATTCTCTACGGCAGGAAGTGCCGTACTCCGCTCAACTGGTCCCAGACAGGCGAGGGTCGGATCCTTGGCAATGATATGATCGAAGAAGCTGAGGAGATGTGTCGGATCATTCGCGACAACCTCAGAGCAGCTCAGTCCCGTCAGAAGAGCTATTACGATAGCAAGCACCATGACATGTCGTATGAGCTTGATGACTTTTTCTATCTCAAGGTGTCACCTATGAAGGGTATGCAGCACTTTGGCATCAAAGGCAAGCTTGCGCCTCGTTTCGTTGGTCCGTTCAGAGTGGTTGGCAAGAGGGGCGACCTTGCGTACCAACTCGAGCTTCCGTCAACCTTTGCAAATGTCCATGATGTGTTCCATGTTTCTCAGCTTCGGAGGTGTTTCAAGACCCCCGAGCGCACTGTGCATCTTCAAGATATCGACCTTCAGCCTAACCTTTCTTATCGTGAGCATCCAGTTGCGGTTCTCGAGGCGACTGAGCGCAAGATGAGTAACAAGACTGTCAAATTTCTCAAAGTGCAGTGGTCTCACCATTCCGATAAAGAGGCTACGTGGGAGCGCGAGGATCACCTCCGTTCCGAATTTCCCGAGTTCTTTAAGTCTTAGATCTCATGGGCGAGATCTTCTTTGTAGTGTGGGAGAGTTTGTAGTGCCCCATATGTAAACCTTCCCTATTTGGAACCTTCCCTATGTGGGTCCAACTTGTCATTGACATGACATTATGTGCATGTGATATTTCATGTAATGCTTCCCTTGTTTTGTTTCATTTTTCATGCATGCATCCATTCCATCCCATTCATCCTTGCCTTTGTATTGTTGTTCTTGTGTTCCATGAGTTGTGATGTGATGATGGTATGTGTGATAAGTGGACTTGTGGAGTGGTGCAATGGTAGTAGGAAGCTATGTGGTTGCTCTAGGATTATATGACTCCCCCCTCTCTTTTATCTTAAGCTCTATATTCACTTGTCCCATCCTTGTTTTAAAAATGTCCATGATTTAGCATATTTTGTGGTGGATATGGAGATGTGATTTTGCTGTTTTGAAACTATGTTGTGAGGGTGCAAATATTCACAAAACAGCTCAACATATTCTGTTTTGTAAATATTTAATTGCTCCTAAAATCCCTTTTTCATTTTATTCTATTAGGTCATAATTCCTTATGACCAGGGGTGCGTTTGTTATATTTTTAGCATCTATAGTCTAGCTTGTGCCTTATTTTGTTTTTATGGTGTTGGTTAAAAATAAAATAAAACCCCAGGGAATTCTTTCTCTCCTCCTCGCGCAGCATGGGCCTTTCCCTCATGCACACAGGGTCCAGCGCGACACCTCCTTCTTTCTGACGCCGTTCCCTCCCAGTGCTCACCTTTCCGTCAGTAGCCGAGAGACCGAGAGGAATGACGTCGTTGCACAAACGTCGAGGGGCCCCATATAACCTGGGCATCCGTGCCTCCCCCTCCTCCTAGGGTTCCTCCTCTTCCCACTTCGCCGCCGCCACCTCTCTTCTTCCCCTCCATCTCTCCCTTCGTTCCCAAGGTAAGTACTCTGTAGGAGTAGCAAAGAAGCAGAGAAGTAACCAGCCGTCGATCCCCTGCCTCCCGTCGTCTCCGGCGACGGCGGCCATGTCCAGGAGCTCGGGGTTCGACACCGCGTTCCATTCCCGTCGTTGGTAGGGTCGGTGAGCGACCACACCGACGGGGCCGAGCTCGTCTTCGCCAAGGCCACGGTGCCCTCCTTCCTCTACTTCAGCAGCAGCAGATCTTCCTCGTCGATGTTCTTCTACCCCACCGGCACTTCTTCCTCCACAGATCGGCCCCCCTTCCTTCCCAAGGTGAGGCCGCACCTCCCCCTTCCTTCCTCCTCCGTAGTTCAGCCCGGGTCCAATGGTGCGTGTGCATTCTCTGCCACGAGTAGCAGCAGCAGCAGTGTGTGAGTTGGTGCGGTAGATGTACGTGAATGTTGTTGGGTGCTTTGTGTGGTAGTGGATGTGGAGGTGCAGGTAGATAGCAGAAGCAGTAGCCGAGCGCAGCGCTCGCTTCTTTCCCTGCAGTGCGCGCATTTCTGCACCGGCGAGTGCACCGGCGCCTCCGTGTTTGCAGAGAGGGTGCCCTTTTTGCTTTAGCTTCTTACCTAGCGTAGAACCTCCCTTAGAGCAGTAGCCCCCTTCCTAGCCGAGTGGTGCGAGCGTCGCGCCTCCACCACGTGGATCTTGGGTTCGAATCCCCCTGGCTCCCTTTTGTTTTGGGTTTTATTCCGCTGTTGTGATTCAGTAGCAACAGGGAGAGGTTAGCTTCTTTGCCTCCCCTGCCCTGTCGAGCAAATCGGTCTAGCGCAGTGGTATGAGCAGAGCTTGTGCACCAGGGGCACTGGGGTTCGAATCCCAGAGTGCCCCCTTTTCTTTTCTTCTTCTTGTTATTTTTTTCCTCTTTGCTTTATTGATCCTACACTTGTGCCTAGTCCAATAGGTATAAAGGTGTCATGTTAACTCCTTTTGCCTGCTAGATAAAAGTGGTAGGTTGAGGTGTGTGTGTGTATTGTGCAACCACTTGTAGTAGAGAGGTGTGTGTGTTTGGGTATGTGGTGTAGATGCTTGTGTGTGTATGTAATTGTTTTGATTAGAGTTGTGTGGGTAGTTTTATGTTAGTAGGAATGCAAGCCTAGCTTGATCAGGTGTGCTGCCCATATTTCTTGTGTAGTGTTCTTTTAGTTTTAGAGGAGTGTGTATGTGTGTGTGGAGGGACTCCCCCCCCTCACACATACACCTTGTGTGTGTGAGCTTGTTCTAGTGTTTGTGGCTATCATAACATGTGTAAGTGTGTGGTGATGATCTTGAGCATGTTGTGCTTGTGGGTGATGTGGACTAGGTGTGTGTGTGAGTAGCATCCCACCTTGGCAAGCAAGCCTTGCACCTCCACATGACCATATGTGAGAGGGCATGGTATGTTGTTTGTGTGGGAGGCTTAATAGTAGGGGTTGTGAAGTTGATGTGCATGACACAAACATGGGGTTCAAACCCCCATGTCACTTTTTCATTGTGCACATGAGCTCAACCTTTGTAGTTGTTGTTTTAGTAGGAACTACATGAAATGATGCCCATTCCCTAGGCATGATTTGGAGTAGTTCTCTCTCCCTTAATTTGTGGTCACTTGTTCCAAGTAGACTCCCACCTTTTATATATGATATTAGGGTAGAAACTCCCAAGGAATCAAGTGGTGAAGTTAGTTTTTCCATTGGGATACTTTATGGAGTGGACATATTCAGATTTGTTGCAAGTTTGATCTTGGTTTCCATGGAATAGGTGGAGCCCAAGGGCATGTGTTTTGTGTGATAGAAGTAAGGGTTTTGCTCTACACCATAGTGGTGTCATTTATCATTTGGTGTTATTTGCATGCAAACTATGCCTAGACAAAGTGGGCATGTGACTGAAAAAGTCCACCTTAGTGAAAACTGGAATTTCACTAAGTCTGGAAATTCTGGAAACATTTTCTTCTCCTATAGATGAGGATGTGCTGGTCATTGTGTTTAGAACTAGCCTTAGTTCAGTACTAGGATTTTGGACCTGATATGTTTGTGAAGCTCCCTGTCAAATTTCATCTCATTTGGAGTCGAGTAGGTTGTGTTTTGATTGCTGTCAAAAAGCTTCAGAACAAAGACAGAAATTCAGGTGCAGGAATTTTCACTAAGTCCCTGAGATCTGTTGGTTTTGGGAAAGTTTGTGGCCTTGTATCGTCTAGAGTTTAATTCCTTTTGCTGTGATTCTTGCTGGTGCTTGTATTGTTCTTGGTTGGCTACAGACACATATATCATTTGTCATATTTGGAGGCATGTAGCTATGTCGCATGTAGCTCACAAAGAGCTAAGATGCAGATTATGGCAGATTGAGTTGTATAGTCATTTCGATCATTGTGTGTGCTTAGTTGATGTTGTGGTGTTCTGCCTTTCTCCAATCCATTCATGTTGGGTTGTTACATGTCTTGGCAACCTGGGGATACCAGATTTGTGCCAATTGTGAGTGTGGTGTTGTTTCTTCCACGTAGATCTTCATATCTTGTTTCGTTGATTCCCGTTGATCCGTAGCTCCGTTTGCGATGTTCTTTACATGGTTTGCATCGTTTTCACGAGCTGCATCTGCTCATGCCATCCTCATGCATGTCAAAACAGCTTAGTGTACAGTTCTGTCCAGAAACTTGTAATAGTCTCTTTTGCTTGTGCTAGTGATAGAAATAGTGATGTATGCTCATTTTTCATCTCATGCATCATGTGTGTGTTGCATCTTGTGGTGCTTCTGTTCATTAGCTGTTATTCTTATGTTGGGTAGCACCGGGATCGGAGAACGGATATGTGGAGTTAGGAGAGTACGTGCAGGACGAACCAGAACCATTCCAAGCTGAGGATATCACAGGCAAGATGATATGACCTTGATTCCAATTCTAGAGTTGTTATGCTAGTTTTGTTTCCATGTCATATTGCTCGCTACATACCACTGAAATTAATTGCCTCTTCAAATGCCATGAGCCCAAACACTGTACCCCTTCCAAGCAAAACTTGTATGGCCAAGTAGGCTTTGCTCAGCAACTAATGTTAGCGTTGCTAGATGCAGGTGCTCTGACTCATGTGATAACATGAGCTTGATATCATTATCTTAAATTCTGTTATTTAATTAATGCACCTATATACTTGGTAAATGACGGGAGGCCTAGCCTTTTGCCGGGTGCTTTGTTCCGTTATTGCCACCTTAGTTACCGGTTACCGGTGTTTGATTCCATAATGATCGCTCCTTACACATTCGGGGTTGTTATGGGGACCCCTTCATAAACCGCGTAGTGCTAAGGCTTGTCCGGCAGGACCCAACATTGGTATTAATTTGCGAATTACTTAATAATAAACTGCATAGGGAATAGCTACGCCGAGGATTTTAATCAACAACCCGGGCCAGTGCTCCGCATGAGTGTTGCTCCAACATGGACAGACTGCGGGGGCCACCACAGGGAAACTTGAGGTTTGGCTCCCGTAGGCTTTTCCATCCGTCGTGTCCTAAGACTGAGATACGCGGCTCTTATCGGGGTCGTCGACACGACAGGAGGTCCTGCTAGCCTTGCCTTACCTTAGCGGTATATCTTGCGTATAGGAATCCCAGTGAAGCTTTGGTTTCCCCAGAGTTGAGGTTTTCCTCTAAGGAATCCGACGAGATCACGAGATTCGTGATAGAGGATGCATTTGCGGCCTGTGTATGTTTGTGATGGACTAGTTGGAGCACCCCTGCAGGGTTTAATCTTTCAGAAAGCCGTGCCCGCAGTTATGTGGAAACTTGGAATATTTTGTTAACATCCGGTATTAGAGAACTTAAACATAAGCTAATAAAATTGCCAACTGTGTGCGTAACCGTGACTGTCCCCTCAAAGATCTCTCTTCGATCGGGAACACGGTGGGGTTATGAATGCCGTAGGTAGGTGTTCAGGATCACTTAGTGATCAAGTAATCACGACAGCTAGTGTAGACCACCTCCACCATTGCTTTACGTAAGTTAGCCACTAAATCAAGCTTAGGATGCTGCAGCCTTATACACTTCACCCTTACCCTACCTAATAACATGACTAGTTCTGGCACCAAGGTCTTAGATTGCTGAGTCCCCGTGGCTCACGGATTCCTCCGAAACTCCCAACAGGTACAAGTACCCCAGAGACAGATGATCCCGACGGCACCCAGCTGGCGTGGCAGTACGACGAGGAGACAGACCGCCTCTACATGAACTATCCAGAGGACTGAGGCGTGGTCGTGATCGTGGGCCTGCAGGCCGGGTAGCATAGCATTTCCGTAGCGCAACTACCTTGATTGTATCTGTGATGTAGTCTGAGTTATTAATGAGAAGACAGTTGAATCCCGAATTTTCTACTTTTATTATTATTTGTGCTATGTTACTCGCTTGCGAAACGCTTAGATGCGCTTCTTTCCTATTCGGGGCCTCGACCCCCATATCGGAAAGGACCGCATCGTGGTCGTTACAAATCACCCTCGATAACCACGACCGACTAGCTGCACTATAGAGATATCATCATGAGTACTTCGCGAGGTGTCACCCTCGGTACTCGATAGTAGCTCTGCAGCGTCATACAACTAAGGGGGGTGTGAGTGCTGTGTCGGGTCTTGGCTCGTCGATCAGGGATCGAGACTTGACGATAAAGCGGGGGTAACTGGACTAAGGGTCGGAGGGGATGACTACTCCACCTATACTAATCAATTTAAAGTGTGGTAGTGAAAGTAGCAGTACATCAAAGTTAGGCTATGCATCAGATATAGGAGCTAACTACAACAGTAGCAAAATTCTAATGCAAGTATGAGGTACAAAGAAATGGGCGATATAGGAATAATCAAGGGGGTTTGCTTGCCTTGTTGCTCTGCAACAAAGGGTTGGTCATAAGGAGGGTAGTCGTACTCAGCAACAGTGTCAGTCTCGGGGTCTACCGGTAAGAAGAGGGGGGAAGAAACAATAATTATAACACAGATGCAATCACTAAGCATGACATGGAAATATGCAGGTCTAGGCATGAGCTAACACAATAACATCCGTCATAGATGAATGGGGAAAATATTTGATGATATTTCCCGGGTCTCTGGCTACTACCTGTCAGATGATAATGGTGGAAAAGTTCCACGTTTTCTATGCTAGGAACGCGTGACAGACGAACGGATAGCGTACCCGGGTTCGTGTCGCTCTGCTGATTAACTTTCATGTTGAAAATATTTTCATCTGACTTACGGCTTAATTAATATTAATTTTCAAAGTTTTATTCAATATTCCAAAATTAAAACAGATTTGACTAATTCAGATATTTAGATATGACATCATTGTGATGTTAGCTTGACATCAGCAGTCAACAGGGCTGTTGACTGGTCAATATGACTAGTGGGTCCCATACGTCATACTCACGTTTTAAATAGTTTTAATTAGCTATTAACAAATTAATTTAAAGGAGGGTGGGTCCCTCCTGTCGCTCGCAACTTAATTTAATTAATTTAACAAATTTTAACTTATTTATCTTACGGTTTAATAACCTAATTAATACTCTAATTAAGTACTATACTTATATTAGACAAAATTACTCGAGGGTTAAATTAAGGCCACTAATTAACCATTAACTAAGCATAATTAACTAGTTAAATAAATTAATAAATAAATACTTAATTTATTTATTAATTTTACTTTTTATTACGTTTATGTTTTTCTGTTCTTTTGTTTAGGGGCATTGGGCCCCTATCCTTACCATCACTCGGAGGGAGGGGGTTAGTGGGGGGCCTAATCCCCCACTAAACCAAATCGGAGGCAGGAGGGGCAAGGCACGCATGGCTCACAAAGGAGTCGGCGGTCATGGCGAGGGGGCGTGCAGTGGGGTGGTCGGGGTGTGCGGCAGCTGGAGGGGCGAGGCCAGCAGGGGGCGAGGTTGGCGCGGCGGTGAGCAGCGGGTTGGGACAAGGGGCACGCAAGCACGGGGCCGGTGGCTCGCCAAAGTGCGGAGAAAACGGGGATGTGGAGAGAGGCCGGAGCCTAGAGCTCACCACCACCTAGAGGGAGATGCAGATTGGGGATGCTCGATGTAGACCGACGAGGGGGAGGACGGGGACTTGGTTGGCGGCATGGGGGCGAGGTGGTGGTCGGCGAGACTCTGACAGGTGGGGTTGGCGAGGAGGTCGTGGACAAGGAGGAGGCAGCTGGTGGGGAGGAGGGCCAGGGGAGGGAGAGGAGGCTGGGGGTGGCGCTGGTTGTGGCTGGCGAGGCCAGCGGCAGCATTGGTCGGTACGGGAGCGAGGGGGCTCGAGCCCCTCGTGCTCCTGAGGGCTGGAGATGGTGGCTATGGGCTGGAGGAGGGAGTGAATGAGGGGGGTGGAGGGGATTAGGGTTAGCTAGGGTGTTTTGTACCCCAGGGACTAGGTGGGCCGGCTGGGCTCGTTGGGCTGGCCGGCTGGGCCATTTAGCCCAGTTGGCCTGGGTTTTTTTCTTTTCTTTTCTTTTTCTGTTTTCTTTTTCTTTTATTTCTGTTTTATTTAATTTTGGCATTATTTCTCCTTAGCAAAAATGTTCCACATTGTCTAACAATGATATTGCAATATTCCAGATGGCCACATAAAGTTTGGGCAACTTTGGAAACTGTTTGTATTTTATATTTGAATTTAATAGCAATTTAAATAGCAAATCGGTGATGTTATTAAAGGTGGGGTCCACACCAACATCAATGTGATGTTGTTTTCCTTAACATTAACTGTTTTGAATTTTTCATAATAGGTGCAACACTTTTCCCATCATGTTTGAGGATTTATTTTATCACTATAAAATTCAAGTGGCTTTTTAGGTGGAATTTGAAATGAGATATGAATTTAAACTTGATCATATCCAATTTAGCAAAATGATTTGTTGCTGACCATGGACATCACTGTAGCTTAATTATAATGCACACTCTAGCAAAAGCTGAGGATGTCACAACTCTCCCCCACTAACAAGAATTCTTGTCCCAAGAATTAAGAGATAGAAGGAAAGAGCTTGAGGTATTCATCACGAAGATCACCCTCGCGTTCCCAAGTGGCTTCATATTTAGAATGATTTGACCGCTGCACTTTAAGGAACTTGGTGACTTTGCAACGATTCTAACGTTCAGCCTGATCGAGAATGTGGACCGGATGCTCTTTATAAGAGAGGACTTGTTGCAGCTCAAGTATATCATGATCCACTGCTCAAATAGGGTCCTTGTAGTAGCGACCGAGCTGAGACACATGGAAGACATCGTGAACCTGAGAAAGGTTCGCTGACAGTTCCAATTGATAAGCTACTTTTCACGCCTTTCGAGAACAATGAAAGGACCAATATAGCGAAGAGCTAACTTGCCCTTGATCCCGAAACGCTGTGCACCTCTCTTTGGTGTGACATGGAGATAAGCCTTTTCGCCAGGTTGATAGACCATATCTTGATGATGACGGTCATACTGAACCTTCTGACAAGGCTGGGCAGCCTTCATATTCTCATGAATAATGCGGACTTGATCTTCAGCATGTTGGATAATATCCAGACCGAAGAGTGATTGTTTCCCAGATTTTGACCAATTCAGAGGAGTTCTATACATTCGTCCATACAATAGTCCGAAATGGGCCATCTTGAGACTAGCTTGATAGCTATTGTTGTTGGAGAACTCAGAATACACAAGAGGTTGCTCCCATTTCTTACCAAAAGAAATGACACAAGCTCGAAGCATGTCCTCGAGAATTTGGTTGACTTGTTCAACTTGTCCCTGGGATTGACGATGAAATGCGGTGCTGAAGGACAAATGAGTCCCCATAGCTTTCTGAAAACTTTACCAGAATTTTGGAGTGAACAGGCTGCCACGGTCCGAGTTGATTACCAATGGAATACCGTGAAGTGAAACAATCCAGGACATAGAAAGATCGGCCAGTTGGCTAGCATTAATTGTTTCTTTGACAGCCAGAAAATGTGCAACTTTGGACAGTCGGTCAATGAAGACAAGAATAGCATCATTACCTTTGCAAGATCTGGGAAAACAAGTGACAAAGTCCATTTCAACATAGTCCTATTTCCATTCAGGAATGGAGATAGGTTGGAAAGTTCTAGCAGGCTTTTGATGTTCTGCTTTGATCTGCCGACAAATATCACATTGTGCCACGTATCATGCAATGTCTTGCTTCATATTTGGCCACCAGAATGTTTGGTGGATGTCTTTTTACATCTTGGTACTACCCAGATGTATAGACAACGGGGTATCATGAGCTTCTTTCCTCACCTTTCCGGTCATTCTGAGATTTTCCTTTTTATTTGGGACGAATAGGCGACCCTTGAAGTACAAGCCGCCATCTTCAGCAATTGTGAAAAAGGAGGGTTTACCTTCTATAAGGTAACATTTAATTCTTTCTACATCATCGTCATAACCTTGCAGAGTCTTTACGGTGCCCACAAGATATGGTTCAACAACCAGGTTACTGAGGGAACCCTCATTAATCACACGGAGGTTCATCTTGCTAAACTCTTCAGGAGGGGGAACAAGATAACCCTGATGAACAATATGGAGGTTCAGCTTACGGAATTCCTCTTTAAGACGGTCATGAACCTTATGAACCTAGAGGTGGTTGCAATATGACTTGCGACTCAAGGCCTCAGCCATTACATTAGCCTTGCCGGGGGTATATGATATACCACAGTAAGAATCTGCCATACGATCCATCCATCTCTGTTGACATAGATTCAGATCCGGCTGAGTGAACATATACTTCATACTTTGATGATCGGTGTAGATCTCACAGCGATTACCAAGAAGGCATTGTCGCCATTCTTTCAGTGAATGCACAACTGCGACAAGTTTGAGATCATGAACTGTATAGTTATCTTCATGAGCACGTAGCTGACGTGAGGCATAAGAAATCACCTTGCGATCCTGCATCAGGATACAGTCTATCCCTTGACGAGAAGCGTCACAGTATATGACGAAATCCCTTTTCGTATCTAGAGGAGCAAGTACTGGAGAGGATGTTAGTTTGTCCTTGAGTGCCTGGAAACTTTCCTGGCATTTATCAGTCCACTCAAACTTATCACCTTTGTGAAGCAGATTGGTTAAGGGCTTCGCAATCTTGGAGAAGTTCTCGACGAATCGACGACAATAGCTGGCGAGGCCGAGAAAACTTCTGACTTGCTTGACATTCTTCGGGGGAGTCCAGGCAAGAATAGCTTGAACTCGTTCGAGGTTGACCGTAATACCATCCTTGGAGATCACATGACCAAGGTACGTCACTTCGTCGAGCCAGAATTCACATTTAGAATACTTCGCATACAGTTTATGCTCCCGAAGCTTATCCAGCACAAGGTGAAGATGTTCAACGTGCTCTTCTTTATTCTTCAAAAATACAAGAATATCATCCAGATATACCATGAAAGATTTGTCGAGGTAGTCCATGAATATATAATTCATCAATCGAGAGAAGGTTGCTGGTGCATTGGTTAAGCCGACGGACCTGACGGTGTACTCATATGATCCATAGCGAGTAGGAAATGCGGTGTTTGGGATATCCTCTTTACGAACACAGATCTGGTGGTATCCCAACCTCAAGTCGATCTTAGAGAAGACTGAGGAACCAACAAGTTGATCATACAGATCATTTATCCGAGGAAGAGGATATTTGTTTTGGATATGGCCTGGTTGATAGGACGGTAGTCTTCAACCAAACGATTTGTCCCATCCTTCTTCTTAACAAAGAGAGAAGGTGCTCCCCAAGCATTGGAATTCGGACGAATGAAACCCAGAAGAAGCGAATTGTCAATTTCTTGCTTCAGTTCAAGAAGTTCGTGTGGTGGCATTTTATAAGGACGCTCGACGATAGGAGTGGTACCGGGTACCAAGTCAATGACAAACTTGATAGCTTGAGCAGGGGGAATCGCCGGAAGTTCTTCTGGAAAGACATATTGGAATTCCTGGACAAGTGGAATGTTTTCGATCCCTTCAAGAGGGGACACATTGGCACAAATGATTGAAGACGTATGAGCTTTTAGCCAGTCCATTCCCTGTATAAGGTGAATGTTGGACGATTTTAGTAAGATGGGGTTGGCAAGGAATTCTAATACTTCAATTTCAACCGGAACATTGGGACAAACCATAGAGGTTCGGCATTCGCCCCTGGGTGTTTTACCACTATCGGGATGTTCATCTCTTCGCTCCTAATGTCATGCATGTATGCAAATTTTTCTGACATAAAGGACTGCGATGTTCCTGTATCAAACAATACAGAAGCAGGTATTGAGTTAACAAGAAGTGTACCCATCACGGTAGCAGGCTGGTATTGAGCTTTACCCATATCAACGTTGTTGGCCTCACCATGAACATAAGGAGGCTTGCCATTGTTGTTTCCGCTCTGCTTGTTGCCGCTGCTAGTTGAAGGAAGTGCTAGCTGATTGGGATTCTACCTGCAGTTTCTAGAATGGTGACCCGGATGGCCACAGTTGAAGCATAGCCCGTCCTAAGGATGGGAACGAGGAACTCGAGGCGGTGGAGCTGGAAGCCTCGGCTGCCTAGGTGGTGGAGGAGGCACACGAGGTGCGGCATAGGACGACCTCAGAGCAGTAGCAGGTGCATGGTACATGTTGTGAGGAATCCAAATCTTCCGCTTCTCTACAGATGGGCCAGAAGATGAACCCATGTCACAGTTGCACTTGCTGCTATCCATGTATTCCTGCAAACCAGTCTCAACCTGAATGGCCTTGTTCACCAGGGTGGCGAAATCAGCGTAGTCGTGAACAAGGAGCGCCAGCTTGATGTCGGGGTGGAGGCTCTCACGGAATTTCTCATGTCTGCGTGCATCAGTTGCAATGTCTTCTTGATCATAGCAGAACAAGTCCAGAAACTCCCACTGATAAGCATCCATAGTTTTGTTGCGATGGACAAGGTTGCGGAACTCACGCTTCTTCAGGTCCATGATTCCTTGAGGAATGCAGCGAGCACGGAAGGCAGCCTTGAACTCTGTCCAAGTGATGACAGTTCCGACGGGCTGAGAGCGCCTGTGACTGTCCCACCATTGAGCAGTGGGGCCTTTCAGGAAGTAGGCGACAAAGTTGACATAGCTCTCCAGGGGCACATTGGCAATGCCACGGAGTCAATCATCAGCATCAAGAGGCTGAGTTGATCTGCGATAGATCATAGGTTGAGGCGGCAGAAATCTTGCAGTGTCATGCCTTGCTGCTGATTCATGTTTGGCCTTTGGAATTGATCCATGAGCCCTTGCATAAACTGGCGGTTCAGTTCAAACTGTTGGATCATCCCCGTCATATATTCAGGAGGTGTGGGTAGTGCATCGATAGCGGGGCCACGCAGGCGGTCAGCTGGTCTAACCATCCTGCTAAATATTTAACAGGGGTAGTTTAGCAGAAGGTAATTGCAAAGGCATTGTAGGCGTTCATGAAGTATCAATCATGATGAAAGGGAAATGAGATAGATACTTCATAGTAGTTGAGTTCGACATACGGACCCATACATAAATTCGATTACATACCATCGATTACAAATTCAAAATTTGGCGATAACCTAGACGCATTAGACGATAACTTGGACACACTAGGCGGCACACGGTGGAAGAGTACCACAACGAGAAATAGCGATAAGGCTAGATCAACGTCGGAGAAAACGACCAAATCCTGGTAGGTGGCGGTGATAGAAGCTAGGGGCAGGACCCTGCGTCCCGTGGTGACTCATGTGTGGGTACCGTATCCAATCGGGGAGCAGAGGTTCAAGTGCAGTGGTACTACCTCCAACATCAGTGCACTCAAGACCTGGCGGTAGCTCTGTCCTTCTCAGCTCGAGGATGTGTGCAGGGTGGACCCTCGGGTGGACTGTTGGCTGCAGCTCTGTCAATGCGTCGTAAATACGGGCATGTGCCGTACAACTCCACAGTCAGTACTTAAAAAGAACGATCCAGTGCCTCAGTGTACTGCACCAGAACCTGTGCGTCGTAGCGACGCGTCACGTAGGGGTCACACAGAGTTAAGTAGGACCGGTCGTTGCGCTCCCGAATGCGAGTAGCGTAGGAAGTGAGATCAGACCGAGTCTTATCCCCAGCAGGAACATATGGGATGTATCTGAAGGCAGTCCCCTCCAGCTGAGGGTACGCTCCACGGAGACGGGTGATAGAGATATAGGTCGCATCATGGACGGCCATCTCGAGATAATCCAATACCGCAGAAGGTGTGGAGCTTGCGGGTGGAGGTGCCTATCTGATCGCTGATGCGAACCTCAGCCTAGTACTGCTACTGGTTGAACTCGCGGAATTCCTCATACAAAGTGTACTCGGAGTACCAGCGATATCCTAGCCTAGTAAAGAGGTCGACCAAAATGGCCGGGAACCCTGTCTCCTCAATAGCCAGTGTCAGCCGTATGCGCTGCCTTGCAGGATGCATCTGAAAAGGAAGATTCAAGTATGTCAAATGACAGTGTGTGTAACATATTATCAGAAAAACAAAAATAGATAGTCCAACCCTCCGGGTGGATGTGATTATGAGAACCTAATGTTAGAGTTAGTAAATTCTTTAACCGAAAGAAGAGAGAGAGTAGAAACCAGAGTATAGAAAAGGAATAAAAGATACTAATACCACCCGCTTGAGAGGTCGGCCCATAAGGCACAACATCAAAGTTAGTAAGTTTTTCAAGTACCAGACTCAACTTCGGCCAAGGAGTTGGAAAGGGGGATACCTACAGGCAGTCGTCTCTGGTACCAACTTGTGACGCCCTCGATTTGATCGTATGCTAATCATACACGCAAATGCATACGACCAAGGTCAAGGACTCACGGGAATATATCACAACACAACTCTAGGCACAAATAAAACATACAAGTTTCATATTATAAGCCAAAGGCCTCGAGGGCTAGAATATAGAAGCTCGATAAACACACGAGTCAGCGGAAGCAACAAATATCTGAGTACATACATTAAACATGAGGTGCCTTAGAGAAGGCTAGAACAAAAGATAAAACGATCGAACAGGGCGAGGCCTCCTGCCTGGGAGCCTCATAACTACTCCTGGTCGTCAACGGCCAACATGTAGTAGTAGGCACCATCGAGGTAGCAGTCGTCGTCGACGGGATACGCCATCTCCTGGGGTCAAGCGTCTCATCGCACCAACAGATCAAGGGGAAAAGGGGGAGCAAAGCAACGATGAGTACTCATCCAAAGTACTCACAAGACTAACATCAGAACTATGCTAAATATGCATCGGTATCAAAGGAAGGGGTTTATATGTGGACTGACTGCAGCAATGCAAAAATCGAGCGAGAAGACCTAGTCCTATCGAAGACTAGCATCATCAGGAGTCTTGCAGCAATAGACGATAGTAGAACAGGTATCACAATTAATAGTCATATTGTTGGAGTAATATTAATATGAGGTCACACCCAGAGATTCTCCCTCGACTCCCTACGAGGAAGCAATCCCGGAGCAACATTCTAGTTAAGTAATAGTTGTAGTTGTATAAGATCGAGGCACAACTCTAAGTCATCCTATAACCGTGCGTGCAGGGGTGCACCACATATTCCCCGTCATGCTCGATAAGCCATGGCCGGACACACTTTCTTGGGTTATGCCCGGCCTCGGAACATTGACACGTCGCAGCCCCACCTAGACACAACAAAGAGGCCTGCCTGCCGGTCTAAATCCTAAGCGTGCAGGGTCATGGGCCCATCGCCCATTGTGTTCCTACACGTTGCATGGGTGGCCGAGGTGAGTGCTGGCACCTCTTATACAATAACGGTGATAATCCAGACCACTCTGTAGCGTGCCGCTCCTTTCCTGACGTTTGAAGAGGTTCAGCTGATACCACGATGTCGAGTACCCATCACTTCTCCTAGTTAGAAGGTTAGTGCGAATAAGGTCTCCGGCCAACCCAGATCAAATAGCCAAATACATTAACAATTTAATTAATTCATCGACACATACACGCGGGAATCCACCCGCCTAACATTTATTCATCAAAGTTCCCAGTAACGTGGTCAGGTAACTGTGTGGTTGTAACATCAGGGGGATTCGAGGTATCACCCTCATTGGATTCCGAAAGATGTAACTGTCAAGGTGGACTTAGAGGAATCACCCTCGAGGGTCTCACACTTGAGGGGTTGCACCATAGAGTCATCGTCGGGAGTGGTGAAGGAGCAATCACCCATGATAACCACGCCGACTAGCTGCACTACAGATATATCATTATGAGTACTTCGCAAGGTGTCACCCTCGGTACCCGATACTAGCTCTACAACGTCGTACAACTAAGGGGGATGTGAGTGTTGTGTCGGGTCGTGGCTCCTCGATCTGGGATCGAGACTTGATAATAAAGCGGGGGCAACTGGACTAAGGTTCAGAGGGGATGACTACTCCACCTATACTAAATAGTTTAAAGTGCGGCACTAAAAGTAGCAGTTCAGCAAAATTAGGCTATGCATCAGATATAGGAGCTAACTACAACACTAGCAAAATTCTAATGCAAGCATGAGGGAGAAAGAAATGGGCGATATAGGAATGATCAAGGGGGGTTTTCTTGCCTTGTTGCTCTGCGGCAAAGGGCTGGTCGTCACGAGGGTAGTCGTATCCGGCAGCAGCGTCTGTCTCGGGGTTTACCAGGAAGAAGAGGGGGGAAGAAACAATAAATATAACACAGATGCCATCACTAAGCATGACATGGCAATATGCAGGTCTAGGCATGAGCTAACGCAGTAACATCCGTTATAGACGGATGGGGAAATATCTGATGATATTTCCCGGGTCTCTGGCTACTACCGGTCACACGAAAACGCTGGAAACGTTCCATGTTTGCTATGATAGCGTATCTGGGTTCGTCTCGATCTGCTGATCAACTTTCATGTTCAAAATATTTTCATGTGACTTACGGTTTAATTAATATTAATTTTCAAAGTTTTATTCAATATTCAGAAATTAAAAAAGAGTTAACTAATTCAGATATTTCGATATGACATCATTGTGATGTCAACATGACATGAGCAGTCAACATGGCCGTTGACTAGTCAATATGACCAGTAGGTCCCATACGTCATACTCACATTCTAAATAGTTTCAGTTTGCTATTAACATATTAATTTAAAGGAGGGTGGGGCCCACCTATCGCACACTACTTAATTTAGTTAATTTAACAAATTTTAACTTATTTGGCTTATGGTTTAACTAACCTATTTAATCACTCTAATTAAGTACTATACTTATATTAGAGAGAATTACTTGAGGGTTTAATTAAGGCCACTAATTAATTATTGACTAAGCTTAATTAACTAGTTAAATAAATAATTAATTACATATTTTATTTATTAATTTTACTTTTTATTACGTTGATGCTTTTGTTGTTCTTTTGTTTAGGGGCATTGGGCCCCTATTGTTAACATCACTCGGAGGGAGGTGGTTAGTGGGTGGCCTAATCCACCACTAAACCAAATCAAAGGCAGGAGGGGCTGGGTACGCACGGCTCACACGGGAGCCGATGGCCATGGCTAGGGGCACGCGGTGGGGTGGCCGGGGCGTGCGGCATCCGGAGGGGCGAGGCCACCAGGGGGCGAGGTTAGTGCGGCGGTGAGCAACGGGTTTGGACCGTAGTGTGGGTGGTGCGGGAATGCAAGCACCGCGCCGGCAGCTTGCCGGAGTGCGGGGGAAACGGGGAGGAGGGGAGAGGCCGGAGCTCGGAGCTCACCACCGCGTAGAGAAAGACGCGGCTCGGGGATGCTCGATGGAGACCAGCGAGGGTGAGGACAGGGACGCGGTCGGCGGCATGGTGGCGAGGTGGTGGCCGGCGGGACTAGCGAAAAGGTAGGGGAGGAGGGGGCAGTCGGTGGAGAGGACGGCCATGAGAGGAGGAGGAGGCCAAGGGAGGCGTCGGGGGTAGCCGGGTAGGTCAGCGGCGGCACCGGTCAGTGTGGGAGCGAGGGGGCTCGAGCCCCTCGTGCTCTCGAGGTTTGGAGAGGGTGGCTGGGGCCTCGGGGAGGGAGTGAGTTGGGGGGGGTGGTAGGTGGGCATTAGGGTTAGCTAGGGGGTTTATACCCGGGGGATTAGGGTTGGCGATGGGGGTTTTTCTTTTCTTTTCTTTTTCTGTTTTCTTTTTCGTTTATTTGTGTTTCTATTTTATTTAATTTTGGCATTATTTCTCCTTAGCAAAAATGTGCCACATGGCCCTATAATTATATTGCAGTATTCCACATGGCCACATAAAGGTTGGGCAATTTTGGAAACCGTTTCTATTTTATATTTGAATTTAATAGCAATTTAAATTGCAAATCGGTGTTGTTATTAAAGTTGGGGTTCACACCATCATCAAGGTGATGTTCTTTTTCTTGACATTAAATGTTTTGAATTTTTCATAATAGGTGCAACACTTTTCCCATCATGTTTGAGGATTTATTTTATCACAATAAAATTCAAGTGGCTTTTGAAATGGAATTGAAATGAGATATGAATTTCAACTTGATCATATCCAATTTAGCAAAATGATTTGTTGCTGATCATGGACAGCATTGTAGCTTAATTACAATGCTCACTGTAGCAAAAGCTGAGGATGTCACAATGATGGGTTGCGAGAGTGACAGAAGCTTAAACCCGAGTTTATGTCTTGCTTCATGAGGGGCTGATTTGGATCAACACGTTTAATGCTATGGTTAGATTTATCTTATTCCCTCTTTCGTACTTGTAGATTATTGTGAGAGATGGTAATCATAAATTGGTTAGTTTTCCAAGTACGAACAACACCTTAGCACCGGCACACCCACATATCACATTATTAGAGTAGCGAACACGAATCAACTCAACATGATGAGCATGACTAGATAGAAATTCCCATGTGTCCTCGGGAGTGCTAGTTTAATAGAAGAGTACTTTCAGGCCTGTCCTTTTGCTAAAAGAAGTATTGGGATACCTTGCTTCACCTTTTGTACCCTTTTTACTTGTCACTTGTCAAAATTATATTTCTTCAAAACTATCTATCACTATTACTTACAAAACTTGTAGAGAATATCTTGCTGAAAACTGCTTGTCATTTCCTTCTCCCCCTTGTTGGGTTTGACACTCTTATTTATTGAAAGGACTAAGATTGATCCCCTATACTTGTGGGTCATCAGTCCTACATTACTTCTTGCCACCGTATGCATATTTCCATCCTCAATAAATTCGATTATATCAGGTTCAATAAAAAAATTATGGTTAGCATTCCACAATGAGCGAACTCAGACCCTCTGAGAGAAAACTTTTTGGCGTCACCCATGTGGTTTCAGACACAACAGAAAGGACTTACCAGTGAAACAGAGAAGATCCTATCCTAGCGACCATAGTTGGATCTAGGAGGTAAGTAAGAAACTTTGGAGAGACCAAAGCACGCCTTGGTGAAACCAAAATAGTGTTGCCAAGTTTCTATGGTTGCCTCGGAGCTTTTGAAATCTAGAACTCGGCGGTACCGACTTGCATATTGTGAAACCCTAAAACTATAACTTTGATTTCATAACTTTGCAAAACATATCAATTTTGTGATGCTCATCCACTCCACTCTTTTATATCTAATTCACAAGATCTGTCTCAAGATGTGTGCTACAGATAGTCAGAATGGATCACACGATCCCAATGTGGACATGAGTAGTTGTACATGCCCCGACGAGGAGAGTTATCATGAGGGAGAGAGGAGTTACCTAAGACTTCCCAAGGCAGCAACTAAAACTAGGAAGAGGAGAAACTCAGATGACGATGATGAGGACTTTCAAGTGGAATAGGTAACCTCCAAGAAGCACAAGGAGAGAGGAGTCACATGGAACATACCTGAGTCCACAACTACTAAGAGGGGTATGACTCTCTCATTAGAGAACCTCAGAGGATCTGAAAGTACAATGTAATTGGCTAAGAAGTGAGGGAAGAAGAGGGAGATAAAGAGGATTATTCATGTTGTCAGCAGATCCACCTCCATGTATGTTGAGCTGAAGGACGAAGAATAGGAAGAACCTGCAGCAAACCCTCCTCCTTACAAGCAGAGGAAGTTGATGGTTGATGCTATGCCAAGCAAGCTTGCCACCAAAACCAAGACAACAGCTCCCCCAAGCCGAATAAGACCACCAGAGATGTGCCTGCAACTGAGAAGAACAAGGCTTTAGTGCCTGAGAGAGGAGGAGCACCAACCCCTAATGATGATGATGATATTATAGTGCTGAACAAGATCAGACCCAGACTGCCAGAGCTTGATGATGCACATCCTGTTGCAGACAACTTGAAGGAGAGGAAGAATTAAGGGCTGAGGAAATGGTGAGTAGAGGCTCCCTACTCTTTTAGGAGGAAGACTGTCATGGACTTTCCATTCCACACCAAGGACCAGCAAGACTTGTACGACATGTTCCTCCTTGACAAGAGCCAGAAAGTTAGTGACACGAGGTATGTTGACTAGAAGTACATGGATGCAAATTCTGACTACTGCCCCTTGTCCATGAGAGCTTCGGGTTGATGGGAATTGCAATTTTATTGGGATAGAGATGACTGACTTGAATGATGAGCTTATCATGCATTTTTACTCAACCACACATCTCTATCGTGATGGAAGATTCATGTGGATGTCTGAGGGAGCCAGATAGCAGTCCATGGTGGATGAGTGGGGAACACTCTTAGATGCCGCCATTGTGGACGATGGAGACGCGGATGTCTACTCTGAGTCCAATATGAACCACAACTCCATGACCAACATGTACACTCCCATTCCTACGGAGTACGTGAACACCCACAAGTTCGGTTCTATGTACTTTCGGCTTGCGGGCCTGCCTACCTCCAACACCATTATGAGGCATACATTGATGCACAAATCAGGAGATGACAAGATGATTGGCAGAAACTCCATTAATATGCTGCACCATGTTGATCGGAACACCAGGATTAGAGTGAAAGATCTCATTGTTGAGACCATCAAGAGGGCAAATGCTGACAAGAAGTGGTCTTGTGGATATGCCCCGTACATTCAAATGCTCATCAAATCCTAGATTGGAAGTAAGGTATATCTGCTTGATCGACCACACCTGCCACTCCATACCGAGCTCGAGGATAACATAGTGATAATGGACACTTCCCAACCGACCTCAGCTCAAACACATGGAGAGAGAGGCTCATGCCCAGGCACACGCAGCCAGAGCCACTAGTGCTCTAGTGCCGAAGACAAAAGAATGACCAGAGGACCTAACTAATTAGTGCACAAGGGGGATTGATAAGACCTTAGCTGATCTTGCAAACAATCAAGTGAGCCTGAAGAGAATTGTGGAGACTAAGATTCATGATCTTGACATCAAGGTGATGGATATTCAGACAACCATAGAGAAGGTCAAGCGGTATGTGCAAGGAGTCAGTGAGAGTGATGATGGGACTCTACCGACCACTAGGCAGTTCACCACCAATTCTACATCTGTAGCCGTGCCCGTGCCATAGTCCAGACCTTGAGTGTTTGCCCTGTTCTACTCCTGCTACTACACCGTCAATGCCCTCAGCTTAGTAGACTTCCATAGAAGTCTTCACGGACGCACTCATAGTTACTCCTTGGAAGAGCACCATAGTGGCTACTTCATCACCACATCAAGGACAGCCAGCCTAGAGCGATGTTTAGAACTATACAATTTGATCTTTTGGTAACTTGTTGCCAAAGGGGGAGCACTTTATAGATCATAGGGCTTCAAGAAAGAGAGAGTGTGATGCTTTTTAAGTTTCTCTTTGATACTTTTGGTCTTGTACTTTCCCGCCTTATGTCTTAAAAAATATTGGGATTGATCATATGCTTTGTGATTGATGCTAATATTTCCTATCATTTTGATATATCTCATGATCATTAACTTGTATACTTGGTGTTGTTTGGATTGCATATTTTGGCAGCTTTGCCTTTGAGCTAGTCTTCCGATGTTTCTCATTAGATATTTAAAGCACAACTTCTCCCTGGTGGTTTTAGTAATCAACAACAAAATATAGTTCATTGAACTAATGAGCCTATCAAGTATATTTCAAGAAAGTTTAATGAATGGATTGGCTAGGAATCTTGAGAAGGATCCCCTAAGATACAAAGAACACATATTGCCAAAAGCTTTAAGACTCTACAATTAGTTTTATGTGAGAAATCACAATAGCCTCCATAGAAAGCTAATACTATTAAAAGGGGATGATGTACTAATGGTGATGTTGTTTCTCAAGTTCTTAGAGATATGCCAACAAAATCTCTGATGACTATGATCTGCGTTTGGTTTTCCGTGAAGAGGAACAGGTTATCGCAGCACAATGCGGGTAAGTATTTCCCTCAGTTATGAAACAAAGGTTTTATCGAACCAATAGGAATACCAATCCTTAACCGTCTTCAGTGACCGCACACAAAGAAACAAATAACTTGCACCCAACGTGGGCAAGAGGGTTGTCAATCCCCTTTATCTCGTTATTTGCAAGAAAATGAGGTGTGTAGATAATTGTTGATAATTGTAAAATGAAAAATAAAATAAAACACAAATAAAGTCAGCAAGGTAATAGTAGCGTTTGTAAATATACAAGTGAATAGACCCGGGGCCGTAGTGTTCCGTGGTGTCATCTCTCATGGCAAAGGCATATGGTGGGTAAACAAATTACTGTTGGGCAATTGATAGAACAATGAATAATTATGCGTTTTTCCCGGCAATGATCATGTGTATATAGGAATCACTGGGATACGCAAATAGGCTGACTCCTGCCTGCACCTATTACTATTACTCCAATTCAAGAGCGCTTCTCTGTTTGCCTCTCTAGGTATTAAGTAAAAATAGAGTAATGCTTGGAAAACAATGACATGATGTAGACAAAGTAAAATCAATTAATATGAATAAAACCCGTCGTTTTATCCTTAGTAGCAGGAACACAAAGACACATCTTGTCCCCTTCTGTCACTGGGATATAGAAATTCGCCTGGTTGAACCTACTATAACGCATCGCTCCCACTTATGAAATATTAATCTAGTTCGCCAAACTATCTCAATATATAGGAGAGCATTACAAAGCTATGCTGATCATGCAATTAAGAATAATAATAATTAGAGGTGAGTCAATTACTTTTCATGGATAATCTGAACATAAACCCACATTTCATCGGATCCTAACAAACACACCATACATAGTGATTACATCGGATAGATTAAAGCAAAGATGCGATGAACATGGTATTTAAGATCATAAGAGAGAGTGATTACCATCTAGGTACTGCCTACGGACCCGTTGGTCTATGGTGAACTACTCACACATCATGGTGAGGGCAACAAGGTTGATGTAGAGGCCCTCCATGATTGATCTCCCCTCTGGCAGATTGCCGGAATGGAGGTTTAGATGGCCTCCCTTTGGAAGAGAGCCTTTTTTTAATATAAAACAGTAGGAAAGGCTCCTACTACATGTATATATCAAACCAACATCTTACATGTACACAACTGGGGTGGGTGGGGGTGGTGTGAGTGGTGAGGATGGGGGGGAGGTTACAACTTAGGAGGGGTCAACTTAGAGGTGCAACAATGGTATTTACGAGTTGTACCTTGCTAGCAGGCACCCTAAACCTAAGATTGGAAAAGTCTTTTATGAACCTACGTCACCAAGAGTCCGGAGAAGGGGTTACATTCTCAAAGCACTTGTTGTTGCTTTCTTTCCATAGACTCCAAGCCTCCACGAGGAAGACGTCCATGAACATTTTACGGGGTGCGCCGTTTTCTGATGTTGCAGCATATCCAGCCGGTGTTGGTGAGCAGCCCACTTGATGTTCAACACATCCCAACATCGTTGGGAAAAGCAGCATCTGAAGAAGAGGTGTTCAAGTGTCTCTTCTACATGTTGACCACACAACAGGCAATCCAACGTAGACCCGACATTGTAGTGTATTCTGTTGAGCATGTTTCTCGTGTTAAGCCTGTTCATCATCAGGAACCAGCCGAAAACCTTAATTTTAGGACACATTTTGAATTCCACAGCCAACCAAACGCTGTGTGAGCCACGACCCCCCTGAAGCAGAATCGGCGATACGCCGCTGTCGTGAAAGTGTCAGCGCCCCAAGCACATCTCCATTCATCTCCACTAGGGTTGAGCTCAATCCCTCGCATTTCCCGCTGCAACAGCTAGACTTCTTCATGAGCTTGCTCCGATAGCGACAGCGAGAATATGTTTTGCAACAAGTACGTTCCCGGGAAGGTTTGAACCGAGGCATCTTCAGATCTAGCGAAACAGAACTGATAGGGTTTTCATAATATTTGTGATTTTATAGGGGAGAGAGGGACATAAGGAGGCATCCAGGTGTTCACAAACCATCAGGACGCGGCCAGCCGCGCCCTGTTGGCTTGTGCCTCCCACATTCCGCTTCTCGTCCACTTCCAATGCTTGCGGGTCTTCATATAGTCCAGAAAAAATCATATTAAAGCTTCGTGGCATTTGGACTTCATTGGTAGCGTAAACCTACAAAGCAAAAAAACACGCAGAAAACAGGAACTAGCACTCGGCACTGGGTCAATAGATTAGTGCTCAAAAATATTATAAATTGGTATGTAAATGCCCAAAAATTATCCTAGACTGATAATATACCAGCATGGAATAATAAAAAAATATAGATACATTGGAGACGTATCAACATCCCCAAGCATAATTCCTACTCGTCCTCGAGTAGGTAAATGATAAAATAGAATTTTTGATGTGACATGCTATCCATAATCTAATCTCTTGTATGTATGGTCATTGAGAAATGATGAATTAACAAACAACAACATAATAATATTTATTAAGTATAAGCAACATAATTATTGATTTTCAAAGTATACGATCCTAAAAGAATGTTTACCCCCTATTCATCTTTATTGTATTGGCAAGGCATGACTCCATCTTCACCACGTAAATACAAACATTATGCACCAAGTGTTAAAGTCAGGAAATTGGATCGTACTTTTTCAATATGCATCAACTTTTTATTCTTCATGCAATACATGAGCGTGAACCATTGGACATAGCATATAGGTGGAATAGAATATGGTGGTAGATATCAAAGGAGTAAATAGTGGAGAAGATAATCTCACCTCAACTAGGCGTACGACCGAGCTATGGAGATGCCCATCGATGGATGTCAATGCGAAGAGTAGGGATTGCCATGCAAATGATGCACTAGAGATACAAGTGTATGAAAGCTCAACTTAAGCTAAGCGGGGTGTGCTTCCAACTTGCTTTCTCATGAAGACCTAGGGCATTTGAGGAAGCCCGCCATTGGAATGTACTAGCCAAGTTTATTATGATAAGATAATTCCACTACCATATGGAGATGATAGCATAGGAGATTCTCGCTATGAAGATCATGGTGCCACTTTGAGGCACAAGTATGGTAAAGGATAGTAGCATTGTCCCTTCTCTCTTTTTCTCTCATTTATTTTTATGTATGGTGGACTTTTCTCTTTTTTCTTCTTTTTTCTTTTTGCCTCCCCCATAATATATACATATATTTTATGGTGGGCTCATTTAGCCTCCCCCATTTTATTTATTTTTCGTCCAGAGTCTCATCCCGACATGTGGCGGAATCATAGTCTCCATCATCATTTCCTCACTAGGACAATGCTCTAACAAGGATGATCGTCACTCTTTTACTTACTTACAAATCAATATGGAGAACTGGTAGGAGGATATGACTCTCTGAGAATGTCTCTTGCAGTGTACTAGGATGTGGAATGATCTAGCGTGACATGTATCAAAAACATGAAGGAAGGTGGCTTTGCCACAAATACTATCTTAGCTCTATATGATCATGCAAAGCAATATGACGATGAACAAACTAGTCATGTGAAGTGATGATGGAATTTGCATGACAATATATCTCGGAATGGCTATGGAAATGCCATAATAGGTAGTAATGGTGGCTGTTTTGAGGAAGATATAATGAGGTTTATGTGCAACAGAGCATATCATGCCGTGGGGTGTGGATGCACCGGTGAAAGTTGCACCAATCCTCGAGGTTAGAATGGGCTATGCATGGTACCGAAGAGGCTAGCAAATACGAGAATGTAAAGATGCGTATGTCCAAGGTGTCAAATTATTCATAAAGAACTCACATACTTATTGCGAAGATTTATTAGTTTTATCACACATCAAAGCACTACTCGCATGCCCCGAGGGAAGGGGTTTGTAGGAGTTAACCGCGGCGCGCCCCCGACTCGAGACAAAACTAGGATTTTAACGAGGAATAAGAATGCTCACATCATCACCATGCCTCTTTAATATTTTGATGAAGAACAAGTCAACACCCCTTTAATCCCGACACTTATATGAATCAACAATTATGGACTTATGTGACGCCCCCAGTGTCATGCTATAGTAACCCTTGTAATCAAGCTAAAGTGATCACCATGATTAAGTTAATCATGTTGTTCGACGGTGCATGATCAACCTTACAACCATACCTCATTTAGGATTCCTATGAATTTCAAAATTCATTTAATAAGTGGAATTAATATTTTATCAAATATGAAAATTTAAAATCATGGATAGGATGCAAATATTCCATAAGCAATTATAACATTGTAACCGAATTCTTATAAATTGTTTTAGTGCCTTATGTAAATTAAACAATGACCAAATCAATTATTAAGATCTCCTTTTAAATTTGAGAGTACTCAAATAATTTCAAAAGGGCCCCAAACTCCTTTTGGCACTGTTAGATATTATGGTTAAAAATATTTGGCCATGTGCCATATTTTTACAAAGTGCAATTTTACTATAAATATTTAAAACAGAAACTGTAAAATAAAATGAAAAAAGAAAATGAAAAAAAAGAAAACACCCTATTGGGCCGGCCCAGCCACCCTCCCCCCGGCCAGCCCACCTCCCCAACCACCGACACCCCATCCCCACGCCTCTCCCCACCCGATCCCGAACTGGATCGGGGGTCGGCCGCCCCCGTCGCCCCTCCACACCAGCACCGACGCCACCACCTCGCCTCGCATCCCCACTGGGCCCCCATCGACGCCAACACCCTCCGACGCCTCCCCGGCCTCCTCCCTCGCCCCTAACCCTGCGAACCAAGCCGCGCCGACCCGCACCTCCTGCATCGCCCTCTTTGGCGTCGGGCTGCGCGACCACCACCGGTGCCCCTCAGGCCACCATGATTCCGTCCCTCGCCGGATCCGACTAGCCCCGCCATCTTCCTCCATCCTGCCGAGCGCCCTCCACTGCCCTCCCGGCCACCTACCACCTCGCCTCGGCCTCCCCGAGCCTCAGCCACCCTACAGACGGAAGTGAGCCTCGGGGCTCTCCCCTCCTCCTCCTTCACCCCTCCGCCGAGCAATTCAGCCGCCCTCCGATGAGCCCCCCCCGTTGCTGCACCCGCCGTGCTGCACTTGCCTTGTTCCCCCTCGACCGGCCCTCCACGAGTGCCCCCACGCCACCGTCGCTGGCCACCACCGGCAGGCACCAGCACAGATGGCTGGCTTCAGGCCATGCCCCGGACGCCAGGTGACCCTTCCCTCCCAAGTGCATTGCCTGTGGTCGGGGCCCTGGCCGTCGGCTCCTCCCTGTGGTCGGCCAGGGGCAGTGGCTCCTGCTAGATCGGATTAGTGGGGGATTAACCAGTCCCCCACTACCCCCCACACCCTCTAAACGTTAAAAAAAGAGAGAGAAGAAATAAAAATAGTAATTGAAATAAATATTTAGTTAAATTAATAAATTAATTAATGGACTTAGTTAAGGTTAATTAGATTAATTAACCCCCCAAGTACGTTTATCAGTATGAAAGGTGGGCCCACCCAATTAACACTAATCAAACATGTTCTTTAGCAGACTCAACTAAATTAATGTGACACTTACAGGTGGGTCCGACCCCCCTAATCAGCCTTGATTAGTTTAAAACTTAATTATTGTTTTGTCAATGATAGTGGGCCCCACTTGTCAAATTGACCAGTCCAAGGCCCTCATTACTGCTAATGACAGCATGACATCATACTGTTGTCATAAGCAATTATTTGAATTAAAATAAGTCTATTTAATTCCTAAATATTAATAGAACTTTAAAAATTAATATAAAAAATACGTTATCCGGATGAAAATAATTTATACATGAAAGTTGATCAGAAAAGCAAGTCGAATCCGAATACGCTATGTGTTCGTGTGTCACGCGTCCCTAGCATAGCAAACATGGAACTTTTCCATCGTTTTCGTTTGAACGGTAGTACCAAGAGGCACGGTATCACATATTTTCCCAATATGTCTATGACGGATGTTACTGCGTTAGATCATGCTTAGACCTGCATATTTCCATGTCATGCTTAGTGATTGCACCTGTGTTTATATTTATTGTTTCTTCCCCCCTCTTCTTACCGGTAGACCCTGAGACTGACGCTGCTACCGCGTACGACTACCCTTCTGATGACCAGCCATTTGCCGCATAGCAAGAAGGCAAGCAAACCCCCCTTGATCATCCCTATATCACCTATTCTTTCTCCCTCATGCTTGCATTAGAATTTTGCTACTGTTGTAGTTAGTTCCTATATTTGATGCACAACCTAATTTCGATGAACTGCTACTTTCCAGTACCACACTTTAAACTGCTTAGTACAGGTGGCGTAGTCATTGCCTTTGCCCCCTTAGTCCAGTTGCCCCGCTTTATCATCAAGTCTTGATCCCTGATTGATGAGCCAAGACACGACACAACACATACACCCCCTTAGTTGTACGATGCTGCAGAGCTACTATCGGGTACCGAGGGTGACACCTCACGAAGTACTCATGATGCGATCTCTGTAGTGCAGCTAGTCGGTCGTGGTTATCGAGGGTGATTCCTCCTTCACCACTGCCGATGATGCCTCTGTCGTGCAAACCCTCAAGTGTGAGCCCCTTGAGGGTGATTCCTCTAAGTCCACCTTGACGGTTACATCGTTCGGAATCCAATGAGGGTGATACCTCGGATCCCCCTGATGTTACAACCACATAGTTACTTGACCGTGTTTCTGGGAACATTGATGAATAATGTTTGGTGGGTGGATTCCCGCGTGGATGTGTCGATGAATTAATTAAAATGTTAATGGATTTAGGTATTTGATCTGGGTTGGTCGGAGACCTTATTTCGCACTAACCGTCGACGTGGGAGGAGTTATGGGTTCTCAACGTCATTCTATCAGTCGAACCTCTTCAGATGTCAGCAACGGAGGGGCGTGCGTCCGAGTAGTCCGGATAGGCATTGCGCTTGTAATAAGGGGTGCTAGGACTGACCTCGGCCGCCCTCGCATCGTGCAAGAGTGTAAAGGGTGATGGGTCCATGACCCCTGCATGCTTAGGATTTAGACCAGCGGGCTGGCCTCTTTGCTGAGTCTAGGTGGGCCTGCGACGTGTCGATGTTCCGAGGCCGGGCATGACGCCGGAAAGTGTGTCCGCCAGAGTTTATCGAGCGTGATGGGGAATATGTTGTGCACCCCTACAGGGAAGAACTTATCTATTCGAATAGTCATATCCACGATTATAGGACGACTTGGAGTTGTGCCCCGATCTTATACAACTACAACTGTTACTTAACTCGAATCTTTATTGCAGGATTGCTTCCTCGCAAGGAGTCATGGGAGAATCTTTGGGCGTGACCTCATATTAATATTGCTGCAACAATATGACTATAACTGTGTTACCTTCTCTACTCTCGCCTATTGCTGCAAGACCCTTGAAGATGCTAGTCTTCGATAGGACTAGGCCTTCTCTATCTATTTCATGCATTGCTGCAGTCAGTCGACTTATAACCCCCTTCCTTTGATACTGATGCATACTTAGCATAGTTCTGATGTCAGTCTTGCGAGTACTTTGGATGGTTACTCAATGTTTCTTTTCTCCCCCTTTTTCCATTGACCCGTTGCTGCGACCAGATGATGAATCCTAGGAGATGGAGTATCCCGCCGACGACGACTGCTACCCCGACGGTGCCTACTACTACGTGGAGGCCGCTGACGACCAGGAGTAGTGTAGGAGGTTCCCAGGCAGGAGGCCTCGCCTCGTTCGATTGTTGTATCTTTTTTTCTAGACTTTTCTAAGTCACCTCAAGTTTTATGTCTGTACTCAGATATTTGTTGCTTCCGCTGTCCCGTGTGTTTATCGAGCTTCTGTATTCTAGCCCTCGAGGCCCCTGGCTTGTAATATGAAGCTTGTATGTTTTTATTTGTGTCTAGAGTTGTGTTGTGATATCTTCCCGTGAGTCCTTGAGCTTGGTCGTATGCATTTGCGTGTATGTTTAGCATACGATCAAATCGAGGGCGTCACAACTTACACCTTTTTCATATTACCATATTAATGTCATTAACTCACAATTCCTCTATGTGTGCTACATGATGGTTTTGATTATCATTCATTGAATGCCTATTATTTTTGGACTAGTCTTATGACCCATGCAAATTATCATCACTATTTATTCAGATCTCAAACAAATATAATTTAAGAACAGGAGTAAATTATTTCTGTAAAATCTACACACCGCCGTGCTCGAACAAATATAAGTGAAGTACTAGAGCAACTGCCAAGCACAGAAGATATAAGTGAAGCACATCGAGTATTCTAGCAAATCATAATGAAGGCGAGTCTCTCTAAAATAGGTGAGTCCATCAAATTATGATTTTCACAAACTGAAAATACAAGCAAACAAAAGCAAACGACGCTGCAAGAAAAATACGTATGATGTGATGAATAAAAATGTTGCTCCAAGTGACATACCGATGCTTTGAGACGAAAGAGGGGACGCCTTCCGGGGCATTCCCAAGCTTAGAAACTTGAGTCTTCCTTATAATAATACTTGGGGTGCCTTGGAATCCCCAAGCTTAGGCTCTTTCTACTCCTTAGTCCATGGTCCATCACGATCACACTCGAAGCTTGAAAATTTCAATCACACAAAACTCAACAAAACTTCTTGAGATCCGTTAGTATAAGAAACTTATTGCACACTTTAGGTACTGTTATAAATTGATTCTTAATTTATAATTGCATAATAGGTAATGTATTCTAACTTATCCATGAATTATACTCCCCCATATAATACATAGCATCATCAAAACAAGCAAACTATGGAGGCAAAACAGAATCTGTTTAAAACAGAACAGTCTATAGCAATCTGTAAAGATCCCATACTTCTGTAACTCTAAATATTCTTAATAATTAGAACAACACGGAGAATTTTCAAAGAAATACTATGTAAAAATTTCAAGAATTTACAACGTTCTAGCACACAAATAAACATTCTGCACTAGAGACGAAAGTTTCTGTTTTTGCACAACATCAATCATACTAATCAAATAAGTTATTCCAAAGGCCTTACTTGGCACAAACAGTAATTAAAACATAAAAACATAATATTTACAGAGGCAATAATCATGTCAACACAAGATAACAGAAACTAAAAATCAAAAATTAAGATAACTATTGGGTTGCGTCCCAACAAGCGCTATTATTTTATGCCCCTAGCTAGGCATAATGCATAGTTTCAAGTGTTTTCATCGTTGACACTCAACCCTTAAGTGGCTCTCATGGCTGATTCATAAGGTGGTTTAATTCTCATTATGTTTCCTTCCTTCACTTCAATAATTGCACGTATAGTTCGTAAGAATGGCCTTCCAAGTATTATGGGACAAGAAGGATTGCAATCGATATCAAGCACAATGAAATCTATAGGCACATAATTTTTATTTGCAATAATAATCACATTATTAATTCTACCTAAAGGTTTCTTGATGGTACAATCCGCAAGATGCAATTTTAGGGAACACACTTCAATATTGGTGAGGCCAAGCACATCACATAAAGTGTTTCCTATGGTTGAAACACTAGCACCAAGATCACACAAAGCATTGCATTCATATTTATTTATATTTCTTTTTATAGTAGGTTCCCACTCATCATGCAATTTTCTAGTAATAGAAACTTCACGTTGAAGTTTCTCATCATAAGCTTTCATCATAGCTTTTACTATATGTTCGGTAAAAGCTTTGTTTTGTTCATAAGCATTGGGTGAGCTAATAATGGATTGCAGGAAGGAAATACATTCTACTATGGAGCATTTATCATAATTAAAGTCCTTATAATACAAGCTAGTGGGCACATCACTAGCCAAAGTTTTGACATCTCCAAACCCGCTTTTTTTAATTTTAGCATCAAAATTATCACCCTCCAAGCAAACGGGACGCTCATCAACTAGAGTTGAGTTATCTCCTGTCCCTTTATCATTTATATTCAAAGAGGTAAAAAAAGATTAAATAGGAGAAACACCAATCATTTTAATATCTTCATCATGATTCCGGTAAAAACCGTGTGGAAGAGCCTTTTACTAAGAATTCCCGCTTAGTTGTCAACTTAGCGGTCCTCTCGTTACTTTTATTAATAGATATTTGGATAGATTTAATAGACTCATTAAAATCATTCTTAGGTGGTAGCACCTTGCTTTTAAGAGTTTCTACATCAAGAGGAATTCTATCCATGTTTCTATCCAAAGTATCAACAACATGCAATTTTTCTTCTATCATAGTATTGAAAACTTTTTGTGGATTAATAAATTCTTTAATTGTGTTCTCAAGATTAGAGGGTACCCTATTAGCATTTGTAGAAGAGCATCCATAAGAATTTCCGTAGTTATTAGAGGAATTATCGGGACACAATCTAGCATTGAAATTTACTCTATAAGCACTGTTGTTGAAATTATTTCGTGAGATTAAGTTCACATCAATAGCGTCATTATTTTGCTCAATAAAGGTAGAAAAAGGCATATAATTGGGATAAACATGAGTATTTTTACTTGCAACCATATTCATAAGAGCATCCACTTTTTCACTCAAAGTAGCAATTTCTTCAACATAATTTACCTTCTTACCAGTTGGAGCTCTTTTGGTATGCCATTGAGAATAATTAGTCATAATATTGTCCAAACGTTTGGTGGCATCTCCTAAGGTCACTTCCATGAAGGTACCACCTGCAGGAGAATCTAGAATATTTCTAGACACAAAGTTTAGTCCAGCATAAAAAAAATTGGATAATCATCCACAAGTTTAAACCATGAGTTGGGAAATTTCTTACCATTAATTTCAATCTCTCACAAGCTTGTGAAACATGCTCATGATCTTGATGTTTAAAATTCATTATTTGATTTCTAAGGGAGATAATCTTAGCAGGAGGAAAATACTTGGCAATGAAAGCATCCTTACACTTATCCCATGTTCCAATACTATTATGAGGTAAAAATGAAAATCAAGCTTTACCATTATCTCTTAGCAAAAAAGGAAATAATTTTGATTTCACAATATCATTATCCATATCCTTTTTTTGCATATCACATAATTTAAAAAATCTATTAAGATGAGCAGCGAGATCCTCATTAAGACTCCCGAAAATTGATCTTTCATCACAAGATTCAGCAATGCAACATTATTATCAAAAGCCTCTGCACTATTGGCGGGTGGTATAGGAGTACTAATAAAAACATTACTATTAGTATTTGAGAAATCACACAATTTAGTAGTATCTTGAGACATGGTGACCGAACAAGCAAAGCAACAACCAAGACAACTAACTAGTAAGCGACGAAGTAGTCTAGCAACAAGCAAAGATAACTATTTTTGTATTTTTAATTTTTATGTGACAAACTAAATATAACAGAAAAAAAAGAAGAACAAGTGAGTGAAAATTTGTAAGAAGCTACATGATAGTTGGTGATGGTATTCCCCGGCAATGGCGCCAGAAATCCTTCCTGATGACTCTGATGTGCATAGGGTTTTCCGTGAATAGGAACGGGTTATCGCAGCACAATGTGGGTAAGTATTTCCTTCAGTTAAGAAACCAAGGTTTGTCGAACCAATAGGAATACCAATCCTCAATCGTCTTCAGTGACTACGCACAAAGAAACAAACAACTTGCCCCCAACGCGGGCAAGAGGGTTGTCAGTCCCCTTTATCTCATTATTTGCAAGCAAATGAGGTGTGTAGATAATTGTTGATAATTGTAAATTGCAAAATAAAATAAATCACCAATAATGGTAGCAAGGTAATTATAGTGTTTGTAAATATATAAGTGAATAGAACCGAGGCCGTAGTGTTCCCTAGTGTCATCTCTCATGTCAAAGGCATATGGTGGGTAAACAAAGTATTGTTGGGAAATTGATAGAACAACGAATAATTATGCGATTTTCACGGCAATGATCATGTGTATATAGGCATGACATCCATAATCAAATAGGAAGACTCCTGCCTACACCTATTACTATTACTCCACTTGAAGAGCGCTTCTATGCTTGCCTCTCTATGTATTAAGTAAAAACAGAGTAATGCTTGGAGAAAAATGACATGATGTAGACAAAGTAAACTCAATTAATACGAATAAACCCCATCATTTTATCCTTCGTAGCAGCAACACAAAGATGCATCTTGTCCACTTCTGTCACTGGGATGTAGAAATTCGCTAGGTTGAACCTAATACAACGCACCATTCCCACTGAAGAAATATTAATCTAGTTGGCCAAACTATCTCAATAGATCGGAGAGCATTACGAAGCTATGATGAGCATGCAATTAAGAATCATAATAATCAGAGGTGACTCAAATTATTTTCATGAATAATCTGAACATAAACCCACAATTGATCGGATGCCAACAAACACACCATACATAGTGATTACATCGGATAGATCAAAGCAAAGTTGCGATGAACATGGTATTGAAGATCATAATAGAGAGAGATTGCCATCTAGGTTCTGCCTTCGGACTCATAGGTCTGTGGTGAACTACTCACACATCATGGTGAGGGTAGAAAGGTTAATGTAGAGGCCCTCCGTGATTGATATCCCCTCCGGCAGATCGCTGGAACGGAGGTTTAGATGGCATCCCATCGGAATAGAGACTTGCGGCTATGGAAAAATTGTTTCCGGAGTGCTCTTTGGGGTTTTCGAATATTTGTGAATTTATAGGCCAGAGAGGGACGTCAGGAGGCATCCAGGGGGGCACAAGCCATCAGGGCACGACAAAGCTCTGGAATGCACCCTGTTGGCTTGTGCCTGCTTTGTGTGGCTTCTAATCCACTTCCGATGCTTGAAGGTCTTCATATAGTCTAGAAAAAATCATATTAAAGTTTTGTGGCATTTGGACTTCGTTTGATAGCGTAAACCTGCAAAGAAAAAACAGGCGGAAAAAAAGAACTGGCAGTGGGCACTGTGTCAAGAGGTTAGTGCTCAAAAATATTATAAATTGGTATATAAATGCAAAAAAGTATCCTAGAATGGTAATACACCAACATGGAACAATCAAGAATTATAGATAGGTTGGAGACGTATCAACCTCAACCAATTTCTAGCAAAATATTTTGTCCAAAACCTAAACTACCGAAATCGGTGACACCAACATTTCCATTGTGGTCCTACCGAGTGTGCTAGACTTGGTAAAATAGCTAAAACTTGACAACCGATAAAATTGGCAAAAGGTTAAGTTTTAATCTGATCAAGTAGTATAATCACCCCTCTAGACATACTTTTGATCCTATAGAACCCTTTTATTTTTGGCTTCAGAGTGTGCATGCATTTCTACATTCCAGCTTTCATAAAACTAAGAGATTTCCATATTCGAACAAGAATGCCAATTCAACTTCTTCGCTGAATTGTAGTTATCACATTGGTGACCACTATGATGGCTTGACAAGATCTTTGGCCTCAAGACAAGATTTAACATCCCTCCCGATTTGCTCCAAAGTTTTCTTCTCATCCAGAGCGGAGCTTAGTTTATTTGATATCCCAGTTGAACAACATAAGGTGGCATATGAAGATGAGGGATTCCAGAAATAAGGGGTCCTCGGGCCACCGATCTATCTCTATAGGCTGGACAGGTGGGCTTCTATGTGACTACTAATGAAGGGACAAACTATAAGACGATGCCATGATCGGCCAAGAAACCTCCAAAGCCCTGGTGTGTGCTCCAAGTAAAGATGGTGGAATCGGCATGTTTATCCCTTGATGACAACCGACTATATGTAACCTTAGATACCCCTAATGATCTATATAATCCGGAGGGTTTTAGTTTATAATCCCTCCGTTCGCGCATATATGTCTTTATAGAGAGTTCACTAAGGGACTAAATACGGAACAACAAGAGTGTATCGACGCTCAAAAGTATGTATATATACATCCGTATGTAGCCCTCTAGTGAAATCTCTAAAAGGACTTATATTTAGGAACGGAGGGAGTAGAAGACAAAACCATCATCTAGGGTTTAGTTCATTTGATATCATGGTAGATTGATGTCTACTACCCAACTTTATTCTTGTGGACTCTGTTGGGCCTCCAAGAGCAAAGTTTGGTAAGACACTAGCAATTTGGCCTCAAGTGGATGACCTAAGGTTTAGGATGAACATGGTCTCTCTCAAGCAACCCTGCAATCAAATACAAAAAATCTCTTGTGCCCCCAACACACCCAATACAATTGCAAATTGCATAGGTGCACTAGTTCGGCGAAGCGATGGTGATACACATGTAGTATGGATAGTAGATATATGATTTTTTAATCTGAAAATATCAAAACAACAAGGTAGCCTGTGTAAAACAGCGAGCAGAACATTGTATAAATGCTTGGTAATAAGGCCTAGGGTTCAGAATTTCGCTAGCGCAATCTCTCAAGAATGGTAACATAATAGAATCATATGTTCATCACTCAACGTGCAACAAATAATCACTCCAAAGTTCCTATATAGCGAAGAACAATAAGATGAAATTGTTGTAGGTAGTAGAACAACCTCAAAGTTATTCTTTGTGATCAATCTGTTGAGCTATTTCTATAAGTGTCACAAACAGCTCTAGACTTCGTACTAGAATAACACCCATGATGCATATTAATCAACTCTAATGTCACCTAGATACTCCAATGTCACCTCTAGTATTCGTGGTCTTATTATATGACATGCATCAAACAATTTCAGATCTATCATATTCAATCCAACAAAAAGAACTTCAAGGAGAACCCCAAGATTTCTATCGTAGAACATAGTTTGAAAACGTGCAATCAACCCCTATGGATAGGTCCCCAAGGTCACCAGAACCTGTAAGTTGATGCCATAACATATATCAAGTGAATCACTTGAATACAATATCAGTACGGGTATCCGTGTGCAAGACATACATCAAGTGTTCTCAAACCAAAATATCCAATCCAACTTAACGAGATCTTAAAGGGAAAGATTCAATTCATCACAACAAGGCATTGTTTGGTATATCACTTATGGTTATCGTCTTGGTCTGCTAGGGATTAGAGATTAATCGGAAAATCAGATGATTAATCAATTCTATCGGTGGACTATTAATATTTTAGTTTTTTTGTAAGTCATAGGTTTCAAGCACTGATAAGATAAAAATAGAAAAAAACCTTCATTTAAACACCATACCTTAAAATAGGACAATACTGTAGAATACTACATCAATATATAACCGTAGCACATGCCTTTTTTGCATGTTTCAAAATTGATATAGGACAAGAGTTCTTCATACTACAACCGTGCATATTAGTATTATAGAATTACAAACGAAACAAAATTAGGACAACACATGTACTGTATTTGCATGTCTCAAATAGTGCATATATAATAGAATAATAGATATTACATACCAGATAAGAGATAACACTTAATAGTAGAAAAAAATAAGGTGATTACAAGGTCCAGTAGAGCAGTATAATACATATTATTCTTTCTACTTTGCAAGCATATAAGGTGATAGCAAGGTCCAGGAAAGTTTAAACAAGGTCATAAGAAGCTACAGAAAATACAAATAACATGGTTCTTGCTCTTTGATTCTCTCACAACTCACAACCAAAAGTCAAAATTTGGATTCTTCTCTCACAACACCAATCGACATAGGATTCATGGTTGCATATGGTCTTCAACACCATTATCATTGGATTCTTCTATCCCAACCACGTCATCATCAGAATTGGACTCTATCTCATCCTCATTGATAGGCATACTGTCAGATTCGTCATCGGAAACAAAATCTTCCACTTCATGTTCTTCTCTCACCCTTGGACTTCTACGAGGCTCCATTGTATTTTCATCTTATGTTTGCTACATCTCATCGTCAATGTAAGCATCTTCACATATCCAATCTTGGGTTGTGGAAGCATCTTCATAATGGAGGACATCATAAGATGAGGAGTACTTCTTTCGCTTGTCTAGCATTCTTCCTCTAAATTGAACATAAACTAGATCATCCCTACAACACACATATAGTATATTTCTCCTCTTTGCATCCACCTACAAACTGCAAAGTGAAGCTTAGATAGTCACACATTGTCAAAAACAAAGTAAGGATCAGATTTGAGTATTTGAAAGTTGAGAATTACTTGTTCAAAAAGACTCCAATTTATTTCACATCCAAATGAACCTTTGGTCAAGTTGAGCATCTTCTAGCACTTGTGCATCAATGTAGGAGTTTGTAGATCATAAGTTGCCCAACATTCCCCTACATTTATAGAAAATTTAAATTTTAATGCACCAGCCCAAAAAAAATAGAAATGCAATATGGTAGAATTATGATTGAGAACATGCTTACCGGCATTGTAATTTTTATTGGTAATGGCTTTTGTGGCAGCCACCTTACCAAACATGCCTTCCTTGTTCTTAAACTTGGGCAATTCTATGTTAAGAACTTTATCTTGCTAGCCAGATTATATGTTGGACAGAGTACACAGCAAGCTCAAATAAAAGTTACCAAACATCTGCATGCATTAGACATTTATACTCGAAGAAGAAAAAATCTACAATCTTTGGCATGCATTACCAGCATCTACAAATCAACAATACCATCATCTACAAATCTACAATACCTGCATCTATTCATAAAATTACCAAAGAGTCTAAATCAGTAAGAAAGAAAAATGCCCTCCATTACACTCAAGCAGCATGGACGGCAAGAGGTCCAATCTTTAGACCACTTGCTCCAGGAGGAGTGTCTTGTTGGTATGTTGTGCTGCTGCAGGAGGTGCTGGCGGTGGTGAGATGATCCAGTCATCGTCCGTCATGGAGGGGCCTCGGTTCATTGCTGCTGGTGGAGGAATAGCGGAAGCGGTGGTCGCGGGAGGAAGGGACTAATAGGAAGGGACAGTGGCGCGGTTGCGGTTCACTACTGCTGCTCTAGGAAAGGCGAGAGTTGTAGAGGCATCAACGAGATCTTCCAAGCATCGGACGCCTTGCTCGTGGCGAAGATGGCGAGGGAGCCAGCGAGATGGCGAGGGAGGAGGTGACTTGGCTATTGGGGAAGAGGAGGGGAAGATTCTAAGGAGGGACAGCACCCACGGTGCTAGACCCGGCAACCGATGGCAAGCAGGGTGGCGGCGGCGGTGTGGATCGGGAACATGGAGGCGGGAGTGCGGATGGGTAATATAGAGGTGGTGTGGACTGTGTACAAGGTCCCAAACCCGATCGGCCTATCGAGAGGCAATATTTTGTGCTTTGCAGCGGAAGGGAGGCCTATTTGAGATTTATGTATAGGGGGCATATCGAATAATCGGAATATTCGCGATAAATCGGTTGTCAGATCGATAAATTGGCCCAAATGATGGACACTGAATATATGGACTTATCTTAGCGGTCACACCTCAAGTAGCGATTAAACGGCCAATAAAACGCTAAATCATCCATTTTTTTGACAGTGCAGCAAGGTAGCAAGTGGATAACATCATATGATCCAACTAGATTAACAAGGCTCGTGATACAACAAGGTCGTGCCATATTAAGAACAAGAGAGATAGAGATTGAACACATAGCTAATGGTACATACCCTCAGCCCCGAGGGTGAACCACTCCCTCCTCGTCATGGCCTCCGCTAGGATGATGAAGATGGCCACAAGAGATTATTTCCCCTCTCCGGAGGATACTCAAAAGGTTCCAGATGGGTTTTATGTCGATACACAGAGTTGCAGCGGTGGAGCGGAAGTTCTCTATTTATTTATGGGGTTTTCGGCATATATGGATTTTCAGCGTTGGAATTACGCCAAATGGAGGAACGTGGGCCCCACAAGCCATCAGGGCGCGACCTAGGGGGGGGTTCTTAGCTTGTGGCCCATAGGTGTCTCCCCTCTCTCCAATATTGCTTATTTCCTCAAAAAAAATATCAAAAGGTTTCGGGCGATTCCCAGAACATACATTTTCGGTACAAAAACAACACCATGGTAATTCTGCTGAAAACAACGTCAGTCCAGGTTAGTTCTAAAAAATCATATAAAGTGCATCAATAGCATTGGAGACGACACAACATACCCAAGCTTAATACCAAAGTATTGTAAACACACGCAAACATGGCATGAGTACTTCATAATTCATCGTTATGTTGGAGACGTATCAGCATCCCCAAGCTTAATACCTACTCGTCCTCCAGTAGGTAAATGATAAAAGAAATAATTTATGAAATGTGAATGGTAGCGTAGTATATAACTTTTTATGAATGATAATTCCAATCACTTTTTCTAGCATCATAACCAGCAATGTTCTCCTAAAAAGCATCATGGTTTAGTAGCAATCAATTCACATGTCATGGTTCAAACAATGCATTCTCTTGAAACTCAACATCATATGTTCTTAGTTGTCAAACAATTTCAATGCATCATCAAATTATCATATAGTCTTCTATGATAGCTAATAACCAAAGTACATTTTTAGAACAAATATCATCCATGAAACACAGAGAAAGATATGGGCTTAATGTTTCGCTTCCCAACATATTTTGTCAACAATAATGTATCATGATCAAATATATTTGGGTGGATATATATGTTTAGATCTTTCCCACCACATGGTCCTTGCCAACTAATAGACCGAGATTGGAATAAGAAGTTCACTCAACATGAAAAGTATAGATTGTCCATTCGCAGAGGGAAGCTGGGATTTGCAGAGGTGACAGAGCTCATTATTTTAAAATAGAGATGGATATGTAATTTTGTTTGGTGTGCCTTTCCAGTCAATGTCACAACAGAGTTTTCAGTATCTTCCATGCTAATCACATTATTGGCGTTTCCCAAACAGAATTCAATTTTTACTCCTCCTCCACCATTCAAACACATTCCATGGCTAGTCATATCCATGAGTGCCCTCCAAACAATCAACTTTCTCGGTGGTGTTCTTGTTTGTTTATTTTTGTATTATCTAGGACTGGGAATCCTTTTTACCAGCCTATCTCGTGCAATGACAAGTGAATAAACACTCATCATGATAATAACTCGCTTACCATGGAAGAGAATGACTGCCCCGTCGCTCCATGAGCCATAGAGGCACACAAAACATATGTTTATTCGAATGTTTATAGGTGGCACATGCAAATTTACATGGAATGGCAGTGAAATACCACATATAGGTAGGTATTGTGGACTCTCATGGAAGAAAGGCTCAAGGATTTGGATGCACAAGTAGTATCTCTACTTAGTATGAAGTTTTGGCTCGCAAAAGGTTCTAAACAACCACCACACGTTGGAGGATTCAAAACAATTTAATTTCTATGCAAATATACCCGAGCATATTTCAACTTTTCTTCCTTGTCCAACTTCAACTATTTCATCAAGTTCGAAAATAATTAATGGGTATTCACAATCATAAAAGATGTCCAAGATAATATATTTCTATGGGAAGTGCTCTTTCTTATACTAATCGTTCATGAATTGCTCATATGACCAATATAGTGATTGTCAAACTTCGGTAGATTTTACTTTCTAAACTAAATGTGAAACTAAAAAAATACATAAAGAACATTGATAACTTCATATTTATGATATTTCATTCATTCACAATTTACTCTTAGGATATAAGTGAAGCACGCAAACTACTCTCAAAAAATATAAGTGAAGATCAAATAGTACTCAAACAATTAAGTAGCTATGTGAGGACTCTCTCTCAATAAATATTTCCAGATCTGAAATTTTATTTCACACAACAAATAATACAAAAATGCACTCCGGGAATGGCACATATCACGTGGATAGATAAAAAACTTGGGATCAACATAAGCTAACCGATAGTCGTTGATGAAGAGAGGTGGGATGCATAGCATCCCCAAGCTTAAAAACTTGGGATGCCTTGGGCATTTGCAAGCTAGAGCTTTTCTATCTCATTCAATCCTCTCATATCCCTGTTTAACGTATCTTAAAAACTTCATCCACACAAAACTTGAAAAGAACTCGTGGGATCGGTTAGTGCACGTAAGAATAAATCAACTCTTTAAGTACTTATAAGACATGTTGTATGATAATTTTGAAACATTATATACCTTTTACAATCATTTCCACAATTTATTTCTACCAATATAGGCTATGTAAACTATAGGATAAGTAGATAACAAAACTATGATAGCAATCTGTCTATACATGACAACATGTAGTAATTAATTCCAAAAGTGTACCTTTGAAACCAAGAAAGTCTGAACAACTAGGACATGATAAATAATTTGTATGACAGTACAATGTAAAAATACCAGAAACTTTCCAAGTTCCAGTAAAATATCACAATTCAAATACTGAGCACAAGTTTCTACTTTTGTACATCACACATCACACATGTAATTCAAGTAAAGCACAAGTTCCAGTAAAGGAAATTATTGGAACTATTATTGAAAAACAATATTACAAATAACATATAACAAAGAACTACAAAATAAAATGTTGCTCCAAGCAAAACAAATATAATGTGACTAATAAACATATAGCTCCAAGTAAGATATACCGATAATGGTAGAGACGAAAGAGGCGATGTCTTCCGAGGCATCCCCAAGCTTAGATTCTTCAGTATTACTCGGATATTACCAAGCTTAGGTTCTTTATGATACTTATTCACCTCATACCGGTATCTGACCCAAAACTTGAAAACTTCAATCAGACAAAATTTAACGGAACTTCGTGAGATGGCTTAGTGTAATAAGGTTAGATTATTAACTTAGGTACTGTCATGAGAAGATTCATAATTGTACTCACATGATACCTACTGTATTATATCATTCCCATAATTTATATCACCAAATATAAGCTATGGATACACTAAAATAAGCAAACTATGCATGCAAAACTGAATCTGTCAAAACAGAACAGTTTGTGAAGATCTCAATGGACACCATACTGCCCTAACTCTAAACAGTCTGAAAAAGTAGGAAATCAGTGGTAATTTTCATATAAAAACTGTGTAAAAAATTCAGTTTTTTTGGGAAAGCACTAAAATCACATAATTCATATACTCGACACAAAAGTTTGTGTTTTTTCACAAAATCAAACAAACAAGTATCCACACTATCCCAAAAGCTTTACTTGGGACTTTGTTGAAATAAAAGCTATAAAACATGGTTACCAAAGTAGGTTAATCATGTGAACACACAAAAACATAAAGTAAAAGTGTTGGGTTATCTCCCAGCAAACACTTTTCTTTAATTCCTTTTAGCTAGGCATGATGATTTCAGTGATGCTCGTATAGAAAGTAGTAACCGAGGCATGCTAGAGAGCATCATGAATCACATTACAAGAACATTTAAGTCTAATCCACTTCCTATGCATAGGGATTTTCAAAAAAACAATCTATTTTAGAAATAATCAACTTGCATAGGAAGGCAAAACAAGCATGACTTCAAAACTTTGTACACATAGGGGGGACTTGATATTATTGCAATTCCTACAAGAATATGGTCCTCCCTCATAATAATTTTCAGTAGCATCCTGAAGGAATTAAACAGTAGAACTATCACATAAAACATTCTTTTCATGATGCACAAGCATATAATTTTCATTACTACCCAAATAAGCATAATTCTTATCATTCATAGTGGTGGGATCAAACTAAACAAAATAACTATGATGATATACTTGATTGATATAATCGACGTGAAATTTAAAATCATGATGACAAGTTTCATGGTTATCCTTATTCTTTATCGCATAAATTTCATGACAATAATCATCACAGATAGGAGGCATGATTCCATCATAATAAATTTCTCATCAAAACTTGGGGGACTTAAAATCATAATTATAAGAAACTAAAATATTTAATTGCAAGATCTAAAGATATACCTTCAAGCAGTCACCTTCCCGGCAACGGCGTGAGAAAAGAGCTTGATGTCTACTACACAACTTTATTCTTGTAGACTATGTTGGGCCTCTAAGTCCAGAGTTTTGTAGGACAGTAGCAATATTCCCTCAAGTAGATGACCTAAGGTTTATCAATCCGTGGGAGGTGTAGGATGAAGATGGTCTCTCTCAAGCAACCCTGCAATCAAATACAAAACAACTCTCGTGTCCCCAACAGAACCAATATAATGGCAATTTGTATAGGTTCACTAGTTCGGCGAAGAGATGGTGATAAAAGTGTAGTATGGATAGTAGATATAGGATTTTGTAATATGACAATATAAAAACAGCAAGGTAGTAAGAACAAAACAACGAGCAAAACGTTGGATAAATGCTTGGTAATAAGGCCTAGGGTTCATAGATTCACTAGTTCAATGTTTAAAAAATGCTAACATAATAGAATCATATGATCATCCCTCAACATGCAACAAAGAATCACTCGAAAGTTCTGATCTAGAAGAGAACAATAAGATGAAATTGGTGTAGGTAGTAGAACCACATCAAAGTTATTCTTTCTAATCAATCTTCTAAGCTATTCCTGCCCTAGAGTTCGTACTAGAATAACACCCGATACAAATCAATCAACCCTAATGTCACCTAGATACTCCAATGTCACCTTAGGTATTTCTGGGCTAGTTATACGACAGGCATCAAATAATTTCAGATCTATCAAATTCAATCCAACACAAAGAACTTCAAGGAGCATCCCAAGATTTCTATCGAAGAACATAATAAGAAAACGTGCAATCAATCCCAACGTTTATATCCCCAAGGTCACCGGAACCCGCAAGTTGGTGCCATAACATATATCAAATGAATCACTTGAATACCCGAATGCACGATGGGTATTCGTGTGCATGACATATATCATGTGTTCTCAAACCAAAATATCCAATCCAACACAATGAGATATTAAAGGGGAAGATTCAATTCATCACAACAAGGTAGCAAGGGAATAACATCGTATGACCCAACTAGATTAACAAGGCTCGTGATACATCAAGATCGTGCCATATATCAAGAACTCGACAGAGAGAGAGAGATTGAACACATAGCTACTGGTACATGCCCTCAGTTCCTAGGGTGAACTACTCCCTCCTTGTCATGGCCTCCGTCTAGAAGATGAAAATGGCCACTAGAGATGATTTCCCCTCTCCGGCATGGTGTTGGAAAGGCTCCAGATGGGTTTTTTGTTGATACAAAGAGTTGTAGCGGCAGAGCAGAAGTTCTCTCTTTATTTATTGCTTTTCTAGTATATATATATATATATATATATATATATATGATTTTTCAGCGTTGGAATCATGCCAAACAGAGCCATGTGGGCCTCACATGCGACCAGGGCGTGGCCTGCGGGTGGTGGTGGGGGGTGCTCCATGTTTGCTTGTGGCCCACAAGTGGCTCTCCTCGGATGGTTGTTCTCTCCAATATTGCTTATTTCCTCCACAAAAAAATGTAAAAAAGATTCGAGTGATTCCAAGAATTTTCATTTTCTACACGAAAACAACACCATGGTAATTCTACTGAAAATAACACTGGTACAAGTTATTTCTAAATAAATCATATAAAGTGCACCAAAACCATATAAAAGTATTTTAAACATAGGCAAACATGACATGAATACTTCATAAATTATCGATTGTTGGTGATGTATCATAGATCGACTCTATAATCATCATACACTCATCAATATAATCGAGCATGATGTAGGGTCTTACCTCTTTGAGAGGGCCCGAACCCAGGTAAATACTATCCTATGTTTCCTATTACCCATCGACCCAAGATCTACAGCTCAGGACCCCTTACCCGAGATCTGCCAGTTTTGACACCGGTATTTGTGCTTTTATTGAGAGCTCCACTATGTGATTGCCAAAGGATCGATGGCTTGCTTAGTCATCAGTGATAGAATCCACATCGGAGATACCATCATCCACGAACAAATCTTCACGTTCGACAACATTATCCTATATGCCGATGCGGCTCGTCACCCTAACCATATCCTTGGCTTCGCCCAAGAGCAGCAGATCAAGTTTGGCAACCTCGAGTATGTGATACATCTCCAACATATTGTAATTTATGAAGTATTCATGCCATTTCCGCCTATATTTACAAAAGTTTTATATGGTTTTGATGCACTTTATATGATTTATTTAGAACTAACTCGGACGGACCCTATTTTAAGCAGAATTACCATGGTGTTATTTTTCTGTAGAAAATGAAAGTTCATGGAATCGCCCAATTTTTTATATATTTTTTTGGAGGAAATAAGAAATATTGGAGCGAACAACCACTAGAGGGGAGCCACCTGTGGGCCATAAGCCAACAGGGCGCGACCCTGCTAAGTCGCGCCCTGATGGATTTTGGGGCCCACATGGCTCCGTTTGGCCTGATTCCATCGTTGAAAAATCCTATTGTCAGTGTAGAAAAACAGGGGTATTTTATTTCCCCCGACTTGTCTACGATCAACGAGCCACTGGCCTCACAACCTAGGGCTATCAGGGGATGCTACTACTCCATCGAGGCCCGGCGAGGGCCAAAGAAGACACTCTACGAGAAGTTAAGGAGCACATGAAGAAGACCAAGGCTCTGGCAGACGCGACCCCCAATGGACGTCGACGCCGACAAGACCAGCCAAAGATGTGCCAAGAACCCCTAGCACCTGCCTGGGGCGAAGGCGCAATCGTCCTCACCAAGACCCGGCAAGGCGCCTCCCTGACAGGCGTGAGCCACCCTGCCATGGCTCCACCTCATTGCGACACCGGTCATTTGCCGATGAGGTGTCGAGTCCCCAGACGACTAGGTGGCTCTCGCTAGCTATGAGGCGCAGTGCCGGAAGACAGGTTGCAACCTGTTGACACCTCTCCAGAAGCGTGTCAATACCCCAAGCCATGGCAAGCTCATAGGTGGTAGAGTCCTGCCTGGAACGCACCCCCACTTGCCACCTAGGGCCGCATTTATGGCGTTGTGTCATAAGTACCATAGTTAGGTATGATAGCACTATTAGCTATCTAATCATGTTAGTTGCCACTGTGAGCAATAAAAGGAGGCCTGAGGCAACCGAGCCGGTGATTCGGATCTTTCGGTATTCCAGCACTTAGAGATTCATCACTTGGTAGATTAGGTCCTTGTGAGAATAGAGCCAAGTGTAAGTGTATGCGCATGCTAGATCTCGCTGGCAACCCTTGTCGGGGTATAGCTCTGTGCAAACTTCATCTTCCCCAATCAATCCACCAAAGCTAGAGTAGGGTTTTACGCTTCACGGCGGTCCGACCATGGGTAAAACCCCCAAGTATCATAATCGTGTTGTTTCGTAGTCTCTACTATTTGTGCGATACGACCTCCCCACCAAACCACAAGCGACCCGAAGGTCACATAGGTGACCTTATGCACACCCGCACCAACATCTTTGGCACGACAGGTAGGGGGCCTTCGTTCGGACAAACCCGAGATTGCGGCGTGCTGTGTCGATCTTCATCAGCATTCCCTCCTCCTGAGGAATCGAGGAAGAAGCAGACCAGATGAGGATGCCATCCTTATCACCATAATGCCTACCTAAACTGAGGGGGGGTGCGACTGTGATTAAAGGGGCAAGGAAGAAGGAAATGGACCACACCGACATCCTTCCCCTTTCCTCCGTCCTCACCTGTGGCCGGTCTCAGTCAATGTGGAGCCGCCGATGTCGACGATCTCCTGTACGGCTAGGTCCTTCATTTACCCTACATCGATAAATCTCAGGCCAAACGCTCGAGCGGATCCTTTGGTCGGTGACCCAAGCGAACGGGCCACATCGAGGCCCCATTACCCAACGTGTCCCGTGTTGAGGTAGTTATGGGGCATGTCGGTGTTCTGGGAATGGGTTACCCAGACCTGCCTGCCGGCAGCCCAGGGCTGGCCCACTTCATCAATAGAAGATCGACTGGAACAACACAAACAGGGACAAGGCCCTCGCGAGGGTCCAAGCCTCATGGGGAAGAGTGACCTCAAGACCCGCAGGGGACATCGTCAGGACCCCTCTGGAGCGGCGGATATTTCGAGGCAAGGTCGGGCCTCATGAGTCAAGGGTGACGCTAGGGAAGGACAGGCGAGCAGTAGATGGCAGGATGGGACAGTTTCCCCTTTAGTGCAATGGAGGTAGGAGCGTAAATGGGTTCCAAAGGCATCTTCCAAAGTTTTCCCTTCCACTTCAACAAGACCATGGCTGCCCACAGGCAGGACAAGCGTCATCCCTACGGCCACCTCGGTGGCGCTGGCAGCTACTTTGTAGGTGAAGACCAGTTTTGACAGGGGAAGCATGTGCCCTTGTCCCCCACCTTAACTAGTCATTGTGGGATCCCTTCTCGCGAACGATAAGGGAAGAGGACCCGAGCCTCCACTATAAATGGAGAGGGTAGGATACTTGAGAAAGGGGACACACCGACCGAGGAGAGTTCATTCCAACCTAGGGCAATACACCTAGCCACTTGGCCTCCGGAGGATCAAGAGCACTGTACAAGTTCATCCACCAACCTCCGTGAGAGGCAATCCACCAAAAGAAGGAGCAGTGTTTTACGCTTCGTAGCGGTCTGAACCTGGGTAAACTGTTGTGTTTTGTGTTCCCCTCACCACCGAGTGAGTCCTGCACCGTTTCCATCGAGTAGCGGGCTAGTTAAGGTCGAGATACGAGAAATCGGAGTACACGCCCCTGTGTTCGAATCCTTAGGGTTTTGCGCAGCCCAAAATCCGACGTTTGGCACGCCGGGTAGGGGGTGTGTGAAGGTCTTCTCCTAGCTCCCTGCTTCCCAGGCCGCTGCACCGATGGCCGACGACCAACCAGCTTCTCCAAGCCTCGTCGAGCTGGTCTCCGACCGCCACATCACAGCGGCTGGAAGTGTGCATGCCGGCGTCGCGGTACTAGGGGGCTTGTACCAGTTCGACAACATTGTCTCCACCGTGGCGGCCACCCATGCCACCCAGGCGCATGGCGGCTGGGCGGTCGCCCAGGCACCTCCAGTGCGCCACATCAACTTGGGAGACCTCAGCGCACACGATGCGTTGCGGAAGGCAAGAGAGATGCTCTACCAACGACCGACGCGAGGGGGCTTCGACGCTTGTGCGGACCACATCATGGAGCTGATCGTCATCGCCTAGAAGACCATCCTACCCGGTGCGTCCTCAAGGCCACATGCGTCGGGCGCCGGGGGCTCGCTCCGTGTGCCCGTCCCTGGGCCTGCAAGCTTCGGGGCCCTGCCCGCTCTGGGCGGGGCCGAGAGAGATGTGCTGCCCTCCACCTTCTCCAGAACCCAGCGACCGACCCCGAGGCGCACCATGCCGACAACCACAAGGGACGCGAAGAGAACGGCGGGACGACCGACGCACATGCTGGCACGCATCACCAAGACCAAGTGGGCCCTCGACAACCCGGGGCGGCTAGACAGGAGCGCTCCCTCCGACGCAGCCAGTAGAGGGCGGAAGCGGTGGCGCAGACGAACTACGACAACTAATATATGAAAGGATACCAAGGAGGGAGTCAGCAACGGGCGGCGCCGGGACCAGCCAACGGTGGCAACATGAAGAAGCGACTTCGCGCGGAGGCCTTTCGCAGGAAGAACTCCGAGCAATACGGTCGGGGAGACCCCCCTCCACCACCAAGGGGGACCGCAACCGTCGCAGTGCTGACCGGCCACTGGTGACGGTTGAGTGCCTACATGGAGCCACACGTGCCGGAGTATGTGGCACTACCTGACCCTCCCGATGAGGAAGAGCTTCAGGAGGCCCCCCGGGCGCCTATCCTCCTCAGGAGTGAGGAACGTTTGGGGCCCCTCCTTGAGCCGGGCCTAAGAGGCACAGCCAGGGAGGCGCCCTCAAGCCGCAGGGCGTGGCGCCAGCCGCCTTCCCCACGGAAGAACTACGTAAGGCCAAACCTACGGGCCTGAGGAGGATGATTCGAATGCCGCCATGAGACGCAAGTGGCACGAATCACCCGCGACGACCATGATGCAGGTGTGGGCGTCGAGGGCCAGGCCTCACGAGGCCCTCTTCAGGCGCAAGGGAGCTATTCGAGGTAATTTTTTGGATTTACTGCCTTCAGAAGTGTCTGCTGATTGCAGGGACTTCAACTATTTGGGGCATACTTCTGCATGTCGTACCATTTGCGCAATCTTTTACAATTTCCATTGCGTCCACTTGCCGATCTGACACACTGCCTTGCTTGCATCTTTTGGTGATCCACCTCCCTCGCTCGGGGGCACCGGCCACTATGCATCACCCCAATGCGAGGATCAGGGAAGCCCCACGGCTCCTCAAGATCACAATCGACAGGATAATATCAGAGTCGCTCGAGCGTCAAGGGGGGCTCTGAGCATCGTGCCGCAGGGGCCTTACCGGTCACAAGGCCACCTGCCGCCCTTGATATCGTCCTCGGTGATCCGGTCCTTATCGGGGGTGGCAAGGCCTGACACGGTAGCTGAGACCGTTCATTCGGTCACAAGCAGCGGTGGTTGGGAAATGTGCGGGACCGGCTCCTGGTGACACAAAGCTGCTTGAACATCAAAAGATGGCTCCGGAGCATGATGCTTCACGGGCCTTACCGGTCGCAAAGGCCACCTGCCGCCCTCCACAACGTCCTACATCCATCCACTCGGTCCCATGCAAGGGCGGTCAGGAAATGCGCGGGACTGGATCCTAGGAACGTAGAGCCGCTCGAACATTAGAAGGCGGCTCCTGAGCATCGCACCTTAGGAACCTTACCGGTCACAAGGCCACCTGCCGCCCTTAACAACGTCCTTGGTGATCCAGTCGTTGTCAGGGGAGGCATGGCCTGACCCCGTAAGTACATCTGTTCAATCGGGCCCATGCAACGGCCGTCGGGAAATGTGCATGACTGTTACCTATCAAGGTAGAGTCATAGAAACTCACTTAATTGGCCTCCCGAGAAGGAGCACGCAAGACCTGCGTCGACCCGTCGCACCTCTGCATCGTCCTTCAATCCTTCTAAACCTACTTCATCCCGTGACACTCTCACGTAATAACGAGCCGAGTCTGTATACGCCTAGGACCCCCCGAGGACGCGGAAGGGGTCCACCCCACGCCTAGTGGAAGACCCATGCTCTGCGCTGGGTACAGATGCAGGATATCAACACACTCCACCAGTGACTCCTGAAGCTCAGGCCCCAATGCCTCGGGGGTAGGGACACTCGCGAGGCCAAAGGGTCCTCGCGACCTCCCATATACACCCCCACTGTGACACTATAATGTGCCGAGGTTGTACACGCCCAGGGCCCCTCGAGGACGCGGAAGGGGTCCATCCCACGCCTAGTGGCAGCCCTATGCTCCGTGTTGGGGAGAAGATGAAGGCAATGAGCATGGTCCGCTAATGGCCATGCACGGAGCTAGCAAGGAAACCCATATTGTCCGCCAATGACTATGCCAGCTTTAATGCGGGACACGACACTTGCTTCTTTTCTCTTGGATTCGAACTATCTTCTGCTGAGTTTGAACTGGTCGATTTCAAAAGTTGGTTATTCCAGTCTCAATGCCCGACGTTTGAAAAATGAAAAGGGGGGAAACTTTTCGTGGCATTTCTTATTTCACTCGCTTTGAAACCTCCAATACGGAGGACGAGTTTGGAGATAACCTCTCCGCTGCCCCTAGGAGTCAAGGAGCATGAAGGCAAGTACTTGCCACCCTAGGGGAAACATTTTTTAGTAGTCAACCCCCCCCCCCACGGGGGGGGGGGGGGGGGTCCGGACCGAAACTTGATACCACCACAAAGAGTCTCGGGGGGGGGGGGGCTCAGGGCCCCCTGGGCGATGACCAAAGGGACAAAGTGCGGAATCGCTCGGGCGCCAGAAATGGGGTTCCTGGGCACGCCTCAGGATCCTTACCGGCCGTTGGGGATGAGTCCTGACGACACAGAGCGGCTTGAGTGTCAAGGGGGCTCCTGAGCAATGCACCTCAGGAGCCTTACTGGTATCAAAGCCACTCGGCCCCCAGGGCGCCGAGGCTTTGCCCCGTCAGGATCAGCCTTGGTAAAGGGTTGTGCCTCAGGGCGGCAGGGAAATGTGCGGGACCAGGACCTACACACATAAAGTGCTGAAAGGGTCTTCACCTCGTCCCACATATGAAACACGAACTGCGTAGGAGGAACTATGCAAGGAACTGAAACAAACACATGAGGGCCTAAGATTTCGACGGCAGCAAGGAGCGAGTCCAACGCCCAAGCACGCGGCGGCACGAGAGGTGCCTCGGGAGGGCAGGACTTCCAGAAGGTCGCGCTTCCCCAATTCTCCCAAGCCATGGCAGGTGGAGCGATGGACCCTAAGCTTTGCAGCCCAGCCGCAACAACCACCAACATGCAAGCCATCAGCTTAGGAGCAAAAAGAAAAGAGGAGAACAACAAAGGCAATAACGACAAAAGCTTAACGCCCTGCAGGGCAGAGTTCTTGATCCACTATTACAGGAGTAGGCACACAGAAGCTTGGGGCACTAAGGGGATGGGCTGTTGAAGTCACCCATGGCGCCAGCTGGCCCGGCGTCAGCACCACACTCCTCGCTCAAGGCGAGTACCTGGACGTACCGCCCCACCAGGGCGTCCACATGCGGGCGGACCTCGTCCCGGAGAAGACGGTGGGACTCAATAGGCGCCAGTTTGACGACGCGCCGGAGGTCGAGCTCCGGAGAAAGGCGGTGCAAGTTCGAGAAGCCGAGCGCCAGGTCAAGGCCCAAAAGCTCATGCGAGCTGGACTCCTCCACGTGGTGGACGCCAACCTCTAGCGCGTCCACGACCTCCTGGAAGAAGACGAGGTACCCCCGTTGCTCCTCACATTAGGCAGCGCCGGGGCCTCCCCGAAAAACCGACGTGTCATGGTGGTCGCCCGGTCGGCGATGTGCGTGAATTGCAATGCGTGCTGGTATGCCATTAGCCTGGCGTAGGACGCCTGGTCCTGAGCGTCTTGCACGATGTCTGCTGCCTCCTGGACCTGCTGCTGCAACAACGCTAGCTCCGCCTTGGCCTTTGCCTCACCTTGGCGGGAGGCACGGAGGATGGCCTCAGTGCTCTAAAGTCGGCCCCTAATATCCTCCACCTCCTCTTGGAGCTCGCCGAGCTTTGGCTTCTTGAAGGAGGGTGCACTGAAGAAGAAGGAAGATCAAACCCAGGACAATAGAAGAAGAAGCAAGCAAAGGAGGCGAATGAAGGACTTACTCATCAGCCATAGCCCAGCGGTGGCGGACGTGCTAAGGCCCTAAGGGCCCTCCGCTGTTCCCTCTGGGGGCGTACAAAGGCGTAGGATGCACCGCACGCTTCCCCCAGCCAGAACCATCTCCAAGGGACGCAATGAAGATGAAGGGTGAAGGAGACAAGATGTTTTCTCGCGACAGACGGATGAAGCAGAGAAGAAGCTCGAGGTTGCGGTGCACCCCCAGAGAGGGCTGGGTGAATTTATAGGCGAGCCCTAGCCACCAACCGTCACGAGAGCGTGGTCGTCGCACACCCCACGAGGGCCGCAAGGTGGGCCGACAGAAGGGCTGCTGCCCATGTCGCCTCACTTATCCACCGATCGGTCACATCCGCGAGGGCCGTTTGGTGTGGTCAGGCGACACCCATGTCATTCAATGAGCAACATGATGGCCTGCGCGACCCTCGGGGATCGCATTCTCGTGGCCTGGCACCACCCCGGTGCCTCTAGGAGCGAGAGCGTCGCCGTGGAGCTACGGGACATGTGGATCGCCTTACCCGCAGGCAAATGGAGCCCGCGACGCTTTGAACATGACTCCATTCCAGGCACTCTGTGGTTTTCCCCCACCTATGGTGGCTGAGTTTGTTCTTCCTGACTCTATATCTGTGGATGTTGTTGATCTTTTGCAAAACAGGGAACTAGCAATGGAGGTCATCAAGCAGAATTTAATCAAGGCACAAGAGAGGATAAAGTGGTTTGCTGACAAGAAGAGGAAAGAGAGGGAATTTGATGTAGGGGACATGGTGTATCTGAAATTGCAACTCTACAGGCATACTTCCCTAAGCCTGCACAGACATTTGAAATTGCATTCTAAATTCTATGGGCCATTTAGAATTCTGCAGAAGGTGGGACAACATGCTTACAGATTACTTCTGCCTGAAGGATGCAAGCTACACCCTACTTTCCATGTAAGCCAGCTTAAAAAGCACATTGGGCAAAAGGTGGTGCCCTCCAAAGACCTGCCTTTAGTGGGGTCTGATGGGATTGTTCTGATGGAGCCTGAAGCTATTCTGGACAGGAAGCTGGTACCACGAGTTCAAGGAGACATATCTATACCTGTGGTTTGTTGGTTGATCAAGTGGCTCAACATTCCAGTGGAGCAAGCCACCTGGGAGGATTCGGATTTCATCCAGAAAGTCTTCCCATCGTTCGCAGCTTGAGGGCAAGCTGCCGCTCAACAAGGGGGTATTGTCAGGCTCGGTTGATCGCCTCCCCTGTTTCCCCTGTGCCGGTTTGGCTGTGAAGTGTAGATGGACGACCCAACGGCTGTGGTCGAAAGATACCGCTTCAGGCGGGAGTCACCCTGCGACGTTGATCCAGCATCCGACGGCCACTCGAGCTGTCCGTGTCGCTGTACCGATTCCGACAGGAGCTCATTTAATTCAGCTGTTTAATCTAGCTTTTCCTTTCCTTTGTTGGCCTATATAAGCCACGCCTTCCAGCCCTAAGAGGCATGTAATGAATGTTTGGGTAGAACCCTAGGCCGCCGGCGGCGTGCCACACTCAGTTTCCCCTTTGGCCAAGCAATTTAATCCTCTCCGATCAGCCCGTTTTGTCTGAATTGCGCACTAGAACTGCTAGGATCATCTCGTAAGGTACTCTGATCCTGACATGATCATATATGCAGATCTGCGTGGTTGGCTTTAGTGCACCGCCGATTTGATGTCGTGCTTGTCTCGCACATGCCCTCTCGATAGGGATCGAGAAGGACAGGTCCACTGCCGCCGCCATGGGTTTTGTCGACGATCCCAAAGGTCAGTACCCTCGCTTCTCCCGGAACCGCATCAGTGTTGCTTCGGCTCTGTTTTTTTATTCTTCTGCTTCGGTATTAGCTGTCGGGGGATTACCATGGTACGTAGGTTGTTTTTTGCTCTTCTACATATTGGATTTCATTCGTGGGAAATAGAATGGTCACTGGTAGCGTGTTTGTGTGTCTGCACGTGTGGACCTGTGTGTTCGTGCCTGCGTGCGACTGTGTGCTTGATTGGCTTTGGGGTGGCACTTTGAGTGCGTGTGTGAGCTGTTTTGTATGTGTTTGATGGATAATAGCATTGTTTTACTGAGTCGTTGACCCTGAAAATCTTTTGCTCTTGCAGATCAGCAGCACCTGGAGAACAGCATTCTCAGCCGCCGCCGAACTTGATGTAAACTTGGCCTTCGATGATTGTATAGGGACCACTGTTATTATCGGTGGACTTGATGTGGCCGTGTTAGGAGCTCTCTGCAATGTTGTTACTGTCATGGTTCTGAATTTAGGTGCCACTCCTCTCGAGCTAAGTTAAGCACGCGCAGTCAGCATTAAATACAGTAAATCAAGTTCCATTTTCTGAATCCTTATATAAGAAGAATTGTTGGTTCTATGTCGATCTTTGTATCTAGAAATAATTGTTGGTTCTATGTCAAGCTTTAATCATATGGACGGATGTTGGTTCTATGTCAAGCTTTTATTATATGGACGGCTGTTGGTTCTATGTCAAGCTTTAATTATATGAACAGTTATTGGTTCCATGCCAAGCTTTATATATAGGAAAGTTATTGGTCTGCTGTCATGCCGAAATATACAGATTTAAGCTCTATACCACTAAACTATGTTATTTTACTTAAATACCACTCAAACTTTGTTCTGTCATTTTCATGCACTTGAGGCCAAATTCTCTTTTCTGTGCTACCCTTTACCCCTTTTTTAAAAAAATGGCATTCATTTACCTTATATGTAAAAGTGAGGATGTACATGACTCCAAATAGCTCAAGCTGTGTTCATAAGTCATAAGAGGGCAGATTTGTGTACTCAATTACTTGTTTTGAGTTTGGTAGTCTCGGGCCCCTTGTTCATAGGACTTACTTTTATCATTAGAGTGCATAATACTATCCAACACAAGGCTCGTCATGTTTACTCTACTGAATGTTTATAACATTTTCAGCTTGTAAGTCCGCAACATATATAATTCATGTACCTCCTTCCTGTCAACTATGTGTAAATATGTTTACTTCACTCTATCTAATAATCGTGCATAATAATGTCCTGCATGCAGGGGTGGTTGGGAGACTTTTGAGAATAAGAAGAAATCAGGCCAAGCTTGGAATGCCCAATGGATCTTCGTGTTCTTCAGGAAACAATTGGGCTCAACCTTCTGATCGTCGGTCCTATAGGTTGTTGAAGATAACACCTAGCTCATGTGTCTCTACATATTGTTGATGTACACTGCTTGTATCTGATGCTTACTTACCATCCCTGAGTCCATCTCTTATAGATTGTATGATGCTCCTCCGATTTATGTTTTGATGATGTTTACGATTAAGAATGGTTTGACATATTTGTTAGCTCTCGGTACCATGATTTTTATAATTAGTTAGATGATATTTGTTCATAATGCATGCTTATTTTAGCTCTTTTAGTTCATTTTTATCTAATATCACTTGAATATCTTTGTTAGAATAAACCTAACTGTTATGTATGTACATGAATATAGTGTATCTGAAGCTAGTTGTATATGTTGTGCAAATCTATAGAGCTACTAGTCGTGTTTGGTATTTTAGTATTTTTTATGTTGTATCTATTTTTATGCTATTAATTGTGTACCTGTAGCTAGTTGTATGTAGTGCAATTATGTACATGAACATAGTGTTACTTTTTTGCATTGTTTGAACATTTTTTGCTATTGTATAGTTTCTCACGCATGATCATTCTACTACCAGGTGAATGTGCTTTTCAAAAGTTGGAGGAGGACAATAAGGACTACTGTTATTTATTATAATCTAAATTTATACTTATATTTTATTTGTTGTAGAATAGTTTTGCTTGGCACTTATTGGTTCTTGCGATGTAAATACACTGCTGGAATGAATGTTTGTAATGTTATATTTTTCGCTCCTATAATTTTTCATGTTACTTTGGAAATGTATCGAAGCCGAATATAGATTGTGGTGTGATGTATAGTAATGTCAACGGCCTAGAAAATCAGGCTGGATCAATTATTTCGGCGTATCTTAAACTATATTCGATTGTTGTTTATGATGGAAAAAACGTGATAAGTCAAAGGCCAATCTAATAAATGACCCAAGAAAATACTACACCAAAAAGAAATATGCTGTTAAAAGGCCATTACACACAAATTAAAAAGACCATGACCCAACAATTAAAAAGGCTAAAATGTTGGGCCTGGCCCATTTAGCTGACCAAAATTAATAGGAAAAAATATAAAAAGGCTGAATTAATGGGTTCAGCCCATCTAAATCACCGAACTGGACCGGGCTGATTCTAATCTACAACCAATTCATTTGGTCAAAATTTTGCCACGTCAGCTTGCCACGTTGGATATGATGTGGCTTTGGCAAAGAACCAACGACCAAAATAATTGCACTGCTTTCGTTTGGTCGTAAAATCCTACGACCAATCCAGCAAAAAGGTCGTTATAGTTCATTAGAGACCCTCTGCTTTTGACCGTCTGTTTTTGGTCGTAAAAAGGTCGCAAATGGAAATCAGTGACCATTCGGTGACCAATATTGAAGGTCGTTAGTTGACATATTTCTTGTAGTGAAGCATAACTCCTACGGGTTGCGTGTGGTTAAGCATGGTATAGTCAGTGCCTTCACTGTCTGCCGTCCGTCAAAGTGGATCATTGGTACATCTTGTCTCGCTGGTCTTCAGTTGTCGAGAAAGGTGATAGAGAGAGAGGGAGAGTAGTAGCACAGAGGGGAGTGCCTAAAGGTTCCATAGTGCAAGTGCAATCAAATAAGCATTGAAAAGTCGACTCAAACAAGTGCCAAAATCTTTTCGAACATCAAGATAAGACAGGTGATCTAACAGCATGCTTATTACTCAAGCAAAAGTGCGACTTATATCAAAGCAGAAACAAAAAAACAAACAACACACAACATGGTCCCTCCGAACCATTTCACACACTTGACTTCACATAGGGGATTTACAACTCATCCTACCCTAGGGTTGTCGGACTCGACAGTCGTGCTGGCTTCGTGCTCCGGAGAGGAGTCCGCTAAGTCTTTTGGACCTTCTCATGGTGTTGTCACACCTCTTGTTGTTGCTTGCCGAAGCAACTCGGTTGAGTTGTAAAGAACTCTTGATGTCTTCTCGTCTGGGGAGTTGCTGACGAAGGTGGTCCTTCATGGCTATCATTGACAGGGTCTTCCTTGTTTTAATAATCTTGTCATTGTCTTCTTGTCTTCCGAGGCTTCGAGGGTTCCAAGTGGACAACTTTATGCATTGATATTTGCAAGACATGATAGAGTTCTGACCTGTCAGTCATACTAATTGCGATATCGACACCTAGAGCGGGGAATGAAGAGAACCTATTTCCTGGTTACTAGGGTCAGGCGGACCAAATGGCGAGGTTCTCATCCACCGGTGGTGGTCGACACAATCCTTATTGTTGACAGGGTCGCTCTATTACTGATGCAGACCATGGCTTGCATATATTACGTCTAGATTATCATAGCTGAAAGTGGCAACACTCTCGAACATTGCCGAGGGTGTCGCCATCTTCTAAGCCACAATGTCCTTGTTCCTCTTGGAAGTACTTTGGTTGGTGTCGTGTGGTCGTAGAGTTGTCATATTTGTCCTTCAGCATAGGGGTGGTTGCTTGGAATGAGTGCTTGCTTCCAAGTTGCGCAAGAGGATTTTAAGTAATCTCGTGGTGGAGCTACGGGACATGTGGATCGCCTTACCCGCAGGCAAATGGAGCCCGCGACGCTTTGAACATGACTCCATTCCAGGCACTCTGTGGTTTTCCCCCACCTATGGTGGCTGAGTTTGTTCTTCCTGACTCTATATCTGTGGATGTTGTTGATCTTTTGCAAAACAGGGAACTAGCAATGGAGGTCATCAAGCAGAATTTAATCAAGGCACAAGAGAGGATAAAGTGGTTTGCTGACAAGAAGAGGAAAGAGAGGGAATTTGATGTAGGGGACATGGTGTATCTGAAATTGCAACTCTACAGGCATACTTCCCTAAGCCTGCACAGACATTTGAAATTGCATTCTAAATTCTATGGGCCATTTAGAATTCTGCAGAAGGTGGGACAACATGCTTACAGATTACTTCTGCCTGAAGGATGCAAGCTACACCCTACTTTCCATGTAAGCCAGCTTAAAAAGCACATTGGGCAAAAGGTGGTGCCCTCCAAAGACCTGCCTTTAGTGGGGTCTGATGGGATTGTTCTGATGGAGCCTGAAGCTATTCTGGACAGGAAGCTGGTACCACGAGTTCAAGGAGACATATCTATACCTGTGGTTTGTTGGTTGATCAAGTGGCTCAACATTCCAGTGGAGCAAGCCACCTGGGAGGATTCGGATTTCATCCAGAAAGTCTTCCCATCGTTCGCAGCTTGAGGGCAAGCTGCCGCTCAACAAGGGGGTATTGTCAGGCTCGGTTGATCGCCTCCCCTGTTTCCCCTGTGCCGGTTTGGCTGTGAAGTGTAGATGGACGACCCAACGGCTGTGGTCGAAAGATACCGCTTCAGGCGGGAGTCACCCTGCGACGTTGATCCAGCATCCGACGGCCACTCGAGCTGTCCGTGTCGCTGTACCGATTCCGACAGGAGCTCATTTAATTCAGCTGTTTAATCTAGCTTTTCCTTTCCTTTGTTGGCCTATATAAGCCACGCCTTCCAGCCCTAAGAGGCATGTAATGAATGTTTGGGTAGAACCCTAGGCCGCCGGCGGCGTGCCACACTCAGTTTCCCCTTTGGCCAAGCAATTTAATCCTCTCCGATCAGCCCGTTTTGTCTGAATTGCGCACTAGAACTGCTAGGATCATCTCGTAAGGTACTCTGATCCTGACATGATCATATATGCAGATCTGCGTGGTTGGCTTTAGTGCACCGCCGATTTGATGTCGTGCTTGTCTCGCACATGCCCTCTCGATAGGGATCGAGAAGGACAGGTCCACTGCCGCCGCCATGGGTTTTGTCGACGATCCCAAAGGTCAGTACCCTCGCTTCTCCCGGAACCGCATCAGTGTTGCTTCGGCTCTGTTTTTTTATTCTTCTGCTTCGGTATTAGCTGTCGGGGGATTACCATGGTACGTAGGTTGTTTTTTGCTCTACTACATATTGGATTTCATTCGTGGGAAATAGAATGGTCACTGGTAGCGTGTTTGTGTGTCTGCACGTGTGGACCTGTGTGTTCGTGCCTGCGTGCGACTGTGTGCTTGATTGGCTTTGGGGTGTCACTTTGAGTGCGTGTGTGAGCTGTTTTGTATGTGTTTGATGGATAATAGCATTGTTTTACTGAGTCGTTGACCCTGAAAATCTTTTGCTCTTGCAGATCAGCAGCACCTGGAGAACAGCATTCTCAGCCGCCGCCGAACTTGATGTAAACTTGGCCTTCGATGATTGTATAGGGACCACTGTTATTATCGGTGGACTTGATGTGGCCGTGTTAGGAGCTCTCTGCAATGTTGTTACTGTCATGGTTCTGAATTTAGCTGCCACTCCTCTCGAGCTAAGTTAAGCACGCGCAGTCAGCATTAAATACAGTAAATCAAGTTCCATTTTCTGAATCCTTATATAAGAAGAATTGTTGGTTCTATGTCGATCTTTGTATCTAGAAATAATTGTTGGTTCTATGTCAAGCTTTAATCATATGGACGGATGTTGGTTCTATGTCAAGCTTTTATTATATGGACGGCTGTTGGTTCTATGTCAAGCTTTAATTATATGAACAGTTATTGGTTCCATGCCAAGCTTTATATATAGGAAAGTTATTGGTCTGCTGTCATGCCGAAATATACAGATTTAAGCTCTATACCACTAAACTATGTTATTTTACTTAAATACCACTCAAACTTTGTTCTGTCATTTTCATGCACTTGAGGCCAAATTCTCTTTTCTGTGCTACCCTTTACCCCTTTTTTAAACAAATGGCATTCATTTACCTTATATGTAAAAGTGAGGATGTACATGACTCCAAATAGCTCAAGCTGTGTTCATAAGTCATAAGAGGGCAGATTTGTGTACTCAATTACTTGTTTTGAGTTTGGTAGTCTCGGGCCCCTTGTTCATAGGACTTACTTTTATCATTAGAGTGCATAATACTATCCAACACAAGGCTCGTCATGTTTACTCTACTGAATGTTTATAACATTTTCAGCTTGTAAGTCCGCAACATATATAATTCATGTACCTCCTTCCTGTCAACTATGTGTAAATATGTTTACTTCACTCTATCTAATAATCGTGCATAATAATGTCCTGCATGCAGGGGTGGTTGGGAGACTTTTGAGAATAAGAAGAAATCAGGCCAAGCTTGGAATGCCCAATGGATCTTCGTGTTCTTCAGGAAACAATTGGGCTCAACCTTCTGATCGTCGGTCCTATAGGTTGTTGAAGATAACACCTAGCTCATGTGTCTCTACATATTGTTGATGTACACTGCTTGTATCTGATGCTTACTTACCATCCCTGAGTCCATCTCTTATAGATTGTATGATGCTCCTCCGATTTATGTTTTGATGATGTTTACGATTAAGAATGGTTTGACATATTTGTTAGCTCTCGGTACCATGATTTTTATAATTAGTTAGATGATATTTGTTCATAATGCATGCTTATTTTAGCTCTTTTAGTTCATTTTTATCTAATATCACTTGAATATCTTTGTTAGAATAAACCTAACTGTTATGTATGTACATGAATATAGTGTATCTGAAGCTAGTTGTATATGTTGTGCAAATCTATAGAGCTACTAGTCGTGTTTGGTATTTTAGTATTTTTTATGTTGTATCTATTGTTATGCTATTAATTGTGTACCTGTAGCTAGTTGTATGTAGTGCAATTATGTACATGAACATAGTGTTACTTTTTTGCATTGTTTGAACATTTTTTGCTATTGTATAGTTTCTCACGCATGATCATTCTACTACCAGGTGAATGTGCTTTTCAAAAGTTGGAGGAGGACAATAAGGACTACTGTTATTTATTATAATCTAAATTTATACTTATATTTTATTTGTTGTAGAATAGTTTTGCTTGGCACTTATTGGTTCTTGCGATGTAAATACACTGCTGGAATGAATGTTTGTAATGTTATATTTTTCGCTCCTATAATTTTTCATGTTACTTTGGAAATGTATCGAAGCCGAATATAGATTGTGGTGTGATGTAAAGTAATGTCAACGGCCTAGAAAATCAGGCTGGATCAATTATTTCGGCGTATCTTAAACTATATTCGATTGTTGTTTATGATGGAAAAAACGTGATAAGTCAAAGGCCAATCTAATAAATGACCCAAGAAAATACTACACCAAAAAGAAATATGCTGTTAAAAGGCCATTACACACAAATTAAAAAGACCATGACCCAACAATTAAAAAGGCTAAAATGTTGGGCCTGGCCCATTTAGCTGACCAAAATTAATAGGAAAAAATATAAAAAGGCTGAATTAATGGGTTCAGCCCATCTAAATCACCGAACTGGACCGGGCTGATTCTAATCTACAACCAATTCATTTGGTCAAAATTTTGCCACGTCAGCTTGCCACGTTGGATATGATGTGGCTTTGGCAAAGAACCAACGACCAAAATAATTGCACTGCTTTCGTTTGGTCGTAAAATCCTACGACCAATCCAGCAAAAAGGTCGTTATAGTTCATTAGAGACCCTCTGCTTTTGACCGTCTGTTTTTGGTCGTAAAAAGGTCGCAAATGGAAATCAGTGACCATTCGGTGACCAATATTAAAGGTCGTTAGTTGACATATTTCTTGTAGTGAAGCATAACTCCTACGGGTTGCGTGTGGTTAAGCATGGTATAGTCAGTGCCTTCACTGTCTGCCGTCCGTCAAAGTGGATCATTGGTACATCTTGTCTCGCTGGTCTTCAGTTGTCGAGAAAGGTGATAGAGAGAGAGGGAGAGTAGTAGCACAGAGGGGAGTGCCTAAAGGTTCCATAGTGCAAGTGCAATCAAATAAGCATTGAAAAGTCGACTCAAACAAGTGCCAAAATCTTTTCGAACATCAAGATAAGACAGGTGATCTAACAGCATGCTTATTACTCAAGCAAAAGTGCGAATTATATCAAAGCAGAAACAAAAAAACAAACAACACACAACATGGTCCCTCCGAACCATTTCACACACTTGACTTCACATAGGGGATTTACAACTCATCCTACCCTAGGGTTGTCGGACTCGACAGTCGTGCTGGCTTCGTGCTCCGGAGAGGAGTCCGCTAAGTCTTTTGGACCTTCTCATGGTGTTGTCACACCTCTTGTTGTTGCTTGCCGAAGCAACTCGGTTGAGTTGTAAAGAACTCTTGATGTCTTCTCGTCTGGGGAGTTGCTGACGAAGGTGGTCCTTCATGGCTATCATTGACAGGGTCTTCCTTGTTTTAATAATCTTGTCATTGTCTTCTTGTCTTCCGAGGCTTCGAGGGTTCCAAGTGGACAACTTTATGCATTGATATTTGCAAGACATGATAGAGTTCTGACCTGTCAGTCATACTAATTGCGATATCGACACCTAGAGCGGGGAATGAAGAGAACCTATTTCCTGGTTACTAGGGTCAGGCGGACCAAATGGCGAGGTTCTCATCCACCGGTGGTGGTCGACACAATCCTTATTGTTGACAGGGTCGCTCTATTACTGATGCAGACCATGGCTTGCATATATTACGTCTAGATTATCATAGCTGAAAGTGGCAACACTCTCGAACATTGCCGAGGGTGTCGCCATCTTCTAAGCCACAATGTCCTTGTTCCTCTTGGAAGTACTTTGGTTGGTGTCGTGTGGTCGTAGAGTTGTCATATTTGTCCTTCAGCATAGGGGTGGTTGCTTGGAATGAGTGCTTGCTTCCAAGTTGCGCAAGAGGATTTTAAGTAATCTCGTGGTGAGAGGGCATAAGGGTGCTAGCGACCATTTGCACTTTTCAAAGAGTAGGCGAGGAGTGTCAGAGTAGGCGAGGGTATAACCTTCATTTTCTTTGAAGATTTAGGAGAGGCGAGAAAATATATAGGTTTTGCAAGTACTTATGAAGGGTCTGGAAATCAGTTTTATCCTAATTAACGTCCATGCTAACTAAGGCTTCCTACAGTCAGGATGGCTCTGATACCAGCTCTGTGGGGACCCCGACTTAAGTGTCGAGATCGCCAAATGAACGTGCTCAGTGATTCCAGAGATAAATGCTCACCGAACACACAGATACTGACTATTAAGAGTCTTACTTCAATACATACTATTTGATACAATAGTTGACCTTTGCGGTCAAGTCTTACATATATAAGGCCTTGAGGGCCAACACACCAAACTGGACCAATAGCGGGAATATTGGTCGAAAGCGTGAACCCATGCCATCAGCCTTAACCTACATGCATTCTGACTGGGAAGCGTCCTAGATCACAAGAACGTCACCGAGTTACTCTTCACCATATCATGTTCTTTCATAGCTGGTCAATGAAATAACCAGTGGCAAGCCAATGAGTATTTTTGATTGTACTCGCAAACAGCCCATGATATGAACAATGCAAGTGAAGGATAACAATAATATGCTTCTTTGGTGGATATCTCTTGGTGGTAAATAAACATGGTCACATGTATGCATCATAAGTTAAGAGCTACTTTTGAAGAACAAGTTACAGATATCAATATATCTGTCGAGGGCTGAACCATCCGGGTTCACCCTATATGCCAAGTAACCGAACTTGGTCATATCATTACTTTCATAATAACTCCTTTTTATCACAACTCACACACACTTGGTTTATGCGGAAACGACCGGACGTAGTTTAAGCAACACCACCCAACTTCCCTTGACCATGGACACGGCTATTCGAATAGTTTTACACTCTGCAGAGGTAGTACGCTGGACCCACGATATCTGGGAAACTTCCGTGTCATCCACAACTCGCGATATATAACATACCCGAGGTAAGTACCCAATCAATGCCATTCCCCTGACGATACTAGACAAAGAGGTCCACTCGATTGGTACCCAGCCCACATGTTGTACGTCTTACCAGCACCGACTCTGGACAGTACCAACCATGCGGGGACCAACGGTGTGCCTGGAACACGTAAAAATGGCATAGTCGCCCTACCTGGCATGACCCCATCACGAGAGTGACCACACATCAATCCCGCCACTAGTAATGTGGCTCATTGCTAGCACCGACCAGAGTAATCAACATAGCCCCATCCCATAACGGGGTAACGTGGTCGTACATGTAAGGTTGGGACGGTCGACACATCATAAATCTATTCCCATTTCCCATACCATACTCACACAAATACCCGATGCACCACTTCACCGAAAGTGGCCACCTAGCTCATCATCACCCTCGGGCATTAGTGGCACCCGACGGGTTTTCATAAACCTTTGATTTATACCATCAACATGCTCATGCTACTGTTACTCTAGCTTTACTTGTCAACATGATATTAGCATGACCCTCATAGGTGGTAGGATCAAGCTCAATGCATGTGCTTCGGAGGAGCCATCGGTAAGTTCACACCAATGATTTACGACACTTATGATCATATGCAACGGAAATATTTGCTATTCTAGCATGCAATATAACATATGCTCAGTCATGGTCAAAGGGCTGCTTGCCTTTGCTGTCAGTCATTCCGATCCAACTCCGAGAACTCTGTCTACTCTTCAACTATCGTCGGAAACAATCACAGTCAGCCACACAACTAGCAAGACAAAAGTGCTATATAAAATAGAAATTATATTTTTCTTGGACCTCTCTACTAATAATAAAAATACCTGAAACTTGCCATAGGAGGTTTGGATGATCAGGGACTTCTGAATGGAGGAAAGGAGGAGTACGGGATTCTTTATGAAGCCCACGGAAATATTATGGTAAAAATGAGTGGAGGCACTCATTTAACAAAGAGCAATTTGAGAAATATTTAGGAAGTTCTTTCACTGGATTTGAAGTTGAGGTGAATATTCTATGGATTTTCTAATACTACATAAATAGCAATAGGAAGCTATTTTATTTATTACAACAGAATAAAGCCTGGTAAAAATGTTGACCAAGGCTTCAAAAATTAGGGCATGATATAATAAGTCTCTAGAAATTGGAATCACTCCGATTGTAGTTGCTTTGAGTCCTCTAGGATTTTCACAAAGTGGGGCTGAATATATCCAGATTTGTATTTTAATAAATACCCGACAAAAAGTTGCTCTGGGAAAATGTGCCAAGCATATATTTGGATAGCCCTGAATTTTAGGAACCTGAAGAAGTTTGAATCAAACAATTTGGAGTTAGAATGATTTTTGAATGGATTTTTGAAGTTATGCAAAAACAGGAAAATGAGAAAATGGAGCTCAGCCTTCGGGGGTAATCTTGTGCCGAGGGCGATAGATAGGCCTTCGGGCCGGCCCACAGGCTCGGCTTGGCCAGCCGCGGCCATGCAGGAGGCGGTTTGCGTGAAGTGCGCCTTCTGCGCGAGGAAACGACCTCCACAGAGAGGCGCGACCACTTAACGGGCGGGGCCACCCGCCAGCTTTTTCGGCAGATGACAGGCGGGGCCCGCCTACCGGTAGCTCGTCTTCAACCTCCCACTTCACAGTGGCAGAGGGGCTCGTCGAGGCTTGCCGGCGCCACAAGGCTCAGTTCCCGACGGCCTGGCCATCAGGGCGTTCGCGTGCAGGAGCCGCACCGTCCTGGGTGCCTTACCTCCGCCGGGGGGCGGATCCAGTGACGGCGGCCGAGGAACCGGCTCCCCTGGCCACCTAGAGGAGGAAGGGGGAAGCAGGGGACTCCTGGGAGATGAGGGAAACGCCCTAGAGGAGCAGAACGGAGTGGAGGGGTTTGGGGACGCGGTGCGCTCACGGCCATTGCTGCGGCCACACCGGCCGTGGAGAGGAGAGGGGCTCGAGAGGAGCCGAGGGTTGGCTTAGAGGCTTGCTTAGGAGGAAAGGGAGTGGATCAGGGGTTAGGGCACCCGGGGAGGGCCATATGGACAGGGAGAGATGCAAAGGTTCTCGGATGCACCCTGGTACTCTCTGGGCATGGCGACCACGCGTGCCTGAGCCACCTTGGCTGCATCCTAGCATCTGGGAGGGCTTGGACTAGTCGAGGGGAGCGTCCTGGTACGCTGGGACATGCTGCCATGGAGGGACCCGAGCTGCAGAAAGAGAAGAGGATGCAGAGCACCGCTATTGCATGTTGCCAGCGTGGTCACCATGGCCACTTGTGTCCACGGGTTTGCAATGACCAGTCAAACATGTCCAGCACGAAAGGCACACATGCAGGAGAGTAACTCTGGAGTTTGGCTGCATCTGGGGCTGGTTTGAATTGGTTTTGACTGAGGTTAAGATTCCAGCAGGAAACTTGGGCTGGCAAAAGTGGTTTTCACAAGAAGGGAATGGAGGTGAAACCTTGGCTACTAGTCCTAATCATGGAAGGACTACAACAATGCCAAGTTTGAGATCAGGCATAGGTGTGTAGCTAGCACTTGTTGTACAAGGCTACATTTCTGCCATAAATTAACTTGTAGATGTGCTACTCATTTTTCCTACAAGAGCATGCCATCTATTGGTTTTAAATGATGCCTTGGAATGCTAGGGGTCCTTTGGGAAGAGATGGGGCTTTGGCTTAAGCAGAAGTGGGGCAAGTCGGGTAAAAATGGTGATTCCAAGGGTAAAATGAGGAATAGTTACATGGAGCCTCTCTCCAATAATTGACTAGTGGCCATGGAAACGCTACTGGAGGTAGAATGTAACTATATGAGGTTGTGGTAGAAAGTTGAGCTCAAGGGTTAAAGTGGAAAGGGCCAAAGTAGCCAATAAAGTGAATGCACACAAGGTATTTGATGAGTGGCAGGGCAACCAGATGGACTTCCATGGATATGAAACTTAACAGGATCAAATATTAGATAAAAATAATCTTGGACACCAAATTTGGGATTTGGTGGACAAGGTTTCCAACGTAGACTTGGAAAATCTATGAAATGGGCAGAAATGGCTTTCTGCTTACAAATCCATGCAAATCAATTCCCACAGATCCAATATTTGGTGTGGGGCATTATTTCAGCATTAAGGCATGCACAAAAAGTTTGGGGTCAATTGGAGAAACTTTATAATGTAAAGTTTCCCAAAGTCAGAAATCAACAGAGAGGGTTTTGAGGGGCTTGGGACAAGTTCTTCTATTCTCCTTGATTCACCACTTGGTGTGGATGCATTATTGGACTATCAGAACATGTCTACCAAATTTGAGCACAATTGGAGATACTTGACAATGTAGAGTTGCTCAAATTTGTATCTGGACAGATAGGGTTTTCGAATAATAAGGAGAGTCAAATCAACTTGGATTGAGATGAAACTTGGCAAGATCATCAAACATATCATAGGTGACATGCTGGAATTTTACTGGAATTTATGGAGAATATTTGTAATAGAAATATTTCAAAAGCTTGAAATATGTAGGAATGGTTTTGAAGGGGCCTGCCGAATAATTTGAACATGACCATGTGTTGAAACTCATATATATGGAATATATATATCCACTCACATTCCCTAAATTTTCTTAAATATTTTGAAAGGAATAAAAATAACTTTCCTTCATAAGAAACCATTTCTGGCCTCACAGAAAGGCATTTAAATAAAATAATAAAATAACTTTTAAAATAATAATATTGGGGTTTTTGGAAGACATTTTGATAATAGGTTTTAAATGAAATAATTGGTGCAAAATAAATTCCCTAATTTGAGGACTTGTAATACAAATCTCATCTCACGGGTTTTGAAAGCTTAATTCAAAGAAATGCATTTTGGTGAGAATAATATTTGGTAAAAATAGTTTCTGGTCCCAAACACATCGCATGATCATTAGGCAGAAGTTTTGGGCTAAGGAGGTGAGTCTGGCGAATAGCAAGAATTATTGAGAACCAACAAAAGCATACCAGCAAGCACGCAAGCAAGAGTCACTTCAAGCATCACAAGATTTCACAAAAAATTTAAATTGGTCCCAATTTTTGAAATAAGATAATTAGTCAGGAACGCTAAACACAGGATGTTACAGGCCGTTTGCAACGGCTCCAAAACTACAGAGTCCCCTGCCATGGAAGCCCGTGTAGTACTTTGGGCCTGGCCCAGCAACGCCCCGAGCGCGTCCGTGGCCCACGCCCGGGGGCTCATGTCGGTGCACTAGAGACTGGGGTCCCTTGTGCCCCAGACTTGTGCACGGGCACCAGGAATGCCCCCGGCAATAGCACACGAGTAAGGCTAGTGAGAAGGCAAACCAAGACACACTGCGGCCATGCCCTCCCCTCTCTCTGAGGGCGTGGAGTACGAGGGCACCATATGCAAGGCCCCGGCAAGCCCTCCTTGCCGGGAAGATTCACGAGGCTACGACAAGACCTCTTTGCCGGGAAGACTCCCGAAGACTAACAACCCCTGGCAAGCCTCCCTTGCCGCGAACACTCACAAAGAATGGCGAGCCCTCGGCAAGCCTTCCTTGTTGGGAAAGTGTTCAAGCCCCCAGCAAGCCTTCCTTGCTAGGAAGATAAACAAGTCATCGACAGGAACGCCAGGCCACCAAGCCCCTTCCACTCGCCAGGTGTCCTCCCTCGTTTCTACCACAATCTGACTGCTCCAGCACATCCTTCATGCACCATCACAAGTTCCAGGTGTCGATTAAACTGGGTGCGTGTCGCGACCACCTTGCGGTAGGTCATGGGTCAGACAAGGCATTTACTGCCCCTGACACCACCGTAGAAGAAGAGCCGTGAACACTGTTCACTGTACAACACGTGAGCACACTGTTGGTGACCCCTTTGCCTATAAAAGGAGGCCCAAGGTTCATTCTCGAGGGGTTAGACTTTTTGGGATCTGAGACCCGCTAATCACCAGCTACGTTACTGTAGCATATCACCCTATAGTAAACATCCAAGACAAACTAAGAAGGAGTAGGGTTTTACGCACCAAGCGGCCCGAACCTGGGTAAAGGACCTTGCCGGTGTTCAACGCTAGCTCCGCTCTCGACGCCGTCCCTCTCTCTCCTCGCCGAACGATCAAGGGACTCCTCGATTTTCCCATAAGTGTCGATTTCCCGACATCTCCGACAAGTTCTTTAGCTGTAATATGGAGGAGAATAGTTCTGTCAGTGAGCACATACTCAGAATGTGTGGGTTGCACAACTGCTTGACTCAGCTGGGAGTTGAACTTCCGTATGATACGGTCATTGAAAGAATCCTCTAGTCGCTTCCACCTAGCTATATAGGCTTTGTGATGAATGACAACATTCAAGGGATGGAAAAGACTATTCCCGAGTTGTTTTCAATGCTGAAATCTGCGGAGGTAGAAATCAAGAAAGGGCATCAAGTGTTAATGGTCAATAAGACCACCAGTTTCATGAAAGGCAAGGGTAAGAAAAGCTTCAAGAAAGACGACAAACACTTGCCCCGCCCGGTAAACCAGTTGCCGGGAAGAAGCCATAGAAAGCACCCAAGCCTGAGATTGAGTGCTATTACTGCAAGGGAACTAGTCACTAGAAGCGGAATTGCCCTAAATACTTAGCAGACAAGAAGGCCGACAACGTCAAACGTATATTTGATATACTTGTTATTGATGTTACCTTACCAACACTCGTAGTAGCTCCAGGGTATGTGATACCGGTGTTGTTGCTCACATTTGCAACTCTAAGCAGGAACTGCACAACAAGCGTAGGCTGGCTAAGGACGAGGTGATGATGCGGGTTGGGAATGGTTCCAAGGTTGACGTGATCACGGTCGGCACGCTACCTCCACATCTACCTTTGGGATTAGTTTTAAACCATAATAATTGTTATTTAGTACCAGCTTTGAGCATGAACATTGTATCGGGATCTCGCTTGATACAAGATGGCTACTCATTTAAATTTGAGAATAAGGGTTGTTCTATTTATATGAGTGGTACGTTTTATGGTCATGCCCCGCTAGTCAATGTTTTATTCCCGATGAATCTTGATGGTGATGTTACACATATTCATAGTGTGAGTACCAAAAGATGTAAGGTTGATAATGATAGTCCCACATACTTGTGGCACTTCCCCCTTGGTCATATCAGCGTAAAATGCATGAAGAAACTCCATACAGATGGACTTTTGGAGTCACTTGTTTTTTAATTATTTGACACATGCGAACCGTGCGTCATGGGAAGATGACCAAGACTCCGTTCTCCGGAATAATGGAGCGAGCAACCAAATTTTTGGAAATAATACATATCGATGTATGTGGTCCAATGAGTGTTGAGGCTCGCGGTGGCTATCGTTATGTTCTCACCCTCACTGATGATTTAAGTACATATGAGTATGTCTATTTAATGAAGCACAAGTCTGAAACCTTTGAAAAGTTCATGGAATTTCAGAATGAGGTGGAGAATCAACGTGACAAGAAAATAATGTTTCTACGATCTGATCGTGGAGGAGAATATTTGAGTCGGGAGTTTTGCACACACCTAAGGAAATGTGGAATTGTTTCACAACTCACGCCGCCTGGCACACCGCAGCATAACAATGTGTCTAAAAGCCATAGTCGCACTTTATTGGATATGGTGCAATCTATGATGTCTCTTACCGATTTACCGCTTTCATTTTGGGATATGCATTGGAAACTGTCGCATTCACTTTAAATAGGGCACCGTCTAAATCCGTTGAGACGACACCGTATGAATTATGGTTGGCAAGTAACCTAAGCTTTCATTTCTTAAAGTTTGGGGCTGCGATGCTTATGTGAAGAAACTTCAACCACAAAAGCTCGAACCCAAAGCGGAAAAATGCGTCTTCATAGGATACCATAAGGAAACTATTGGGTACACCTTCTATCTTAGATCCGAAGGCAAGATCTTTGTTGCCAAGAATGGATCTTTTCTAGAGAAAGAGTTCCTCTCGAAAGAAGTAAGTGGGAGGAAAATAGAACTTGGTGAGGTAATTGTACCTCATCTCAAACCGGGGAGTAGCGCAGCGCAAGAAAATGTTTCTGAGGTGCCTGCGTCGGCAAGAGCTGAAGTTAATGATGATGATCATGACACTTCGGATCAAGTTGCTATTGAACCTCGAAGGTCCACAAGGGTACGTTCCGCACCAGAGTGGTACGGTAACCCTGTCATTGAAATCATGTTGTTGGACAATAGTGAACCTTCGAACTATGAAGAAGCGATGATGGGCCCGGATTCCAACAAATGGCTTGAGGCCATGAAATCCGAGATAGAATCCATGTATGAGAACAAAGTATGGACTTTGGTGGACTTGGCCGATGATCGGCGAGCCATAGAAAATAAATGAATTTTTAAGTAAAAGACTGACACGGATGGTAATGTGACCATCTATAAGGCTAGACTTGTCTCTAAGGGTTATCGACAAGTTCAAGGGATTGACTACGCTGAGACCTTCTCAGCCATAGTGATGCTGAAGTGTGTGCGAATCATGTTAGCAATTGCCACATTTTATGATATGAAATCTGGCTAATGGACGTCAAAACAACATTCCTGAACGGCTTTCTTAAAGAAGAATTGTATATGATACAACCGGAAGGTTTTGTCAATCCTAGCAATGCTAACAAGGTATGCAAGCTCCAGCGCTCCAGCTATGGGCTCGCGCAAGCATCTCAAAGTTGGAACATTCGCATTGATGAGGTGATCAAAACGTTTGGGTTTGTATAGACTTATGGAGAAGCATGTATTTACAAGAAAGTGAGTGGGAGCTCTATAGGATTTCTCATATTATATGTGGATGACATATTGTTGATGGGAAATGATATATAAGTATTGGAAAGCATCAAGGCCTATATGACTAAGAGTTTTTCAATGAAGGACCTTGGAGAAGCTGCTTACATATTAGGCATCAAGATATATAGAGATAGATCGAGACGCCTCATAGGTCTTTCACAAAGCACATACCTTGAAAAGATATTGAAGAAGTTCAATATGGATAAGGCTCAGAAGGGGTTCTTGCCTGTATTACAGGGTGTGAGGTTGAGTACGACTCAACGCCTGACCACGGCAGAAGATAGAGAAAAGATGAGTACCGTCCCCTATGCTTCAGCCATAGGCTCTATTATGTATGCCATGCTGTGTACCAGACCTAATGTGAACCTTGCCATAAGTTTGGTAGGGAGGTACCAAAGTGATCCAGGAGTGGATCACTGGACAGCGGTCAAGAATATCCTAAAGTACCGGAAAAGGACTAAAGATATGTTTCTCGTTTATGGAGGTGCCAAAGAGCTTGACGTAAAGGGTTATGTCGATGCTAGCTTCGACACAGATCCGGATGACTCCAAGTCCCAAACCGGATACGTGTATATCTTGAATAATTGGGCAGTTAGCTGGAGCAGTTGCAACCAAAGCGTCGTGGCGGCATCTACTTGTGAAGCGGAGTACATAGCTGCTTCGGAAGTAGCACAGGAAGGAGTGCGGATGAAGGAGTTCATCACCGACCTAGGAGTGATTCCAAGTGCGTCGGGACCAATTACTATGTTCTGTGACAACACTGGAGCTATTGCTATTGCAAAAGAGCCCAGGTTTCACAAGAAGACCAAACATATCAAGCGTCGCTTCAACTCCATTTGTGGATACATCCAGGATGGAGATATAGATATTTGTAAAGTACACACCGATGTGAATGTCGCAGACCCATTGACTAAACCTCTTCCACTGGCAAAACATGATCAACACCAGAACTCTATGGGTGTTCAATTCATCACAATGTAACTAGATTATTGACTTTAGTGCAAGTGGGAGACTGTTGGAAATATGCCCTAGAGGCAACAATAAAGTGGTTATTATTATTATTAATAGTTCATGATAATTGTCTATTATTCAAGCTACAATTGTATTAACCGGAAATCGTAATACATGTGTGAATATATAGATCACAATGTGTCCCTAGTGAGTCTCTAGTTGGCTAGCTCGTTGCTCAATAGATGATCATGGTTTTATGATAATGGACATTGGATGTCATTGATAACATGATCACATCATTGGGGATGAAGTGATGGACAAGAACCAATCCTAAGCATAGCACTAGATAGTGTTGTTCGTATGCTAAAGCTTTTCTAATGTCAAGTATCATTTCCTTAGACCAAGAGATTGTTCAACTCCCGGATACCGTAGGAGTGCTTCGGGTGTATCAAACATTACAACGTAACTGGGTGATTATAAAGGTGCACTACAGGTATCTCCGAAAGTAATTGTTGAGTTGTACGAATCAAGACTGGGATTTGTCACTCCGTGTGACGGAGAGGTATCTCTGGCCCACTCGGTAATCCATCATCATATCTCTGGAGTTAGCCACGAGATGATGTGTTACAGAATGAGTAAAGAGACTTGCCGATCACGAGATTGAATAAGGTATAGGGATACCGCTGATCGAATCTCGGCCAAGTATCATACCAATAGACAAAGGGAATTGCATACGGGATTGATCGAATCCGCGACATCGTGGTCCATCCGATGAGATCAAGGTGGAACATGAAGGAACCAACATGGATATCCAGAACCCGATGTTGGTTATTGACCGGAGAGGTGTCTCAGTCATCTCTGCATGTCTCCCAAACCCGTAGGGTCTACAGAGTTAAGGTTCGATGACGCTAGGGTTATAGGGAAATAGTGTACGTGGTTATCGAAGGTTGTTCGGAGTCCCGGATGAGATCCCGGACGTCATGAGGAGTTCCAGAATGGTCCGAAGGTAAAGTATTATATATAGGAAGTGAGGATTTGGTCACCGGAATTGTTTCGGGTGACACCGGTAATGTACCGGGACCACTGGAAGGGTTCCGGGGGTCCACCGGCAAGGGCCACCTGCCCTAAGTTGCTACATGGGCCAAGAGTCCGTGGGAACCAGCCCCTAAGTGGGATGGTGCGCCTCCACAACTAGCCCAAGGCGCAGCAAGGGGTGGAGGGGGAAAACCCTAGGCATGGGAGGCCACCTTGGGCCTCAAGGCCCAACCCTAGGGCGCCTCCACCACCTTGGCCGATGCCCCAAGGCCATCTTGGTCTGCCGCACCCTTAGGGTGGGAAACCCTAAGGTTGGGCACCCTCCTCCCTCTCCTCCTATATATAGTGGAGGTTTTGGGCTGATTTGAGACAAGAATTCTCTCTCTCTCTCTGGGCGCATCCCAACAGCTCCTCACCCATGTCCTCCGTAGTGCTTGGCGAAGCCCTGTCGGAGTTGCCACGTAGCTCCAGCGTCACCACACCGTCATGCTGCCAGAGCTCTCCCTCAACCTCTCCTCCCTCCTTGGTGGATCAAAGCATTGGAGACGTCACCGGGCTGCACGTGTGTTGAACGCGGAGGCGCCGACGTTCGGCGCATAGATCGAAATCCACCGCGATCTGAATCACTGCGAGCACGACTGCATCAACCACGTTCTAGCAATGCTTACGCTTAGAGATCTTTGAAGGTATGAAGATTCTCTACAACCTCTCTCGTTTCTGGTTTCTCCATAGATAGATTCTTGTATGGCGTAGGAATTTTTTTGAAATTACTACGATCCCCAACACTTAATACTCTAGATGCAGGCAGGAGTCGGTCGATGTGTGTAGTAATAGTAGTAGATGCAGAATCGTTTCGGTCTACATGACACATACCTGATGCCTATATGCATAATTATTGCATTAGACATCTTGATAATTATTTGCTTTTCTATCAAGTGATCTACAGTAATTTGTTCACCCACCGTATTATTTTCCTTAATGAGAGAAGCCTCTAGTGAAATCTATGACCCCCGGGTCTATTTTCCATATTATATTTTCAGATATATAAACCAAAAATACCGAAAATACTTTGCTAAAATTTATTTACTTTTGTTTCTGCAATCTTTTATATCTATCTCTATCAGATCTCATCCTTGCAAATAACTTTGAATGGATTGACAACTCCCTTATTGCGTTGGGTGCAAGTGTTTGATTATTTGTGTAGGTACTACTATTGGGGCCTTGCTTGTTCCACCTAGTTGATTGATACCATGGTTCTCAACAAACTGAGGGAAATATTTATCTACTTCACAGTATCACCCTTTCCTCTTCAAGGGAAAACCAACGCAAGCTCAAGAGGTAGCAAGAAGGATTTCTCGCGCCATTGCGTGGGAGGATACATAGCAAGATCACGCCTACCAAGTAGCCATCACAAACTCATCTCTTGCATTTAATTTATTTGCCATTTGCCTCTCGTTTTCCTCTCCCCCACTTCTAAATAGATTTTAAGGAAATACCAAAAAGATTTTCCATTTTATTCGCCCTTTTTCTGTTTGTCTTTTTGTTTGCTTGCTTGTGTGCTAGATTTCTTGCTTTGTCACGATGTCTCAAGAGAATACCAAGTTATGTGATTTTTCCACTACTAATAATGATGATTTTATTAGTACTGCGATTGCTCCCACCACTAGTGCGGAATCTTGTGAAATTAATGCCACTTTGTTCAATCTTGTTATGAAAGAACAATTTACTGGCATTCCTAGTGAAGATGTCGCATCCCATCTAAACACTTTTGTTGAGTTGTGTGATATGCAAAAGAAGAAAGATGTGGATATTGAAAATTAAAGCTATTTCCTTTCTCACTACGAGATCGTGCCAAAACTTGGATTTCTTCTTTACCTAAAAATAGCATTGATTGATGGAATACGTGTAAAGATGCTTTTATTTCCAAGTACTTTCCATCCGCTAAGATTATCTCCCTTAGGAACGATATAATGAATTTCAAGCAACTTGATCATGAGCATGTTGTACAATCTTGGGAGAGGATAAAACTAATAATTAGGAATTGCCCCGCGCATGGATGATTTTACAAAAAATTTATGCGAGATTGAATTTTCCTTCTAGAATTGTTTTATATTCCGCCACGGGTGGTACTTTTATGGAAATCACATTAGGAGAACCTACTAAACTCCTGGATAATATTATGTCTAATTACTCTCAATGTCGTACCGAAAGATCTCATACTAGTAAAAAAGTGCATGCTATGGAAGAAATAAATACTTTGAGTGGACAGATGGATGAATTAATGAAATTGTTTGCTAGTAAGATTGCTCCTATTGATCCCAATGATATTCCTTTGTCTTCTTTGATTGGAAATAATAATGAGTCTATGGATGTGAATTTTGTTGGTAGGAACAAATTTGGTAGTAACGTCTGTAGAGTTAATTTCAATCATAGGTCGTTTCCTAGAAATAACTCTAATAATTATGGCAATTCCTACAACAATTCTTACAGGAAATTATAATAAGATGCCCACTAATCTTGAGAATAATATTAAAGAGTTCATTAGATCTCAAAAAGGTTACAATGCTATGACTGAAGAAAAATTTCTCAAGATTGATGATTTGGCTAGGAACGTTGATAGAATTTCTCTTGAGATTGATTCTTTGAAAATTAGATCTATTCCACCCAGGCATGATATTAATGTGTCTCTAAAAGCTATGTGAATTTCTATTGATGAGTGTAAGGAAAGAACCGCTAGAATACATGCTAAGCATGAATGCCGTGAAAAAGTGATTTCTCGTGATAATATTGATGAAGATCTTAGAGTGATTGGTCTGACACCTATTGAATATTTTTTTTATTATAAATCTTGAAAATATGGGACTGGATATGAGTCAGCTTTAGTTAAAAGGCGTCCCAATGATTCGAAGTTTTTAGATCTTAATGATGAGATTGATAAAAGTGGGATGGAAGATGTCAAAACTTTAAATACTAATGAGCCCACTCTTTCGGATTTCAAGGACTTTAATCATGATAGTTGTTGTTTGATTGATTGTGTTTCCTTGTTGCAATCCATGTTGAATTCTCTGCATGCTTATAGTCAACATAAAGCTTTTACTAAACATATTGGAGATTCCATGATGAAATCTTTTGAAGAAAAACTTGGGTTTAAAGTTTCTATAACTAGAAAGCTTTATGATGACTAGGAAACTACTAGTAAAACTAAAATTCGCGAAATACTAGCACCATCAAACTAAATTCGCGAAATACTAGCACATCACTAGTATTTCCACGATTCCAAAAACTTTATGTGATGTGCTAGGATTTCGCAAATTTGATGGTTTCTCTTTAAATTTGCACCTAGCGGATTCTACCATTAAGAAACGTGCGGCAAGGAATAATGAAATTCTTATTGTTGAAAATATGAATTATGTTCCCGTAGATTTCATTGTTCTTGATATAGATTGCAATCCTACATGTCCTATTATTCTTGGTAGACCTTTCCTTAGAACAATTGGTGCAATTATTGATATGAAAGAAGGTAATATTAGATTCCAATTTCCATTTAGGAAAGGCATGGAGCACTTTCCTAGAAAGAAAATAAGATTACCATATGGATCTATTATGATAGCTACCTATAAATTGCATACCAAAGATTACAATACTTAGATTTATTGCATTATGCCTAGCTAGGGGCGTTAAATTATAGCGCTTGTTGGGAGGCAACCCACTTTTATTTGTTTTGATTTTGTTTTTTGTTTCTTTTTTCAGTGCTGCACACATTATTACCACTGTAATAATTGTGCTTTCTTGTTTAATTTGTGTTTGAGCCAATTAAGACCTTTGGGGTGGTCTATGGTGTTTGCAAAATGATTTTGCTGAAAAACACAAACTTTCGCTCTCAGTCCAAGAATTTTATATCACTCGAATGTGTTTTTGATCTGAAGTTTTTACACAAGATTGGTTTAGAAATTTCCTACATAGTCCTAATGTTTCAAAATATTTGGAGTTACATAAGTATTCGAAGTAAACAGATTGCTCCACACTATTCTGTTTTTGACAGATTATATTTTCTTTGTGTTGTTTGCTTATTTTGATGAATCTATGGGTTGTATCGGGGGGTATGCACCATGGATAATTTACAATATAGTAAATAGTACATCAGTATAAATAAAGAATGAGTTCAGAACTATAACTTAGTGGTGATTTATTTTTCTTATAGTAAGGATCTCATGAGTTTTCTGTTGAGTTTTGTGTTGTGAAGTTTTCAAGTTTTGGGTAAAGATTTGATGGACTACGGAATAAGGAGTGGAAAGTGCCTAAGCTCGGGTATGCCCAAGTCACCCCAAGCCATATTCAAAGATACCAAAGAGCCTAAGCTTGGGTATGCTCCGGAAGGCATCCCCTCTTTCAATGTACTTAATAGGAAAGTAATTGTGAATTAGAAGAAATACTTGTGTTAAAGCTTGTGATCCCCGTAGCATGCACGTATGGTGAACCATTATGTGATGAAGTCAAATCATGACTTGTTTAATGATTGTCAACCTTTCTGTGGAGGTCGGGACCGCGCGATGGTTAACTCTTACCAACCCTTCCCCTAGGAGCATGCATCTAATACTTTGCTTCGATAACTAATAGGCTTTTGCAATAATTATGTGAGTTCTTTATGACTAATTATAAGTTCATGGATTACACCCACTCTCACCCTTCCACCTTTGCTATCCTCTCTAGTACCACGCAACTTTCGCCAGTACATCAAACCCACTTTCGTCGAAACAGCCACCATATCTACCTATTATGGTATTTTCATAGCCATTCCGAGATATATTGTCATGCAAGACCATCGCCTCGTTTTTATGACACACACCATCACTTCCATATTTCTTATAGAGTCATACTTTGTTTTAGATATCGACTTGTAATGTTTTGAGTTGTAAGTAAATGAAAGTGTGATGATTTGCATTATTACAACATTGTCCCGTGTGAGAAAAAGGATGATGGAAGCTATGATTCCCCCACAAGTTGGGATGAGTCTCCGGACATCGCAAAAAATAAAAGAGGCCAGTGAAGCCCATAAAAAATAAAATAAAAGAGACCATAGAAGCCCATCCAAAAAAGAAAAGAAAAAGAAAAAAAATGAGAGAAAGGGAGAAGGGACAATGCTACTATCTTCTTCCACACTTGTGCTTCAAAGTAGCACCATGTTCTTCATAGAGAGTCTCCTATTATGTCACTTTCACATAACTAGTGGTATTACATATTTTGCACAACCACTTAGTTTTCTTTTTGGGCTTTCATACACTTATAGCTCTAGTGCATTTGTTGCATGGCAATCCCTACTCACTAACATTAATATCTATTGATGGGCATCTCCATAGCCGTTGATATGCCTAGTGGATGTGAGACTATCTTCTTCCTTTATTTTTGAAACCTCCACCACACTCTATTCCACCTATAGTGCTATATCCATGGCTCACGCTCATGTATTGCGTGAGAGTTGAAAAGGTTTGAGAACGTAAAAGGTGTGAAACAATTGCTTGATTTTCATCGGGGTTGTGCATGATTTAGATACTTTGTGTGGTGAAGATGGAGCATAGCCAGACCATTTTATTTTGTAGGGATAACTTTCTAAGACAATGTTATTTTGAAAGGAACCAATTACTTTATTAGTATGCTTGAAGTATTATTGTGTTTGTGTTAATATTAGACTTTTTTGAATCTTGTGGATCTGAGTATTCATGCCGCATTAGAGAATATTACATGGATAAATATGTTAGATAGCATTCCACATCAATAATTCTGTTTTTATCATTTACCTACTCGAGGACGAGCAGGAATTAAGCATGGGGATACTTGATACGTCTCCAACGTATCTAGAATTTTTTACTGTTCCATGCTATTATATTATTTGTTTTGGATGTTTTATATGCATTAATATGTTGTTTTATATTATTTTTGGACTGACGTATTAATCTAGAGCTTAGTGCCAGTTTTTGTTTGTCCACGTTTTTGAGTATTGTAGATAAGGAATATTAAACAGAGTCCAAACGGAACAAAATCTGCGGAAAGATTTTTCTTGGACCACAAGACACCCAGGAGACTTGGAGTAGGGGTCAAGGAACTTGCCAGGAGGCCACAAGCCTGCAAGGCGTGTCCTGGTGGGTGGTCGCGCCCCCGTGGCATGTGGGCCCCCTACAGGGCTCCTAACCCTATTTCTTGGCCTATAAATTCCCAAATATTTCCGTCTCGCCAAAAAGAGCCATGAAAATACTTTTACGCCGCGGGAGCCTCTGTTCCTGAGAGATCCAATCTGGGAGCCTCTTCCGGTTATCTACAGGAAAGGGAATGGATCACGGAGTCCTACAGAGGTACGAATCGATCGTAGGACTAATCCATTTGACTCTGAGCCAACGAATGCAGGATCCCATCAGAAGGGAACCATGTCGTAGTTTCCTCGGATTTCGAATCATGGATTACCTTTTATAGGGTGGTGCCTCCTAGATTGGTTAGGTGTCGCTTGGGAGACTCCTACTTCGTGTTGTGGAGTTGAACAAAGATGTTTGTAAGGGAAAGGAGATCGCCTACTTCGTGAAATCTTAAATCTAATCGCATTTTCGAGCTCAACACCATCACCCTCGGGCATTAGTGGCACCCGACGGGGTTTTCATAAAACTTTTGATATCACCTTTGTGTTACCATCACCATGCATATGCTATTTCTTTGCATAACACTACTATCTACTTGTCAAGTTTTTATCAGCATGACTCTCGTAGATGGTATGATCATGCTCAATGCAAGTGCTCTAGAGGAACCATCGGTAACACCATAGTGGGGGGTACCAATTAATCTGACTATATGCATCAGAATAAAGTAATCAACATGTCATGCATAAAACATTTTCTCAGACATGGTCAAAGGGCTGCTTGCCTTGCTCTAATAGGTCTCCGGTGTCTTCTGGTCCAACTCCGAGTACTTCGTGTACTCCGTCAACTGAAGCTTGTTCTAGGATATTTGGATCGTCGGAGATTTTTGAATGGGGGAAAGTAGGAATAGGTGATCCTATAATAAGTCTACAGAAAACATTCTGCTAAAAATGAGTGGAGGCACACATTTAATAGAGCATGAACTTAGAAACATTTAGGAAGTGGTTTTCACTGGATTTGGAGTTGGTATGAATTTCCTACTGATTTTCTAATATGGAACAAATAGCAAAAAGGGACTATTTACATGATGCAACAAAAATATAGTAGATAAAAGTGTTGACTAAGGATATAAAATTAAATCAAGATTTCATAAGCCTCTGGAAATTGGAATCACTCCATTTGGAGTTGATTTGGGCTCTCCAGGATTTTTGCAAGGCGGGGACAGAACTATTCAAATCGTTATTTGAATATTCATACCACAGAAAAGTTATTTGGAAAAATGTGCAATGCATCTCTCTAGATAGATTCTGATTTTAGGAACATGTTGGAATTTGAACCATTAGATTTGGAGTGGAGATGAATTAGATCTGAATTTTTGAAGTTTCGGATAAAAAGAAAAATGAAAAGAGGTTTTACTAGAGGAGCTAATGTGCGCCCAATGGCGCTAGGGGGAACTGGGCCGGCCTAGCCACGCGGGCGCTGGGACGCCGTTGGCGCATTTCCGATAGTGCGCTTTGCATGCAGGAAAACAGAATCGGCGGTGGGAATCTCCACTTAATGGGGGTAGGGCCACCCGTGTGTGCCACGGCCTATGGGCGACAGGCGGGGCCTGCAGCCCTTACTCTCTCTCTTGTCCTCATCTCCTACCTCACGATGGGGTCGTGGAAGGATCCAGCTGCCGTGGCCAGGCTGACCCGCTGCACCGGAGACCGCGCTAGGGCCCACGGCGAGTGCCCCTACCCATGCCACGCTCGGGGTTGCCCCATTGGCTGGAGTGCGACTGGTGGCGAGGAGCCTGCCGAGGGGAGGCGGACGACAGCGTCGGTCGAAGCTGGGGCACGGCACGGTCGTGGAGAGGGAGCCCCAGGATGTGCAGGGCTCTTTTCTCGTCTACGGGATAATCCTAGAGCCCTTGGCTGAGGCGAGATTGAGCTGGTTTTCTCGGGCTCGAGCGGAGCCGAGTAGGGGCGATGAGGGCCATGGGGGGAGGAGGGTGCGGGAGATCCAATGGAGGGTCCTGGAGGTGCACAGAGGGAGGAGGAATCTAAGGAGAGGCAAGAGAGGGCTCGGGGCGAGGAGATAAGCAAGGGGGCGGCAGGGTGAGCTCGGGAGCGCTTTGGATGCTCTCGGTGTTGGGGAATGTCGCATGGTAAACAAAAAATTTCCTACGCGCGCGAAGTCCTACCATGGTGATGTCCATCTACGAGAGGGGATTTCCGATCTACGTACCCTTGTAGATCGCACAGCAGAAGCGTTAAGAAACGCGGTTGATGTAGTGGAACGGACGGCACCTCCGCGTTCAGCACACGTACAGCTCGACGATGATCTAGGCCTTCTTGTCCAGCAAGAGAGACTGAGAGGTAGATGAGTTCTCCGGCAGCGTGACGGCGCTCCGGAGGTTGGTGGTGATCTAATCTCAGCAGGGCTCCGCCCGAGCTCCGCAGAAACGCGATCCAGAGGTAAAACCGTGGAGGTATGTGGTCGGGCTGCCGTGGCAAAAGTTGTCTCAAATCAGCCCTAAAACACCACTATATATAGGAGGGGGTGAGGGGAGGAGGCAGCCTCAAAACCTAAAGGTTTGGCCGAAATTGGAGGTGGAGGAGTCCTACTCCAAAGCTACTTGGAGTAGGATTCCACCTTCCCACATGGAAACTCTTTCCACCTTGTGTTTTTTCCTTCTCAAACCTTATGGGCCTTAGTGGGAACTTATTCCAGCCCACTAGCGGCTCGTTTATCTCTTCCCATAGCCCATGAGACGCCTTGGGGCGTGATACCCCTCCTGATGGTCCCCGGCACCCCTCCCGGCACTCCCAGTACACTACCGATGAGCCCGAAACTTTTCCGATAATGCACGAAAACCTTCCGGTAACCAAATGAGGCCATCCTATATATCAATCTTCGTTTCCGGACCATTCTGGAAACCCTCGTGATGTCCGTGATCTCATCCGGAACTCCGAACAAGATTCGGTAACCAACCATATAACTCAAATACGCATAAAAGAACGTCGAACCTTAAGTGTGCAGACCCTGCGGGTTCGAGAACTATGTAGACATGACCCGAGAGACTCCCCGGTCAATATCCAATAGCGGGACCTGGATGCCCATATTGGATCCTACATATTCTACGAACATCTTATCGGTTGAAAATCAGTGCCAAGGATTCATATAATCCCGTATGTCATTTCCTTTGTCCTTCGGTATGTTACTTGCCTGAGATTCGATCGTCAGTATCCGCATACCTATTTCATTCTCGTTTACCGTAAAGTCTCTTTACTCGTTCCGTAATACAAGATCCCGCAACTTACACTAAGTCACATTGCTTGCAAGGCTTGTGTGTGATGTTGTATTACCGAGTGGGCCCCGAGATACCTCTCCGTCATACGGAGTGACAAATCCGAGTCTTGATCCATACTAACTCAACGAACACCTTCGGAGATACCTGTAGAGCATCTTTATAGTCACCCAGTTACGTTGCGACGTTTGATACACACAAAGCATTCCTCCGGTGTCAGTGAGTTATATGATCTCATGGTCATAGGAACAAATACTTGACATGCAGAAAACAGTAGCAACTAAATGACACGATCAACATGCTACGTCTATTAGTTTGGGTTTAGTCCATCACATGATTCTCCTAATGATGTGATCCCGTTATCAAGTAACAACACTTTCCTATGGCCAGGAAACCTTGACCATCTTTGATCAACGAGCTAGTCAACAAGAGGCTTACTAGGGACAATGTTTTGACTATGTATCCACACAAGTATTGTGTTTCCAATCAATACAATTATAGCATGGATAATAAACGATTATCATGAACAAAGAAATATAATAATAACTAATTAGGGCATATTTCCAACAGTCTCCCACTTGCACTAGAGTCAATAATCTAGTTCACATCACCATGTGATTTCAACGAATCCAACACCCATATAGTTCTGGGGTCTGATCACGTCTTGCTCGTGAGAGAGGTTTTAGTCAACGGTTCTGAAACTTTCAGATCCGTGCGTTCTTTACAAATCTTTATTTCATCTTATAGATGCTGCTACTACGTGCTATTCGGAAATGCTCCAAATATCTACTCTACTATATGAATCCGTTTCACTACTCATAGTTATTCGGATTAGTGTCAAAGCTTGTATGGATGTAACCCTTTACGACGAACTCTTTAACCACCTCCATAATCGAGAAAAATTCCTTAGTCTATTTAGTTAATAAGGATAACTTTGACCGCTGATCAGTGATTCAATCCTGGATCACTCTGTGTACCTCTTAACAGACTTGCTGCAAGGCACACATCAGGTGCGGTACTCAGCATGGCATACTTTAGAGTCTACGGCTAAGGCATAGTAGACGACCTTCGTCTATTCTCTTTATTGTGTCGTGGTCGGGGTTTGAGTCTTACTCAAATTCACACCTTACAACACAGTCAAGAACTCCTTCTCTGCTGATCTATTTCGAATTCCTTCAAAAATTTGTCAAGGCATGCATCTTGTTGAAACTTCTATTAAGTGTTTTGATCTATCTCCATAGATCTTGATGCTCAACGTTCAAGTAGCTCAATCCAGGTATTCCTTTGAAAAACTCCTTTCAAACAAACTTTTATGCTTCACAGAAATTCTACATTACTTCTGATCAACAATATGTCAACCACATATACTTATCAGAAATTCTATAGTGCTCCCACTCACTTCTTTGGAAATACAAGTTTCTCATAAACCTTGTACAAACCCAAAATCTTTGATCATCTCATCAAAGTGTATATTCCAATTCCGAGATGCTTGCACCAGTCCATTGAAGGATCGCTGGAGCTTGCATACTTTTTAGTATCTTTAGGATCGACAAAACCTTTTGGTTGTATCACATACAATGTTTGCTCAAGGAAACCGTCGAGGAAACAATGTTTTGACATCCTATGTGCAATATTTCAAAAATAATGCAACAACTACTAACATAATTCTAACAGACTTTTAGCATCGCTACGAGTGAGAAAGTCTCACCATAGTCAACTGTTTGATCATGTCGGAAACATCTTTGCGACAAGTCGAGCTTTTCTTAGTAGTGACTTATCACCATCGTCGTCCGTCTTCCTTTTAAAGATCCATCTTTACTCAATAGTCCTATGACCATCAAGTAGTTCTTCCAAAGTCTACACTTTGTTTTCATACATGGATCCTCTTTCGGATTTCATGGCCTCCAACCATTTGTCGGAATCCGGGCCCACCATCACTTCTCCACAGCTCGTAGGTTCATTATTGTTCAACAACATGACCTCCAAGATAGGGTTACCGTACCACTCTGTAGTAGTACGCGACCTTGTCGACCTATGAGGTTTGTAGTAACTTGATCCGAAGCTCAATCATCTCCATCATCAGCTTCCACTTCAATTGGTGTAGGCGCCACAGGAACAACTTCATGTGCCCTGCTACACACTAGTCGAAGTGATGGTTCAATAACCTCATCAAGTTCTATCACCCTCCCACTCAATTCTTTCGAGAGAAACCTTTCCTCAAGAAAGAACCCATTTCTAGAAACAAACACTTTGCTTCCGGATCTGAGATAGGAGATGTATCCAACTGTTTTGGATATCTTATGAAGATGCATTTATCCGCTTTGGGTTCGAGCTTATCAAACTTAAACTTTTTCACATAAGCATCGCAGCTCCAAACTTTCAAGAAACGACAGCTTAGATTTCTCTAAACCTTAGTCTATACTGTGTCATGTCAACGGAAATACGCGGTGCCCTATTTAAAGTGAATGCGGTTGTCTCTAATGAATAACCCATAAACGATAGTGGTAATTCGATAAGAGACATCATAGTATGCACCATATCAAATAGGGCGTGGCTAAGACGTTCAGACACATCATCACACTATGGTGTTCCAGGTGGCATGAACTCCGAAACAATTTACACATTGTCTTAACTACGTACCAAAACTCGTAACTCCGATATTCATCTCTATGATCATATCGTAGACTATTTATCCTCTTGTCACGACGACCTTCACTCTAAAATAGCTTTGAACTTTTCAACATTTCAGACTTGTGATTCATCAAGTAAATACTCTTGTATCTACTCAAATCGTCAGTGAAGTAAGAACATAATGATATCCACTGCGTGCCTTAGCACTTATTGGACTGCACACATCAAAAATGCATTACTCCCAACAAGTTACTCTACTTGTTTCATGTGGCATGGTTTGCATGTCTCAAGTGATTCAAAATTAAGTGAGTCCAAACGATCCATCAGCATGGAGCTTCTTCATGCATTTTACACCAACATGACTCAAGTGGCAGTGCCACAACTAAGTGGTACTATCATTATTACTTTTTATCTTTTGGCACTAATATTATGAACATGTGTAACACTACGATCGAGATTCAATAAACCATTGAGGGTAATTATTCAAGCAAATAGAATAACTATTATTCTTTTAAATGAATAATTGTATTGCAACAAACACGATCCAATCATGTTCATCCTCAACGCAAACACCAAATAACAATTATTTGGGTTTCACCACCAATCCCGATGATAGAGGGAGCGTGCGATGTTTGATCATATCAACCTTGGAAACACTTCCAACACGTATCGTCACCTCGCCTTTAGCTAGTCTCCGTTTATTCCGTAGCTTTCATTTCGTGTTACCAATCACTTAGCAACTGAACCGGTATCCAATACCCTCGTGCTACTAGGAGTACTAGTAAAGCACACATCAACATCATGTATATCAAATATACTACTTTCGACTTTGCCAGCCTACTTATCTACCAAGCATCTAGGGTAGCTCTGCCTCAGTGACTGTTCCCCTCATAACAGAAGCACTTAGTCTCGGGTTTGGGTTTAGACTTGGGTCTCTTCATTAGTGTAGCAACTGTTTTGCTGTTTCACGAAGTATCCCTTCTAGCCCTTGCCTTTCATGAAACTTAGTGGTTTTACTAACCATCAACCATTGATCCTCCTTCTTGATTTCTACTTTCGCAGTGTCATACATCACGAATCTCTCAAGGATCATTGTATCTATCCTTGATATGTTATAGTTCATCACGAAGCTCTCACAGCTTGGTGGCAGTGACTTTGGAGAACCATCACTATCTCATCTGGAAGATTAACTCCCACTTGATTCAAGTGATTGTCGTACTCAGACAATCTGAGCACACGCTCAATGATTGAGTTTTTCTCCTATACTTCATGGACAAAGAATCTTGTCGGGGGTCTCATACCTCTTAACAAGGGCACAAGCATGAAATCACAATTTCATCTCTTTAGAAGATCACTCATGTTCCGTGACGTTTCAAAACGTGTAACATCCCAAATTTCCTAATTTGGAATGTTTTACATTGTAGCTAAGCATCTATGCATATTGATTGAAATAAAGTTTGCATTTGAATTCTTTCGACTTTTGCTTTTGCATTTCTATTTTTTTCTTCACACGAGAAATGTCGGGAAATAATTTCTTGCACGCAAGAGAGAGCGGAGGAAAATGACCCTCCAAAAATGTGAGGCATTTCTGAAATATTTTGAGCCAAGAAAACCAAAGTTTTATTGTGAAAATAATTGCAAAAAGAAAATATAGGATAAGGGTTTTTTTTTCTGAAAAAACATTTTTTAAAGTTTTTATTTTTGCCTTGGAAAAATGTTAATCGAGTAAAGAATATTTTTCTGATCATTTTGGTATATAATACCCTATATTAATTATTTTATTTGGTTTCCTTTTAATTCCTTTTAGTTTGTGTTTTTAGGAAAACAACTAAAACAGGAAACGTTTTTTTTAAAAGGCAAGCGCCAACCGGCGCTTTATAGCGCGCAGCCCACCCCGCCAGCCCGAGATTCGGCATGCCTTTCCTATTAGGGAGCTGCACCAAGCGCCCCTCTACCCTCACCCGCTGCCCCTGGGCCCCGCCCCTGCGCTGACCCCACCCGCAGCGCCCTACCCTTCCCAGCGCACCCATTTTCTTTTCTTTTTTTCCTCTCTCTCTTTCCTTCCCTCTTCTTCTTCCTTCCTTCTCTCCCTCCTCGCTCTTTCCTTCCACGCCGGCAGACTCGGGATCCGATCCCTGCCCCGATCCCCTGCCGCCTGAGAGCCCCCCCGAGGCCGCCTATATAAGCCCCGCAGCCCTGCCTCCCCGCGCCCCATTCCACCCCCACGCCACCCTTCCCGTGCCCCACGCCGCCCCTCGCACGTCGCCGGAGAACGGCCGGAGCCGAAGCTCCCTACCTCTCCCCTGCTCGCCTGGGCACTCCATCGCCTCGCCTTCGTCACCAGAGGAGCCGGAGGAACACCGCCACCGCCTGGGCCCCCTTCCCAGCCGCCCCAACCTCTGCAGCGACGCCCACGAGCACGCCACCTTCCTGCTCGCCAGAGTGAGCTCCGGCAGACCAACCCCCTATGCGTTCATCCGCCACAACCCCTCTGAGCCGTTAGATCTAGAACCGGCGACGTAGATTAGAAGTTAGGTACCCTTTCGGTTTTCAGACAAAGGCCAAGCCGGTTTTACTTCACTTAAGTTTTAGCCAAGAGGATTTTCTTAAGTTTCGGCCTTTTGTTAGTTTTCCCGCAGCACTCACCCCTTTAGCCAATCAGAGCATGCCACATACCCCCCGTAGATTAGTTAGTTCTCTGTTTTTTTCTGTTTAATTCAAAAACAAAGAAAGTTGTAGTCTTGTTTACCGTATAACTGTTGTTCTAGAGATCCAATGAGGTTGATTCTTTTTCCCGTAGATCAAAAAAATTCTGTAGTTTTTAAAAACATATAATTTGTCTATGTTTGTAATTTTCAAATTTGAATTAGATCAGATTTAGTTTAAACCTTGTATTTCTTATTCCAGGAGTTTAAATAATGATTTTTATTTGATTCTTTTTGCTACTGCTTCCTAGTGATTATATCTTACTCTGGTATAAGTTTCAATTTTTTTTAATGTTTTTTACTTGGGGTTTTAACAGAAACAATTTTCTGCCTTAGTGCGGTGTAGTGAATCCTTTTCACTTAGGCAATAGCTGCTTATTACTTGTGATGTTATTTTACTTGTTGTTGATTGTAGTGCTTATGGGGTGTATTTGTTTGTATCGGTAGATCACCCGGAGTGCGAAGCTTGTTACTTAGAAGCGCTCGATCAAGAAAACTATCATCAAGGCAAGTCATTTTGATCATACTATCTCCTATGTTTTTTTCGATGCATGGTAGTTTCACCTTTCTTTACCCAATTGCATGCTGCGTAGGTACTTGGAAATTTTAGTATAGGTTGTAGTATCATGTGGTAGGCACACAACAACCACGATACTTGGCCCGAGACGACAAATTTCATATTGCTATGCTTGAGTAGACGGGATTTTGGTTGAGTGCATAACACGAGTGATGCGACGTTGATTAAATAACCAAGACCGGTTAAGACAAGATTCTCAAGACCTCGTGATGCAATGCAACTCTGGGTGAAGGACGGTCGATCGGCTCCCTGGAGAAACCAGTGGATGACCCGGGATGCTGGAGACGGCCATGACATCTTGCGGAAAGCTTCACCCAGGCTCGAAGGCACGGACGGAGGCTTCAAGACCCAAGGCTTACCTGCACAGCCACAAGTCATTATGGGCTCTGGCTTGGTTGGACAACGCGGCGACTTTGGACAGGCGGTGCTAGCAGATGTAGAAGAACGGTAGGAATGGATGGGCACCGACAGGGATTCAGAGGGACCCGTTGAAAGACCATGTCTTGATCATCCGGTCTTCAAACACCCTGAAGTGCGAGGACACACTCGGAGGCGATCAAATCTTGTGGGGAACGTGTGCAAAACTCTGCAGAGTGCCCAACCTAATCGATTAGCCGTGTCCACGGTCATGGACAACTTGAGCCGAAGGCATTGTAATTTCCCTGAACTCTCGACACAACTTAATAATGACGTGGGAATTAACAACAACTCGGGTACGAGAATTGGTTGGCGGAACCATCTCGTTAACAACAAACAATGTAGTAATATTTTGCTTTCAGCCCCTCTTATTGTAGGAGAAAATTGGCTTTATGCAAATAGCCCCACCTGCCAAATATGCATGTAGAGATAGTTGATTATTATTTTCCCCCTCTCTTTGATGACTTGCCGGCATATTCCATATGCTGACCTACACGGCTGCAACGTATCATGTTGCAGAGTACGTTTCCGACCAGGAGTGAGGCTACGATCTACGCTCAACGACATGCCCTGGAGTCGGATGGACTCGTCTACCTGATGCTTCCGCTAGTCTTTGTTAGATATCTCATGAGATGGCCTTCAGCCACTTTATTGTAATCCATTATTGTAATAAAGTACTCGTTATGAGATTTTGATTAATAAAGCTGTGTGATTGAACTCTTGATATATACATTGATGTACTGAGTGTGTGCCAGCATGATCTTGGGATGGTACGGAAACACCAGAGGCTTGACTCATATTGAGTCGGGTCGCTACAGAAATGGTATTCAGAGCACACGCTGACCGTAGGACGTAACCTCTAGGAATGGAAAAGCCTTAGGAAGAAAATTATTTCTTATATCTATAAATCCTCTATTTCCTCTTCTGATCTTTTCTGACTTCTATCCGATTTTCCAATGTCTTAGATGGCTACCTTCATCCCCGTTAAGTTCACAGAGTTTTGCTAGCCCGACGCCACTATGCCTTTCGAAAAGGAGCTGATACAGATCACCAAGGACTTGAGGATTGCTTTGCCGACTATCACAGGGAAGCCGACTTCGTCTTACCCGGAGGATTCACGCTACATGATTGGGGTGCATGTCCCCGGAAGGACATTCGAGCCGCGCACTGAGCCTGTGGACTTCAAGTTCATTGCACCCAACTGGATTCTCGGAAGGGACATGGCGGTCCATTGTGCACTCGGACGTATCAAGGAAGTGTACAGAGGCTGCCCTATTTCACCGGACCTATTCACTGTATCCCGGAGAAGAGACGATGGAGAAATCATCTCAAGCAAGACCAAGGACGCTCTCCTGTCCTATGCCCAGACCTTGGAGAAGCACAGCGGGACTCTGGAGCATCGTGTGATCAAGAACTCCAGGAAGATCAAGCAACTGTCGCTCCGCGAACTCGAACTCGAAGAAGTAGCCCGGGAAGCCCACTATGAGCACAAATTGGAGGTGAAGGACTTTCTGGAGAGGATCGAGAAGCTGAAGACTCGAGTTGCATACCTGGAGGAGGAACTGGACATGGGCGAGAACCTTCATCCCAAAGGTGACATAGCCCCCTTGATCAGCAATGACGAGGACTATGAAGAAAGCTCCACCGAAGGACCCACCACCATGCTTTTCTGAGGAAGACACTTAGACTAGACCACCAAATTTACCTTATCGTTAAACGTTTAGGCCGATGTGGTGTGATACTTGTTTGTTGCATTTCATATGGGTAGTGTAATTACTCTTAGACCATTGTTCTATGCTAAGCTCACCCCTCTACAAACATCAGATGCCTCCGAGGCGTGCCCCTACTTCCAACTTTCCGACGGAACTCACCCAGTTGATTCAGCAACAGAATACCCTGATGCAGCTGATTATCTAGAACCAGAACAATAACAACAACCATCATCCACCCCAGGCCGACAATCTCACCCGTTTCCTGAGGTTGAACCCTCCGACTTTCTCCAGCAGCATTGAGCCCATTGTGGCAGATGATTGGCTCTGCAAGATGGAGCGGGAACTAATCACTGCTGGTTGTACTGAAGCTGAGAAGGTGCGCTTTGCCGCGCATCAACTTGAAGGCCCTGCAGCTGCATGGTGGGAGAACTACACCACCACATACCCCATTGCTGGAGTCACTTGGGAGCAGTTCAAGCAAGCCTTCCGTACCACACATGTCTCAGCTGGTGCAATGAGTCTGAAGAAGCGTGAGTTTCGCAACTTACGCCACGGAAATCGCTCTGTGGCTCAGTATGTCGATGAATTCAGCATGCTCGCCCGTTATGCACCTGGAGATGTGGCCGATGATGCGGCCAAGCAGGAAAAGTTCTTGGAGGGACTCAATGATGAGTTGAGCATTCAGCTGACCATAGCCAACTTCAACAACTACTAGGAGCTGGTAGATAAGGCCCTCATCTTGGAGGGGAAACACCTGCAGATGGAGAACCGCAAGCGGAAGTATGGCAATGGAAAGTTCAACTCTGGCACTCAGCAGAAGCCTCGCTACACCCCCTATTCAGGAAATACCGGGACTGGATCCGGTAAGTTTGGAGGACACGTCCAGCAAAACCACCCAGTGCACAACCATGGAGGAAATGGGAACCACCGCAACAACAGCAACTTAAAGAATGGCGGTACTGGCACTCAGCATCATTCAGCTCCAACTCAGAAGGATCTGAATCACATCACCTGCTTCAAGTGTCAGAAGACGTGACACTATGCCACTGAATGTCCCCAGAACAAGGAGGGAAATGGAAACGACAATGGCAACTCTGCAGCAAAGAAGCCCAATCATTTTCCTCGAGCTCAGGTGAATCAAATTGATGTTGAAGAGGTCTATGATCACCCCGATACTGTGGTTGGTAAGTTTTTGCTAAATTAACGTCCAGTATTGGTACTTTTTGATTCTGGTGCAACACATTCATTCATATCAAGGGTAGTTGTGGAAAAGTATAGTTTGCCAACTAGAACCCTCAGCCAGCCTATTAAGGTCAGTTCCCCAGGAGGCATGATGACAGCCGGGATAGGATGCCATGCTTTGAGTCTCAACATCGGGAACCATAAATTTCCCACCGACCTCATCGTATTAGAGTCCCAGGGATTGGATGTAATCCTAGGCATGGATTGGTTGGCCAAGTATGAAGGGAATATTGATTGTGCCCTTAAGTCTATTTTGCTCAGCACCCCCGAGCAAAAGTGGATTAAGTACGTGTCTCAGCGCCCAACACGGAGTAAACGAGTAAACTCTCTCACGGGAGTAGTCCAGGAGGAAGTACCGATTATACAGGAATACCCAGATGTATTTCCGGAGGAATTGTCGGGCATGCCACTTGATAGAGAGATTGAGTTCCTGATTGAGCTATTACCCGGAACATCCCCGATATGCAAAAGACCCTATCGATGGCCGCAAATGACTTGGTAGAAATCAAGAAGCAAATTAAGGAGTTGTTGGACAAAGGGTATATTCGCCCAAGTTCTTCACCTTGGGGAGCCCCAGTGCTCTTGGTTGAAAAGAAGGATAAGTCCTTGAGAATGGTAGTTGACTATCGTGCATTGAACGAGGTGACCATCAAGAACGAGTACCCCTTGCCGATGATCAATGATCTGTTTGACCAATTAGTTGGAGCCCGAATATTCTCCAAGATCGATCTTCGATCCGGGTATGATCAGCTGAAAATTCATGAACATGATATACCCAAGACAGCCTTCACCACTCGGTACGGCTTGTATGAGTACACAGTCATGTCATTTGGACTGAGTAATGCTCCGGCATATTTTATGAATCTGATGAACAAGGTATTTATGGAATACTTGGACAAGTTTGTCGTGGTGTTCATCGATGACATAATACTAATATTCTCCTAGAACGAGGAGGAACACAAGGAACATCTGCGTCTAGTTCTGGAGAAACTTCAAGAGCATAAGCTGTACGCAAAGTTTAGCAAATGTGAGTTTTGGTTGAAGGAAGTCGGATTCCTCGGACACGTCATCTCAGGAGAAGGAATAGCAGTGGACCCAGCCAAGGTCGCAGCAGTCACCGAATGGGTAGCACCCACTTCAGTTAAGGAGATCCGCAGTTTCCTCGGACTTGCCGGATATTACCGGAGGTTCATTGAGAATTTCTCAAAGATCGCCAAGCCCATGACAGAGTTCTTGAAGAAGGAGTCCAAGTATGTTTGGACTGAGGAATGTGAATCTAGTTTTCAAGAGTTGAAGAAACGTCTGGTTACAGCCCGAGTGCTGATATTGCCGAACATTCGGAAGGATTTCCAGGTTTACTGTGACACTTCTCGTCAAGGACTCGAAGGAGTGCTCATGCAAGAAGGTAAATTGTAGCCTATGCATCCAGACAGCTCAGACCCCATGAGTTGAATTATGCCACGCATGACTTGGAACTAGCAGCCGTAGTGCACGCTCTTAAGACCTGGAGACATTTCCTGATCGGAAATAGTTGTGATGTTTACACTGATCACAAGAGCCTGAAATATGTCTTCACGCAGAAGGAGTTGAACCTCAGACAGAGGCGAAGGATAGAATTGATCAAGGACTATGACATGAGATTGCATTATCACCCAGGGAAGGCAAATGTTGTAGCCGATGCGTTGAGCCGCAAGAGTTATGTGAACACACTCATAGCAGGAGGGTTACCCCAGGAGTTAGCCGATAACCTCTGAGAGCTCAAATTGGAAATAGTTCCAAGAGGATTTGTTGCCACACTAGAAATTCAGTCCACATTGACAGAAAAGATCCGCGAGGCACAGAAATCAGACAAGGAGATAACTGAGATTAAACAGAAAATGAAAGACGGGAAGGCTAAAGGTTTTCGCTAGGATGAACACGGAACTTTATGGTTTGAGGATCGCGTTTATGTGCCCAATGATCCCGAACTCAGGAAGTTGATACTTCAGGAGGCCCATGATTCCCCGTACTCGATACACCCCGGCAACACCAAGATGTATCTGGATCTGAAAGAAAGTTTCTGGTGGACAGGAATGAAGAAAGACATTGCCGAGTTTGTAGCAATATGCGATGTTTGTCAGCAAGTAAAAGCCGAGCATCAGAAGCCAGCAGGTTTGCTTCAACCTCTGCTGATACCCGAGTGGAAATGGGAAAAGCTTGGTATGGACTTCATCACAGGATTACCCAGGACCCGTTCTGGCTATGATTCTATTTGGGTTGTGGTTGATCGTTTGACCAAGGTAGCTCACTTCATTCCTGTGAAGACTACTTACACGAGTGCCAAGTTGGCCAAGATATATATGACCAGGATTGTATGTCTGCATGGAGTACCGAAGAGCATTGTGTCAGATAGAGGGACTCAGTTCACATCAAAATTTTGGCACCAACTGCATGAAACCTTGGGAACGAGATTGGAGTTTAGTACAGCTTTTCACCCACAGACAGATGGACAGACCGAGAGAGTCAATCAGATTCTGGAGGACATGTTGAGAGCTTGCGCACTAGACTATGGGTCTAGTTGGGATGACAATTTGCCTTATGCCGAGTTCTCATACAACAACAGCTATCAGACCAGTCTGAAGATGGCCCCTTTCGAAGCTCTATACGGAAGGAGGTGCAGAACACCGTTGATGTGGGATGGAGTTGGAGACCGACAACTTTTTGGTCCCGACCTTATCCGAGATTCTGAAGAGAAGGTCAAGCTAAATCGTGACCGACTCAAGATAGCTCAGTCCAGGCAGAAAAGTTATGCTGACAGCGAACGCAAGGAAGTAACATACGAACTGGGAGACCGAGCATATCTTCGGGTGTCTCCACTTCGAGGAATCAAGAGATTTGGTGTGAAAGGAAAGTAAGCACCCCGATTCATTGGCCCCTACAAAATTCTTGAACGTAGAGGCGAAGTTGCATATAAACTGGAACTGCTGGAAGGATTGTCCGGAGTACATGATGTCTTCCATGTTTCCCAGTTGAAGAAATGCCACGCTGAGATGGCTGATGTTCCGTTGAGAGATACAGTGCCCCTAGAGGCCATACAGCTTGACAGTGATCTGACGTATGAGGAGAAACCCGTCAGGATTCTCGAGACTGCCAACAGAGTTACCCGCAGCAAGATCATCAAGTTCTGCAAGGTGTTGTGGAGCCACCACACTGAGGAAGAAGCCACCTGGGAACGAGAATCGGATCTTCGTCGAGACCACCCGCACCTATTTTCTAGCCAACCCGAATCTCGAGGGCGAGATTCATCTTAAGGTGGGTAGGTTTGTAACATCCCAAATTTCCTAATTTGGAATGTTTTACATTGTAGCTAAGCATCTATGCATACTGATTGAAATAAAGTTTGCATTTGAATTCTTTCGACTTTTGCTTTTGCATTTCTATTTTTTTCTTCACACGAAAATGCCGGGAAATAATTTCTTGCACGCAAGAGAGAGCGGAGGAAAATGACCCTCCAAAAATGTGAGGCATTTCTGAAATATTTTGAGCCAAGAAAACCAAAGTTTTATTGTGAAAATAATTGCAAAAAAGAAAATATAGCATAAGGGTTTTTTTTCTGAAAAAACATTTTTTAAAGTTTTTATTTTTGCCTTGGAAAAATGTTAATCGAGTAAAGAATATTTTTCTGATCATTTTGGTATATAATGCCCTTTATTAATTATTTTATTTGGTTTCCTTTTAATTCCTTTTAGTTTCTGTTTTTAGGAAAACAACTAAAACACGAAAAGTTTTTTTAAGGCAAGCGCGAGCCGGCGCTTTATAGCGCTCAGCCCACCCCGCCAGCCCGGGATTCGGCCTGCCTTTCCTATTAGGGCGCTCCACCCAGCGCTCCTCTACCCTCACCCGCTGCCCCTGGGCCCCGCCCCCGCACCGACCCCACCCACAACGCCCTACCCTTCCCAGCGCACCCCTTTTCTTTTCTTTTTTTTCCTCTCTCTCTTTCCTTCCCTCTTCTTCTTCTTTCCTTCTCTCCCTCCTCGCTCTTTCCTTCCACGCCAGCAGACTCGGGATCCGATCCCTGCCCCGATCCCCTGCCGCCTGAGAGTCCCCACGAGGCCGCCTATATAAGCCCCGCAACCCTGCCTCCCCTCGCCCCGTTCCACCCCCACGCCGCCCTGCCTGAGCCCCAAGCCGCCCCTCGCACGTCGCCGGAGAACGGCTGGAGCCGAAGCTCCCTGCCTCTCCCCTGCTCGCCTGGGCACTCCATCGCCTCGCCTTCGTCAGCAGAGGAGCCGGAGGAACACCGCCACCGCCTAGGCCCCCTTCCCAGCCGCCCCGACCACTGCAGCGACGCCCACGAGCACGCCACCTTCCTACTCGCCGGAGTGAGCTCCGGCAGACCAACCCGCTGTGAGTTCATCCGCCACAACCTCTCTGAGCCGTTAGATCTAGAACCAACGACATAGATTAGAAGTTAGGTACCCTTTCGGTTTTCAGACAAAGACCGAGCCGGTTTTACTTCACTTAAGTTTTAACCGAGAGGATTTTCTTAAGTTTCGGCCGTTTGTTAGTTTTTCACGCAGCACTCACCCCCTTAGCCAATCAGAGCACGCCACATACCCCCCGTAGATTAGTTAGTTCTCTGTTTTTTTTCTCTTTAATTCAAAAACAGAGAAAGGTGTACTCTTGTTTACCCTATAACTGCTTCCTATAAGGTAGGTTATTTTTCCAGCAGATCACAAATTTTCTGTAGTTTTTAAAAAACATATAATTTGTCTATGTTTGAAATTTTCAAATTTGAATTAGATCAGATTTAGTTTAGACATTGTTTTCCTTATTCCAGGAGTTTAAAAAATGATTTTTATTTGATTCTTTTTGGTACTGCTTCCTAGTGATTATATCTTACTGTGGTATAAGTTTCAATTTTTTTTTAATATTTTTACTTGGGGTTTTAACAGAAACAATTTTCTGCCTTAGTTTGGTGTAGTGAATCCTTTTCACTTAGGCCATAGCTACTTATTACTTGTGATGTTATTTTACTTGTTGTTAATTGTAGTGCTTATGGGGTGTATTTGTTTGTATCGGTAGATCACCCGGAGTGCTAAGCTTGTTACTTAGAAGCGCTCGATCAAGACAACTATCATCAAGGCAAGTCATTTTGATCATACTATCTCCTATGTTTTTTTCGATGCATGGTAGTTTCACCTTTCTTTACCCAATTGCATGCTGTGTAGGTACTTGGAAATTTTAGTATAGGTTGTAGTATCATGTGGTAGGCACACAACAACCCCGATACTTGGCCCGGGACGACAAATTTCATATTGCTATGCTTGAGTAGACGGGATTTTGGTTGAGTGCATAACACGAGTGATGCGAGGTTGATTAAATAACCAAGACCGGTTAAGACAAGATTCTCAAGACCTCGTGATGCAATGCAACTCTTGGTGAAGGACGGTTGATCGGCTCCCTGGAGAAACCAATGGATGACCCGGGATGTTGGAGACGGCCATGACATCTTGCGGAAAGCTTCACCCAGGCTCGAAGGGACGGACGGAGGCTTCAAGACCCAAGGCTTACCTGCACAGCCACAAGTCATTATGGGCTCTGGCTTGGTTGGACAACGCGGTGACTCTGGACAGGCGGTGCTAGCAGATGTAGAAGAACGGTAGGAATGGATGGGCACCGACAGGGATTCAGAGGGACCCGTTGAAAGTCCATGTTTTGATCATCCGGTCTTCAAACACCCTGAATTGCGAGGACACACTCGCAGGCGATCATATTTTGTGGGGAATGTGTGCAAAACTCTGCAGAGTGCCCAACTTAATCGATTAGCCCTGTCCACGGTCATGGACAACTTGAGCCGAAGGCATTGGAATTTCCCTGAACTCTCGACACAACTTAATAATGATGTGGGAATTAACAACAACTCGGGTACGAGAATTGGTTGGCGGAACCATCTCGTTAACAACAAACAATGTAGTAATATTTTGCTTTCAGCCCCTCTTGTTGTAGGAGAAAATTGGCTTTATGCAAATAGCCCCACCAGCCAAATATGCATGTAGAGATAGTTGATTATTATTTTTTCCCTCTCTTTGATGACTTGCCAGCATATTCCATATGCTGACCTACACGGCTGCAACGTATCATGTTGCAGAGTACTTTTCCGACCAGGAGTGAGGCTACGATCTACACTCAACGACATTCCCTGGAGTCAGATGGACTCGTCTACCTGATGCTTCGCTAGTCTTTGTTAGATATCTCACGAGATGGCCTTCAGCCACTTTATTGTAATCCATTATTGTAATAAAGTACTCGTTATGAGATTTTGATTAATAAAGCTGTGTGATTGAACTCTTGATATATACATTGATGTACTGAGTGTGTACCAGCATGATCTTGGGATGGTACGGAAACACCAGAGGCTTGACTCGTATTGAGTCGGGTCGCTACAAAACGTCTTTGGCGCCTTGCTTCTAAGCCATTAAGTATTTTGTACTGAACTATCGTGTAGTCATCAGAAACGTGTATGTCGAATGTTCACAACATCCACACACGACGCTCGAGGTACAGCACACTGAGTGGTGCATTAAGGACATAAGCCTTCTGCGCAGCAACGAGGACAATCCTTAGTTTTACAAACTCAGTCCGCAAAGTTTGCTACTATCAACTTTCAACTAAATTTTCTCTAGGAACATATTAAAGACAGTAGAGCTATTACTTAGACTATGTTCATGACAATTAGTTCAATTAATCATATTACTTAAGAACTCCCACCCAAAAAGTACATCTCTCTAGTCATTTGAGTGGTACATGATCCAAATCCACTATCTCAAGTCCGATCATCACGTGAGTCGAGAATAGTTTTAGTGGTAAGCATCTCTATGCTAATCATATCAACTATACGATTCATGCTCGACCTTTCGGTCTCATCTGTTCTGAGGCCATGTCTGCACATGCTAGGCTCGTCAAGCTTAACCCGAGTGTTCCGCGTGTGCAACTGTTTTGCACCTGTTGTATGTGAACGTTGAGTCTATCACACCCGATCATCACGTGGTGTCTCGAAACGAAGAACTGTCGCAACGGTGCACAGTCGGGGAGAACACAATTTCGTCTTGAAATTTTAGTGAGAGATCACCTCATAATGCTACCGTCGATCTAAGCAAGATAAGGTGCATAAAGGATTAACATCACATGCAATTCATAAGTGACATGATATGGTCATCATCAGCTGCTTCTTGATCTCCATCACCAAAGCACCGGCACGATCTTCTTGTCACCGGCGTTACACCATGATCTCCATCAACGTGTCTCCATCGGGGTTGTCGTGCTACTCATGCTATTACTACTAAAGCTACGTCCTAGCAATATAGTAAACGCATCTACAAGCACAAACGTTAGTTTAAAGACAACCCTATGGCTCATGCCTGTTGCCGTACCATCGACGTGCAAGTCGATATTAACTACTACAACATGATCATCTCATACATCCAATATATCACATCACATCGTTGGCCATATCACATCACAAGCATACCCTGCAAAAACAAGTTAGACGTCCTCTAATTGTTGTTGCATGTTTTACGTGGTGACCATGGGTATCTAGTAGGATCGCATCTTACTTACGCAAACACCACAACGGAGATATATGAATTGCTATTTAACCTCATCCAAGGACTCCTCGGTCAAATTCTATTCAACTAAAGTTGGAGAAACCGACACTCGCCGGTCATCTTTGAGCAACGGAGTTACTCGTAGCGATGAAACCAGTCTCTCGTAAGCGTACGAGTAATGTCGGTCCGAGCCGCTTCGATCCAACAATACCGCGGAATCAAGAAAAGACTAAGGAGGGAAGCAAAACGCACATCACCGCCCATAAAAACTTTTGTGTTCTACTCGAGAAGACATCTACGCATGAACCTAGCTCATGATGCCACTGTTGGGGAACGTCGCATGGGAAACAAAAAATTTCCTACGCGCACGAAGTCCTATCATGGTGATGTCCATCTACGAGAGGGGATTTCTGATCGACGTACCCTTGTAGATCGCACAACAGAAATGTTAAGAAATGCGGTTGATGTAGTAGAACGTCCTCACGTCCCTCGATCCGCCCCGCGAACCGTCCCACGAACTGTCCCGCGATCCGTCCCACGATCCGCTCCGATCTAGTGCCGAACGGACGGCACCTCCGTGTTCAGCACACGTACAGCTCGACGATGATCTCGGCCTTCTTGATCCAGCAAGAGAGACGGAGAGGTAGATGAGTTTTCCGGCAGCGTGATGGCGCTCCGGAGGTTGGTGGTGATCTAATCTCAGCAGGGCTCCGCCCGAGCTCCGCAGAAACGCGATCTAGAGGTAAAACCGTGGAGGTATGTGGTCAGGCTGCCGTGGCAAAAGTTGTCTCAAATCAGCCCTAAACCCCACTCTATATAGGAGGGAGGGAGGGGAGGAGGCAGCCTCAAAACCTAAAGGTTTGGCCGAAATTGGAGGTGGAGGAGTCCTACTCCAATCCTACTTGGAGTAGGATTCCACCTTCCCACTTGGAAACTCTTTCCACCTTGTATTTTTTCCTTCTCAAACCTTATGGGCCTTAGTGGGAACTTATTCCAGCCCACTAGGGGCTGGTTTATCTCTTCCCATAGCCCATGAGACCCCTTGGGGCGTGATACCCCTCCTGATGGTCCCCGGCACCCCTCCCGGCACTCCGAGTACACTACCGATGAGCCCAAAACTTTTCCGGTAACGCACGAAAACCTTCCGGTAACCAAATGAGGTCATCCTATATATCAATCTTTGTTTCAGGACCATTTCGGAAACCCTCGTGACGTCTGTGATCTCATCCGGGACTCCGAACAACATTCGGTAACCAAGCATATAACTCAAATACGCATAAAACAACGTCGAACCTTAAGTGTGCAAACCCTGCGGGTTCGAGAACTATGTAGACATGACCCGAGAGACTCCCCGGTCAATATCCAATAGCGGGACCTGGATGCCCATATTGGATCCTACATATTCTACGAAGATCTTATCATTTTAACCTCAGTGCCAAGGATTCATATTGTTAGAGCATATATCCATATGTGGTTTTGGTAATTGATGACAATTCCTATGGACTAATGGTTGCCTTAAGTTATACTTATAGGATTTCTCCATAGGCACTTCTTGAAGTCCATCTGTTGGGTTCAAGGAGTTTATATGATGACCAAGGTGGTATTCAAGGTATTATCCAAAGAATGGTCATAGAGACACAAGGTTGATCAAGATCTCAGACAAAGAGTAAATCAAGATGATCAGCACACAAAGCGTACAAGATGTACCGGGAGGGATCAAGTGATCCCATGGTATGGTAAGCATTGTCCATTACGTGTTTGTGTACTAACCCATGGTCTTCGTGAGAGTTCTATGTGGGGGTTAGGTGTGTTTCCATGGGCTTGCATCAAAGAGAAGATCTCATACAACCCATGAAGTATGACATCAAGTTGTGATCGTCATCAAGATTGCGATGTGCAAGTTCAAGTGGATCAACACGAAGATATCATGCTTGAAGTTTGTCGTCCATTGTGGTGGTAATGGGCTTGTGAAGATATGTTGAAGAGTGGCTCACCCATAGTGAGTATGGGGGAGCAATCAACTAGTCTTCATCAAGCCAACTCAATCAAGAAAGGTGGTCCATCTTGAGGAATCCAAGATCATCATCATCTAGCTCAAGAGGACGAGGTGCAAGGTATAGGTTTGCCCTTGATAGGTTTTCCGTTTAGGATAGATTGTTGTACTATCAAGGGGGGCTCTAAAGTGAGTAGCTTGATCGTATCGTTCGTTGAGAGCTCAAACCATTTTCATCCTTGCATCATACTTCTTGGTTCTTGTTTGGTGTTTCTCTTTGTGAGTTCTAGAGCTTATGGTCATCTTCGTGACAAGCTCGAGTTCATCGAAAACGGAGTCCATATGCATCTACTATGATGTTTTCTATGTTGGAGTTTTTGCCAGTTCTTCATTCATAGATGACTCAAATCTCTATATCATTGGCATCTTCATATCTGCATGGTCACTGTTTGGATAGCTCTTGTCGTCCTGAATCCAACAAGCTTGGGTTTGCTCGATTCGGAGCTCGTATGTGAAAGTTATGGCTGTTTCAGTGGCTAGCGGTAGTACCGCTCGACCTAGCGGTAGTACCGCTAGAGTTGGCGGTAGTACAGCTGGCCCTAGCGGTAGTACCGCTAGAGCTGGCGATAGTACCGCTGTCCAGCGGTAGTACCACCCCTCGCCAGCGGTAGTACCACTCCAAGTTTTTAGTATCGTCATCTTTGCAGTTGTACTGCGTCGGACCTTTTTGCGAAGACTTCCTTGGCGGTGGTAGTGCGTTTGCACTACCAGGGGCCCAGCGGTAGTACCGCTAGGACGAGCGGTAGTACCGCTGGAGTGCCAGCGGTAGTACTGCTGCAGCCAGCGGTAGTACCGCCCCTCGTCAGTGGTAGTACCGCTAGAGTGCCAGCGGTAGTACGGCTGCAGCCAGCGGTACTACCGCTGGGCTCGGCCTGTAAGTGGGGGTAACGGTCTGATTCCTTCCCCCACTATATAAAGGGGGTCTTCTTCCCCCTTGGCTTTATCTATTCGTTGAGCTCTTGTTCTACCTCCATTGTTGACATTCTTAGAACTTTCTTACTCTCAATCCCTCCAATGATTCTTGCTTGTTCTTGAGGGAAAAGAGAGAGGAGATCTAGATCCACATCTCCACCAATCACTTTCTCCTCTATGTGAGGGGAACCCCTTGGATCTTGATCTTGGAGTTCTTTGTGAGCTCCTTGTTCTTCCTCTCATATTTCTGCATAGTTTTCGTTGTTGTGGAGGGATTTGAGTGTGAGGGACTTGACCACTTCGTGTGTTCTTGCCATTGCATTGGTTGCATCAGTTTGAGTTCTCCACGGTGATACGTGGAAGTGAAGGTTGAGAAGCTTATTACCTTTGGTATTGTTCTTCGTGGATGCTTTTGCATCCTAGAAGCTTGGTGGTGTCTCGGAGCTCAATCATTGTGGTTGAAGCTCCGGGCAAGTGTCGGGGCCTCCAATTAGGTTGTGGAGATAGCCCCGAGCAATTTGTCCGGGTACTGGTAACCGCCCCCAAGGGTTGCCACGTGTACGGGTTCGGTGACCGCCCCCAAGGTTTGCCATTTGTACGGGTTCGGTGACCGCCCTCAAGGGTCCCTTAGTGGAATCACGGCATCTTGCATTGTGCGAGGGCGTGAGGAGATTACGGTGGCCTTAGTGGCATCTTGGGGAGCATTGTGCTTCCACACCGCTCTAACGGAGATTAGCATCCGCAAGGGTCTGAACTTCGGGATACATCATCGTCTCCCCGTGCCTCGGTTATCTCTTACCCGAACCCTTTACTTATGCACTTTACTTTGTGATAGACATATTGTTTATTGTAATATATCTTGCTATCACTTAGTTGTTTATCTTGCTTAGCATAAGTTGTTGGTGCACATAGGTGAGCCTAGTTGTTTGTAGGTTTTGTGCTTGACATATTAAACATTAGTTTTATTCCGCATTTGTTCAAGCCTAAACCTTAATTATTTTCAAGCGCCTATTCACCCCCCCTCTAGGCGACATCCACGTCCTTTCACATATAATCCTGTATGTCATTCCCTTTGTCCTTCGGTATGTTACTTGCCTGAGATTCGATCGTCAGTATCCTTATACCTATTTCAATCTCGTTTACCGGCAAGTCTCTTTACTCGTTCTGTAATACAAGATCCCGCAACTTACACTAAGTCACATTGCTTGCAGGGCTTGTGTGTGATGTTGTATTACCGAGTGGGCCCCGAGATACCTCTCCGTCATACGGAGTGACAACTCAATGAACACCTCCGAAGATACCTGTAGAGCATATTTATAGTCACCCAGTTACGTTGCGACGTTTGATACACACAAAGCATTCCTCCGGTGTCAGTGAGTTATATGATCTCATGGTCATAGGAACAAATACTTGACACGCAGAAAACAGTAGCAACAAAATGACACGATCAACATGCTACGTCTATTAGTTTGGGTCTAGACCATCACATGATTCTCCTAATGATGTGATCCCGTTATCAAGTAACAACACTTACCTATGGCCAGGAAACCTTGACCATCTTTGATCAATGAGCTAGTCAACTAGAGGCTTACTAGCAACAGTGTTTTGTCTATGTATCCACACAAGTATTGTGTTTCCAATCAATACAATTATAGCATGGATAATAAACGATTATCATGAACAAAGAAATATAATAATAACTAATTATTATTGCCTCTAGGGCATATTTCCAACACTCAGCACGGCGGCCACATGTGTGCCTCACTCCTTTGGCTGCATCCTGGCGTCGGGGAGGGGAGGGACTAGTCAAAGGGAGTCATGTGGCGCACTCAGACGTGTTGTTACTGCCTGATACGGACTGTAGGACGGAGATAAGGCGCAGAGCGCCGTTTTTGCACACCACGGAGGTGGTCATCACCCCACTTCGTGTACAGGGCCACCCCTTGGCCAGACCAAGATGTCAAGCATGCAGGGCATGCGTGCCACGGAGCACTGGTGAAGTTTGGACCCAAGTGGATCAGGTTAGACTGGGTTTTGACTGCGGTTTAGTTTGTAGCAGCAAACTTAGGGCTATTAACGAGGGCACTTACTAGAGGGATTGTGAAACAAATCCTTATCTAGTAGTATTTTGCATGGAAGGACTACACTACTGCAAAGTTTCAGATCAAGAGGAGGTGTTTAGATAGTACTTGTAGTTCGAAGGCATATTTCTGCCAAAATCAAGTTTCAGATGGGTTTCTCATATCTCCCACATGAGCATGCCATATATTGGTTTGGAATGATGCATTAGCATAATAGAGGATCTTTGGAAAGAGGTGGGGCATTTTCTTAAGCAGAAGTATAGCAAGAGGGGGTAAAATAGTGCTGCCAAGGTTAAAATGAGAGGTAGATACATGGAGTCACCCTCCAATAATTGACTAGTGGCCATGACAAGGTTACTGGAGGTAAAAGGGGACTAGAGAGAGTTGTGTTAAAGTGGCCATGACAAGGTTATTGGAGGTAAAAGGGGCCAAAACAGCAGTTTTGGTAATTGGACAAAAGGTGTTTGATGGATGCTAAGGCTAGCAAATGGACTCCATTTGCTATGAAACTTAACAGGATCACATAATAGGTGAAAATAGGCTTGGACACAAAATTTGGGATTAGGGGGAGAAAGTTCCAATGTAGACTTGAAAATCCCATGAAATGGGCAAAACTGGCTTTGTGTATATAAAACCATGCAAATTAATTACCACAAATCCACAACTTGGTTTGGTAGCATTATTTGAGCATTAGCGCATGCCCAAAAAGTTTGGGATCAATTGGAGAAACTTTATAATGTAAAGTTTCCCAAAGTTAGAAATCAACAGAGAAGGTTTTGAGGGATTTCAAACAAGTTCTATTATTCTCCTTGATGCACCACTTGGTGTGGATGCATTATTAGAGTATCAGAACATGTCCACCAAATTTGAGAACCATTGGAGACACTTGGGAATGTAGAGTTGCTCAAATTTGGATCTGGAGAGATATGGTTTTGGAATATTTAGCTGAATCAAATCAACTTGGATTGAGATTAAACTTGGCAAGATCATCTCATATATCATGTTGACATGCTAGAATTTTAATGGGATTTATTGAGAATATTTCCTATAGAAATATTTCAAAAGGTTGAAATAGGCACGAAGGGTTTTGAATGGTTTTGCCCAGTATTTTGAACATGACCGTGTGTTGAAACTCCCATATATGGAATATATATGTCCACTAAGTTTCTCTGAATTTTCTCAAATATTTTCAAAGCAATAAAAATAACTTTCTTCATAAGGGACCATTTCTAGCCTCAGAGAAAGGTATTTAAATGAAATAGTAAAATAACTTTTAAAATAATAATATTGTGGTTTTGGGAAGACATTTTGATAATGTGATTTAAATAAAATATTTGGTGCAAAACAACTTCTCTAATTTAAGGACTTGTGGTACAAATCCCAACCTAGGGGTTTTTTAAAGCTTAAATCAAGGAAATGCTTTTTGGTCAAAAAATGGTTTTGGTCCTATACACATGGCATGATCTTTAGGAAAGGGTTTGGGCCAAGGAGGTGAGTCTAGAGAGTAGAAGGAACTTTGTGGCTCACACACAAACAACAAGCAAGCAAGCAACAATCTCATCAAGCATGACAATCAGTCACAAGAAACGATATTTGGTCCTAATTTTTGAGCTAGGTTAATTTAGTCAGGAGAGTCAAACACAGGGCGTGTAATCCACACACGGCGTTGGCTATAGAATTGTGTGGAGAAGCCCCTTGATGAACGAAGGAATAGGATTGGCTCAAGCTTCAAGCATTAAGAATCTTCATTTTATATTTGTGAGAAATCACATTTGAGTCCACGGGAAAGCCAATACTATTGAAAGGGGATGAGGTATTATGATGAATTGGTTGATCAAGTGCTTAGAGATAGCCACCAAAAATACTCAACCGCTTTCCCACAAAATATATTTCTCCCAAGCCAAATATGCAAAATCGGTGCCACCAACATTCCTCACTCGGCCATAACGATTTTACACTTAGATAGATCCTATGCTAACCCACCATCTCGGTACAACAAACATTCCTATCGGTGCCACCGAGTTTGGGTGACCAACTTTCGGTTAAGATAACTTCAAGTTTCGGAAATTCCGAGTTTGAAGTTGGTCTCACCGAGTTTGGAAATCTAGTCTAGGTCATTGTGTCGGTACCACCAAGATTCATATATTGGTCTCACCAAAAATCCAGAGTTGCCACTTTTACTGCATTCATTACCACCGAGATTAACATTTCGGCTTCACCGAGTTTGCCAATAATGGTGTAATGGTTGGATTTTGGGGGTGCGTATATATACCCCTCCACCTACCTCTCATTCATAGAGGAAGCACTCAGAACACACTTACACTTGCCAGATTCATTTTTCTGAGAGAGAGCCACCTACTCATGTGTTGAGATCAAGGGATTCCATTCCTACCATTTTAACCTTGATTTCTAGCCTCCCCAAGTTACTTTCCACAAGATCAATCTCTCCTACCCATGCAAAATATGAGAGAAAGTGATTGAGTATTGAGGAGACTATCTTTAGAAGCACAAGAGCAAGGAGTTCATTGTTCTATCACATCTATTACCTTTGGAGGGTAGGGCCTCCTAGATTTGTTAGGTGCCGCTTGGGAGCCTCCTACTTAATGTTGTGGAGTTCAAGCTAGATGTTTCTAAGGGCAAGGAGAACACCTACTTCGTGAAGATCTACTAAGAGTGAGGCTAGTCCTGTGAGGACGAAAGGCATGGTGGAATAGACAAGGCCTCTTCTTTGTGGACCCCTTGTAGGTGTAGCCCTCCGTGGACTCTCGCAACCATTACCACCCGTGGGTTGAAGTCTCCACTAACATGCGAAATCTCCGTGTCAACTTCTTCGCGTTTGATCTTCCTAAACTCTACTCCTTACTACATGTGCAATTCCATTACTTTCCGCTGCCATATTGGTTGACTAGCATGTGTAGGGTGCACTAGACTTGTTAGAATCACTAAAATTTGCCAACCATTAAATTGGGAAAAGGCTAGGATTTTTATTATGCAAATAGTCTATTCACCCCCCTCTAGACACCTATTCTATCAATCTCTCAGTCCTGCTCCCTTTGATTCGAAAGGTGGCCACCGCTATTATGTTATGTTTATTGATGATTTCTCTCGCTACACTTGGCTACACTTTATGAAATCTCGTAGCGAGGATATCTCTACATACAAACGGTTTGCTGCCATGGTTCACACCCAGTTTTCCACGCCTACTCCTACTTTTCATGCTGACTCCGCTAGGGAGTATATCTCCCAGATGTTGAGTGCCTTTCTCGCAGAACATGGTACTCTTGAACAGTTCTCATGTCCTGGTGCGCATGCTCAGAATGGCGTTGTGGAACGCAAGCATCATCCTCTACTTGAGAAGGCTCATGCGCTCATGATCAACGCTTCTCTTCCAGCCCATTTTTGGGCTGAGGCAATCTCAGCATCCACCTATCTCACCAACATTCAACCATCAACTGCCTTGCAGGGTGGCATTCCTATGGAGTGTCTCACTAGTCGTTCTCATGACTACAAAGCTCTCCATATGTTTGAGTGTGTATGCTATATCCTTCTTGCCCTGCGAGAACCCACCAAACTGAGTGCTCAGTCGGCGGAGTGTGTTTTCTTGGCTATAGTTATGAGCACAACGGCTATCCATGTCGGGATCGTGTTGGTCGTCGATTGCGCATTTCGCGTGATGTGACTTTTGATGAGTCTCGTTCTTACTACCACCGCCATTCCTCCTCGTGCTTTTCTGTGGACGATATTTCTTGTCTCCTTCTTCCCGATACACCCTCCTTTGTGCCTCCTATCTCCCCACTTCCTCCGGCACATCTCCCTCTTCCTCATCCACCAACGACACCACCTTCCCCTCCTTCTTCTTCCCCGCCCTCATCCTCCATCTCTCCTTCTCGTCCACCCTCCTCCCCACCCTCATCATATCTCTCCTTTTCCTGTCCACTACACTCATTGCCCTCGTAGTGAAGATGATCCTACTCACACGACCTCCACTTCCGGAGCTCCTCCCTTCACGCCTCCCCTGGTTCATAACCTTCGTGCTCGGCCTCGCTCCACCCACCTGATCGCTATTCTCATGACCGTTATTAGTCTATCTATTGTGGCTGAGCTCACTTCCTATCGGGCTGCCATGACTCAGCCTGAATGGCAGCTTGTGATGGCTGAGGAGATTGCTGCCCTTGAGTGCAATAGCACCTGGGATCTGTTTTCGCTTCTTTTCGGTGTTTGTCCCGTCACCTGCAAGTGGGTCTATAAGATTGATACTCGCTCTGATGGTTCTCTTGAGAGCTATAAAGCTTGTCTTGTGTCTCATGGTTTTCAGTAGGAGCAAGAACGTGATTATGATGAGACATTTGCTCGTGTAGCCCACATGACCACTCATGGGGTTGTACATTAGGGGTAGTCCTACGGACCTGAATCCCTAGGCCTGCCCAAGACCTTACATGAACATCGGCTCAAAGTCACCTATGCATTAATAGTCTCACTCGGACAAGTGTGTGTTCACTTGGCTCACATGACTTCACTCGGACTATTTTGTATCAGTCGGACATCCCTCAACACTCGGACTGTAGCATGACATGGGCAACAAAGATACTACAACGGCCACAGACTTGAACTATTACATGAAGTGAAGTGAAGACACGCGTTACTAGTAACGCCGTAGTTAGAGTTGCCATTACTAGTAACTTCCTAGTTATTAGCATTTACTCACCCTTGTAATGAGGTCTCGCCGGTCGTGGTGCACTCTATATAAGCCATCCCCGGGCTCCTGAGCAAGGGTTCAGCATTTTGTACTATCTCATACTCTATAAATCAACACCAACCTCCGAGACTCGAGACGTAGGGTCGTTACCACTCCCGACTGGGGCCCAAACTCTTACATCCAAGTGTATCCACTGCGCCCTAGCTAGGCTCCGCCCCTCATTTGTACTCCTGGTACTATTGTCGGGATCATTCCCATGACATTTGCTGCCCACCGTGGGGTTGCGCATCTAGCAAATCCGGCGCAGCTTCGTCGTACGACAGTTTTACCTTTTTTTTCACCATGATGACACTCGGTGGAGAGATCCTCTTTGGCTCCCTCAGCTTCGTCGTCGAAGACTCAACGTGGTTGCAGGATGCGCGACTGGACACCGATGCCCTCCTTGTTCGTGGTACGTTGCATTTTAGCACAGTTGTGCACGTGGTCCTGATCCGGTAGCCATCGATATCGTACCACTCGGTGCCCCCATGCCTCGCTGCAATTCGTCGCCAGCGCTCGCGATTGCAGCGGTGGATCAAGTACGCCATGGGCCACCAGGCCATCTCGGGGCAGGTGGCTATGCTCAATTTCCATGAGCCCGCCGTCAGCCTCTTCCCGAATCGAGTGAAGAATCACTCGTTGACTCCGACTGCGAAAGTAGTGGACACGCCGCTTAGGTCTTGATCGCCGACACGACCAGGGGAGGCCGCCTAGGTTTCGCCATGGAGAATTCTCCTGGGCGTGATGGTGGATAGCGTCGCCACTACACTACTAGAAAAAAGCCTATAGCTAATAGGGACACTAATGGCGCACAATGCATGTGGTGCGCCATTAGTGTCCATATTACTATCTTTGACCTGCCCCCCACCCTTTCCTACACTTACCAGTGGCGCACCGTGGGAAGTGCGCCATTACTAGTTTTAACTAGTAATGGCGCAGCACGTCTACGGTGCGCCACTACTAATATGTTTTTTTCATTTTTTTTAACTACTAATGGCGCATTCTTACCAGGTGCGCCATTAGTAACCCTGGTTACCAATGGCGCATTCTTATGTGGGTGCGCCATTGATAACCCGAAGTGAAAAAAAACTCCCGCTCCCCTCCCCTCGTGGCTCTCCCTCCCGATCCAAATCCATAAACTCCCGCTCTCGTGGCTCTCCTCCCTCCGGCCGCCCCTCCCACCGCACCTGCCGCCGCCGGCTGGCCCTCCGGCTACCTCCCCCACCGCACCTGCCGCCGCCGGCTGAACCCCCTGCCCCCCCCCCCCCCCGCCGCTACGCCACCATCCTCCTCGCACCGCACCCTCCCTGCTCCCTGCCTCTCCCCATAGCCGCCAGGAACCCCCGATGACAGGCGACGACAAGGGTGCCGCCGGCGCCCACTCTGCCTCCGCCGCGCTCCCCTCCTTCGGCTGTGAGGTTCACCCCGACGTTCGCCCCTCCCTCCCCCGCATTTTTGAACATAGATGCTGGTCTTGTTCATGTGTTAGCTGATCTAGAAGTTCCAGCCTCCACTACCGAGAGAAATATCAGGTGCCAGAACTAGGACAACCAACCAATTCAACATAGCACAGCTAGTAATCAGGCTTGGTGGAATAAAAGGATTCCAGCTAAGCCCATTAAGGGTTGGTGGTGATGGTTTTCACATCACCCCCATTGGGTAAATGGACATACAATCTGTCTTGAACCAATTTGTAATCAGCGAAGACTCGCTTGTAAAGTTTGCCACTGTCGTCTACGATAGCTTGAACTAGATGGTCAATCTCCTTTGCAATCTTAAGATCAAACATATGAGAGCAACAAGGCTTCCTTAGCTTTCCATCGGTGAATTCAGTAATCCCCCTTCTGTAGCCCATGTTAGGCTTGTTGTGGATGTGCAGGACAGTCTTCTTGAATGTGTTGAACCAGCAAACCTTCTCATCATGGTCCAGCTTCTGGTTGAAAGCCTCACACCAGCGGTCATACAAGGCCCAAAGGGTTTTGTCTGACTCAAGGTCTTTCTCCTCTACCACAAACTTCACCTTACCTTCCGACATTTGTTCTATTAAAAAAAAGTAAGTCTTCTGTCGAATTACAATTTAATACTACACGGCGTCTGATGATGTAGTACTAGTAAAACTAAGAGGTACTAGAAGAACGTCAATAACATGTTATCTTATTCCGCCACTTGAGCTTCATATGGATTGAACATAGATTGAGGGTATGGAATTATGAAAATCCTTTAAACTTGCTTTGTATCACTACAAATTGAACATAGGATGAGACTAACCGTTTAAACTTGAAGGTATGAGGTGAGTTTCCAACAAACAAGAATGCAAGTACTTCATAGATACAAATGTCACAATGTTGACAATTTTCTAAGTAAACCAATCCAACATTGGAGAAATACTGCTTAGAAGTGTCGATAAAATGAAATGTCGTGGGTGACCTCTTTTTTTCCTTGAGATCTCATTCACTTGTGATGATAGAGAAAAACTTACAACACTCCAATACATGACACGTTGGTACTTGCACATCCTTCCCATTGCAGGACTTAGGAGCACCAAACTTCCATCCAAACTAATGGTCAGCAACCTCCATATGAACCTCTAAACTACCCTAATTTATGGCGTAGTATGTACTTCCACACCAAAGAATTTGTCAAGCCTAAGCTAGAAAGAAGAATCAGATCAAGAGCATATGAGCATGACGACATATCGGCGGATGATATAAACCTCCTACCAATGTGTTTCCTACCAATGGGATTCTCATAGATTAATTTAGACAAAAGAGAAATATTTCATCATCATCCCAAGTTGTTGCATTCAGCCAAAGTGTGGATCTACATCTTAAATGGATTAACTGGATTTTTTTTGTCTTTACTTAAGCAAAGCTCCTTTGCTATCAAAATCAATGATAGTGTAGGCCCATATATTCTGGGTGGAAAAGTTTTTAAACAGAGAGACCCGTCCTCTCCCGTATGAAAATTAATTATGATAAATGTGAACTTGTTGTGATCAACTTTAGGAGAAGATGATATTAAAACTCTTTCTCAAATTTTTTGTTGTACAGTTGGGGATTTCCTCCTGAAATATTTGGGAGTACCGCTTCATTACCTGAAATGAAGGGGGTAAAATATTTAACCTATTATTGATAAAATCATTAAAAGAATTTGTTATTGGAGAGGCAGGTTGCTTAGCTATGAGGCTAAGCTGATTCTATTGCACACTTGCATTGCTAGTATTCCTATGTATTTGATGTCTGTGATCAAATTTCCAGAATGGTCAATTCGGACCATTACATATCAGATGTCTCACTTTTTTGGGGTAACATGGGGGAGGTTCACAAGTACCAGCTTGCTAATTGGGGATTAGTTTCCAGAATAAGAACTTTGTGGGCCTGGGGGTCATAAACTTGAGGGAGTTTAACATGGCCCTGCTTGCATCTTGGTCTAAGAGATATCTACAGGGATGAGAGAAGCCTTTTGATACTCCATCTGTTGTCAAGTTTGGATGGTTGTAGCACGCTCGCCGCTGCACGTGCCTTTTTATACTTCATCCAATCCTTCATGATATGAAACAAATGCATTTTCTGGTTGATGTAGATAACTAAGTAGCTGTTGTTGTTAACTTGTGATGGTGTTGTTTAATCCTCACATTCCCCTCCTATGATATGATGTTTGCCAATTAGTATCTGAACCAATTATTATCTGACAAAGATGAAAGTAGAATGCTGATGTTCTTTATTCTTGTTCATTCATGCTTTTCCTTTTTGATACTTCCCTTGCACCGAAAGAGTGCTCTTCATGTTTGGTAGCTTTGCTTGTTTTGCTGGAATGTTGATTCATTTCCGTTCCGGCAAATTTCAGGCGCTCCATATGTCCACTTTTTAGTAAATGTCAGGCGCTCCATTGTCGTCTGACGTCGAATACGTTATGTGTGAATACTTTCAAGACAAGCGCGGCCTTTCCGACACACCTTTCCTAGTTGATGGTAGGCGCTTCAGCATCATGCTGGATGGGGACTTCGAAGTGGATATAGTAAGTCACAACGACAAGTCTTTTTTCGTAATTAAGCATGACTTCTTTTGCTTCAACTTATAATTTTTATTTTTATTATTCTACTAGCGTATTCCCTGCCATGCAAGACATTATGTGTTGGATAATATTGGTTTCAGTAGTGAAGAAACTATGGAGGTAAAGATAGTTCACTTGAGGACCGAGCATGGTTATACATTTGCCGTAAAATTGTACAATGCAGACACCTACTCCTTTTTTGAATGCAAAACTTGGGTAGCACTATCCAAGGCTTATGCACTTGAGCCGAATATGCTTATCACCTTTGATATTCATCCGAAAGATGAAATTGAAGGTAATATCGACATCTGGGTTGATGTGCAGACGCCTCCAGTTCTACCATTATGTGAGTTTCTCAACCACATTTATTAAGTAATTTATATTGTTTATTTAAAAATAGTTGACAACTTATTTTCATTCTTCAAAAAATGTACGGAAAATGGTAGACAGAACCTATTACTACAATGATGAAGCAGAGTTAACTTGTTAGGAGATACATCATCTTGTCCATTTTATCATTGATCTTGAGAAGTACAATACCAATCAGCAAACTTCCCCACATTATGGTCAATATGTGCCACTAGTGCATGTGGTGAACTACGGTAACATGCATGGAGATTGCATGGTAAGATTTTCTACTATTATGACATCCATGCATCTTTTGCATAAATTCTTGTAAAACTAAACTACATTGCTAGCTACAAAGCTAATACTATGTTTTTCAATAGAAAATCCCGGAAAATTATATGCCTCATCTGATGTTACCAAGAGGTAGCGTTCATGTTATGATGATACGACCAGCGCAACCAGGTCAGCCTAGGTATCTGATGTACTCCTGTCCATACCGGATTTCTAAAACTGATGAAGTCATGACAATCAAAGATTGGAAAAAATGTATGGTCTATCCTAGAAAGCTACATGGAAACAACATTGTGCGTAGGCCAAGAATTGGAGACAAGATGATCTCCATTCTCCATAATGGAGAGTCAGGGCCTATCTTGTTTTTTGATATTCTACCTAAGCAGAGGAGTAGGTCCTAGGTTCAATGTGTTATTATGTCCTACAATGTGATGATGTGCTACAATGTGATGATATTCTACAATGTGATGATGTGCTACAATGTGTTAATGTGATTATGTGCTACAATGTATTAAATAGTATTGGTGGTAATGACTATGATGATTATTAGCTATTTCCGAGATGATGTGATGATGTGCTACAATGTGTTAGAGTTGACGATGATGATGAAGATGTGCTACAATGTATTTTATAACATGTGCACCATCTAAAAGTGCACAGGTTACAATGATGATGATGATGACGATGATGATGATGATGTGCTACAATGTGCTAAAAAATCATAATATTCATAGTAGTGGTGCACCATCTAAAAGTGCGCCATTAGTAAACCCACAGCAATGGCGCACTTCTAGGCCTACTAATGGCGCACCAGGGGTGCACCATTACTATTAATTAGTAGTGTCGTGATAATTGTGGCGCACCTATAGTGCGCCATTAATAGGCAAAATAGGTGTGCCACTAATAGCCTTTTTTCTAGTAGTGCTACGACGACATCCACCATGTTCTGCAGTCACTCAGAGAGCAGCAGTTGGAGGAACTTGGGCAGCGGAGCGAGCAAGCTCTTTGCACACCCATCACCGGGAACGCCTCGGAAAAAATACTGTTTGAGAACACATGTCATGCCACTTTGGCCAAGCACGAGCGTCTCAAGTGGCTCTAGCAATCACTCAGCGCTCGGGCCGCAAGGGATCAACCCGGCTCGAGTCGCAATCGCTGGGAGCCGTTTCCAAACAACCGTCCCATCCACATCAAGGTGATGTGAACACCTGTACTGAATTTGGCCGCTGCCACAAGGATTGCTGATTCCATCCAGCCGAGTGAGTGTGCGGCCGGAGAAGGCATTCGGCAGATCCAGGATCTTCTGAAGACTACCATGCAACAGAACTCTTCGGTGTCCATAGCAAGTCTGTCCACGTGGACACAGTGCAGTCGGCTCACAGCCTACATGCACCGGAAAACGTAAATAATCTCCGCCTCTTCCGAGAGGCCCGCACGGAGATCGACGACATGAACACCGGGTTTGTAGCAGAACACCTCCTCTGAGGAGTGGTTCACTCGGACAACGGCCCCATGACCTCAGGCCAAGCCCCAATCAGCACAGGGGTTATGGACATGACGGCTATTTAGCCCCTCAGTTCAACGCGAGGTCCATTATCATGCAAAACATGGTCAACCAATCGCGAGCGGGTCGTGGAGTATCTTGCCTCGAGTGCTTCGATTGACACATCCGTGAAGAGGAGATCCCCTCCAATTACCTATTGGCCACGGGGATCGTAAAGTTCAAAGGTGAGTCCGAGCCGGAGACTTGGCTCTAGGATTACCGAGTGGTCGTCCAGATAGGCGGCGGCGACGACTTCGTCGCAATGAAGCATCTACCCTTGATGCTCGAGGGATCAGCGAGGGCATGGCTCAACCAGCTTCCCTCCAGCACTATCCATAGTTGGCGAGATTTAGCCCGAGTGTTTGTCAAAACATTCAAGGGCACTTACAAGCGCCCAGGCGGTTTAACCGAGCTACAACACTGTGTTCGGAAGAGCAACGAGACCCTCCTGGAGTACATCCAGTAGTGGACCACGTTGCACAACACGGTGGAAAACGTCACCTAGCATCAGACCATGTGCGCTTTCAAAGCGGGCACTCGGTATCGGGAGCTCATCCTCATGTTTGGCCTATCGAGGGATCTGTCCCTCAGTCGGACAATGGAAATCGCCAATCAGTACGTGAATGGCAAAGAAGAAGACTGCCTCTGCGGCGGCAAAGGCAGAGCCAGCGAAGCCCCTGAGTTGGGCAACGCCCGGGAAAAATAGAAGCGAAAGGGCGATCCATCGGGCAAAGCTGAAGTAGCTATTGTCCAAGGGAAGAGCCAAAGAAAGCCCAAGAAGGAGAAGAAAGACTGGGCAGGCAAGAAGAAGGCTGAGTCCAAAAGCCACCTTATGGACCAGCCGTGCCCATTCCATGCTAGGAAGGACGAGGAGGGAAAATTGTCCCCACCAAGCACACAGTTGGAGACTATCGCCTGCTCCGGCAGGAGATAGGAAGAGAGCACTTCGGGGACAAGAGTGATGAGGACAATCAAGAGGCTACCCCCGGGTATCCAAACATCGAGAAAGTTCTCATGATCTTCCCTGGTGTCGAGAGCAAGCACCGATTGAAAGTCATCAATCGGGAGGTAAACATGGCGGCTCGGCTACCATGAAGTACCTCGATTGGGAAAACGCCTGTCACATTCGATCAGTCGTACCACCCGGCCAACATCGCCACCCCTCGGAGGTAGGCTTTGGTTGTCGGCCCGGCTGTCAACGGGGTCTGACTGCGAAAGGTCCTCAAGGACGGCGACAGTGGTCTCAACATCATCTATGTCGACATGCTTAGAGAAATGGACATTCCATTGTCCGGCTGAGCAAGAGCAACATGCACTTTCACAGGGTCATCCCCACGAAGATGGCCGAATCACTCGGTCAAATCACCCTGAATGTCGTACTCGGTGTTGAGAAGAATTATAGGAAGAAAAGATTGACCTTTGAGGTTGTTGACTTCAAAAGCGCCTATCACGCCGTCCTGGGTAGGCCTGCCTATGCGCATTTCAATGCCCGACCATGTTACGTATATCTTAAACTTAAGATGCTAGGGCCAAAAGGCATGATTATAGTGACCGCCAATCGGAAGGCCGCCGAAGAATGCCTGCAGCAGGGCTCTCAGATCGCTAACGAGCAAGTCCTAGTGGTCGATCTCAAAGGGTGCAAGAAGGTGGTGGACATTGCCGATTTTCTCATTTACAAACGGTCGGCTACTGAATCCTCCTTTTAGTAGGCCTGCTATACCAAGCAGGTCCACATCTACCCGACCGATCCAAGTGCTTCTATGACGAACATCTCAACTTCGCTCGATGACAAATCGGAAGCCGAGCTCATCCAGTTCCTCCGTCAGAACTGGGATATCTTCGCATCGAAGCCTTCTGACATGCCAGGTATTTCCAGGAAACTGGCTGAGCACCACCTCCGAGTGGACTCCAAACTCAAAATAGTCAAGGAGCACGTGCATCGCTCCTCCGTGAGAAGCGCAAGGCAATCAGCAAAGAGATTGCTCGGCTCCTAGATGCCGAGTTCATCCGTGAGGTATACCACTCCGACTGGTTGGCGAACGTGGCCATAGTGCCTAAGAAGAACAATTCACTCCGAATTTGTATGGACTTCAAGCACCTCAATTGGGCCTGCCCAAAAGACCATTTCCCTTTAACTAGGATAGATCAGATCATAGATTCAACCGCTGGATGTGAACGCCTGTCATTCCTGGATGCGTACTCCGGGTACCACCAGATCCGAATGTATCGACCCGATGAAATATAAACAGCCTTCATCTCCCCATTTGGGTGTTTTTGCTACATCCCCATGCCATTCAGCCTCAAAAACGCAGGGGCTACTTTTCAACGCATAATCCAGAAGTGTCTGCATGAACAAATCAGACGCGACGTTGAAGCGTACATGGATGACATTGTGGTCAAGTCCAAGAAAGGTCCTGACCACCTGACCGACCTTGCTGAAACCTTCGCGAACCTTAGAGCTTTGGGATCAAGCACAATCCGGCCAAGTGCACTTTCGGAGTGCCGGCCGGAAAATTGTAGGTTTTCTTGTTTCCGAACAAGGTATTGACGCTAACCCTGACAAAATAGGTGCCATAGTCCAAATGAGACGTCCATAGCGCATCCATGATGTGCAAAGGCTTATGGGCTGCCTCGCAGCCCTGGGCCGCTTCATTTCAAGACTCGGCGAGAAGGCAGTGCCTCTTTACCGACTGATGAAGAAATCTGACAGATTCAAGTGGACAAACAAAGTGCAAGTCGCTTTCGACCAACTAAAATCCTTGCTATCCACCCAACCGATGTTAGCTGCTCCGAGCAGCCAGGAGCCTTTACTCATATACATTACCGCCACAAGCCAAGTGGTTAGCACCAGTCTCACTATGGAGTGTAAAGAAGGGGCCAAGGCGTATAAGCCCATATATTACATCTCGGAGGTACTGACTCCCTCCAAACAAAGGAATCCGCATTACCATAAGATGGTTACGGTATTCACCTAGCTGTGAATAAGGTAGTCCATTACTTTCAAGATCACTCGGTCATTATCATTAGTGATGCTCCCTCGATGGAAATCCTGCATAACAGGGATGCTACTCACCGAGTGGCTAAATGGGCAATTGAACTCCTCCCACTGGAGATCATGTTTGAAGCGAAAAAAGCGATCAAGTCTCAGCGTAGGTCGACTTCCTAGCCGAATGGATAGAACAAGAGCAGCCAGCTCATGGCATCCCGAGACATTTGAACATCTTCTTGGATGGATCCGTGATGCTCCACGGTTTATGTCTGGACTGGTCTTCGTCTTCCCCAGGGGTACCGACTGAACCATGTGCTCCAAATCCACTTCGACTCATCTACCAATGAGGTCGGATATGAAGCCCTCCTATACGGACTCCCAATGGCAATCTCTCTCGATGTGTGACGATTGATGGTTTACGAGGACTCAGACCTCGTCGTCAACCAGGTGATGACATAATGGGACATTGGAAGCCTAGCCAACTTCGAAGGGTTGGAGTTGCACCACGTGCCCCGAGCCAAGAATCAAGCGGTTGATGACTTGGCAAAAATCCGATCCACTCGAAAAGTTGTTCCGAAAGGCGTGTTCCTCGAGCACCCGCACACCCGCTTATTCAAAGCGGATCCTTTTACACATGAGCCACCACAAGCAATCGTCCCGTCCAATCCAACTGAAATTCATGTCTCGGCTGTGGTCGACCTCATCCACGAGAATCTGGTCATCACACACAAATGGAATCAGCCTTATCTGGCTTACTTGCTCCGGCAAGAAGTCCCCGAAGACAAAGAGGAAGCCCTCCAAATCGCTTGGCACTCTAAATCTTTCGAAGTGCTCGGAGACGAACTATACAAGAAGAGTGTTACAAGAATTAGTCAATAGTGCATTTCCCTAGAGGAAGGACTACAGATTTTCCACAAGATCTACTCAGGAACCTGTGGACATCACGCGTCCTCTCAGACCGTGGTGGCCAAGTCCTTCCGAGAAAGTTTTTATTGGCCCCGAGCCACTTAGGCAGCAAGAGACTTGGTGGAACTACGTATTGAATGTCAGTTCTATCAAAATCTGTTGCACAAGCTTGCATCCACGCTGAAAATGATTCCGCTCACCTCACCATTCGTTGTGAGAAGCCTCGACATGGTAGGCCATTTGCGCACCAAGACAAGTGGATTCACCCACCTGCTAGTTCCAGTGGATAAGTTCATCAATTGGGTCGAAGCAAAACCCATCAAAAGCTTGGATTCAGTGACTTCCGTTAGCTTCATTCAGCAGATTATCTTAAAATTCGGAGTTGCTCATGATATCATCACCGACAATGAAACTAACTTCAACTCGGATGAATTCGGCGAGTTCTGTCACTCCCAAGGCACTCTGGTTAATTAATCCTCCATGGCTCACCCGCAGTCGAATGGGTGTTGGGGAACGTTGCATGGGAAACAAAAAAATCCTACACACACGAAGACCTATCATGGTGATGTCCATCTACGAGAGGATATTTGGATCTACGTACCCTTGTAGATCGCACAACAGGAAGCGTTAAGAAACGCGGTTGATGTAGTGGAACGTCTTCACATCCGTCGATCAGCCCCAAGAACCGTCTCGCGATCCATCCCATGATCCGTTTCGATCTAGCGCCGAACGGATGGTACCTCCGCGTTCAGCACACGTACAGCTCGTCGATGATCTCGACCTTCTTGATCCAGCACGCAAGATGGAGAAGTAGATGAGTTCTCCGGCAGCGTGACGGCGCTCCGGTGGTGGTGATGATCTACTCCTGCAGGGCTCCGCCTGAGCTCCGCAGAAATACGATCTAGAGGAAGAACTATGGTGTCTAGATCTTAGTTGCACGTGGCAAAAGTTGTCTCAAATCAGCCCTAAATCACCACTATATATAGGAGGGAGGGGAGCAGGCTTGCCTTGAGGGCCAAGCCCTCAAGGGTGCGCCGGCTAGGAGGAGAGGAGGAATCCTACTCCAATTAGGATTGGAAAGTGTTGTCCTTCTCTTCCTTCCCACCTCCCCTTTTTTTCTCTTTGGTTTTTCTTCTCTTGGAACCAAGGCCCTCTTGGGCTGTCGCACCAGCCCACTAACGGCTGGTGCGCCACCCTAAGGCCATTGGCCTTCCTCTGGGTGGGTTGCCCCCCTACTGGGAAGTTCCAGAACCAATTTGTCACTCCCGGTACAATGTTGGTAATGCCCGAAAACCTTCCGGTAACCAAATGAAACCATCATATATATCAATCTTCATTCCCGGACCATTCCGGAAACCCTCGCGACGTCCGTGATCTCATCCGGGACTCCTAACAACATTCGGTAACTACACATATAACTCAACTATACTAAAACATCATCAAACCTTAAGTGTGCACACCCTGCGGGTTCGAGAACTATGTAGACATTCCCCGAGGCACTCCTCGGTCAATATCCAATAGAGGGACCTGGATGCCCATATTGGATCCTACATATTCTCCAAAGATCTTATCGGTTGAACCTCAGTGTCAAGGATTCATATAATCCCGTATGTCATTCCCTTTGTCCTTCGGTATGTTACTTGCCCGAGATTTGATCGTCGGTATTCGCATACCTATTTCAATCTCGTTACCGGCAAGTCTCTTTACTCGTTCCGTAATACAAAATCCCGTGACTTAGACTTAGTCACATTGCTTGCAAGGCTTGTGTGTGATGTTGTATTACCGACTGGGCCCCGAGATACCTCTCCGTCACACGGAGTGACAAATCCCAGTCTTGATCCCTACTAACTCAACGGACACCTTCGGAGATACCTGTAGAGCACCTTTATAGTCACCAAGTTACGTTGTGTCGTTTGATGCACACAAGGTATTCCTCCGGTGCCAGTGGGTTATATGATCTCATGGTCATAGGAACAAATACTTGACACGCAGAAAACAATAGCAATAAAGCGACACGATCAATATGCTACGTTCATAGTTTGGGTCTAGTCCATCACATGATTCTCCTAATGATGTGATCCAGTTATCAAGTGACAACACTTGCATATAGCCAGAAAACATTGACTATCATTGATCAACTAGCTAGACAACTAGAGGCTTGCTAGGGATATTGTTTTGTCTATGTATCCACACATGTATCTACGTTTTCATTCAATAAAATTATAGCATGGATAATAAACGATTATCTTTAAATAGAAAATATAATAATAACTATTTATCATTGCCTCTAGGGCATATTTCCAACAGTCTCCCACTTGCACTAGAGTCAATAATCTAGTCCTCACATCGTCATGCGATTTACATTGTAATAAATCGAACACTCATACAGTTCTGGTGTTGATCATGTTTTGCCCGTGAAAGAGGTTTAGTCAGCGGGTCTGCTACATTCAGATCCGTGTGCACTTTGCAAATATTCATGTCCTCTCCTTCGACGTAGTCGCAGATGAGGTTGAAGCGTCGTTTGATGTGGCTGGTCTTCTTGTGAAACCTTGGTTCCTTTGCTAATGTAATGGCACGAGTGTTGTCACATAATAGAGTTAATGGATCTAGTGCGCTTGGCACAACTCCAAGATCTGTCATGAACTGCTTCATCCAGACACCCTCCTTTGCTGCCTTCGAAGCAGCCACGTACTCTGCTTCACATGTAGAATCTGCTACGACGCTCTGCTTGGAACTACACCAGCTTACCGCACCTCCATTAAGAATAAATACGTATCCGGTTTGTCACTTAGAGTCATCGGGATCGGTGTCAAAACTTGCGTCGACGTAACCTTTTACGACGAGCTCTTTGTCACCTCCATAAACGAGAAACATTTCCTTAGTCCTTTTCAGGTACTTCAAAATATTTTTGACCGACGTCTAGTGATCCACTCCTGGATTACCCTGAAACCGTCCTGTCATACTTATGGCCAAGCTGACGTCTAGTCTAGTGCACAGCTTTACATACGTGATAGAACCTATGGCTGAAGTGTAGGGGACGGAACTCATTTGTTCTCTATCTTCCGCAGTTGCTGGGCACTGAGTCTTGCTCAATTTTATACTTGTAACACTTCAAGAACCCTTTCATGGACTGATCCATTTTGAACTTCTCCAAAACTTTATCAAGGTATGTGCTTTGTGAAAGTCCTATCAGGCGTTTCGATCTATCCTTATAGATCTTAATACCTAGAATGTAAGCAGCTTCTCCTAGGTCCTTCATAGATAAACTTTTATTCAAGTAATCATTTATGCTCTCCAAAAGCTCCACGTTATTTCCAATTAGCAATATGTCATCCACATATAATATTAGAAACGCCAGAGAGCTCCCACTCACTTTCTTGTAAATACAAGATTCTCCAACCACTTGTAATACAAGATTCTCCAACCACTTGTAATACAAGATTCTCCAACCACTTGTATAGACCCAAATGCTTTGATCACCTCATCAAAGCGCTTATTCCAACTCCGAGATGCTTGCACCAGTCCATAAATGGATCGCTGGAGCTTGCATACTTTGGATCCACAAAACCTTCGGGTTGCATCATATACAACTCTTCCTTAAGAAAACCGTTAAGGAACGTTGTTTTGACATCCATCTGCCAGATTTCATAATCGTAAAAGGCAGCTATTGCTAACATGATTTGGACGGACTTAAGCATCTCTACTGGTGAGAATGTCTCATCATGGTCAACTCCTTGAACTTGTGAAAACCACGTTGCCAGAAGTCGAGCTTTATAAACGGTCACATTACCGTTTGTGTCTGTCTTCTTCTTAAAGATCCACTTGTTCTCAATAGCCTTGCGACCTTCAGGTAGTACTTCCAAAGTCCACACTTTGTTCTCGTACATGGATCCTATCTCGGACTTCATGGCCTCCAACCATTTGTTGGAATCCGGGCCCACTATTGCTTCTTCATAATTCACAGGTTCATTGTTGTCCAACAACATAATTGATAAGACAGGATTACCATACCACTCAGGAGCAGTACGTGATCTTGTCGACCTGCGAGATCTGATAGGAACTTGATCCGAAGTTTCATGATGATCATCATCAACTTCCTCCTCAACCGGCGCCGCAACAACAGGGGTTTCCCCTTGCCCTGTGCCACCATCTAGAGGGATTAGAGGTTCGACAACCTCATCAAGTTCTATCTTCCTCCCACTCAATTCTCTCGAAAGAAACCCCTTCTCAAGAAAAGCTCTGTTTTTAGCAACAAACACTTTGCCCTCGGATTTGAGATAGAAGGTATACCCAACTGTCTCTTTTGGGTAACCTATGAAATGCACTTTTCCGCTTTGGGTTCCAGTTTTTCAGGTTGAAGCTTTTTAACATAAGCATCACATCCCCAAACTTTAAGAAACGACGGTTTTGGTCTTTTGCCATACCACAGTTCGTATGGTGTCGTCTTAACAGATTTTGATGGTTCCCTATTTAAAGTGAATGCAACTGTCTCTAATGCATAACCCCAAAACGATAACGGCAAATCGGTAAGAGACATCATAGATCGCACCATCTCTAATAAAGTACGATTACGACGTTCGGACACACCATTACGCTATGGTGTTCCAGGCAGTGTCAAATGTGAAACAATTCCACATTGTCTTAAGTGAGCACCAAACTCGAAACTCACATATTCACCCCCACGATAAGACCGTAGGAACTTGATCTTCTTGTTACGATAATTTTCAACTTCACTCTGAAGTTGCTTGAACTTCTCAAACGTTTTAGACTTGTGCTTCATCAAGTAGACATAACCATATCTACTCAAATCGTCAGTGAAGGTGAGAAAATAACGATATCCGCCGCGCGCCTCCACACTCATCAGACCGCATACATCGGTATGTATGATTTCCAACAAGTCACTTGCATGCTCCATTGTTCCAGAGAACGGAGTCTTAGTCATCTTGCCCATGAGGCATGGTTCGCACGTGTCAAGTGAATCAAAGTCAAGTGACTCCAAAAGTCCATCGGAATGGAGTTTCTTCATGCACTTTACACCAATATGACCTAAGCGGCAGTGCGACAGAAACATGGCGCTATCATTATTAACTCTAACTCTTTTGGTCTCAATGTTATGTATATGCGTATCATCGCTGTCAAAATTCAATATGAACAATCCTCTCACATTGGGTGCATGACCATAAAAGATATTACTCAAAAAAATAGAATAACCATTATTCTCTGACTTAAACGAACAACCGTCTCGCAATAAACAAGATCCAGATATAATGTTCATGCTTAACGCAGGCACTAAATAACAATTATTTAAGTTCATAACTAATCCTGATGGTAACTAAAGTGAAACTGTGCCGACGGCGATTGCATCAACCTTGGAACCATTTCCCACGCGCATCGTCACTTCATCCTTCGCCATCCTTCGCTTATTTCGCAGTTCCTATTTCCAGTTGCAAATATGAGCAACAGAACCGGTATCGAATACCCAGGCACTACTACGAGAGCTGGTTAAGTACACATCAATAACATGTATATCAAATATACCTGATTTTCCTTGGCCACCTTCTTATCAGCTAGATACTTGGGGCAGTTGCTCTTCCAGTGACCCAGACCCTTGCAATAATAACACTCCGTTTCAGGCTTAGGTCCAGCTTTGGGTTTCTTCGTTGGATTGGCAACAGGCTTGCCGCTCTTCTTGGAATTACCCTTCTTTCCTTTGTCGTTTCTCTTGAAACTAGTGGTCTTATTCACCATCAACACTTGATGCTCTTTACGGAGTTCTGACTCTGCGACTTTCAGCATCGCAAATAACTCACCGGGTGACTTGTTCATCCATTGGATGTTATAGTTCAACACAAAGCTCTTGTAGCTTGGTGGCAGTGATTGAAGAATTGTGTCAGTGATAGCCTCTTGCGGGAGTTCAATCCCGAGCTCAGCTAGACGGTTTGAGTACCCAGACATTTTGAGCACATGTTCATTGATAGACGAATTCTCCTCCATCTTGCAAGCATAGAATTTATCGGAGGTCTCATACCTATCGATCCGGGCGTTCTTTTGAAAGATAAACTTCAACTCCTGGAACATCTCAAATGCCCAATGACGCTCAAAGCGACGTTGAAGCCCTGGCTCTAAGCCATACAAGACTGCACATTGAACTACTGAGTAGTCCTCCTTGCGTGCTAACGAGGCGTTCTTAACATCTTGGTCAGCCGCGGCCGGGTGGTTCATCTCCTAGCGCAGCATTAAGGACATAATCCTTCTTCCCAGCTTGCAGGAGCAACTTAAGATTATGAGCCCAGTCTACAAAGTTGCTTCCATCATCTTTCAACTTAGATTTCTCTAGGAACGTATTAAAATTCAGGGTGACTACCGCATGAGCCATTGATCTACAACACAAATATTTCAAAGTGGACTTAGACTATGTTCAATATAATTAGAGTTTAACTAATCAAATTACTTGCTAAACTCCCACTCAAAAAGTACATCTCTCTAGTCATTTGAGTGGTACATGATCCAAATTCACTAACTCAAGGCCGATCATCATGTGAGTTGAGAATAGTTTCAGTGGTAAGCATCTCTATGCTAATCATATCAACTATAGGATTCATGCTCGACCTTTTAGTCTCATGTGTTCTGAGGCTATGTCTTCACATGCTAGGCTCGTCAAGCTTAACCCGAGTGTCCCACGTGTGCAACTATTTTGCAACCGTTGTATGTGAACGTTGAGTCTATCACACCCCATCATCATGTGGTGTCTCGAAACGACGAACTGTAGCAAAGGTGCACAGTCGGGGAGAACACAATTTTGTCTTGAAATTTTAGTGAGAGATCACCTCATAATGCTACCGTCGTTCTAAGAAAAATAAGGTGCATAAAAGGATTAACATCACTTGCAATTCATAAGTGACATGATAAGGCCATCATCTTGTGCTTCTTGATCTCCATCACCAAAGCACCGACATGATCTTCTTGTCACCGGCGCCTCACCATGATCTCCATCAACGTGTCGCCATCGGGGTTGTCGTGCTACTTATGCTATTACTCCTAAATCTACGTCCTAGCAATATAGTAAACGCATCTGCAAACACAAACGTTAGTTTAAAGACAATCGTATGGCTCCTGCCGGTTGTCGTACCATTGACGTGCAAGTCGATATTAACTATTACAACATGATCATCTCATACATCCAATATATCACATCACGTCATTGGCCATATTATATCACAAGCATACCCTCCAAAAACAAGTTAGACGTCCTCTAATTTGTTGTTGCATGTTTTACGTGGCTGCTATGGGTATCTAGTATGATTGCATCTTACTTACGCAAAAACCAGAACGGAGATGTGCAAATTGCTATTTAACCTCTCCAAGGACCACCTCGGTCGAAACCAATTCAACTAAACTTGAAGATCCCGGAACCCGCCAGTCATTTTTATGCAACGAGGTTGCATGTCAATCGATGATACCATTGTTTCGTAAGTGTACGAATAATGTTGGTCCGGGCCGCTTCAATCCAACAATACCGCCAAATCAGGAAAAGACTAAGGAGGGCAGAAAATCGAACATCACCGTCCACAAAATCCTTTGTGTTATACTCGAGATAACATCTACGCATGAACCTAGCTCACGATGCCATTGTTAGGGAACGTTGCATGGGAAACAAAAAATTCCTACGCACACGAAGACCTATCATGGTGATGTCCATCTACGAGAGGAGATTTGGAGCTACGTACCCTTGTAGATCGCACAGCAGGAAGCGTTAAGAAACACGGTTGATGTAGTGGAACGTCTTCACGTCCCTCGATCAGCCCCACGAACCGTCCCGTGATCCGTCCCACGATCCGTTCCGATCTAGCGCCGAACGGACGACACCTCCGCGTTCAGCACACATACAACTCGACGATGATCTCGGCCTTCTTGATCCAGCAAGCAAGACGGAGAAGTAGATGAGTTCTCGGCAGCGTGACGACGCTCCGGTGGTGGTGATCATCTACTCTTGTAGGGCTCCGCCCGAGATTCACAGAAATACGATCTAGAGGAAGAACTATGGTGTCTAGATCTGAGTTGCACATGGCAAAAGTTGTCTCAAAGCAGCCCTAAATCACCATTATATATAGGAGGGAGGGGGAGGAGGCTTGCCTTGAGGGCCAAGCCCTCAAGGGTGCGCCGGCTAGGAGGAGAGGAGGAATCCTACTCCAATTAGGATTGGAAACTGGAGTCCTTCTCTTCCTTCCCACCTCCCTTTTTTTCTCTTTGGTTTTTCTTCTCTTGGCGCCAAGGCCCTCTTGGGCTATCCCACCAGCCTACTAAGGGCTGGTGCGCCACCCTAAGGCCATTGGGCTTCCTCCGCGTGGGTTGCCCCTCCCGGTGAACTTCCGGAACCGATTCGTCACTCCTGGTACAATGTCGGTAATGCCCGAAAACCTTCCGGTAACCAAATGAAACCATCCTATATATCAATCTTCGTTCCCGGACCATTCTGGAAACCCTCGTGATGTGTGTGATCTTATCCGGGACTCCGAACAACATTCAGTAACCACACATATAACTCCACTATACTAAAACATCATCGAACCTTAAGTGTGCAGACCCTGCGGGTTCGAGAGCTATGTAGACATGCCCCAAGAATCGAGTGAAGTTACCAATCTTCAAGCGAAAAGGTTAATGGCCATGGGCCCCATGATGCTTTGATAATCGAGAACTGGTCGGTGACTAAATCTTCATCCTATGAATCAGATGGGATAGAGGAACACGCCTCGCAAACTGACCACTTTGGGTGCGAGGACCTACCAAAGATAATATACATTTGCGTTGGAGGTAAGTTCGGGGGCTACTAAGGAAGTCCAGAATTAAGGGGTCCTCAGGTGGTCGGCTTTATCTTATGGGCCGGACTAATGGGTTGTGATGTTGAAGACCGGATTGTGTGACGACCTTGCATTCAAGAAGGAAAGCTCCGAAGACTGGCGTGTCATCCAAGTTAAGTAGTCTAGGTCGGCGCATCTGTCCTCGGCTGGAGGTCGGTTGTATGTAACCCTAGGAACCCCTGGTGTCTATATAAACCAGAGGGTTTCATCCGTATAGGGAAGTTGACTAATCTAGGGTTTTAGCTCATACAATCTCGAGGTAGGTCAACTCTGTAATTTTCATCCACATCAATATAATCAAGCAGGACATAGGGTTTTACCTCCTCAAGAGGGCCCGAACCTGGGTAAAGACTGTCTCCTTCTCCCCATGTAACGCATTGATCCAAGGCCCACAGCTCGGGACCCCTACACGAGATCCATCAGTTTTGACACCGACCGCTGCCTTCCTCCCCATCACACACGAGGCTCCCACCTCCTTGCCATGGCCAATCTCTATCGTCGGCATCTTGGGCCGCCTCCCGGCCTCGCCATCGTCGGGGATGAGGCTGCCACCCGTAGATCCTGCCCCCCCCCCCATGTTGGGGAATTTTCCATGCGAAACAAAATTTTCCTACGCTCACCAAGACCAATATAGGAGATGAAAATCTATGAGAGGAGAGATTGCATCTACATACCCTTGTAGATCGCTAAGCGGAAGCGTTAGGAAATGTGGTTGATGTAGTCGAGCGTCTTCACGATCCAATCATGATCCGTCCCGCGAACTCCCGTTCAAGTGTCGAACAGGCAACACCTCTGCATTCAACACATGTACAACTTGATAACGTCTTCACCTCCTCGATCCAACGAGCGAGTATGAAGTAGTAGCCCAAGTCCTTCGGCATCACGATGGCATGGTGAGGTGGTCGTGGCAAAAACTTGGCAGGGCTCCGCCGCGTGATTATGAGTGGAGAAGACTAACAGGAGAGAGGAGGAGCAGCACTGAAGCACGTTGTGGTGCGGATGCCCACTCTCTTCCTCTCTCTATATAAGTGGATGGAGGAGAGGAGAGCGCCCCTAGGAGACGGCGGCCAGGGTTTGGGTGGACCCCTCAAAGGTGCCTTGCCACCCAAGTTTAGGGTGGCCAGCAGCCCTAGGGGGTGTGGCCCTCTCCTAGCCGAAGTGGGCTAGGTTTGGGCGGCGCCCAGCCCCCTAGTGGGCTGGTGTGCCCCTCTCCTAGGCCCATGAGGCCCCCAACACTTTCCGGGGCCCCCCAAAACCCCTTCCCGGGTAAACCCCAAAACACTTCCAGCCTCTGATGCCTTTCGTCCTATATATCAATCTTCACCTCCAAACCATTCCGGAGTTCCTCGTCACGTCTAGGATCTCATCCAGGACTCTGAAAAACCTTCGGCCACCAACACAATAACTCGGCTATACTTATATCTTCACCAAATGTTAAGTGTGTAGACCCTGCGGGTTCGAGAACTATGTAGACATGACGGAGACACCTCTGTGTCCAATAAACAATAGCGGAACCTGGATGTCCATATTGGTTCCTACATATTCTATGCAACTCTTTATCGGTCGAACCTTGATGTCAAGGATTTAGTTAATATCGTACGTAGTTCCCTTTGTTCATCTGTATGTTACTTGCCCGAGATTCGCTCGTTGGCATCTCCATACCTAGTTCAATCTCGTTACCGGCAAGTCTATTTACTCATTATGCAATACAAGACCCTGTGGCCCTGAGATTGCTTGCAAGCTCATTATGATGTTGTATTACTGAGTGGGCCCTAAGATACCTCTCCGTCAACGGAGTTACAAATTGATGTCTTGATCCTTGCCAACTCAGCAAACACCCTTAGAGATACTTGTAGAGCCTCTTTATAGTCACCCAGTTAAATTGTGATTTTGATACACACAAGGTACTCCTGTGGTGTTAGTGAGTTGCATGATCTCATGGTCATAGGAACAGATACTTGACATGCAAAAACAATAGCAATAAACTGACACGATCATATGCTACATTCATAGTTTGGGTCTTGTCCATCACATCATTCTCCTAATGATGTGATCCCGTTATCAAATGACAACTCATGTCTATGGCTAGGGAACCATGACCATCTTTGATCAACGAGCTAGTCCATTAGAGGCTCACTAGGGACACAGTGTTGTCTATGTACCCACACATGTATTTGAGTTTCCAATCAATACAATTCCAGCATGGATAATAAATGTTATAATGAACAAGGAAATATAACAATAACAACTTCATTATTGCCTCTAGGGAATATCTTCAACAGTCTCCCACTTGCACTAGAGTCAATAATCTAGCTCACATCACCATGTGATTTACATTGTAATGTATCTAACACCCATACAATTCTGGTGTTGATCATGTTTTGCTCGTGGAAAAGGCTTAGTCAACAGGTATGCAACATTTAGATCTGTGTGCACTTTGCAAATATGTATGCCATCCTCCTTGATGTAATCGCGGATGGAATTGAAACGCCACTTTATGTGTCTGGTCCTCTTGTGAAACCTTGGTTCCTTGGCCAGAGCAATGGCACCAGTGTTGTCACAGAACAAAGTCATTGGGTCCAGTGCACTCGGCACATCTCCAAGATCTGTCATGAACTACTTCATCCGGAGACCTTCCTTACCCTCCTCCGAGGTAGGTATGTACTCCACTTTGCATGTAGAATCAGCGACCATGCTTTTCTTGGAACTGCACCAGCCTACCGCTCCCCCATTGAGAATATATATATTTCTAGTTTGAGACTTAGAGTCATCCGGATCAGTGTCAAATCTTGCATCGACGTAACCCTTTACAATGAGCTCTTGTTCACCACCATAAACGACAAATATTTCATTAGTCCTTTTTAGGTACTTCAGGATATTCTTGACCGCCATCCAGTGTTCCATTCCTGGATCACATTGAAACCTTCCGTGCATACTTATGGCAAGGGTGACATCTGGTCTTGTGCACATCATTGCATACATGAGAGAGCCTATGGCAGAAGCATAGAGGATGACACTCATATTTTCTCTATCCTCTGCAGTCACTAGGCATTGAGTCTTACTCAACTTCACAACTTGCAATATAAGTAAGAACCCTTTCTTGGACTGATCCATTTTGAACTTCTTCAAAACTTTGTCAAGGTATGTGCTCTATGAAAGTCCTATTAAGCGTATCGATCTATCTTTGTAGATCTTGATGCCGAATATGAAAGCAGCTTCTCCTAGGTCCTTCACTAAAAAATTCTTGTTCAAATATTCCTTCACGCTTCCCAAAAATTTTATATTGTTTCCAATCAGCAATATGTCATCCACATATAATATTAGAGAAGCTATAGAGCTCCCACTCACTTCCTTGTAAATACAAGATTCTCCATAAACTTGTATAAACCCAAACTCTTTGATCACCTCAAAAAAGCGTTGATTCCAACTCCGACATGCTTGCACCAGTCCATAGATGGATCACTGGAGCTTGCATACTTTTTCAACATTCTATGGATCGACAAAACCTTCTGGTTTCATCACATACAACTCTTCTTTAAGGAAACCATTAAGGAACGTTGTTTGACAATCATCTCCCAAATTTCATAATCGAAAAATGTATCTGTTGCTAACATGATTTTGACGGACTTAAGAATCGCTACGGGTGAGAAAGTCTTAACATAGTCAACTCCTTGAACTTCTGAAAAACATTTCACCGCAAGTCAAGCTTTATAAACGATGATATTGTCGTCTTTGTCCGTCTTCTTCTAAAAGATTCATTTATTCCGAATGGCCCTTTGCCCTTCAGGTAATACTTCCAAAGTCCATACTTTGTTTTTATACATGGATCTTATCTCGGATTCCATGGCCTCTAACCATTTTTTGGAATACGAGCCCACCATCGCTTCTCCATAGCTTGTAGCTTCATCGTTTTCCAACAACATGACCTCTAAGAAAGGGTTACCATACCACTCAGGAGTAGTGCGTGTCCTTATCGACCTACGAGGTTCGATGGTGACTTGACCTAAAGCTTCATGATCATCATCATTAGCTTCCTCTTCAACTGATGTAGGCTCCACAAAAACATCTTTCCGCGTTGTGCCACTCTCTGGTTGAAGTAAAGGTTCAACAACCTCATCAAGTTCTATCTTCCTCCCACTCAATTCTTAGGAGAGAAACTCTTTCTCAAGAAATGACTTGTTTTTAGTGACAAACACTTTGCTTTCGGATCTGAGATAAAAGGTATACCCAACAGTCTCTTTTGGGTATCCTATGAAGACGCATTTCTCCTTTTTGGGTTTGAGCTTTTCTGGCTGAAGCTTTTTGACATAAGCATCGCATCCCCTAACTTTAAGAAACAACAACTTTGGTTTCTTGCCAAACCACAGTTCATATGGTGTCGTCTCAACGGATTTAGATTGTGTCCTATGTAAAGTGAATACAGTTGTCTCTAATGCATAACCCCAAAATGATAGTGGAAAATCGACAAGAGACACCATAGACCACACCATATCCAATAAGGTTCGATTACAACGTTCAGACACACCATTACGATGTGGTGTTCCAAGTGGCATCAACTATGAAACAATTCCACATTGTTTTAGGTGATCGTGAAACTCATTAATCAGATATTCTCCTCCTCGATAAGATCGTAGTAATTTAATCTTTTTGTTACGATGATTCTCAACTTCACTCTAAAATTTCTTGAACTTTTCAAATGTTTTAGTCTTGTGTTTCATTAAGTAAGTATACCCATATCTACTTATCTCATCGGTGAAGGTGAGAAAGTAATGATATCCACCACGCGCCTCAATACTCATCGGACCGCACACATCAGTATGTACGATTTCCAATAAGTAACTGCTCGTTCCATTGTTCCGGAGAATAGGGTCTTAGTGTTGGAAATATGCCCTAGAGGCAATAATAAAATGGTTATTATTATTATTCCTAGTTCATGGTAATTGTCTATTATTAATGCTATAATTGTATTAACCAAAACCGTAATACATGTGTGAATATATAGATCACAATGTGTCCCTAGTGAGCCTCTAGTTGGCTAGCTCGTTGATCAATAGATGATCATGGTTTTTTGATCATGGACATTGGATGTCATTGATAACGGGATCACATCATTGGGGAATGATGTGATGGACAAGACCCAATCGTAAGCATAACACTAGATCGTGTTGTTCGTCTGCTAAAGCTTTTCTAATGTCAAGTATCATTTCCTTAGACAATGAGATTTTGCAACTCCCGGATGCCGTAGGAATTCTTTGGGTGTATTGAACGTAACAACGTAATTGGGTGATTATAAAGGTGCACTACGGGTATCTCCGAAAGTGTCTGTTGGGTTGTACGAATCGAGACTGGGATTTGTCACTCCGTATGACGGAGAGGTATCTCTGGGCCCACTCGGTAATCCATCATCATATGGAGCTCAGTGTGACTAAGGATTTAGCCACGGGATGATGTGTTATGGAACGAGTAAAGAGAGTTGCCGGTAACGATATTGTTCAAGGTATAGAGATACTGACGATGTAATCTCGGGCAAGTATCACACTGGTAGACAAAGGGAGTTGCATACAGGAGTGATTGAATCTTTGACATCGTGGTTCATCCGATGAGATCATCGTGGAACATGTGGGAACCAACATGGATATCCAGACCCCGTTGTTGTTTATTGGCCGGAGAGATGTCCCGGTCATGTCTTCATGTCTCCTGAACCCGTAGGGTCTATACACTTAAGGTTCGATGACGCTAGAGTTGTAAAGAGAATGGTATGTGGTTACCGAAGGTTGTTCGGAGTCCTGGATGAGATCTTGGACGACACAAGGAGCTCTGGAATGGTCCGGAGGTAAAGATTGATATATAGGAAGTCCTGTTTTCGTCACCGGAAAAGTTTCAGGCTCATCTGTAGTGTACCGGGAGTGCCGGGAGGGTGTCGGGGGACCCCCGGGAGGGGTGTGACGACCAAAGGAGTGCATGGGCTGTTAGAGGAGGTGTACCAGCCCTTATTTGGCTGGCCAAGTCTTTCCCTAAAGGCCCATGCGTATAGGATAAAGGGATAAGGCAAAATGGCTTAAAAGGAAAGAGAAAAGAGTCCTTCCAAGGGAGTCCACCTCCCTTGTGGGAGGAGGACTCCTCCCTAGATTCAGCCGAGCCCCTCATCCTTGGAGGAGGGGCCAAGGCAGCCCTCCCTTTCCTTTCCCCTATATATACTTGAGGTTTTGGGATTTTTGAGACAAAATTATTCATCTCTCTCCCACGGCGCAACCCTACCTCTCTCTTCTTCCTCCTCCGAAGCGCTTGGCAAAGCCCTGTCGGAGAACCACATAGCTCCACCGCCACCACGCCATCGTGCTTCCGGAGCTCTCACTCAACTTCTCCTCTCTCCTTGTTGGATCAAGAAGGAGGAGTCGTTATTCGGCACATAGATCGGAATCCACCGTGATCTGAATCGATGCGAGTACAACTCCATCAATCGTGTTCATAGTAACGCTTCCGCTTAGCGATCTTCAAAGGTATGAAGATGCTCTACAACCTCTCTAGTTGCTGGTTTCTCCATACATAGATCCTTGCATGTCGTAGGAAAATTTTGAAATTACTACGTTCCCCAACGGTGGCATCCGAGCCAAGGTTCCATGCGTAGATTCTATTCACAAGTAGAACACAAAAGTTGTGGGCGCTGATTTGTCAATTTGCTTGCCGTTACTAGTCTTATCTTGATTTGGCGGCATCGTGGGATGAAGTGGCCCGGACCGACATTACACGTACTCTTATGTGGGCCTGGTTCCACCGCCTGACATGCACTTAGTGCATAAGGTGGCTAGCGGGTGTTTGTCTCTCCCACTTTAGTCGGATCGGATTCGATGAAGAGGGTCCTTATGAAGGGTAAATAGCATTGGCCTATCAACGTTGTGTCTGTCACGTAGGTGAGAAACGTTCTTGCTAGAAACCCTAACCAGCCACGTAAAACTTGCAACAACAATTAGAGGACGTCTAACTTGTTTTTGCAGGGTATGCTATGTGATGTGATATGGCCAAAAGGATGTGATGTTACATATGTGATGTATGAGATTAATCATGTTCTTGTAATAGGATTCACGCTTGCATGTCGATGAGTATGACAACCGGCAGGAGCCATAGGAGTTGTCTTGATTTATTGTATGAGATGTAATGCCATGTTGATTACTTTACTTTATCGCTAACGGTTAGCTATAGTAGTAGAAGTAATAGTTGGCGTGACAACTCCACGGAGACACAATGATGGAGATAATGGTGCCATGCCGGTGACGATAATGATCATGGTGCCCCGAAGATGGTGATCAAAGGAGCAAGATCATATTGTCCATATCATGTCACTATATGATTGCATGTGATGTTTATCATGTTTTACATCTTATTGCTTAGAACGACGGTAGCAAAGATAAGATGATCCCTCATTAAAAAAATCGAGATATGTATTCCCCTAAGTGTGCACCATTGCGAAGGTTCATTGTTTCGAAGCACCACGTGTTGATCGGGTGTGATAGATTCTAATGTTCGCATACAATGGCTGTAAGCCAGTTTACACACGCAGAACACTTAGGTTGACTCGACGAGCCTAACATGTACAGACATGGCCTCGAATACGGGAGACCGAAAGGTCGAACATGAATCGTATGGTTGATACGATCAGCATAGAGATGCTCATCATCGATGACTAGTCCGTCGCACGTGATGATCGGACACGGGCTAGTCGACATGGATCATATAAAACTTGGATGACTAGAGGGATGTCGACCTAAGTGGGAGTTCATTAGTAATTTGATTAAATGAACTTAGTCTAAAATTGTCTTTACAAATATTGTATATCCAATGGCCAACGCAAATGTCCCATTCAACTTCAACGTGTTCCTAGAGAAAACCAAGCTGAAAGACGATGGGAGCAACTATGTGGACTGGGCTCGTAACTTAAAGCTCATCCTCATGGCATCCAAGAAGGCATATGTCCTTGATGCACCGCTAGTTGATCCTCCCGTTCCCGCATTAGAGCAGGACGCTAGGAACGCCTGGCAGTCGTGGAGTGATGACTACTCTCTCGTTCAGTGCGGCATGCTTTATAGTTTAGAGCCGGGACTCCGTGGGTGTTTGAGCAACACGGAGCATATGAGATGTTCGAGGAGCTGAAACTTATTATGAAAGCTCATGCCCGGGTCAAGAGATATGAAGTCTCCGACAAGTTCTTTAGCTGTAAGATGGAGGAGAATACTTCTGTCAGTGAGCACATACTCAGAATGTTTGGGTTGCACAACCGCTTGACTCTGCTGGGAGTTGAACTACCGGATGATGCGGTCATTGACAGAATTCTCCAGTCGCTTCCACCTAGCTATAAAGGCTTTGTGATGAATTACAACATGCAAGGGATGGAAAATTCTATTCTCGAGTTCTATTCAATGCTGAAATCTACGGAGGTAGAAATCAAAAAGGAGCATCAAGTGTTGATGGTCAATAAGACCACCAGTTTCAAGAAGGGCAAGGGTAAGAAAAACTTCTAGAAAGACAGCAAAGTTGTTGCCGTGCCCAGTAAACCAGTTGCCGGGAAGAAGTCAAAGAAAGGACCTAATCCTGAGACTGAGTGCTACTACTGCAAGGGAACCGGTCACTGGAAGCGGAGTTGCCCCAAGTAGTTAGCGGACAAGAAGGCCGGCAACATCAAAGGTATTTGTAATATACTTGTTATTGATGTGTACCTTACTAGCGCTCGTAGTAGCTCCTGAGTATTTGATGCCGGTGTTGTTACTCACATTTGCAACTCTAAGCAGGAACTACGGAATAAGCTTAGGCTGGCTAAGGACAAGGTAACGATGCGCGTGGGGAATGGTTCCAAGGTCGATGTGATCGCCGTCGGCACGCTGCCTCTACATGTACCTTCGGGATTAGTTATAAACCTTAATAATTGTTATTTAGTACCAGCTTTAAGCATGAACATTGTATCTGGATCTCGCCTGATGCAAGATGGCTACTCATTTAAATCTGAGAATAATGGTTGTTCTATTTATATGAGTGGTATGTTTTATGGTCATGCCTCGCTGGTCAATGGTTTATTCCTAATGAATCTCGATCTTGATGATACACATATTCATAGTGTGAGTTTTAAAAGATGCAAGGTTGATAATGATAGTCCCACATACTTGTGGCACTACCGCCTTGGTCATATAGGAGTAAAGCGCATGAAGAAACTCCATACTGATGGACTTTTGGAGTCTCTTGATTTTGAATCATTCGACACATGCGAGCCGTGCCTCATGGGCAAGATGACCAAGACACCATTCTCCAGAGTAATGGAGCGAGCGACCAAGTTATTGGAAATAATACATATCGATGTATGCGGTCCCATGAGCGTTGAAGCTCGCGGAGGCTATCGTTATGTTCTCATCCTCACTGATGGGTTGAGTAGATATGGGTATGTCTACTTAATGAAGCACAAGTCTAAAACCTTTGAAAAGTTCAAGGAATTTCAGAATGAGGTGGAGAATCAACGTGACAAGAAAATAAAGTTCTTACGATCCGATCGTGGAGGAGAATATTTGAGTCACGAGTTTGGCACACACCTAAGGAAATGTCAAATTGTTTCACAACTCATGCCGCCTGGCACACCGCAGCGTAATGGTGTGTCTGAACGTCGTAATCGCACTCTATTAGATATGATACGATCTATGATGTCTCTTACCGATGTACCACTATCATTTTGGGGCTATGCATTGGAAACTACCGCATTCACTTTAAATAGGGCGCCGTATAAATCCGTTGAGACGACACCGTATGGATTAAAGTTTGGGGCTGCGATGCTTATGTGAAGAAACTTCAACCAGAGAAGCTCGATCCCAAAGCGGAAAAATGCGTCTTCATAGGCTACCGTAAGGAAACTATTGGGTACACCTTCTATCTTAGATTCGAAGGCAGGATCTTTATTGCTAGGAACGGATCCTTTCTAGAGAAAGAGTTTCTCTCGAAAGAAGTAAGTGGGAGGAAAATAGAACTTGATGAGGTAATTGTACCTCCTCTCAAAACGGAGAGTAGCATAGCGCAAGAAAATGTTTCTGAGGCGCTGATGACCCACAAGTATAGGGAATCAATCATAGTCCTTTTGATAAGTAAGAGTGTCAAACCCAACGAGGAGCAGAAGGATCTGACAAGTGGTTTTCAGCAAGGAAGTATCTGCAAGCACTGAAATTATCGGTAACAAGTGATTGTGTGGTGAGATGATTCATAGCAAGCAACAAGTAACAAAAGTAGCAACGGCGCAGCAAGTGGCCCAATCCCTTTTGTAGCAAGGGACAAGCCTGGACAAAGTCTTATAGGAGGAAAAACGCTCCCGAGGACACACGGGAATTTCTGTCATGCTAGTTTTATCATGTTCATATGATTCGCGTTCGTTACTTTGATAGTTTGATATGTGGGTGGACCGGTGCTTGGGTACTGCCCTTACTTGGACAAGCATCCCACTTATGATTAACCCCTCTCGCAAGTATCTGCAATTACGAAAGAAGAATTAAGACAAAGTCTAACCGTAGCATTAAACTAGTGGATCCAAATCAGCCCCTTACGAAGCAACGCATAAACTAGGGTTTAAGCTTCTGTCACTCTAGCAACCCATCATCTACTTAATACTTCCCAATGCCTTCCTCTAGGCCCAAATAATGGTGAAGTGTTATGTAGTCGACGTTCACATAACACCACTAGAGGAAAAACAACACACAACACATCAAAATATCAAACGAATACGAAATTCACATGACTACTATTAGCATGACTTATCCCATGTGCTCAGGAACAAAAGTAACTACTCACAAAGCATAATCATATTGATCACCAGAGAGGTAATGAGTAGCATCAAGGATCTGAACATAAACTCTTCCACCAAGTAATCCAACTAGCATCAACTACAAAGAGTAATCAACACTACTAGCAACCTTACAAGTACCAATCGGAGTCGCGAGACGGAGATTGGTTACAAGAGATGAACTAGGGTTTGGACATGAGATGGTGCTGATGAAGATGTTGATGGTGATGAGTCCCCTCCGATGAAAGGGGTGTTGGTGATGACGATGGCGACGATTTCCCCCTCCGGGAGGGAATTTTCCCAGGCAGGATCGTCCTGCCGGAGCTCTAGATTGGTTCTCCTCAATTTCCACCTCGTGGCGGCGGTGAAACCACGAAAAAGTTCCTTTGTGATTTTTTCCTGGACGAAACCCTCCATATAGCAAAAGAGGGGGGCCAGTGGGCTAGAGGGCTGCCCACAAGCCCCCATGGAGCTGCCTGCGGGGGTGGTCGCGCCTTGCAAGCTTGTGGGCACCCCCTGGTGCCCCTCTGGCACTTCTTCGGCCCAGTATTTTTGATAAATCGGGAAAAAAATCCCAGTTGATTTTCACGGTGTTTGGAGTTGCGCAGAATAGGTATCTCAACTTTGCTCCACTTTCAGGCCAGAATTCCAGTTGCCGGTATTCTCCCTCTTCTTGTAAACCTTGCAAAATAAGAGAGAAAAGGCATAAGAATAGTACCGTGAAGTGAAATAACAGCCAAAGAAGCGATAAATATCAACATGAAAACATGATGTTAAATGGACGTATCAACTCCCCCAAGCTTAGACCTCGCTTGTCCTCAAGCGAAAGCCGAGATCAATAAATATGTCCACATGTTTAGGGAGAGAGGTGTCGACAAAACAAGATACGAACATGCATGCATCATGATCAAGATTAGAACAACAATACCAACATATAAACTCTGATGCTAAAGTGGTAATTCCTTCACAAAGTAAAGCATGGATCAAGAACCTTACCGAGAAGTAACAACCGATAGCCTTTAGTCATTGAAGCAATTGCAATTTATCACAACATCAGAAAGAGTCAATAAGAGCTTGTAAAGCAAATCCACATACTCAATCATTCTTTCGTGCTCTACAATTTCTACAACTCACGTGGTACTCATGAGATCAAAGTTTCAGCTGGACACAGGGAAAGATAGGGGCTTATAGTTTTGCCTCCCAACTGCTTACCTCAAGGGTAATGTCAACAATAATAATTCATGAATACTTACCTCCAAGTTGACATATGAATATAGATCTTTCCCAAGCATGTGACGGTAGCCAAGACAAAGGCAAAATAAAGAATTGGTGAAGATCACCATGACTCTTTCAGGGACAAAAAGTAAAGGTACAAGATAGGCCCTTCGCAGAGGGAAGCATAGGTTGTCATGCGCTTTTGAGGTTTGGATGCGTGTCCTCTTAGTGCGGAGGAACGTCACTTTATATTTCCCCCTGTGATAAAGAACTTTATTATGTTGTCCGTCGCTTTTATGTCTTCCTCATCACAGGTTCGTATCAAACTTATTTTCCACACACTAATAGATCATACATATTAGAGAGCAATTTTTATTGCTTGCACCGATGACAACTTACTTGAGGGATCTTATTCAATTCATAGGTAGGTATGGTGGACACTCATGGCAAAACTGGTTGAAGGTTTATGGATGCACAAGTAGTATCTCTACTTGGTGCGGGAGGTTTGGCTAATGTGAGGTGGAAGCAATCGTCACATGCTAAGGGATCTCTAGTCATATAACATTGTTCGGAACCAAGCAAACACAATTCATCATGTTGTCTTCCTTGTCCAACATCTACTTCTAGGCATGCAATAGTTTTGTGAGTGTTCACAATCATAGATGGTGTCAGAGATGATATATTTATATGTGAACCTCTCCTTCTTTTTCACTTCCTATTAATTGCAACAATGACCAAGGTCTACGTTTTTCTACCCTCAACAAGTTTCAATCATCATTCTTTTTATATGTGAAGCCATCACTTCCCATAAGACCATTACATGATCTTTCATGCTTTTGTTCTATTCTCACTCTTTTGATCATGGAAAGAGGCAAAGCCCTTCAACTAAGACACTCTTTATTATATGGCTCACGGGCAAGAATACATCGGGGGTGACACAAAGCAAAACTCAAGACTAAAACACTAAGACTTTTAAACTACTAGAGAAATAGAAAACTGAAAAGGAAAGCTAAAACAAAGGTAAAGGAAAAAGATGTGATGGTGATACGATACCGGGGCAACTCCCCAAGATTGGCAAAAGCCAAGGGGATTGCCCATACCAATGCTGAGTTGTCTTCCTTTGGTGGTGATGGTGGAGTTGTTGCAACATGAGTTTGATCCTCCGTCTTCCAAGGCATAGGTGCTCCATCGTGGAAAGATGAACGAGTCTCCGGAATCCTCAAATCTGCAGCCAATCGTATTGATTTAAATCTATACTCATACTCACAGTTTTGGTTCTGCAGGTCATAGATCTGGCCCTGGAATTGATCAATCCTGTCATAGACCCTGGAGAGGTGCTTCCGAATGTCATTGGCATCAATCCTGTGCTTGTTGGTGAACTCCGTGATCATCATGTGCTTGGCGTTGAGTCCACGCTCCACCATCCCTTGGCACTTGAAGACTTGTTGCTCAATTGCTTCGAGCCTCGTCTCCATGCTTCGGGTCTTCTTAGGCCCCTCAACATCATGGATGTGCAACATCCCCTCACGCATCTCGATAGATTGAGGGTGTTGCAGCACTCCCGCGAGGTAGGGGTTGATGACCTTCTCGAAGATCTTGTCCTTAGGAGCTTTTGGGGAAGTCATGGCGATCTAGATCTGCAACAGAAACAGTCTCGAAACGAAAAACAGAGGAAATTTGTGTGATGCAGGGGTCAGACCAAACGGGAGTAGATATAATGATTTTTTCCATACCAGAAGGAGTCCCCTGCATGAAAATGGAGCCCGGGAGGCACACGAGGTGCCCACAAGACCTCACGGCGCGGCCAGGGGGTGGGCCTGCGCCGTGCAGGCTTGTCGCCTCCTCGCGCACTTTTCGGACTACTTCCAATTTTTGTATTTTTTCAAATATTCCAAAACGGAGAAAAATTCCTACTAGAAAAGTTTTGGACTCTGTTTTCTTATCGAATCACATACCTCTTTGTTTTCGGAGTCTGAAACAGGATGATAAATGTCCCTTAGGTATTCTTCCAGAGTTATGGTATTGATGATATTGCTTTCAACATTTATGGGAGTACTTGAGATATAATGCTTGATTCTCTGCCCATTTACCACTCTCGGACAATTACCTTCCGTGTTGTTGATCTTGATAGCACTGGAACGATATACTTCATCAACAACATAGGGACCTTCCCATTTAGAGAGAAGCTTGCCTGCAAAGAATCTTAAACGAGAGTAATATAGCAAGACATAATCACCTACATTGAACTCACGCTTTTGTATCCTCTTATCATGCCACCTCTTAACCTTCTCTTCGAACAACTTGGCATTCCCATATGCTTGAGTTCTCCATTCATCAAGCAAGCTAATGTCAAATAACCTCTTCTCATCGGCAAGTTTGAAATCAAAGTTGAGCTCTTTGATTGCACAATAAGCTTTATGCTCTAGCTCAAGAGGTAAATGACATGATTTACGGTACACCATTTTGTACGGAGACATGCCCATGGGATGCTTATATGCAGTTCTATAAGCCCACAGTGAATCATCGAGCTTCCTAGACCAATTCTTTCTAGACCTGTTGACAGTCTTTTGCAGAATTAGTTTAATCTCTCTGTTGCTTAGCTCTACTTGACCACTAGACTGAGGGTGGTAGGGAGATGCAATTCTATGGTTGACATCGTACTTAGCAAGCGTTTTACGGAAAGCACCATGAATGAAGTGTGAACCACCGTCGGTCATTAGATATCTAGGGACTCAAAATCTAGGGAAGATAACTTCTTTCAGCATCTTGATAGAGGTGTTGTGATCAGCACTACTAGTGGGGATAGCTTCTACCCACTTAGTGACGTAATCAACAACAACTAAGATGTGAGTATACCCATTGGATTTTGGGAAAGGTCCCATATAATCAAAGCCCCAAACATAAAATGGTTCAATGACAAGTGAATAGTTCATAGGCATTTCCTCACGTTTGCTAATATTACCTATTCTTTGACATTTGTCACAAGACAAGACAAACTTACGAGCATCCTTGAAGAGAGTGGGCCAATAGAAACCTGATTGCAATACCTTGTGTGTAGTTCTATCTCCCACATGGTGTCCTCCGTAGGCCTCGGAGTGACACTTCTGTAGGATTTGTCCCTATTCATGTTCAGGTACACAATGTCTAATAATACCATCTACTCCTTCCTTATAAAGGTGAGGATCATCCCAAAAGTAATGTCTCAAGTCAAAGAAGAACTTCTTCTTTTGCTGGTACGTGAAACTAGGTGGTATATATTTGGCAAGGATATAGTTTGGATAATCAGCATACCACGGTGCACTACGTGAAGCATTGATGACATTCAACTGCTCATCGGGAAAGCTATCATCAATAGGTTGTGGGTCATCAAAAACATTCTCCAACCTACACAAGTTATCTGCTACGGGGTTATCAGCACCCTTTCTATCGACAACGTGAAAATCAAATTCTTCTAGCAAGAGAACCCATCTGATAAGTCTAGGTTTAGCGTCCTTCTTCTCCATGAGGTACTTAATAGCAGCATGATCAGTGTGAATAGTGACTTTGGAATCAACTATGTATGACCTGAACTTTTCACATGCGAACACAACTGCTTAAGATTCCTTCTCCGTAGTATCATAGTTTCTCTAGGCACTGTCTAGAGTTTTACTAGCGTAGTGAATAACATTCAACTTCTTATCAACTCTTTGCCCTAGAACAGCACCAACAGCATAATCACTAGCGTCACACATGATCTCAAAAGGTAAGTTCCAATCAGGTGGTTGAACAATAGGTGCAGTTATCAAAGCCCTCTTAAGTATTTCGAAGGCTTCCTCACAATAATCGTCAAAGACAAAGGGAATATTCTTTTGCAAGAGATTGGTAAGAGGCCTAGAAATCTTAGAGAAGTCTTTAATGAACCTTCTATAGAAACCAGCATGACCAAGGAAACTTCTTATACCTTTGATATCTGTGGGATATGGCATTTTCTCGATTGCATCAACCTTAGCCTTATCAACTTTAATACCTCTTTCAGAAATCTTATGTCCTAAGACGATGCCTTCATTAACCATAAAGTGACACTTCTCCCAATTCAAGACAACATTGGTGTCTTTACATCTCTGTAAGACTCGATCAACGTTGTTGAGGCAATCATCAAAGGAACACCCGTAAACGGAGAAGTTATCCATGAAAACATCGACAATCTTTTCACAGAAGTCGGAGAATATAGCCATCATACATCTTTGAAAGGTGGCAGGTGCATTACACAAGCCAAAAGGCATACGTATATAAGCAAAGGTACCGAAATGTCAGGTTAAAGTGGTTTTCTCCTGATCAAATTGTGCAACTGGTATTTGGGAGAAACCAGAATAACCGTCTAGAAACAAGAAGTGTGTGTGTTTAGACAGCCTTTCTAGCATTTGGTCGATAAAAGGCAAAGGGTAATGATCTTTCCTAGTGGCTTTATTCAACTTCCTAAAATCAATCACCATCCTATAGCCAGTAATAATCCTCTATGGGATCAATTCATCCTTATCATTAGGGACAACGGTAATGCCTCCCTTCTTAGGAATGCAATGCACCGGACTCACCCAATCGCTGTGAGCAACAGGATAGATAATACCTTCTTCTAGGAGCTTTAGTATTTCTTTTCGCACTACTTCTTTCATCTTAGGATTTAATCTCCTTTGATGATCAGCAACTGGTTTGAAATCAGGATCGGTTTTAATCTTGTGCTGGCATAGAGTGGGACTAATGCCCTTAAGATCATCAAGAGTATATCCAATAGCAGCACGGTGCTTCCTCAGAGTTTTTAGTAACTTCTTTTCTTCATGCTCTAAGAGAATAGCACTAATAATAACAGGATATATCTCCTTTTCATCAAGATAGGCATACTTAAGAGTATCAGGCAACTGTTTAAGCTTGAACACAGGATCACCCTTTGGTGGGGGTGGATCCCCAAGCAGTTCAACAGGCAGATTATTCTTAAGGATAGGATATTGTTCTAATACAACTCTATCTATCTCATCCCTTTCATTCATATGCATATCATTTTCATGCTCAAGCAAGTATTTCTCTAAGGGATCAGTTGGAGGCACGGCAATAGAAGCTAAGGCAATAGTTTCATCCCTACTAGGCAACTCCTTTTCATAAGGTTGTCTACCAAACTTGGAGAAATTCAACTCATGTGACACACCTTCAAAGCCAACAGTGACAGTTTGCTTCTCACAGTCAATATGAGCATTGAGAGTATTGAGGAAGGGTCTGCCAAATATGATGGGACAAAAGCTATCTTGTGTGTCGTGGGTATAAGCCCGACAGTAGATGTGTAGGGTACGAATGAGATGGGCAGAGTCCTAGCTACGACGAGGTTGTATGAGTTCAGGCCCCTCTGCGGTGGAGTTAACAGCCCTACGTCCCAGTGCTCTCGGAGCTTGTTACCGAGTGTAATATGGAATACAATGATGTGCTAACCCCTTGACCAGTGGGGGAGGGCGGCTTATATAGAGTGCGCTACCCTCTACAACGGTTCTGACTCAGGGGTGGAGTAGTGGCGATTGAATGCATATGTTACAGGTACCGTATGCTCTAAATGCTAATAAACGCACCCGGAAACGTACGTCAGTTTACCTCCGGAGAGGTTACGACGTACCGAGTGTATCCAGCCGGTTGGCCTGGTGCTCTCCGAATGTTAGTCTCCGACTGGATGATTCTGGGCCTGTTACCGACTGGATGATGGGGACACCTTAATTCAGTCGGGGCAGACTTAAGGTCCTGTCCCTTGTGTGGGGTAGTCCTTGGGTAGGACATGTAGGGCAGGCCTATGACCCTACCCTAGGACTATGACCCCATCATTAGTCCCCGAATGGATTGGGGTTGAAACGCCGAAGCGGTGCTTGAGGTTCAGATCCGACTGGACTAGGTTCGGCTTGGGCGTTGCTTGCCTCTATCCATTTTATCTCTCCTGACCAGCGTTCCGAGTGGAAGTGCTTGCGAAACGGAATGTCGGAAACCGAGTGCTTTCGCGGCATCTTTTGACGCGACTGGTCAACTGACAGCGGCGGATTTTCAGGGATCTCAAATTTCGGGTTCCGCGCGCTCAGCGGGGACGACGTCAGCGCGCTCGAGTAGCACCTGACTCCTCGATTCCCGCGCCTTCAACTCCTCCACTGATATCGCCGTGGCCGGTTGGGAAGATAAGATTTCGGGCCCGCTCGCCAGCGACCCGGTCGGTGCTCTATTTAACTCTGGGCGGCGAGACTCCTCGGTTACGCTCGCCGAATCTTTCGCTCCCGCCTGCTCCGTCTTCCACGCCACCCCCTGCGCACCTACGCTTCTTCCTCCTCCTCCTCCTCGAGGACTCGCCGTCGCCTCCATGACCAAGGGTCAGACCAGCAAGATGGAGGCGAGGAAGAAGAAGAGCAAGGCAGCGGTTGCTCAACGGCGGCAGCGGCCGCTGCCGGCGGGGTGTATCCAAGGAGATTTCCTCCCCTCCACGGTGACGGAGGGGGACCTGCTGGAGCTGGTGGAGCACGGCATACTCGTGCATAAGTCCTGGAGGCTGCCGGCGGACGATGAGGTCGAGCCGGCGCCATGGGAGGGGGAGCGTGTCTTGCTCCTCAGCCATGTTCACAGAGGTTTTTCTCTGCCCCCTCATCCCTTCTTCAAAGGCATCATGAATCACTTTGGTGCTCAACTCCATCACTTCCCTCCGAATGCCATCGCCCATCTTTCTGCCTTCATTGTTTTGTGTGAGTGCTTTATCGGTTGCCACCCATTGGGGTTTATTCAAACATATCTTCTCCGCCCGCTCTCAAACCATCAAACGTCTTAGTTAGTCGGACGACAGGATGCATCTCCTCCATCTCTGCGGGGGTTTAGGGTTCCAGAAGAAGAGTCGGAGCAGCTATCCCGCTCTCCAGTTGAGCGAGTCGGTCAGGAACTGGCAGTCGACGTGGTTCTACTGCCAGGACATAGCCTGTCCGAATGCGTCGACTGGGCTGCCTCCGTTTAGTCTAGACCGTCCCGCTCCGCCCAAACAACTCGCGCTCTCTAAGGCCGAGAAGAACGATATCCAGCATTTGGTTGAGGCACTCGTGGATGTTGTCAGGAGAGGGGTCACCGGTATATACCTGTTGGAAGTCTTCCTCGGTCGGCGGATCCGGCCTCTGCAGGCTCGGGACCACGCTATGTGGCACTACACAGGGCCTGAGGATTCCACTCGGACCAACGTGGTGGGCATACTCGAGGAGAAGGTGACCTCGTTGGTGCTCCAAATCACGGGTCCTTGTGAGAACCCTAAAGGAGCCCGCCGAGTGGCGCCTTACAGCGCGGACAACCCTCCACCGAATCAGGTGAGTGGCATCAGCCGAGTGCATTGAATCGTCTTTATTCCAGTCGTTTACTTATATCTCCGTATGATGCTTAATGTTTCCGACTGAAATTCATGCAGGCGTGGACCAACTGGTTCTCCCCCGTCTCGAACGGGAATCCGAAGGAGGAGGAGGAGGAAGGCAGCCAGGAGGGGACTGTGGAGAGCGCCGGATACGTCTCCGACAGCGGGGAGTCAAAGGAGGAGGACAGCGAGGAAGAGGAAGAGGATGAAGAGCCAGACTTGCCACCTCCGCGGCCAGAGCATCGGAGTAAGCGTCGGCATGAGCCCGCCGTCCCTTCAGCTCCTCCTGCGTCGTCGAGTGCTCCGCCTGCTGCCCCGATGGTGCCGAGTGTTCGAAGCACCAAGAGGGCCAGGGACGCAGCCGCTGAGCCCGCAGGCCAGTCCTCCAGGGCGCCCAAGCCGAGTGGGCCCAAACCTCGGAAGGCTCTGCCGCGGATGAGGATGGCCATCCCCGTCACCTCCACGTAAGTGAATCTAACTTTCGGCTCTTTCTGTTGACCGAGTGAACTCCTGCTTTATAAGTCGAATGGACTTCACTCGACAGGGTTGCCACTTCTGCAACCTCTCCGGCCAGCCAAGGGGACGACCCCATGGACACGGACAACGTCGTTTCGTCCCAGCCAGGTATGTTGTAGGAGAGTCGGGTATTTTATTCCTGCGGACTGCGCCATTCTTTCTTTTTCTGAGACGTCATGTCATTCGGCTTGTCATTGTCAGGGGCGATTCACCTGGACGAGGACGACCAGGGGAGAGCCGGCCCCGCTGTGGAGCCCGTACTGGAGCCAGTTCCTGAGGCTGCTCCTCCTGCTGCTTCCCTCGTCGCCGACGCTCCACCGACCGAAGTGCCACCACCGACTGAACCGGTGCCAGTGAGGGAGGAACCGACTGGGGTGAACCTTGGGATGCCCCAGGAACTTCCCACGATTCCCGGTTCGTCGAATGCTGAATTCAGCATTCGGTGTGTCCCAGAGGAGCAGGTGGGAGCGGCCAAGGGGGCCATGGTGCAGGCGGAGCTCATGGCTGGAGAAGCCAAGACGGCTTATGACTCTGTCACGGTCTTGTACCAGCGGAGCTTGGAGCTGCGCGATGACATCCGAGTAAGTAGTCTAGTAAGTATTTACTTTTTCTCCTATAACCCACTGGGTGGTATTATTTTCGCAATGGGTTCACTCCGAGTGAACCCAGTGGGTGTAGTCCCCGAGACTTCTGTCGAGTGCTTGCACCGACAGTTGTCTTTATACATTTTGTCTCTAGATTGGTTGTGTCCGTAGACAGGATTTCTGAGTGCGAGTACTTATTGCAGTCGGAGCGCTCTTGCGGTAAGAATCTCCGAGAGTAAGTTGCACGCAGGTCGAGTAGTATTGGTCTCGGAGGAGTAGTATTTCCGAGTGCACCTCAATAGGGCGGGCCTGTTTGAGGTGCATGCCAGTGGGGTCACTCTTAGTGAACCCACTGGGTGTAGTCCCCGAGACCGCTGTCGACTGCTTGCGTCGGCAGAGGTCTGAAGAACTTAGTCTGTGAACTGATAAACTTGCCGTTTACCCTTTGTTTGTTGGTGCAGAAAACTTGTGAAATGGGAACGGCTTATGAAGCCTTGAGAGCGGAGAGGAACCAGTATGCTGGTGAACTGGAAGCTGCAATGCTCGCCATGGCCGGCATGAAGGACGCACTGGAAGTTCGAGAGAAGTCCTTGGAGGAGGCGCTGGAGGCAAACAGGGTGTTGACGGCGGAGGTGGAGAGGACGGGGAAACAGAGGACTGAGCTGCACAAACAGATGGGCATCCTGAACAAACGATGCATAGCCCAAGAGAAGTATGTCACCGACTGGGCTGCGCAGATGATGACTCGTCTGGCTGGTAAGTCTTATGCTTTGTCGAGTGGTTGGACCGTGTGACGAACACTCGGTTTTTACTGTCTGCTTGCTCGTTTGGTGCAGACTTTTGCGGAGACGCTAAAGCTGAAGCAGCAGCTGTGGAGCGGTCCATGAAAGACAAGGTGCCACTCGGCGATGACGCCAACCGGGATCTGCTCCGGGCACATATCCGTGTAGGCAAAGTAGGTCCTTTCATCGGTCGACTGAGAGAAATCATCGGCCGAATTAACAAGGAACTTTGGCCGGAAGACAAGTCGCGGCAGGAGATGGAGACCCTGACGGGGCGACTGGAGGAGGTTCCGAGCCGAGTGCAATCCTGGAAGAAATCGGCAGCGCGTTGCGGTGCTGATGTTGCGCTGTCCTTGGTCCGAGTCCATTGCAAGGAGGTGCGGGAAGATAAGCTGAAAGCATTGAAGGTCGCCAACACGAAGAAGCTTCGATTCGAAGACTTCATGGAGACGTTCCTTGAGACTGCTACCCGCATCGCTGATGGAATCGACTTGGACACTTTTGTGGAGCCCTCCAGTCCTGACGCCGGCCCAGCTGACGCGTGATCAAACTTTATCCTCGGTATGCCGAGTGTTTACCTGTAAGATACTCTGGCCACTTCTGTTGGCCGTCATACTTTTAAATCGGTGCGTGTAATCTGGATCCGCACTGAGTCAGCTATCGTTTTTGAACTTATGTTGTCGGAATGAAAACATTTAGTCTTTTGTTTGAATGTTGTTTCGAGTGCAACACTTAGTGCGTACTCGGAGAAGATTAAGACTTAGGTGATTCTTGGTCACGTCTAAGTCCCCGAGTGCGACTTGTAGTGCACACTCGGAGGAGATTAAGACTTAGGCGATTCAGGATCGCAGCTAAGTCCCCGAGTGTGAAGTATAGTTCACACTCGGAGGAAGTTATTACTTAGGTGATTCTTGATCACAGCTAAGTCCCCGAGTGCGACGTATAGTGCACACTCGGAGGAGGTTGTTACCTAGGTGATTCATGATCACAACTAAGTCCCCGAGTGTGACGTATAGTGCACACTCGAAGGAGGTTAATACTTAGGCGATTCAGGATCGCAGATAAGTCCCCGAGTGCGACGTATAGTGCATACTCGAAGGAGGTTAGTACTTAGATGATTCTTGATCACATCTAAGTCCCCGAGTGCGACGTATAGTGCACACTCGAAGGAGGTTAATACTTAGGCGATTCAGGATCGCAGCTAAGTTCCCGACTGCGACGTATAGTGCACACTCGAAGGAGGTTAGTACTTAGGTGATTCTTGATCACATCTAAGTCCCCGAGTGCGACGTATAGTGCACACTCGAAGGAGGTTAATACTTAGGTGATTCAGGATCGCAACTAAGTACCCGAGTGCGACGTATAGTGCACACTCGAAGGAGGTTAGTACTTAGGTGATTCTTGATCACAGCTAAGTCCCCGAGTGTGATGTATAGTGCACACTCGGAGGAAGTACGTACTTAGGTGATTCTTGATCACAGCTAAGTCCCCGAGTGCGACGTATAGTGCACACTCGGAGGAGGTTAGTACTTAGGCGATTCAGGATCGCAGCTAAGTCCCCGAGTGTGACGTATAGTGCACACTCGGAGGAGGTTAATACTTAGGCGATTCAGGATCGCAGCTAAGTCCCCGAGTGTGACGTATAGTGCACACTCGGAGGAAGTGAGTACTTAGGCGATGCAGGACCGCAGCTATGTTTTTTTTTGTATGTGTGTGGGAGAACTCTGAATCTGCACAAAACTGAATCTGCTGAATATATTATTTCTTCAAACTTGTTCGTTACACTGCTTCAGTCGACGATCACGTATAAAAACGCTTGAGGAGATCCCCGTTCCATGCGCGCGGCTCGTCTGTCTCCTTCAGAATGTTGTAGAGTATGTATGCTCCGTTGTTCAGCACCTTGGAGACGATGAAAGGCCCTTCTCAGGCCGGAGCCAACTTGTGGGGTCTCTGCTGATCCACTCGGAGCACTAAATCGCCTGCTTGGAATGTGCCACTCCTGACATGACGCGCATGAAAACGTCGCAGATCTTGTTGGTAAATTGTTGAACGAGTGAGTGCCATCTCGTGTTCCTCCTCCAGAAGATCGACTCCATCTTGCCTTGCTTGTTCTGCTTCAGCTTCGGAGAAGAGTTCGACTCGTGGGGCATTGTGAAGCAGGTCACTCGGAAGGACCGCTTCTGCTCCATAAATGAGGAAGAACGGTGATCGCCCCGTTGATCTGTTCGGAGTGGTGCGGAGGCCCCAAAGGACTGAAGGTAACTCGGTGACCCATGCACCAGCAGCGTGTCCTACCTCTCGCAAGAGTCGGGGCTTCAAACCTTGAAGGATAAGTCCATTCGCACGTTCAGCTTGTCCGTTGGATTGTGGATGTGCTACGGAAGCAAAATCCACTCGGATACCCTGACTCGCACAGAAGCCTTTGAACCTGTCCCAGTCGAAGTTTGTCCCATTGTCCGTGATTATGCTATGAGGTACCCCGAATCTGGAGATGATGTCCCTAACAAACTTGACAGCTGTTGAGGCGTCGAGTTTCTTGATGGGCTTGGCTTCTATCCATTTTGTAAACTTGTCGACTGCCACCAACAGATGTGTGTAGCCCCCTTGGCCTGTCTTGAATGGTCCGACTGTGTCTAGTCCCCAAACTGCGAATGGCCACACAAGTGGTATCGTCTTTAGTGCAGATGTTGGTTTGTGGGACTTGTTGGAGTAGAACTGGCAGCCTTCACATCGGTCAACCATAGCTTTAGCCATCTCGTTAGCCTGTAGCCAGAAGAATCCAGCTCTGAACGCCTTGGCGACGATCGCTCTCGAAGAAGCGTGATGGCCGCAGGTTCCCGAGTGAATATCCTCTAGGATCAACTGCCCTTCTTTTGGGGAAATGCAGTGTTGAAGAACGCCTGAAACACTCTCCTTGTACAATTGCCCGTCAATGACAGTGAATGCCTTCGACTTGCGAACTATTTGCCGGGCTTGAACTTCATCTTCTGGAAGTTCTTGTCTTAGGATATATGCAATGATCGGCTCAGTCCAATCGGGAATGACAACCAGAATCTCTGTGACCAGATCAACCACAGCAGGTACATCGACTTCAGTAGGATCTGTTACGCTCTTGGGTTGTACCGGTTCTTCTGTGAAGGGATCTTCTTTGACTGAGGGAAGATGGAGGTGCTCGAGGGAGATATCACTCGGGACTCGTCTCGGAGTGGATCCGAGTTTCGCCAACTCGTCAGCTGCTTGGTTCTTCAGTCTTGGAACATGATGAAGTTCTAGACCTTCAAACTTCTTCTCCAGCTTCCTCACTGCATTGTAGTATGTTGTCATGGTGGGGTTCCTTACGTCCCACTCCTTCATCACTTGGTTGACCACCAAATCTGAATCGCCATAGACCATCAGGCGACGGACGACTAGTGAGATGGCCATGCGCAATCCGTAGAGGAGAGCTTCATACTCTGCCTCGTTATTGGAGGAATCAAAGTGTATTTGAAGGACGTACTTGAGCTTGTCGCCTTTTGGTGATATGATCACAACGCCAGCGCCGGAGCCATTCAACATCTTAGACCCATCGAAGAACATTGTCCAATGAGCCGAGTGGATGTGGGTCGGTTGCTGTTGTTCTACCCATTCTTCTATGAAGTCAGCCAAGGCTTGAGACTTAATAGCTTTCTTGGCCTCGAACTTGATGTCACAGTACAACATCTCCATTGCCCACTTCGCCACTCGGCCTGATGCATCTCGATTGTGGAGAATTTCTGACAATGGAGCATCAGAAACGACGGATACCGAGTGGTCTTGGAAATAATGGGCCACCTTCTTCGCAGTCATATAAATCCCATAGATAAGTTTCTGATAATGGGGATACCTCTGCTTGGAAGGGGTGAGGACTTCGGAGACGTAGTACACTGGCCGCTGAACTTTGTATGTTTTGCCTTCTTCTTCTCGCTCGACTGTAAGAACAGTACTGACGACTTGATTTGTAGCCGCGATATATAGAAGAAGGGGCTCTTTACTGAGCGGAGCAGTAAGAACCGGCTGGGTGGAAAGTAGGACTTTGAGGTCGTCGAATGCGACTTGGGCTTCGTCTGTCCACTCGAAGGTATCTAACTTCTTCATGAGACGGTACAGAGGAAGTGCTTTTTCGCCGAGTCGACTGATAAACCTGCTCAAAGCCGCTAGGCAACCTGTGAGCCGTTGAACATCGTGTATTCTGACTGGCCTCTCCATTCGGACGATGGTCCCAATCTTTCCGGGGTTGACGTCGATCCCTCGTTCGGAAATGAAGAAACCGAGTAACTTTCCGCTGGGAACACCGAATGAACATTTGGCTGGGTTGAGCTTGATATCGTACCTACGAAGGTTGGCGAATGTTTCTGCCAAGTCAGTCAGCAGGTCGGAACCTTTGCGTGACTTGACTACGATATCATCCATGTATGCCTCCACATTGCGACCGATCTGGTCGAGGAGACATTTTTGGATCATGCGCATAAAGGTAGCTCCTGCATTCTTCAGACCGAAAGGCATAGTGATATAGCAGAAGCACCCAAACGGGGTGATGAAGGCTGTTTTCAACTCATCGGGACCATACAGACGGATCTGATGATAGCTCGAATAGGCATCAAGAAATGACAAACGCTCGCATCCCGCAGTCGAATCGACAATTTGATCTATGCGGGGCAGCGGAAAATGATCTTTCGGGCAGACCTTATTGACTTGCTTGAAGTCAATGCACACTCGGAGTGACTTGTCCTTCTTGGGCACCATGACGACATTGGCGAGCCACTCGGAGAGGTGAACCTCGCGAATGAAGTTGGCCGCCAACAGCTTGGCCACCTCTTCTCCGATTGCCTTCCTCTTGCGCGCGGCGGACCAGCGCAGGCGCTCTCGGACGGGCCGAGCAGAGGGATCCACATGCAGTCGGTGCTCAGCCAACTCCCTGGGTACACCTGGCATGTCAGATGGTTTCCATGCGAAGATGTCTGAGTTCTAACGGAGGAATTGGGTGAGCTCGGCTTCCTATTTAGGATCGAGGGTGGTGGAGATGTTCGTCGGGGCGGCAGAATCATCCGTCGGGTGGATGCTGACTTTCTTCGTCTCTCCCGCCGACTGGAACGCGGACTCAGAAGCTGGTTTCTTCGAGCGCATCAGGTCGGCAGGGTCGACTGTCTTCTTGTATTCGTCGAGCTCGAGTACCGCCATCTGATGGTCGGCGATTCTTGATCCCTCTTGCAGACACTCCTCGGCTCGCTAGCGGTTGCCGGTGATGGTGACAACGCCTTTTGGGCCCGGCATCTTCAACTTCAAGTACACATAGCATGGACGTGCCATGAAGCTCACGTATGCCGGGCGACCCAGAATTGCATGGTAAGCGCTCTGGAAATCCACCACCTCAAATGTGAGCTTCTCCTTGCGAAAGTTTTTGTCGGAGCTGAAGGTGACGTCCAACATGATCTGGCCGAGTGACCTGGCCTTCCGTCCAGGGACGACTCCGTGAGACTGCATACTGCTCTCGCTGAGTCTGGACATCGGAATGCCCATTCCCTTGAGAGTGTCAGCTTACATGATGTTCAGTCCGCTACCACCGTCCATGAGGACTTTGCGCAGTCGGACTCCTTCCACCACCGGGTCGACGACCAGAGCCTGTCTTCCTGGGGTGGGGACATGCGTTGGATGATCTGACTGATCAAAGGTGATCGCAGTCTGAGACCATTTAAGGAACTTGGGAGCAGTCGGAACGGCCATGTTGACCTCTCTGTTCACCAACTTCAGTCGACTCTTGCTTTCGACGTCAGCAAAAATCATGAGGGTTGCATGGACTTGGGGGAACGGATCCTCTTTATCCTCCTCATCTTGTTCAGGATTCTTCTCACTCGGTTGCCCTTCGCTAAACCCCTGGATTAGGAGACGACATTGCCGAGTGGTGTGCTTCACGTATATGGGGTTGCCTTCTTCTTCCATCTTCGTGTGAACCGGACAAGGCTGGTCCAGGATGGGATTGTTGAACAGCTTCTTCTTGGGAGCAGACTGCGCTTTCCCTTTACCCTTGAACTTGGTGCTGGTGACAGCTACAGCTTCTGCCTGCGGTGTGGGCGGAACTTTCTGTTTTTGCTTCCGAGTGTTACCTCCGTCGGCATCGCCGACTGTCTTGTGTTTGCCACTCCGAATGCGGTCTTCTTCCTCGCCATTTGCATAGCGAGCTGCTATCTCCATCATCTTGCTCATGGAGACGTCGCCTGTCCGGCCAAACTTTAGGTACAGCTCCCTGTACCGTAAGCCTGCCTTGAATGCGCAGACCGCTTGATGTTCGGTGACGTTCTCCACCGTGTGGTAGAGAGTTGTCCATCGCTGGATGAAGTCGCGCAAGGGCTCATTCGGCTTCTGGACACAGTGCTGAAGCTCCACAAGACCTGCAGGGCGTTTGCATGTCCCTTCGAAGGTCCTGATGAACACTCGGGCCAGATCTGCCCAACTGTAAATGCTTGAGGGGGCCAACTGGTTCAGTCAAGCTCGCGCCGAGCCGTCGAGCAATAGAGGGAGGTGCTTCATAGCGACATGGTCGTCCCCTCCTCCGATCTGGACTGCCACTCGGTAGTCGTCTAGCCATGTTTCAGGCTTGGATTCCCCCGTAAATTTACCGATTCCCGCTGCCAATCGGAAGTTGGGCGGGATGTCAGCCGAGCGGATGGCTCGGCTAAAACACTCGGGGCCAGACACGATGGTCCTGCTGCCACTCGGACGATCCAGATCGTGACCATCGCGGTGGGCTCGACCTCTGTCGACTCTTCGCTGGGCGATTCGCCCTCTTGCGTCGGGTCTTGGGTCGTAAGTGTCGCCGACTGAACGCCGATCATCATGATGGCGGGACCCATAGGGTCCACCCCGCGGAGGGGTGCGCGAGCGGTGGCGATCTTCACGGATCATAGAACGGCTGCCTCCCCTGTGGTGCTGATGGGAGCCAGGGCTGTGAACCGACTGATGCGTGTTTGCATGGACGGAACTATTGTGGATCCGATTGTGCGACTGGGAAACTGCCGAATTCTGCTACTGCGCCGTGTGCAATAAAGCACGGATCTGCTCAATTCCCCTTCATGCCTCTGAATCAGTCGGTTGGAGGGAATCGGCGATCTTGGCAGCCGCAGCCAAGTTGAGGAGAGGTGTTCGGAACAACACCACGTTGCTCCGCCGGGTCCGGCTGGCGGAACGACGAGGCGGACGGCGTGCGCCGGATGCTTCACCGACTTCGCGCTCGCTCCGGCCGGCCTGATGGGGATCTTCATGGGTGTTGGCCATGTGGACTTCTGCTGCAGGTCCGCGGCCCGTGTACTCGGAGGGGAGCTCAGTCGGAACCGAGCCCGAGCACTGGGAATGCGGGGCAACCACAACAGACTCCAGAACTGGCACTTGAGAGGACGCGATCTGACGCGCTCTGGCATGCTGCACCCAACGTTGGAGACGCGGACTGCGGGAACGCTTGTTGGGGCGCATGACGGAGGTGCAAACTGACAATGGAGCCGATTGTTGGAGAAGAAGAACGCCGCGAGCGCCAGCACGGAAATGCATGGCCCCGCGACGGGGAAGCGCCTTGACATCGAGAGGCGCCTCCCGAAGCCATGCCGAATCATCGACGGTGAAGGAGAGAGCGCCGAAGAGGATCTGATGACCCATGATCCAATCTCCACCAGACGACATGATGAAGGATCGTAGTTGCAAACTCGTCGGAAGTTGCTTAGACGCCTGCCCCACGGTGGGCGCCAACTGTCGTGGGTATAAGCCTGACAGTAGATGTGTAGGGTACGAATGAGATGGGAAGAGTCCTAGCTACGACGAGGTTGTATGAGTTCAGGCCCCTCTGCGGTGGAGGTAACAACCCTACGTCTCAGTGCTCTCGGAGCTTGTTACCGAGTGTAATATGGAATACAATGATGTGCTAACCCCTTGACCAGTGGGGGAGGGCGGCTTATATAGAGTGCGCTACCCTCCACAACGGTTCTGACTCAGGGGTGGAGTAGTGGCGATTGAATGCATACGTTACAGGTAACGTATGCTCTAAATGCTAATAAACGCATCCGAAAACGTATGGCAGTTTACCTCCGGAGAGGTTACGACGTACCGAGTGTATCCAGTCGGTTGACCTGGTGCTCTCCGAATGTTAGTCTTCGACTGGATGATTCTGGGCCTGTTACCGACTGGATGATGGGGACACCTTAATTCAGTCGGGGCAGACTTAAGGTCCTGTCCCTTGTGTGGGGTAGTCCTTGGGTAGGACATGTAGGGCAGGCCTATGACCCTACCCTAGGACTATGACCCTATCATTGTGCGTTAGCAAGAACGAGGAAATCAGCAGGATACTTCGTTTTACCACACAAGACTTCAACATCCCTAACAATTCCCACAGGGAAGATAGTGTCTCTATTGGCAAGCTGAATAGTGATGTCAATAGGCTCTATCTCAACAGGTGCAATCTCATCTTTGATTTCATCGTATAAGGATTGAGGAATTGCACTAACACTAGCACCCACGTCACATAAACCATGATAACAATGATCTCCTATCTTAACAGAAACCACAGGCATGCCAACAACATGCCTATGTTTGTCTCTAGCGTGAGGTTTAGCCATTCTAGCAGCATCTTCACAGAAGTGAATATTATGTCCCTCAACTTCTTCAGACAGAAGATCTTTGATGATAGCAACGCTAGGTTCAACTCTAATTTGCTCAGGAGGTGTAGTTGTTCTAATATAGCCTCTACGTATCACAGTTGAAGCTTTAGAATGATCCTTTATCCTAACAGGGAAAGGTGGTTTCTCAATGTAAGCACTGGGAACCACGGGATCATTATAGGCAATGACTTTCTCTTCAACTGGAGTGGGTTTAAATACATTGACTTCTAAAGGAGGATGGTATTTAAACCACTTCTCTTTGGGGAGATGTGACAGCCCGTTGCCGACGCCCTAGAAGATTCCCCCTTCTTTCCGTTTTCGTCGTGTGTCCATTTTCTTTTCTCGCATCATCATCGCATCATGCACATCATCAGCATTGCATCGGCATCCCGTTGCCGCCCGTTTTCAAAACTCGCATCCGTTAGTAGTTTCCGGTTCTCGTCGTCGTCCGTTCTGAGTCCAACCGCACTCGCACACGCCCGCGGCATTGTTCGAAACCCTGCTTTAAAAGTGTGTTGAAAACTTTCTCTGTTTGGGTTGAGATTTGACGTGCGGAGTTATTTTAATATAGGTAGGCCGCCTATCAAGCTTCGTCGCAATCGGAGTCCGTCTGGTACCCGAACGGTCGACCGTAGCGGCACCGTATTCGTTCTACTGCCGGACGTGTGTCGGTGTTTTAAAATTCGTAGCCGCGTCGCCCGTTTTCCCTCTCGTCTCGGGATAACTTCTCTTCACAGCAAACGCTAGCCCGCCTCTCCGATCGGACTGCACGATCGCGATAGGAGGGTCGGAAAACCCCCAAATACCCCATTCTATAAATAGACGCCCTACCCTGCCTAAAATGGCTAACCCTAGCCTCTGCCTCGAAAAACGCGCCATCCAACCCGGTCGCCGCCACCTGGTCTCTCTCCTCCCGCGCAGGGCCCTCCCAGGCCCATCTGGAGCCCGCCCGGGTCCGAGCCGCCGCCGCCTCTAGCCCGAGCTCCTCCCGTGCGCCCTCAGCTGCTCCTCCCACGCGCGCCTCCTGCCCGAGCCCCTCCCGACGTGTCGCCGCACCTTCCCGCCGGCCACTGGCCACCGGCCGCCGCCGGATGCGCCGCCCAGGATCCCCGCCGCCACAGCCCCGCCAGCACTGCCGCCTGCCCGGTCCCCGTCGCCAGCCCCCGTGCTCGTGCCGCATGCGCCAGATCCAGGCCCCACCGTCGCCGCTCAGTGCATCCTCAGGCCGGTGTAGCCCGGATCCGGTCCCCTCCGGCAGCCCCGCCTCGCTGCGCCCCCGTGGCGGCCCCCTCGCCGGTGCCTCGTCGTCCCATGCTGTGACCAGCGTCGCTCCTTCTCTGGAGCGAGGAGGACGACGCCCGACCAGGCGCAACGCTCGCCAGCACCCACGTGGGCCGGCCTCCCGCACTGGCCGATCCGGCCCACCTCCACCGCGTGGGCCTGCGCTCCTCTAACCCCCAGGCCCATCTCCACGCCGGCCTCCTAGGCCGAGGTGAGCCGCCCCTGCCCCTTATCCCTTGCACCCGGCGCTTCTTAGTTGTTGAGCGCCATGCCATGCTAGGCCCAGTAGGGCAGATTCGGCCAATTAGTTTTCCCTATTTTTTTCGCGGTATATTTATTTCACGGAAATGTTAGATAACAAAACGAGCGTAGATTCCAAACTGTGCGTCGGATCGCGATGAATTACATATGTTTTTCATGTAGTTTTGCGCGTAGAATACGAATTTGAAACATGCATAATTGTTTGACGGTGTTTGGCGTGTCGGATGCCTAGTATAACGTGATGTTTTAATAGGATACGTCCCGTATTTATTTTTCACGCAAGTCCGGTTGGTTCGAATGCCTTAGATTAAATGCCCATGTTTTAGGAATCATTTTTGCATGTATTTTAGAGCAGTCATTTGTATTTTTGCATGTATGGCTTGCCGGTAGTTTATTTTCCCGTATATAGGTTTTTCCCGCATTTATGTGTGGCTTTATTTTGTGTTGCAACCCCACATATTTTATATGTTTCCGGGGTAGAAAAATCCATGGGATTTTTCTGTGCAATTAGTTTTAGCATTAGAGCAAGTTAGTTAGCGAGATATTTTGCTATGTTGCCCTTTTGTTTAATTCGTAGGATTTATTCTGTGCCTCGTTTGAATTAGTTGTCAACTAGGGAGTTGTTCTTTGATGTTTTGTCTAGCCCCTGGTATTTTTAGTTGCAATAGAAATGCATGTTTAGGTGTGTTTTGCTTGCTCTCAAGTTGCTAGAAATAGTGCTGATTTGGAGGAGCTGAAATAATTCTAAGTCTGGAATCTGTTATATTTTGTTGATGTCTTGTCTTGCTTCTATCTTGAGTTCTGTAGCTCTTTTGAGGTTGGTCCAATGGAGTAAGTTGTAGCCCTTGTGTTTCTCTTGCATGCTGTGAGTTTCATGCCATTTGGAGTCCTGTAGCTATAGGTTTTGCTGCTGTCAATATAGCTTCAGATTGAAAACTGCACTTTCGTGAGGTGTAATTTTCTCTATGTCTGATATAGTGTGTGGGATGCCTTTTTGTGACTTCTTTTCCTAGTGTTCCTTGCTGCCATGCAAGTTGTTGTTAGTTGTTTGTAGTACTGCTTCTTGCCCTCTTTCGTGCCATGCCTTGCTTGAGCATATTTGAGTTGTGTAGCTCGTAGTTGTGGGGTGTAGAATATGCTAAGTGGCTGATTTTGGCAGATTGTAGTGATTTCTTGTTTTGCCCGTAGTTTTTGAACCGTAGCTCCTATTTGATCGTGTCCTGCATGAAACTTTCTTAGAATCTCGTGTAGTTTCATTTTCTCTTGCTGTTTGTATGTTTAGAAGTGCTCGTGACCGCCGTAGCACACATATTGCATTCATGCCATCATATCTTGCGGTGCTTGTAACTTTTGATCCGTAGCTTCGTTGGAGATGTTCTTTATGTCTAGATTGCTTGTCTTGACGTGTAGATTCACGTCAACCTATTTGTTTTGCTGTTTAATAACTAATTAAATGCATTAGTTCAGATCTGGACAGAATTGTAAATTAACATGTGAGGTCGTCTCGGAGATGCTATATGTCATTTCCGGCCTCATTTAAAATGTCTAGATAGGTAGTTTAATTTCCGCTTCACCTCTTGCATGTTTGACAACTTTAATATTGCCGTGTATCTAATCGGGATAGAACTAAATAATAAACGTGGAGTTTCGTCAATATGCAACTCGTTGCATATTGAACTTCACTTAATGTGTAGTGTTTGATTTTGATGTCCATCTACGAGAGGGGATATGTGATCTACGTACCCTTGTAGACCGTACAGCAGAAGCGTTAGTGAACGCGGTTGATGTAGTGGAACGTCCTCACGTCCCTCGATCCGCCCCGCGAACCGTCCCGCGATCAGTCCCACGATCTAGTGCCGAACGGACGGCACCTCCGCGTTCAGCACACGTACAGCTCGACGATGATCTCGGCCTTCTTGATCCAGCAAGAGAGACGGAGAGGTAGAAGAGTTCTCCGGCAGCGTGACGGCGCTCCGGAGGTTGTGATGATCTTGTCTCAGCAGGGCTCTGCCCGAGCTCCGCAGAAACGCGATCTAGAGGAAAAACCGTGGAGGTATGTGGTCGGGCTGCCGTGGAAAAGTCGTCTCAAATCAGCCCTAAAACCTTCGTATATATAGGTGGGAGAGGGGGGACCTTGCCTTGGGGGGTCGTCCGAGCCAAAGGGGGGAAGGACTCCCCCCAAACCGAGTCCTACTTGGTTTGGTGGGTGGAGTCCTTCTTTCCTTTCCCACCTCCTCCTTTTTTTCTTTTCTCTTTGATTTTTCTTCCAATGCGCATAGGGCCCTTTTGGGCTGTCCCACCAGCCCACTAAGGGCTGGTGCGCCACCCTCAAGGCCTATGGGCTTCCCCGGGGTGGGTTGCCCCCCCCCCCCCGTGAACTCCCGGAACCCATTCGTCATTCCCGGTACATTCCCGGTAACTCTGAAAACCTTCCGGTAATCAAATGAGGTCATCGTATATATCAATCTTCGTTTCTGGACCATTCCGGAAACCCTCGTGACGTCCGTGATCTCATCCGGGACTCTGAACAACATTCGGTAACCAACCATATAACTCAAATACGCATAAAACAACGTCGAACCTTAAGTGTGCAGACCCTGCGGGTTCGAGAACTATATAGACATGACCCGAGAGACTCCTCGGTCAATATCCAATAGCGGGACCTGGATGTCCATATTGGATCCTACATTTTCTACGAAGATCTTATCGTTTGAACCTCAGTGCCAAGGATTCATATAATCTCGTATGTCATTCCCTTTGTCCTTCGGTATGTTACTTGCCCGAGATTCGATCGTCAGTATCCGCATACCTATTTCAATCTCGTTTACCGGCAAGTCTCTTTACTCGTTCCGTAATACAAGATCCCGCAACTTACACTAAGTTACATTGCTTGCAAGGCTTGTGTGTGATGTTGTATTACCGAGTGGGCCCCGAGATACCTCTCCGTCACACGGAGTGACAAATCCCAATCTCGATCCATACTAACTCAACTAGCACCTTCGGAGATACCTGTAGAGCATCTTTATAGTCACCCAGTTACGTTGCGACGTTTGATACACATAAAGCATTCCTCCGGTGTTAGTGAGTTATATGATCTCATGGTCATAGGAACAAATACTTGACACGCAGAAAACAGTAGCAACAAAATGACACGATCAACATGCTACGTCTATTAGTTTGGGTCTAGTCCATCACATGATTCTCCTAATGATGTGATCCCGTTATCAAGTGACAACACTTGCCTATGGTCACGAAACCTTGACCATCTTTGATCAACGAGCTAGTCAACTAGAGGCTTACTAGGGACAGTGTTTTGTCTATGTATCGACACATGCACTGTGTTTCCAATCAATACAATTATAGCATGGATAATAAACGATTATCATGAACAAAGAAATATAATAATAACTAATTTATTATTGCCTCTAGGGCATATTTCCAACAGTCTCCCACTTGCACTAGAGTCAATAATCTAGTTCACATCACCATGTGATTCCAACGAATCCAACACTCATATAGTTATGGGGTCTGATCACGTCTTGCTCATGAGAGAGGTTATAGTCAACGGTTCTGAAATTTTCAGATCCGTGTGTTCTTTACAAATCTTTATGTCACCTTATAGATGCTGCTACTATGTGCTATTCGGAAATACTCCAAATATCTACTCTACTATACGAATCCGTTTCACTACTCATAGTTATTCGGATTAGTGTCAAAGCTAACATCGACGTAACCCTTTACGACGAACTCTTTAACCACCTCCATAATCGAGAAAAATTCCTTAGTCCATCAGTTACTAAGGATAAATTTTGACCGCTGCTAGTGATTCAATCATGGATCACTCTCTGTACCTCTCAACAGACTTGCTGCAAGGCACACATCAGGTGCGGTACTCAGCATGGCATACTTTAGAGTCTACGGCTAAGGCATAGAAGACGACCTTCGTCTATTCTCTTTATTCTGCCGTGGTCGGGTTTTGAGTCTTACTCAAATTCACACCTTACAACGCAACCAAGAACTCCTTCTTTGCTGATCTATTTTGAACTCCTTCAAAACTTGTCAAGGCATGCATCTTGTTGAAACTTCCATTAAGCGCTTTCGATCTATCTCCATAGATCTTTGGTGCTCAATGTTCAAGTAGCTCAATCCAGGTATTCCTTTGAAAACTCTTTTCAAACAACCTTGTATGCTTTACAGAAATTCTACATTACTTCTGATCCACAATATGTCAACCACATATAATTATCAGAAATTCTGTAGTGCTCCGACTCACTTCTTTGGAAATACAAGTTTCTCATAAACCTTGTACAAACCCAAAATCCTTGATCATCTCATCAAAGTGTATATTCCAACTCCGAGATGCTTGCACCAGTCCATTTAAGGATCGCTGGAGCTTGCATACTTGCTAGTATCTTTAGGATCGACAAAACCTCATGGTTGTATCTCATACAATGTTTGCTCAAGGAAACCGGCGAGGAAACAATGTTTTGACATCCTACATGCAATATTTCATAAATAATGCAGCAACTACTAACATAATTCTAACAGACGTTCAGCATCGCTACGAGTGAGAAAGTCTCATCATAGTCAACTGTTTGATCTTGTCGAAAACATCTTTGCGACAAGTCGAGCTTTTCTTAACAGTGACTTATCACTATCATCGTCTGTCTTTCTTTTAAAGATCCATCCTTACTCAATAGTCCTATGACCATCAGGTAGTTCCTCCAAAGTCTACACTTTCGTTTCATACATGGATCCTCTCTCGGATTTCATGGCTTCCAGCCATTTGTCGGAATCTGCGCCCACCATTGCTTTCTCCATAACTCGTAGGTTCACTGTTGCTCAACAACATGACCTCCAAGACAGGGTTACGTACCACTCTGTAGTAGTACGCGACCTTGTCAACCTACGAGGCTTGTAGTAACTTGATCTGATGCTCGATGATCACCATCATCAGCTTTCACTTCAATTGGTGTTGGCGCCACAGGAACAACTTCATGTGCCCTGCTACACACTGGTCGAAGTGATGGTTCAATAACCTCATCAAGTTCTACCACCCTCCCACTCAATTCTTTCGAGAGAAACCTTTCCTCGAGAAAGGATCCGTTTCTAGAAACAAACACTTTGCTTTCGGATCTGAGATAGGAGATGTACCCAGCTGTTTTGGATATCCTATGAAGATGCATTTATCCGCTTTGGGTTCGAGCTTATCAGACTGAAACTTTTTCACATAAGTGTCCAAACCCAAAACTTTCAAGAAACGACAGTTTAGATTTCTCTAAACCTCATTCTATACTGTGTCATCTCAACGGAAATACGTGGTGCCCTATTTAAAGTGAATGCGGTTGCCTCCAATGCTTAACCCATAAACGATAGTGGTAATTCGATAAGAGACATCATAGCATGCACCATACCGAATAGTGTGTGGCTATGACGTTCAGACACATCATCACACTATGATGTTCTAGGTGGCATGAACTGCGAAACAATTTCCACATGGTCTTAACTGCGTACCAAAACTCGTAACTCAGATATTCATTTCTATGATCATATCGTAGACAGTTTAACCTCTTGTTACGACGAACTTCACTCTGAAACAGAATTGAACTTTTCAATATTTCAGACTTGTGATTCATTAAGGAAATACTCTAGTATCTACTCAAATCGTCATTGAAGTAAGAACATAATGATATCCACTGCGTGCCTCAGCACCGATTGGACTACATACATCCAAATGTATCACTTCCAACAAGTTACTATCTTATTTCGTCTCAATGAAAACAAGGCCTTGCTCATGTGGTATGATTTGCATGTCACTAGTGATTCAAAATCAAGTGAGTATAAAGATCCATCAGCATGGAGCCTCTTCATGCAATTTATACCAACATGACTCAAGCGGCAGTCCCACAAGTAAGTGGTACTATCATCATTACCTCGTATCTTTTGGCACCAATATCATGAACATGTGTAACACTACGATCGAGATTCAATAAACCATTGAAGGTGATTATTCAAGAAAATAGAGTAACCATTATTCTATTTAAATGAATAATCGTATTGCAATAAACATGATCCAATCATATTCATGCTTAACGCAAGCACCAAATAACAATTATTTAGGTTTAACACCAATCCCGATGGTAGAGGGAGCGTGCGACGTTTGATCATATCAACCTTGGAAACACTTCCAACACGTACCGTCACCTCGTCTTTAGCTAATCTCCGTTTATGCCGTAGCTTTCATTTCATGTTACTAATCACTTAGCAACCGAACCGGTATCCAATACCCTCATGCTACTAGGAGTACTAGTAAAGTACACATCAACATCATGTATATCAAATATACTTCTTTCGACTTTTGCCAGCCTTCTTATCTACCAAGTATCTAGAGTTGCTCCGTCTCAGTGACTGTTCCCCTCATTACAGAAGCACTTAGTCTCGGGTTTGGGTTTAATCTTGGGTCTCTTCATTAGTGCAGCAACTATTTTGCCATTTCACGAAGTATCCCTTCTAGCCCTTGCCTTTCTTGAAACTTAGTGGTTTTTACAAACCATCAACTATTCATGCTCCTTCTTGATTTCTACTTTCGCAGTGTCAAACATAGCGAATCGCTCAAGGATCATTGTATCTATCCTTGATATGTTATAGTTCATCACGAAGCTCTCACAGCTTGGTGGCAGTGACTTTGGAGAACCATCACTATCTCATCTGGAAGACTAACTCCCACTTGATTCAAGTGATTGTCGTACTCACACAATCTGAGCACACGCTCAACGATTGAGCTTTTCTCCTTTACTTTGTGGACAAAGAATCTTGTCGGAGGTCTCGTACCTCTCAACAAGGGCACGAGCATGAAATCACAATTTCATCTCTTTAGAACATCACTTATGTTCCGTGATGTTTCAAAACGTCTTCGGTGCCTTGTTTCTAAGCCATTAAGTATTTTGCACTGAACTATCGTGTAGTCATCAGAAACGTGTATGTCGTATGTTCACAGCATCCACAGATGACGCTCGAGGTGCAGCACACCGAGTGGTGCATTAAGGACATAAGCCTTCTGCGCAGCAACAAGGACAATCCTCTTCAAAGTTTGCTACTATCAACTTTCAACTAAATTTTCTCTAGGAACATATAAAAACGGTAGAGCTATAGCGCAAGCTACATCGTAATTCGCAAAGGCCATTAGACTATGTTCATGACAATTAGTTCAATTAATCATATTACTTAAGAACTCCCACTCAAAAAGTACATCTCTCTAGTCATTTGAGTGGTACATGATCCAAATCCACTATCTCAAGTCCAATCATCACGTGAGTCGAGAATAGTTTCAGTGGTAAGCATCTCTATGCTAATCATATCAACTATACGATTCATGCTCGACCTTTCGGTCTCATGTGTTCCGAGGCCATGTCTGCACATGCTAGGCTCGTCAAGCTTAACCCGAGTGTTCTGCGTGTGCAACTGTTTTGCACCCGTTGTATGTGAACATTGAGTCTATCACACCCGATCATCACGTGGTGTCTCGAAACGAAGAACTGTCGCAACGGTGCACAGTCGGGGAGAACACAATTTCGTCTTGAAATTTTAGTGAGAGATCACCTCATAATGCTACCGTCGTTCTAAGCAAGATAAGGTGCAAAAAGGATTAACATCACATGCAATTCACAAGTGACATGATATGGCCATCATCATGCGCTTCTTGATCTCCATCACCAAAGCACAGGCACGATCTTCTTGTCACCGGCGTCACACCATGATCTCCATCATCATGATCTCCATCAACGTGTCGCCATCCGGGTTGTCGTGCTACTCATGCTATTACTACTAAAGCTACGTCCTAGCAATATAGTAAACGCATCTGCAAGCACAAACGTTAGTCTAAAGACAACCCTATGGCTCCTGCCGGTTGCCGTACCATCGACGTGCAAGTCGATATTAACTATTACAACATGATCATCTCATACATCCAATATATCACATCACATCGTTGGCCATATCACATCACAAGCATACCCTGCAAAAACAAGTTAGACGTCCTCTAATTTTGTTGTTGCATGTTTTACGTGCTGACCATGGGTATCTAGTAGGATCGCATCTTACTTACGTAAACACCACAACGGAGATATATGAATTGCTATTTAACCTCATCCAAGGACCTCCTCGGTCAATTCCGATTCAGCTAAAGTTGGAGAAACTGACACCCGCCGGTCATCTTTGAGCAACGGAGTTACTCGTAGCGATGAAACCAGTCTCTCGTAGGCGTACGAGTAATGTCGGTCTGTCGGGACCCCGATCCTAAGCCATAGGAATCCAGCCTGTAACACATCGCATCCCTTTGTGGTCTCACGAACGGTTAACTCCACGGCTGCAGCCTTACCTTAGCCGGGACCGTTTGCGTCTTTTGACTCACGTATGCGATAGTGTCGCTAGCATTCCAATGTCAAAGAACCCGGATCGACATGTCTAATCATAAACCAAAGTGGCAGTTCCGCACAAGGACAGGCATACATGACCCAACAAAGCAGGTGTCGGTCATCAACGAACGTAGACGAGTCGTAGCAAGCTACAAGGACTCCATTACGTCGCGTGACATTTCCCCAAAGGGGACAGACACAGCAGCTAAGAAGGACACATGCCGGTCAACCAATGTGTCCGGAGCAGTAGCGAACTACCAAGGCTCGTTGGATCACAATGGGGAATTTCCTTGTAAGGAGTGCTACTAAAGTTCATGACTAGGTATTCGAATCCCATACATATCAAGTAAGACACACGTACGCATGGCATACCGATATGTATAGATACATCGATGGCATCACAACATAACCATAAACATACAAGCTTTATTTAAGAGGCTCAGAAGAGCCACACACATATTATTACACATTAAGGGTCTCACGACCCATAATATCAGTCACACAATACAAGCCAGCGGAAGAGTTATAAACTGTCTGGGTACAGACAGAGCAACTAGAAGGCACATGGCCTGACTATACTACGGAGCCGACGTAGGGCCAGATCGTAGCTGGGACACCAGCTACTCGTCGTCGTCGATGTCTACGAAGAACCCTCCATTAGGGTCATTAGCAACCTCTGCAACATTTATTAAGCAAACATGAGTACGAAGGTACTCAGCAAGACTTTAGGATGACTAACTACTCATGCAAGGTATCAAGAAGGTATTGTGGGGTTTCATGCAGAAAGCCAGCATTTGACTCGTGGCTAGACAACTTGCTTTTTGAAATTAGTTTTGACAACTTGATTTCTCGCACACGAGTCCACTAACACCACAACAATACACTATAGTGGAATCATTCCGTCTCCATACGGAAATGCCGTCCACGACACTCACGCTTATCTTGACAATTTTATGAGTAGCCGTTGAAGTTATCTATGAACAACATATGTCTCCAAGTAGTCCATATCCGCGGACGCGGCTATTCGAATAGATCATAACCCTGCAGGGGTGTACTTCATCACACACGCTCCCGCCACTTATCGCCATGTGCACGTCATGCACCTCGGCAACCTTCAAGCGGAAGCCCAGCGAGGGAGTCGGCCACGACCGTTAACCACACTAGTACCTAGTCCAGGTTTATCGCCTATCTGAGAGTAACCCGTACGGAAGTCCGGCCGAGGTTTCCGCCACGGCCTCAAACGATGTGCGCAGGGTTCCCAAGCCCACCATCCGGGTGCCACTTGGTACACCGTGCCACTGCCTACCGCATCACGGTCCACCTCTCAGGTCAGCACCATGCACGGCCTCCAGCATTACTATAAACACCAGAAACTACTTGCAACTCCTGGACCGAGTACTACGCGATTAATAGGCCGAGCGGGGTCATATTTCAGGGCCCAGCATGTGGTAGTATCTAGTCTTGGATTACATACACGGAACTCGGTTCCTAAGGACGGTTCCAATGAAACAACCCGCCATGTACTCCTACACAGCCTTTCACCGGTACCTTTACCAAATCAAGTTCAACACACGACCTTTGCTCACCGAACACATTCCACATTTCTGCTCATCTCCCAGATGACAGACCATACACAACTCTAGGCATAGCATGCATAGCAGGATAAGGCACATTATAGCTCAAGCAACTACCAGGTATGCTAGGTTGCAAGGTTCGGCTATTTACTGTGACAAGGTTAAGTCATGCAAAGGAAGTGGGTCCAACTATCGTGGCAAAACCAATTGAAGCATTTGATCCTAATGCAATAAATAGGTGCAGGAGCAAGAACATAGGTGTTATCGGGATGATCAAAAGGGTTGCTTGCCTTGTTTCTCAGAGGAGGAACGATATCCGTCAGACGGATATTCGGTGGAATCCGGGGGTGCGGAGCCTACCGAAATGAATGGCAACATTCAATAACAATCATATGCAATCAAAATGATGCATGAGCATGGCATGAGAATGCAAAGTGATAAGTTATTATAATCAAGATGTTTTAGGTTTAGAGTTGATTTGAGTCACACTCGAATAGCAATTCAAACGGGTATTCTCGGATACAGGTTTAATTGATTCGACCTGATGCTCAGATCAACTTAATGTTAACATGCATGAAATGTCATGTTATGGTACTGATTTATATCTAGGGCAGTGTGTGATCATTGCATTTATAATGAAATTTGGATATTTTTGCAAATTCCATTTATAAAGTGATTAAAAGAATTGAATTATTCCTTATTTCACAATTTAGGGTTCTGTAACTTTTTCAAACATAGCTCAAAATAGCATAATCAGAATCCTTGAATTTTTCTGATACTTTTTCATATATAAATTATTTTCATTGGAGTTACAGATTAATTTCTATGATTTTTGCAATTTTTAGCAATTTCCTAAATTATTTTTATACTGGAAATTCCATTTATTGCATCAGGCTGACGTCAGCAGGTCAGCCGACCTGTGCAGGTCAAACCTGAGAGGGGGCCCCCACTGGTCAGCCTCTCTGGGACTAATCCCGCGCTGACGAGCCCCTAATTGGGGTTTGACCAGGCGTGGGGCCCTCTGTCAGCGACTGAGGGGAGGGCGATTACGCCCTAATGGTCGGCCACGTCGACGGCCACCGGAGGGTGGTCGCCGGCGACCAAACCCGCGGCGGAGGGCTCGCCGGAGGCGATCTAGACGGCGCTGCACAGCACGAAAACGCACGCGGTTGGCAGCTACAGCAAGCTCGCGAAGTGGCCGATCTGGCAGGACCAACTGGGGAGGCTAGGGTCGCCGGAAGAGGCGTCGACGACGAGCCGGAGCGGCGGCCGAAGCTCGGGCGTCGTCGGGGGCTTTGAAACAGGGGGATCCACGCTTAGTTCTTAGCTGCTACGGCATCTACGCGTCGTCCTGGAGCTTCTGGTGCTCTCGGGAGGACGAGCTGGACATCGGAGGGCTACCGGCGACGAGCGGCAGCGGCGGTGCTCGTCGGGCTCCGGTGAAACTAGGGCTAGAGGAGGGGATCGACGGGGAAAACTTAGGGAAAACCACCGCATGCTCACAGGGAGTGCAGAGAAGAGCTCAGACGGCTCGGGGAAGGCCTGGGGGCGACGAATCGACGGGAGAGGTCCGGCGGCCGGAGGAAGAAGACGACGGCGTTGCGGGTGTTGCAGGGCGCGAGGAAGCTTCAGCTTCTACAGGAATGACCAGGGCGACGAGGCGGAGCTAATGGCGTGCTCGCGGAGGGGTTCCTATGGCCAGGGGCACGGCCAGCTCGAGCTCGAGCTCGGCTCTAATGGCGGCAGCAAGGAGGGGGAGGAGATCCGGGCGGAGGAGGAGAACCGAGGCGGGGAATGGATAGGGGAGGCTCTGGGGAGCTTATCCCCACCGTCGCCAGCGCGAACCGGCGGCCAGGCAGGCACGCAGGTGCGTGGCCGCGCAGGAGGAGGCGGCGGCCACCTCCTGCTGCCTACTGGCGCGAGGGAGGGGACGAGCGGCGAGATGGGCTGGGCCTGGCTTGGGCGACAGGTAAGAGTTTTCCCATTTTCTCTTTTTTTTGTTTTTCTGTTTTGCTATTTATTGCTTTGCTAATTATTTCAGCTCCAAAACAAAAAGTAAAAACTATTTTTGACCTCCTGAAATATTTGTTATAATATCCCCACTCATTTCCAAGACTTTCAACATTTTTAGAAAATTATAGTTTCTGATTTCAAATTTTAAATTTGAAACCAGTAGCTTTTGCAATTATTTAAAATGCTTAAGGTGTCAAGAAAATAGTTTTCTCCAATGCTCATTTACTTTCATGATTTATCAGAAAGTTTGAACATTTCTTGAGGCCATTTTGGGTTCATTGATTTTGAACTAGTTGAAATTTCCTTTAATTGAAATGGTGGCTAGGGTTTTTGAGTTTTTCCTTTGCCACTTTGTTGTTTTTGTTGAAACTTATTGGATGCAAATGCAAAGAAGACATGAGCACAATGCTATCTTGCTTAAGGGTTAGGGATGTGACACGGTCCGAGCCGCTTCGATCCAACAATACCGCGGAATCAAGAAAAGACTAAGGAGGGCAGCAAAACGCACATCACCGCCCACAAAAATTTTTGTGTTCTACTCGAGAAGACATCTACGCATGAACCTAGCTCTGATACCACTGTTGCGGAACGTCGCATGGGAAACAAAAAATTTCCTACGCGCACGAAGACCTATCATGGTGATGTCCATCTACGAGAGGGGATATGTGATCTACGTACCCTTGTAGACCGTACAGCAGAAGCGTTAGTGAACGCGGTTGATGTAGTGGAACGTCCTCACGTCCCTCGATCCGCCCCGCGAACCGTCCCGCGATCAGTCCCACGATCTAGTGCCGAACGGACGGCACCTCCGCGTTCAGCACACGTACAGCTCGACGATGATCTCGGCCTTCTTGATCCAGCAAGAGAGACGGAGAGGTAGAAGAGTTCTCCGGCAGCGTGACGGCGCTCCGGAGGTTGGTGATGATCTTGTCTCAGCAGGGCTCTGCCCGAGCTCCGCAGAAACGCGATCTAGAGGAAAAACCGTGGAGGTATGTGGTCGGGCTGCCGTGGAAAAGTCGTCTCAAATCAGCCCTAAAACCTTCGTATATATAGGTGGGAGAGGGGGGACCTTGCCTTGGGGGGTCGTCCGAGCCAAAGGGGGGAAGGACTCCCCCCCAAACCGAGTCCTACTTGGTTTGGTGGGTGGAGTCCTTCTTTCCTTTCCCACCTCCTCCTTTTTTTTCTTTTCTCTTTGATTTTTCTTCCAATGCGCATAGGGCCCTTTTGGGCTGTCCCACCAGCCCACTAAGGGCTGGTGCGCCACCCTCAAGGCCTATGGGCTTCCCCGGGGTGGGTTGCCCCCCCCCCCCCCCCCGTGAACTCCCGGAACCCATTCGTCATTCCCGGTACATTCCCGGTAACTCTGAAAACCTTCCGGTAATCAAATGAGGTCATCGTATATATCAATCTTCGTTTCCGGACCATTCCGGAAACCCTCGTGACGTCTGTGATCTCATCCGGGACTCCGAACAACATTCGGTAACCAACCATATAACTCAAATACGCATAAAACAACGTCGAACCTTAAGTGTGCAGACCCTGCGGGTTCGAGAACTATATAGACATGACCCGAGAGACTCCTCGGTCAATATCCAATAGCGGGACCTGGATGTCCATATTGGATCCTACATTTTCTACGAAGATCTTATCGTTTGAACCTCAGTGCCAAGGATTCATATAATCTCGTATGTCATTCCCTTTGTCCTTCGGTATGTTACTTGCCCGAGATTCGATCGTCAGTATCCGCATACCTATTTCAATCTCGTTTACCGGCAAGTCTCTTTACTCGTTCCGTAATACAAGATCCCGCAACTTACACTAAGTCACATTGCTTGCAAGGCTTGTGTGTGATGTTGTATTACCGAGTGGGCCCCGAGATACCTCTCCGTCACACGGAGTGACAAATCCCAATCTCGATCCATACTAACTCAACTAACACCTTCGGAGATACCTGTAGAGCATCTTTATAGTCACCCAGTTACGTTGTGACGTTTGATACACATAAAGCATTCCTCCGGTGTTAGTGAGTTATATGATCTCATGGTCATAGGAACAAATACTTGACCCGCAGAAAACAGTAGCAACAAAATGACACGATCAACATGCTACGTCTATTAGTTTGGGTCTAGTCCATCACATGATTCTCCTAATGATGTGATCCCGTTATCAAGTGACAACACTTGCCTATGGTCACGAAACCTTGACCATCTTTGATCAACGAGCTAGTCAACTAGAGGCTTACTAGGGACAGTGTTTTGTCTATGTATCGACACATGCACTGTGTTTCCAATCAATACAATTATAGCATGGATAATAAACGATTATCATGAACAAAGAAATATAATAATAACTAATTTATTATTGCCTCTAGGGCATATTTCCAACACCCTCAGCCGCTCCTCCCGCGTGCGCCTCCTGCCCGAGCCCCTCCCGACGCGCCGCCGCACCTCCCCGCCGGCCACTGGCCACCGGCCGCCGCCGGATGCGCCGCCCAGGATCCCCGCCGCCACAGCCCCGCCAGCGCCGCCGCCTGCCCGGTTCCCGTCGCCAGCCCCTGTGCTCGTGCCGCATGCGCCAGATCCAGGCCCCACCGCCGCCGCTCAGTGCCTCCTCAGGCCGGTGTAGCCCGGATCCGGTCCCCTCCGGCAGCCCCGCCTCGCTGCGCCCCCGTGGTGGCCCCCTCGCCGGTGCCTCCTCGTCCCATGCCGCGACCAGCGTCGCTCCTTCTCTGGAGCGAGGAGGACGACGCCCGACCAGGCGCAACGCTCGCCAGCACCCACGTGGGCCGGCCTCCCGCACTGGCCGATCCGGCTCAGCTCCACCGCGTGGGCCTGCGCTCCTCTAACCCCCAGGCCCAGCTCTAGGCCGGCCTCCTAGGCCGAGGTGAGCCGCCCCTGCCCCTTATCCCTCGCACCCGGCGCTTCTTAGTTGTTGAGCACCATGCCATGCTAGGCCCAGTAGGGCAGATTCGTCCCGTTAGTTTTCCCTATTTTTTTCGCGGTATATTTATTTCACGGAAATGTTAGATAACAAAACGAGCGTAGATTCCAAACCGTGCATCGGATCGCGATGAATTAGATATGTTTTTCATGTAGTTTTGCACGTAGAATACGAATTTGAAACATGCATAATTGTTTGACGTCGTTTGGCGTGTCGGATGCCTAGTATAACATGTTGTTTTAATAGGATACGTCCCGTATTTATTTTTCACGCAAGTCCGGTTGGTTCGAATGCCTTAGATTAAATGCCCATGTTTTAGGAATCATTTTTGCATGTATTTTAGAGCAGTCATGTATTTTTGCATGTATGGTTTGCCGGTACTTTATTTTCCCGTATATAGGTTTTTCCCGCATTTATGTGTGGCTTTATTTTGTGTTGCAACCCCACATAATTTATATGTTTCCGGGGTAGAAAAATCCATGGGATTTTTCTGTGCAATTAGTTTTAGCATTAGAGAAAGTTAGTTCGCGAAATATTTTGCTATGTTGCCCTTTTGTTTAATCCGTAGGATTTATTCCGTGCCTCGTTTGAATTAGTTGTCAACTAGGGAGTTGTTCTTTGATGTTTTGTCTAGCCCCTGGTATTTTTAGTTGCAATAGAAATGCATGTTTAGGTGTGTTTTGATTTCTCTCAAGTTGCTAGAAATAGTGCTGATTTGGAGGAGCTGAAATAATTCTAAGTCTGGAAACTGTTATATTTTGTTGTTGTCTTGTCTTGCTTCTATCTTGAGTTCTGTAGCTCTTATGAGGTTGGTACAATGGAGTAAGTTGTAGCCCTTGTGTTTCTCTACCATGCTGTGAAGTTTCATGCCATTTGGAGTCCTGTAGCTATAGGTTTCGCTACTGTCAATATAGCTTCAGATCGAAAACTGCACTTTCGTGAGGTGTAATTTTCTCTAAGTCTGATATAGTGTGTGGGATGCCTTTTTGTGACTTCTTTTCCTGGTGTTCCTTGCTGCCATGCAAGTTGTTGTTAGTTGTTCGTAGTAGTGCTTCTTGCTCTCTTTCGTGCCATGCCTTGCTTGAGCATATTTGAGTTGTGTAGCTTGTAGTTGTGGGGTGTAGAATATGCTAAGTGGCTGATTTTGGTAGATTGTAGTGATTTCTTGTTTTGCCCGTAGTTTTTGAACCGTAGCTCCGATTTGATCGTGTCCTACATGAAACTTGCTTAGAATCTCGTGTAGTTTCATTTTCTCTTGCTGTTTGTATGTTTAGAAGTGCTCGTGACCGCCGTTGCACACATATTGCATTCATGCCATCATATCTTGCGGTGCTTGTAACTTTTGATCCGTAGCTCCGTTGGAGATGTTCTTTATGTCTAGATTGCTTGTCTTGACGCGTAGATTCACGCGAACCTATTTTTTTGCTGTTTAATAACTAATTAAATGCATTAGTTCAGATCTGGACAGAATTGTAAATTAACATGTGAGGTCGTCTCGGAGATGCTATATGTCATTTCCGGCCTCATTTAAAATGTCTAGATAGGTAGTTTAATTTCTGCTTCACCTCTTGCATGTTTGACAACTTTAATATTGCCGTGTATCTAATCGGGATAGAACTAAAAAATTAACATGGAGTTTCGTCAATATGCAACTCGTTGCATATTGAACTTCACTTAATGTGTAGTGTTTGATTGTGTGAATTGTCATGCCGGGACTTGCATGTTTTCAGCTGCTCATGCATCATTTGTGTTGTGCATCGTGTGGTGAATTCCATGTGTTGATTTATGTTTCCGGTTTGCTTCGTCTCGATAGAGTTCCGCATCGTGCCGGATTGTGAGGACCCGTTCGACTACGTCAGTTCGTCTGCTTCACGGAGGCATTCTTCTTCCAAGCGGGATCTCAGGGAAGATGATCATTTCCCCAGATACCAATACTATCATTGCCATGCTAGTTTTACTTTCTCTATCGTTATGTCTCGTTGCCTACCACATGTTAAATATCAGCCTCTCAACAATGCCATGAAACCTTCAACCTGTTCGACCTAGCAAACCACTGATTGGCCATGTTATTGCTTGCTTAACCCTGTGTTAGTGTTGCTAGTTGCAGGTGCAGTTGCTTCCATGTGAAAACATGGGTTCCTTGTTATATCACCCTATTTAATGCTATTTAATTTAATGCACCTATATACTTGGTAAAAGGTGGAAGGCTCGGCCTTTCTAGCCTGGTGTTTTGTTCCACCTTTGCCCCCTTAGTTTTCGGCTACCGGTGTTATGTTCCATAAACGAGCGCTCCTAACACGATCGGGGTTGTTATGGGGACCCCCTTGATAATTCGTTTTAGATTAAAGCTGGTCTGGCAAGGCCCAACATTGGTACTATTTGCCCAACATAATAACTTGATAATATTGAAATGCATAGGGAGTTAGCGCTACCCGAGGAGTAATTTTACATAAACAGGGGGGGCAGTGCTGATAGTGTTGGTCCCAAACGGTCTGCCTGCGGGGCCACCGCGAGGAAACTCGAGGTTTGGTACTCGTAGCTAGTTCCATCCGTCGTGTCCTGAGAACGAGATACGCGGCTCCTATCGGGTACGTCGACACGTTGGGCGGCCTTGCTGGATTAGTTTTACCTTTGATGAGATATCTTGTGCATCGGGATTCCGGTGATCCTTTGGGTAATCTCAGAGTTGAGGTTTTCCACTAGGGAATCCGATGAGATCGCGAGCTTCGTGATTGAGGATTTCTATGCGGCTTGTGGTAATTTGTGATGGACTAGTTGGAGCACCCCTGCAGGGTTAAATCTTTCGGAAAGCCGTGCCCACGGTTATGTGGCAACGTGGAAACTTTGTTTAACACTGGTTCTAGATAACTTGAAGTTAACTTAATTAAAACATGCCAACTGTGTGCGTAACCGTGACTGTCTCTTTCGTGAGTTCCTTCTCCGATCGAGGACACGGTGGGGTTATGTCTGACGTAGGTATGTGTTTGGGGTCATTCACTTGATCATCAGTAGTCACGTCCGTTATGCGTAGATCTTCCCCCTCTAATTCTTGTACTCGTAAGTTTAGCCACCAAATATATGCTTAGTCGTTGCTGCAACCTCACCACTTAACCATACCTCACCCATTAAGCTTTGTTAGTCTTGATACCTTTGGAAATGAGATTGCTGAGTCCCCTATGGCTCACAGATTACTACAACACCAGTTGCAGGTACAGGTAAAGGTTACTAGACGCGAGCGCGTTGATTGTTCATTTGGAGTTGCTTCTTCTTTTTCTTCATCGATCTAGGATGGGTTCCAGGCCGGCAGCCTGGGATAGCAAGGATGGACGTCGTTCTTCTTTTCTCGTTTGTTTTCGTCCGTAGTCGGACCCTGCTCTTACTCTTGATGATTATGTAATGTACTGATGTGACTCTGATGTAGCTTGTGGCGAGTGTAAGCCAATTAATTATATATATCTCTTCTTTTCAGTACATGTACTTGTAACGATATCCATTCTTGCGACACGACGAGATGCGCTTCTATCCCTGACGAGGCCTTCGTGCCAAATTGAGGATAGGGTCACGTCTTGGGCGTGACAGGAGATCAATATGAGCAGCAACGGATTCACGCAATGAAGCTACTATCTCGGAGTTAAGTCCATACTTAGCGCTAAAGTCACAAAAAGTATTTGTCTCAACAAAGGATTTAACACAATCAAACGTGAAATTCATACCTGACTCCTTACCTTCTTCAAGCTCCCAATCTTCAGAGTTGCGTTTAATTCTCTCCAATAAAATCCATTTGAAGTCAATATCTCTCTTCATAAAAGAACCGGTACAAGAAGTGTCAAGCACGGTGCGATCATCATGAGAAAGCCGAGCATAGAAGTTGTGAATGATAATTTGTCTCGAGAGCTCATGATTGGGGCATGAATATAGCATTGATTGAAGCCTCCCCCAAGCTTGAGCGATGCTTTCTATGTCACGAGGCCAAAAATTATAAATATAATTCCGATCACGATGTACTAAATGCATAGGATAAAACATTTAATGAAATACCAATTTCAACCGATTGTAGTCCCATGATCCAGTATCATCACATAGCCTATACCATGTCAACGCCTTATCCTTCAAAGATAAAGGAAAAACCTTCTTCTTGACCTCATCCTCGGGCACACCTGCAAGCTTAAATAAACCACAAACCTCATCTACATAGATTAGATGCAAGTCCCGATGTGATGTTCCATCCCCTGTAAAAGGATTAGCCAGCGGTTTCTCAAGCATACCCGAAGGAAATTCAAAGCAAATATTTTCAGTAGGTGCAGCAGGTTGAGGAGCAACTCTTTGTGCTTCCGTTTGAGGTGAAGATACCCCGAACAAGACCCTCAAAGTATTAGTATCCATAGTGACAAGTGACAACAAATTTCAGCACACTATATGAATGTTTCCTTACCAAGTTCCACTTACCAAAGGCGCTTCACTCCCCGGCAACGGCGCCAAAAAAGAGTCTTGATGACCCACAAGTATCGGGGATCAATCGTAGTCCTTTCTATAAGTAAGAGTGTCGAACCCAATGAGGAGCAGAAGGATCTGACAAGTGGTTTTCAGCAAGGAAGTATCTACAAGCACTGAAATTATCGGTAACAAGTGATTGTGTGGTGAGATGATTCGTAGAAAGCAACAAGTAACAAAAGTAGCAACGGTGCAGCAAGTGGCCCAATCCCTTTTGGAGCAAGGGACAAGCCTGGACAAAGTCTTATAGGAGGAAAAACGCTCCTGAGGACACACAGGAATTTCTGTCATGCTAGTTACATCATGTTCATATGATTCGCGTTCGTTACATTGATAATTTGATATGTGGGTGGACCGGCGCTTGGGTACTGCCCTTACTTGGACAAGCATCCCACTTATTATTAACCCCTCTCGCAAGCATCCGCAACTACGAAAGAATAATTAAGAAAAAGTCTAACCATAGCATTAAACTAGTGGATCCAAATCAGCCCCTTACGAAGCAACGCATAAACTAGGGTTTAAGGTTCTGTCACTCTAGCAACCCATCATCTACTTACTACTTCCCAATGCCTTCCTCTAGGCCCAAATAATGGTGAAGTGTTATGTAGTCGACGTTCACATAACACCACTAGAGGAAAAACAACATACAACACATCAAAATATCGAACGAATACCAAATTCACATGACTACTATTAGCATGACTTATCCCATGTCCTCGGGAACAAAAGTAACTACTCACAAAGCATAATAATATTCATGACCAGAGAGGTAATGAGTAGCATCAAGGATCTAAACATAAACTCTTCTACCAAGTAATCCAACTAGCATCAACTACAAAGAGTAATCAACACTACTAGCAACCTTACAAGTACCAATCGGAGTCGCGAGACGGAGATTGGTTACAAGAGATGAACTAGGGTTTGGAGATTAGATGGTGCTGATGAAGATGTTGATGGTGATGAGTCCCCTCCGATGAGAGGAGTGTTGGTGATGATGATGGCAACGATTTCCCCCTCCGGGAGGGAAGTTTCCCCGGCAGGATCGTCCTGTCGGAGCTCTAGATTGGTTCTTCTCAAGTACCGCCTCGTGGCGGCGGCGAAACCACGAAAAAGCTCCTCTGTGATTTTTCCTGGACGAAACCCTCCATATAGCAAAAGAGGGGGCCAGTGGACTGCCCACAAGCCCCCATGGCGCGGCCTGGGGGGTGGCCGCACCGTGCAGGCTTGTGGGCACCCCCTGGTGCCCCTGTGGCACTTCTTTGGCCCAGTATTTTTGATAAATCGGGAAAAAAATCCCCGTTGATTTTCACGGCGTTTGGAGTTGCGCGAAATAGGTATCTCAACTTTGCTCCACTTTCAGGCCAGAATTCCAGTTGCCGGTATTCTCCCTCTTCATGTAAACCTTGCAAAATAAGAGAGAAAAGGCATAATAATAGTACCGTGAAGTGAAATAACAGCCAAAGAAGCGATAAATATCAACATCAAAACATGATGCAAAATGGACGTATCTCGTTCCGGCACCGGCTAGATGTGAAGTGAATGATGATGATCATGGCACTTCGAATCAGGTTGCTATTGAACCTCGAAGGTTGACAAGAGTACATTCCGCATACGTTCTGCACCAGAGTGGTACGGCAACCGTGTCATGGAAATCATGTTGTTAGACAACAGTGAACCTTCGGACTGTGAAGAAGTGATGAGGTACCCAGATTCCAACAAATGGCTTGAGGCCTTGAAATCCGAGATAGGATCCATGTATGAGAACAAAGTATGGACTTTGGTGGACTTTCCCGATGATCGGCAAGCCATAGAAAATAAATGGATCTTCAAGAAGAAGACTGACGCGGATGGTAATGTGACCATCTATAAGGCTCGACCTGTCGCTAAGGGTTATCGACAAGTTCAAGGGATTGACTACGATGAGACCTTCTCACCCGTAGCGATGCTGAAGTACATCTGAATCATGTTAGCAATTGCCGCATTTTATGATTATGAAACCTGGCAAATGGACGTCAAAACAGCATTCCTGAACGGCTTTCTTAAAGAAGAATTGTATATGATACAACCATAATATTTTGTCGATCCTATCAATGCTAACAAGGTATGCAAGCTCCAGCGCTCCGTCTATGGGTTGGTGCAAGCATCTCGGAGTTGGAACATTCGCTTTGATGAGGTGATCAAAGCGTTTGGGTTTATGTAGACTTATGGAGAAGCCTATATTTACAAGAAAGTGAGTGGGAGCTCCGTAGCATTTCTCATATTATATGTGGATGACATATTGTTGATGGGAAATGATATAGAACTATTGGAAAGCATAAAGTCCTATTTGAATAAGAGTTTTTCAATGAAGGACCTTGGAGAAGCTGCTTACATATTAGGCATCAAGATCTATAGAGATAGGTCGAGACGCCTCATAGGTCCTTCACAAAGCACATACCTTTACAATATATTGAATAAGTTCAATATGGATAAGGCTAAGAAGGGGTTATTGCGTGTATTGCAAGGTATGAGGTTGAGTGCGACTCAACGACCGACCATGGCATAAGAGATAGAGAAAATGAGTACCATCCCCTGTGCTTCAGCCATATGCTCTATCATGTATGCCATGTTATGTACCGGACCTCATGTGAACCTTGCCATAAGTTTGGTAGGGAGGTACCAGAGTGATCCAGGAGTGGAACACTGGACCCGGTCAAGAATATCATAAAGTACCTGAAAAGGACTAAAGATATGTTTCTCATCTATGGAGGTGCCGAAGAGCTTGTCACAAAGGGTTACGTTGATGCTAGCTTCAACACAGATCCGGATGACTCTAAGTCACAAACTGGATACATGTATGTTTTGAATAATGGGGCAGTTAGCTGGTGCAGTTGCAAGCAAAGCGTCGTGGCGACATCTACATATGAAGCGGAGTACATAGCTGCTTCAGAAGCAACACAGGAAGGAGTCTGGATGAAGGAGTTCATCACCGACCTTGGAGTGATTCCCAGTGTGTCGGGCCTGATGACTCTGTTCTGTGACAACACTGGAGCTATTTCTATTGCAAAGGAGCCCAGGTTTCACAAGAAGACCAAGAACATCAAGCACTGCTTCAACTCCATTCGTGAATACATCCAGGATGGAGATATAGATATTTGTAAAGTACATACGGATGTGAATGTCGCAGACCCGTTGACTAAACCTCTTCCATGGGCAAAACATGATCAACACTAGAACTCTATGGGTGTTCGATTCATCACAATGTAACTAGATTATTGACTCCGGTGCAAGTGGGAGACTGTTGTAAATATGCCCTAGAAGCAATAATAAAATGGTTATTATTATATTTCCTAGTTCATGATAATTGTCTACCATACATGTTATAATTGTATTAACCAGAAACCGTAATACATGTGTAAATATAAAGATCACAATGTGTCCCTAGTGAGCCTCTAGTTGGCTAGCTCGTTGATCAATAGATGATCATGACTTCTTTATCATGGACACTGGATGTCATTGATAACTGGATCACATAATTGGGGAATGATGTGATGGACAAGACCCAATCGTAAGCATAGCACTAGATCGTGTTGTTCGTCTGCTAAAGCTTTTCTTATGTCAAGTATCATTTCCTTAGACCATGAGATTGTGCAACTCCCGGATGCCGTAGGAATTCTTTGGGTGTATCGAACGTCACAACGTAACTGGGTGATTATAAAGGTGCACTACGGGTATCTTCAAAAGTTTTTGTTGGGTTGTACGAATCGAGACTGGGATTTGTCACTCCGTGTGACGGAGAGGTATCTCTGGGTCCACTAGGTAATCCATCATCATATTGATCTTAGTGTAACTGAGGAGTTAGCCACGGGATGATGTGTTACGGCAAAATTAAAAAGACTTGTCGGTAACGAGATTGAACAAGGTATAGAGATATCGATGATCGAATCTTGGGCAAGTATCATACCGGTAGACAAAGGGAATTGCATACGGGATTGATTGAATCCTTGATATTGTCGTTCATCCGATGAGATCATCATGGAACATGTGGGTACAAACATGGATATCCACACCCGTTGTTGGTTATTGGCCGGACAGATGTCTCGGTCATGTCTGCATGTCTCCCGAACCCGTAGGGTCTACACAATTAAGGTTCGATGATGCTAGAGTTGTAAAGAGAATGGTATGTGGTTAGCTATGGTTGTTCGGAGTCCCGGATGAGATCATGGACGTCACGAGGATCTCTGGAATGGTTCGTAGGTAAAGATTGATATATAGGAAGTCTTGTTTTGGTCACCGGAAAAGTTTCGGGCTCATCGGTAGTGTACCTGGAGTACCGGGAGGGTGCCGGAGGACCCCCGGGAGGGGTGTGAGGACCAAAGGAGTGTATGGGCTATTAGAAGAGGTGGACCAACCCTTATTGGGATGGCCAAGGCTTTCCCTAAAGGCCCATGCGCATAGGGATAAAGGGATAAGGCAAAAGGGCTTAAAAGGAAAGGGAAAAGAGTCCTTCCATGGGAGTCCACCTCCCTTGTGGGAGGAGGACTCCTCCCTAGCTTCGGTCGAACCCCTCATCCTTGGAGGAGGGGCCAAGGAAGCCCTCCCTCTACTTTCCCCTATATATACTTGAGTTTTTGGGATTTTTGAGACAAAATTATTCATCTCTCTCCCACGGCACAGCCCTACCTCTCTCTCTTCTTCCTCCTCCGCGGCGCTTGGCGAAACCCTGTTGGAGTAACACATAGCTCCACTGCCACCATGTCGTCATGCTGCCGGAGTTCTCCCTCAACTGCTTCTCTCTCCTTGATGGATCAAGAAGGAGAAGATGTCACTAGGTTGTACGTGTGTTGAATGCGGAAGCGCCATGATTCGGCACATAGATCGGAATCCACCACGATCTGAATCGATGCGGGTACGACTCCATCAACCGCGTTCATAGTAACGCTTCCGCTTAGCAATCTTCAAAGGTATGAAGATGCTCTACAACCTCTATCGTTGCTAGTTTCTCCATAGATTGATCCTTGCATGGCGTAGGAAAATTTTGAAATTACTACGTGCCCCAACACTTAATCATCTTGCCCATGAGGCATGGTTCACATGTGTGAAGTGATTCAAAATCAAGTGACTCCAACAGTCCATCAACATGGAGTTTCTTCATGCATTTTACACCAATATGACCTAAGCGGCGGTGCCACAAGAAAGTAGTACTATCATTATCAACTCTACATCTTTTTGCACCAATGTTATGAACATGTGTGTTATCACTATCGAGATTCGATAAGAATAAACCCCTCACATTGGGTGCGTGACCATAAAAGATATTACCCATATATATAGAACAACCATTATTCTCTGATTTAAATGAGTAACTCTCTCGTATCAAACAAGATCCAGATACAATGTTCGTTCTCAACGCATGCACTAAATAAAAGTTATTGAGTTTCATCACCAATCCCGATAGTAATCGAAGAGTGAGCGTGCCGACGGCGATCACATCAACCTTGGAACCATTTCCCACGCTCATCATCACATCATCCTTCACGAGCCTCCGGCTACTTCATAGCTCCTACTTTGAGTTGCAAATGTGAGCAACCAAACGAGTATCAAATACCCATGCACTAAAACGAGAGTTGGTAAGGTACGCATCAATAACATATATATATCATATATACCTTGTTTGGTGTTGGTCGCCTTCTTGTCGGACAGATACTTGGGCCAGTTCCGCTTCGAGTGGACAATTCCCTCGGAATGAAAGCCTTCTGCTTCTGACTTGGGTCCAGCCTTGGTTTTCTTCACGGGAGGAGCAACTACTTTTCCACTCTTCTTGGAGTTACCCTTCTCGCCCTTGCCATTCTTCTTGAAACTAGTGGCTTTACTAACCATCAACACTTGATGCTCCTTCTATATTTCTGACTCAGCGACTTTCAGCATCGCAAACAGATCGCGACTGATTTGTTCATCCGTTGCATCTTATATTTCAACACAAAGATTTCGTAGCTAGCTAGCACTAATTGAAGAACTCTAGCATTGATCGCCTCTGGCGGGAGAGCAATTCCCAACTCAACTAGACGGTTGGAATACCCACACATTCTGAGTATGTTCTCACTGGCACACTCGTTCTCCTCCATCTTGCAAGCATAGAACTTATCGGAGGTCTCATATCTCTCGATCCAGGCATTCTTTTTCAAAATTAAACTTCAACTCCTGGAACATCTCATATGCTCCGTGACGTTCAAAACGTCTTTGAATCCCGGTTCTAAGCCATACAACACAACAAACTAAACTATTGAATAGTCATCAGAACGCGCCTGCCAGGCGTTCACAGCGTGTGCAAACGACTCTGGAGGAGGTCCGCACTGAGTGGTGCATCAAGGACATAAGCCTTTTGGGAAACCATGAGGACAATGCTCAGATTGTGGGCCTAGTCTACAAAGTTACTTCCATCATCTTACAGCAAGGCTTTCTTTAGGATCGCAATGAAATACGGAGGTGCTAGTGCGTGAGCCATTGATCTACAACATAATTTTGCAAAGATTACATAGACTATTATTCAAGATAATGAGCATAGTTAATCATATTACTTAAAACTCCCACTCAAATTAACATCACTCCGGTCATGTGAGTGCTACATGATCCAAATTCACCAACCCAAGTCTGATCATCATGTGAGATGAGGTGGTTTCAATAGTGAACATATCCATGTTGATAATATCTACTATATGACTCATGTTCGACCTTTCGATCTCCTGTGTTCCGAGGCCATGTCTATACATGCTAGGCTCGTCAAGTTTAATCTAAGTGTTCCACATGCGCAAAACTGGCTTGCACCCGTTGTATGCGAACTTAGAATCTATCACACTCGATCATCTCATGATGCTTCAAAACGAAGAACTTTCGCAACAGTGCATGCTTGGGGAGAACACAATTTTATCTTGAAATTTTAGCGAGGGATCACCTTATAATGCTATCGTCCTCCATAGAAAAATAAGATGCATAAAAGGATTAACATCACATGTAAATTATAAGCGACATGATATGGCCATGAACTTGTGATTTTGATCACCATCTCCAAAGCACCGCATGATCTCCATCTTCACCGGCATGACACCATGATCTCCATCATCATGATCTCCATAATCGTGTTGTCGTGAGAGTTCTCGCGCAAACCATGCTTCTACTATTATTGCTACCGTTTAGCGATAAAGTAAAGCATTACATAAAGCTTAATGATTGACACGTAGGTCATGCAATAATTAAAGACAACCCTATGGATCCTGCCGATTTCCGTATGCATCGACATGCAATCCAATAAAAACTATTACAAAACATGATCATCTCATACATCAAATATATTTCATCTTTTTTTGTCCATATTATATCACAACATATCATGCATAAACAAGTTAGACGTCCTCTAATTTGTTGTTGCATGTTTTACGTGGTTGCTATGGGTATCTAGCAAGAACGATTCTTACCTACGCAACACCACAATGGTGATATACAAGTTGCTATTTAACATTCTACAAGTACCTCCTTCGTTGTATCCGACTCAACTAAGGTGGGAGAGACAAACACCCGCCAGCTATCTTATGCAACAGAATCACATGTCAATCGATGGAACCGGTCTCATGTATGTGGACATGTAAGTTGGTCCAGGCCACTTCATCCACAATACCACTGAATCAAGAAAATACTAAGGAAGGAAGCAATCTGAATATCAACACCCACAAACTCCTTTGTGTTCTACTCGTGATGTCATCTATGCAAAGACCTAGCTCATGATGCCACTATTGGGGAACGTTGCATGGGAAACAATTTTTTCCTACGCTCACAAAGATCAATCTAGGAGATGAACATCTACGATAGGAGAGATTGCATCTACATACCATTGTAGATTGCTAAACAAAAGCATTAAGAAACATGGTTGATGTAGTCAAACGTCTTTGTGATCCAATTACGATTCCTCACGTGGACTCCCGATCAAGTGCCGAACGGGAGGCACCTCAGCATTCAGCACATGTACATCTTGATGATGCCTTCACCTCCTCGATCGAGCAAGCAATGGTGAAGTAGTAGCATGAGTCCTCCGGCAGCACGACGGCGTGGTGAGGTGGTGGTGGTGAAAACTTAGCAGGGTTTTGCCCTGCGATTATGAGAGGAGAAGAACAATGAGGGAGAGGAGGAGCAGCGCCGTAGCACCTTGTGGTGCGGCTGCCCTCTCTCTTCCTCACTATATATAGGGGGGAGGGAGGAGAGGAGGGCTCCCTAGGGTTTCCCCTAGGGGTCGGCAGCCAAGGGGGTGGAGGCCAGGGTTTGGGTGCCCCCCCCCCAAAGGTGCCCTGCCACCCAAGTTTAGGGTGGCCGACGGCCCTAGGGGGTGTGGCCATCTCCTAGCCAAAGTGGGATGGGTTTGTGCGGTACCTAGCCCAGAGTGGGCTGGTGCACCCCTCTCCTTGGCCCATCAGGCCTCCCAACACTTGCCCCCCCCTAAAACCCCTTTTGGTACTCCCTCGAATCCCCGATAAATCCCGAAACACTTCCGGACTCCGATGCCCTTCGCCCTATATACCAATCTTCACCTTCAGACCATTCTGGAGTACCTAGTCACGTCCAGGATCTCATCCGGGACTACAAAAAATCTTTGCTCGCCAACATAATAACTCGACTATACTTATATCGTCACCAAACTTAAGTGTGTAGACCCAGCGCGTTCGAGAACAATGTAGGCATGACCAAGACACCTCTATGGTCAATAACCAATAACGACACCTGGATGTCCATATTGATTCCTACATATTCTACGAAGATCTTTATCGGTTGAACCTCAATGTCAAGGATCCTGCACGTAGTTACCTTTGTTCATCGGTATGTTACTTGCCCGAGATTCGATCGTTGGCATCTCCATATATACCTAGTTCAATCTTGTTAACGACAAGTCTGTTTACTCGTTCCGTAATACAATATCCCGTGGCTAACTCTTTAGTCACATTTCTTGCAATCTCGTTATGATCTTGTATTACTGAGTGGGCCCTGAGATACCTCTCCATCACACGGACTCACAAATCCCAGTCTTGATCCATGACAACTCAATAGTCACCCTCGGAGATGCCTGGAGAGCATATTTATAGTCACCCAGTTATGTTGCGATGTTTGATACACACAAGGTACTCCTCCGGTGTTATTTAGTTGCATGATCTCATGGTCATAGGAACAGATACTTGACATGTAGAAAACAATAACAATAAACTGACATGATCATATGTTGTATTCATAGTTTGGGTCTTGTCCATCACATCATTCTCCTAATAGTGTGATCCCGTTATAAAATGACAACTCATGTCTATGGCTAGGAAACCTTGACCATCTTTGATCAACGATCTAATCCATTAGAGGATCACTAGGGACACAATGGTGTCTATGTACCCACACATGTATTTGAGTATCCAATCAATACAATTCCAGCATGGATAATAAACGATTATCATGAACAAAGAAATATAAAAATAATCAATTTATTAATGCCTCTGCTCCCCCCCCCCCCCCCCCGCCTCCTCCGGTAACATCTCGCCCCGTCCACGCGGCGTCACCGTCGTTGAAGCTGCTGGAGCCACGGCCTCCACTGCCCAGTCGCGGGACCGCCGCGTCCATGGACTACTCGGATCCCTCAATCCAAACGTTTGCCCCGCAGCCGCCCAGATCCACCCTTCCCGTTTTTCCTGAGGTGAAAAATCCCCTAAGTCCTTTTCTCTCGCACAAAAAACATCATATACCATTTTAAACATGATATAACTTTGTGCACATATATTCGATTGAGACATGTTATATATGTAAATCCATCTACTCTTCATGATCTACACGATGGCATCATTTCCATGCATAGTAGATTCATTTACATGCTAATATCTCTATGGAAAAAGTGTTTTGCGTTATTTTTTGAAATATGTTATCTTATTCAAAGTTTCGCGGATAATTACAAACAAACTGTAGGCCTTTTGCATGTGGTTTCTTCATCGGATTTGCTCTATAATATGTGTACTTTGATGCCATGCCTCTGGTTGCCATGTAGACCATCATTATCTTGTTCATTTGTTGCTCCATATGTTCTGTCATGCAAAAACTATTAATCTGTTTTTTCTAAACTTCCATTTTGCGAAGCTCAAAGTAAGCAAACCATGCATCTTTTGAATGTGTGCAATGGAGTGAAGTGTAGTATGATATGTCTAGTTGCTGTTAGTAGGTATCCCATGCCTTGTAAATCATGTTTTGTTATTAGTTTCCTCATGTGAACATGCCATGAAAATGTTGCTATTCGTAGAATCAAAATTGTTTTAAGTCTCACAATCTCATTATTTCAGAATGTCATGTTTTGTCGATGCTAGCTATGATTGTGTGCATAATTAGGCCTTGCTAGTGTGGAATGAAATGAAGTGCATCATGCCTACTACCATGTTGTATGTTTTCACGCCATTATATGACTTGTAGCGTGTGTTTTTCTTGCTAACAATATGCCTTCACGATAAAAATTGCATTGTTAAAACTGATAGTTTTAGTAAGTCTGAAATTGTGTTCAAGTAGCCACTTTGTGATTTCATTTCCTAGTGATCCATACTTCTATTAAATTTTCCGTTAGGGTATGGTTGTTGTGAATCTTGTCAACTACCGCCTCATATCTTATTTGCGCATTTTAGAATCTTGTAGGTGGCTGTTTTGAGCAGGTTATCACTATTTCTTGTATTGGTTGTATTTGTTGAACCTTTGTTGTGTTCCGAACATGCCATATATGAAACTTGCTTAAAATCTCATGTAGTTTCACAATATCTTGTTGCATCCATGATTTAACATGCTTTTGGCTGTCATTTGCATACATTTTGCATTCATGGCTTATTATCTTGTGATTGTCATATCTTTTAGACCATATCTCCGTTTTAGATGATGTATATATGTAAATAGACTATAATGACATGTCGAATCACGTGGTTCACTTTATATTGCTGTTTAATAAATATTAAACATGGTTTAGGCAGATCTGGACCAATTTCAAAATTAACTTGTGGGGTTGTTTACTATAAGTTGTTTCCGGCCTCGTTTAAAATGCCTAGATAGATAGTTTATTTATGCTTCACCTATTGAAAAAATTAACAACATTTAACATTGTCATGTACCTAAATAGGAGTGAACTAAGTAATTCAAATATGGTGTTTCGTCTATATGCAACTCGTTGCATATTGAGCTTCACTTAATATGTAGGAGGTAATTGTTGTGCTTTGATATACCATGCATAATTAATTGAGCATGCATTATATTTGTTTGTGCATCATGTCATGCATACGTGGTGGTGTTTATCGTGTGTTGATTGTTGTTTCTGGATTGTCTCTTCTTGATAGAGTTCCGCAAGCATGTCAGAGTGTGAGGATTTGTTCGACTACGTTGGTTCATCTACTTCACGGATTCACTATTCTCCCAAGCGGGATCTCACGCAAGAGGCTCATTTCCCTGTAGACCACCACTATCATCACTCTGATAGTTGTCTTGCTTCTATCGTTATGTCTCATTACATACCACCTATTATGTCAAGCCTCCCAACATAGCCATGAAAGCCTCTAACCCCCTTCACATCGCAGCAAACCTTTGCTTGGCTATGTTACCGCTTTCTCAGCCCCTTCTTATGGCGCCGTTGCTAGTTGCAGTTGCAAGCTGTTTTTCGTGTGACAACATGGACTCCTTGATATATCACAATATTATTGCTATTTAGTTTAATGCACATATACACTTGGTTAAAGGTGGAAGGCTTGGCCTTTTGGCTCGGTGTTTTGTTCCACCTTTGCTGCCCTAGTTACTTGTGTACCGGTGTTATGTTCCATACTGAGTGCTCCTAACATGCTTGGGGTTGTTATGAGGTCCCCTTGATTTTTGCTTTGGGATAAAACTATTCTCGCAAGGCCTAACATTGTTACTACATTTGCCTAATAACTAATAAACTTGCATAGGGACCAGTAGGCCCACGTGGATAATTAATCAACCCCCGGGCCAGTGCTCCGCATGATTGTTGGTACAACCTGTCATGCGTCGGTGGCCGCCAGGGGCAAATCTGTGATTGGCCTACCGGAAGTTTGGACAATTTGATTGTGTCCTGAGAATGAGATACATGGCTCCTATCGGGTTCGTCCACACGTCGGGTGGCATTGCTGGATTTGTTTTACCTTCCTCGAACGTCTTGTGCGCAGGATTCCAAGGATACTTTAGGTTATCTCAAGGTTGGGTTTTCCAACAGGATTCTGAGGAGACTACGGGTTTTCCATGGTTGAGGTTTTCCACGCAACTTGTGGCTAGTTTTTGATGGATAAGTTGGAGCACCCTTCAAGGGATAAATCTTTCTGAGAGCCATGCCTGCATTGATGTGGCAACTTCGAAACTTTGTTTACCACCCGGTCACAGAAAACTGGAAGTAAACTCAATTAAAATATGCCAACCGTGTGCATAACCATGACTTTCTCTTCTCATGAGTTCTGAACCCGAGAGAGGACATGATGGGGTTCTGCTTGCCTTGTAAGTAGGTATTCAAGATCAATTCTAGATCATTATTAGTTCACGTTAGTTATGCATAGAACACTCCCCCCCCCATCTTATTATTTTACTTGTAAGTTAGCCACTCAAATAAATGCTTAGTCTTGTTGCAACCTCACCACTTAACCATACCTCACCCATTAAACTTTGTTACTCTTCATACCTTTGGAAATGAGATTGCTGAGTCCTTGTGGCTCACAGATTACTACAACAACGGTTGCAGGTATAGGTGAAGCGATACTTTGATGTGAGCATGATGATTGTTCTATTTGGAGTTTCTTCTTCTTCTTCATTAATATAGGATGGATTCCAGGCCGGCAGCCTTGGGATAACAAGGATGGACGTCATTTTTATCATTTGATTCCGTTCGTAGTCGGACCCTGCTCTTCTGAATGGTTCTTGAATGTATGTTTGTATTGAGATGATCATGATTAGCTTGTGGCGAGTGTAAGCCAACTTCATATACTCATCTCTTCTTTACATGTACTTGTAACGATATCCATTCTTATGAACAACGAGATGCGCATCTATCCCTTTTGAGGCCCTCGTGCCAAAATAAGGATAGAGTGACATCTTGGGTGTTACAAGTTGGTATCAGTGCAGTACCAACCTAGGAGCCCCCTTGATTGATCAAACTTGGCCAAGTCGATTCTAGTGAAAAACTACTTTGAGTCTAGTTATATATCATTGAGTGGGATTCTTTTTACTCCTCTTCTATGCTCTCGTGGGGAATCTGACGTAGGAACTTTAATTCTATCCCTCTTCTCACTCAATTTTTTTTAAGATCACGCGGGTACTTTGGAATCTCTATAACGCCGATCTGACGGTATTCTGTACTTGGTGCCTCCTATTTCCTGGAGTATAGCTCCAGGGAGTTGTCGACACAATGCTATCATTCAGTTTCCTTAGTACTCACGACAGAGGTGTTCAAAATTGCTTCAATCCTCTTTGTGGCGAGAGGAGTTTGGCATCACCCAGTACCGGGTAGAGCGTCCAGATGTACTACCATAATTGGTATCATTGTGATTACGTGGGTCTGAGATAGATGAGTTTCCGAGATCTCTGGTTATGTGTTGACGGCTGTGATACACTATACGGGTAGTATTATTGCTAGGAGTTGAGTGATTGATTCAGTAATTACTCCGTGTATCCGTTGGACTAGATTGCATAACCAGAAAGATTTCGGTAGTTCTTAGGTGGAAATTCAATTAGTTATCTAGGTTTGTCTTCCCAACAAATTGATAATGGGTTATGTATTTGTTTCTGGCTTGTTTCGTAAGCCTCATCCTTTGTTTTGTTGGAGTATGCTAATTCAAGTTGCTTCGGGGTCAAGTGGTGATTTCATATATTTTCTAAGTCATTTTATCATATTTTTATGGTAATACTAATCCTTTGGCTCAATCCAATTGTCATGTCAAATTCTTTCAATCTCTATGCTTCTCTTCAAGGTAATTCAATCATTTTCAATATTTGCAAGATCAATCCTCATATTTCTTTATGGATTTCGTCTCATCTGTCCCAAGTTGTCTTTGTTTTTCCCCACCCTCCCGCCATTTTCTTCAATGATTAAATTATCAGCCAAGTGCCTTTCTTTCATTGTTGCTTCGGCTATCTTCTCTTCCATATTGTATCCGGTGATTCATTGTGAAGATGCTCAAGTGTTATGATTCCATGATTCTTCGTTATTGTTTTCTTTCTGGTGGATTCTATTCAACCTCCCTGTGTTCATCATATCCTTTTTCATGTGTTAAATGATTCCTGTGTTGGAAATTCTCAGCCAAGCCTACCTTGGTTTTACATCCCTCTCTATTCTATCCGGAGTGCTGACGATGTCTCAGAAGATTCGTGTTTCGCCATTCAAATCCTTTAAATTATTTTGAGGGTCTAACGTCATTAAGTTTCTATTTTCTACCGGTGTAATCTCTCCCTCTTAGAAATTTCAACGGTGTTCTCTTTTAGTGGGCCCATAACCCAGAGGTTTTTCCCAGGATCTTACGTGTCTCATCTAATCTTTTACGGATATGTCCTCAAGATCTTTTCACGTAAGAAATAATTCCATCAATCATATTCCTTCTGGAAGATCACTTCTAAATCATTTTCATCGTTGGCTCAACCTTTTCTTATTCATTATTCTGGAGTGTCAATCTTTTCCGGATATGTCCTCAAGCTCTTTTCAATATGACGTAAGAAATAATTCCATCAGTCATATTCCTTCTGGAAGATCACTTCTAAATCATTTTCATCGTTGGCTCAACCTTTTCTTATTCATTATTCTGGAGTGTCCTAGTAACTTTTGGTGGTGTTTCTTCGTCATCATTCTCAGCTAGAAGACCGAAAAAGAGTTCCCCTTAAATCCTTGTCCATTCCTTTGAAGATTGCCATATCAGCTTTGTGATTTCTATCAAATTGATTTCGATTAAGATAAATTATTTTCATATATCCGGTGCATTTCAGAATTATTTTATTTCTCAATCCTCCGAAGGCCATCATTTCAGAAGATTTCTTCATTCTCAGCTTTTAGCTTTCGCTCTCAATTCTTCTCAATTGTTGTCTCTTCATTCTTATCTCAATTATTCCGGTGCCTTTTTGAAAGTTTTCTCTTAGACGGATCATTATCTCTTCGTTCTCATGTATCTCCATTCATTCAAAGTTTTCTCATTCATTTTAATTCTTACCGGTGTTCCGTTCAAGACTTCTTCAAGTTTGTGCCCTATCTTCCTCTCTTTAATCCTTTCAAAAAGAATAAGTTGTATGCCAAATACATTGCTTGTCATCAATTTAAATTGATGAAGGATAAGCATAACATAATTCTTATTCTCGTTTCATCAAAGTGATTTCAATTCTTCTTCCGGAGTGGCTCATGATATCAATTTTCGATTCTAAGCTATTCATCTTTTGTTTTCCGAAGTTCCAAGTTTTCTCAAGTATCTCTTCACGAAGTTCCATCTAAATCTTGAAAGGTCATAATCTTATTCTTTTCAACCTTCATTTCATTTTATCATTATTTTGTATACGGAGGTTCTTCAAGTATTTAATTCATTTTCAATGTGTTCTTCAAGATTCTTGTTGGAGAACATCGCATATTCTTTCTCTTGCATTTCAAAGTGCAATTCATTCTCCTTATCTATTGATTTGGTGTTATGTCAATCTTCATTCATGAGGAGTCTCGAAGTGAATTTCTCAACAATGATGTATTTAAACTCATTTGTCTTCCTTGGAGATATCTTGGGTTGGACTTCACCTAAAGATTTTCCTAAGGATTGTTGTGGTTATGGTGATTATCATTGATCCAAGTTCTCAATGTATCCTCTTGGTGAAAGAAGTTTTGCATGTCCTATTGCTCCCAATAAATCATTGTTTCCGTTAGTGGTCGATTGTCACGTCATAATTTTGAGATGGATTCCATAAGCCCACAACAATCTTATTATTTTCTTGTTGATGTTCCAAGAACTCCGTTCAATTCTTCTTGAAAGGATGCTCTTCAATTCAATTGTGATAGAAGTAGCCATTTTCTTATCCGTTCTTTTCTTTCCAGTGATCTAGCTTATATTCTCTTGTTCCGAAGTTGTTGTGGTGTTGTTCTCTTCGACCCTTCATCTCGGTTTATCAAGATCATGTTCTTTCCTTGTTTGTCCATTTAACCGGAGTGTTTTGTCCTCTTGTCAAGTTCTTCCATCTTATCAAGTATTGCCTCTCTTTCCTACCGAAGTACTTCCCAAATTTCTTTTGAATTCTTGCTTGTTTCTCATATCATTCTTCATCTCTTGCATCCTTCTAGTTTCGTTGGTTTCACTCGTTTGTCAAAGAAGCAACCAAGTTTTAACTCTTCCTTTCTTCTACCTCTTCCACTTTCATTCTAAGATCTTGGGTCAAGATCTCTTGTTAGTGAATGAGACTTGTAACAGCCCGGAATCGATGCTCCAAAAGATTCTCGTTCTATTATGTTGTTGTCATGTGATTTTTTTGGTTCTCGCATTCATCATCGCATCATGCACATCATCCGCATTTCATCAACACTCCGTGGTCGTCATTTTTCAAAACTTACATCTGTAGTTAGTTGTCAGTTCTCTCCATTCTTGTCATTGATCGTTCCGAGATCAATCGCACACGCACGCACCCGTGGCATTGTTAAAATATTATTTTAAAAAGTGTGTATAAAACTTTCTCACGTTGGGTTGAAAGTTGGCGTGCGGTCTTGTTTTATTGTAGGTAGACCGCCTACCAAATTTTATCGCATTTGGAGGTCGTTTAATACCCCAACGAATGACTGTAGCGGCATCGTCATCGGATAAATTATCGGACGTTTCGATATTTTAAAACTCCGTTGTCGGGCCGTAAACTTCCCTCTCATCTCAGCCCACCACCTCTCCACATCCCACCATAACCCAGCTAGCCTCTCCCCCGGTTTGCATCGTCCGATCGTGATCCGTCGATCGAAAACCCGAGCAAAACCCTCTTCCGTAGCCCCTATCTATAAATAGACAGCTAACCCTGCCTATTTTGGGCTAAAACCTAGCTCCCTAACCCTTCCCCTACCTCCAGCCACCGCCATTCGCCTCTCTTTCCATGCCTCGTCGTTCCCTTGCCAACATCTGTCCTCCCGGAGCCCAGCCACACCCACCAGCTCCGAGCCGAGCCACTAGATCGACACCCAAGCCGCAATCAAGGTCCTCCGTGGCTGGATCAGACGCCAAGAAGGTGTAGTCACATAGCCAGCCAGTCGCGCCCCCGCAGCCAGCCAGACTCCCCACCAGCGGCAGTCCCACTAGGCCCATAGTCGGCCCGCCCGGGCCTGAGCCGTCGTCGCCTGCGCGCCTGTGCCCCTACTCGTGTCCCGCCGCCCAGGAGAACCTCCAGCGGCGTCGCGCCCTGCGCCCAGTGCCTCCCCTTCGCCTCCCGAGCTTGCCTGCCCCGCTACCTCACAGCCACCTCCGCAGAACGTTGATGCCTTCCTCCCCATCGCACCTGAGCATCCCACCTCCCTGCCATGGCCAAGTTCCACCGCCCGCCTCTTGCGCCACCGCCGCACTTCGTCGTCGCCTTTTTCCCCGTCGCGTCTAAGGCTCCCACCTCCCTATCATGCCCAAGCTCCGTCGTCGTCCTCTTGCGTCTTAGGCCCACAGTTGGCCTGCCCGGCCTTGCCATCGTCTGGGATGGGGTCGCCGCCTCCAGATCCCCCACCCCCAGTCTCCTTCGATCACCTCCAGACCCGTCCACGCGGCACCGCTACCGTTGATGCTCGTCGGAGCCAGGGCCTCCTCTGCCCAGCCACGGGACCATCGCGTCCCTGGACCAGTTGTATCCCTCGATTCAAACGTCTACCCCGCAGCATCCCAGATCCACCCATCCTGTTTTTCCCGAGGTGAAAAATCCCCTAAGTCTTTTTCTCTCGCACAAAAATCATCATATACCATTTTAAACATGCTATAACTTTGTGCATGCTTGTCTAATTGAGACGTGTTATATATGTAAATCCATCTACTCTTCATGATCTCAACGATGCCATCATTCGCATGCATAGTAGGATTCATTTGCATGTTATATATCATTTGCATGTTCTTCACACCGTTTCATCAAAATCTATAATTTTATTCAAAGTTTTGCAGATGATTGCAAACAAACCATCGACCTTTTGCATGTGGTTCCTTCATGAGATGTGCTCTATAATATGTGTACTTTGATGCCATGCATCTGGTTTCCATGTAAACCATCAATAGCTTGTTCGTTTGTTGCTCCCCAAGTGCTATCATGCGAAAACTGCTAATCTGTTTTCGTAATGTTCCATTTTGTGAAGCTTGAATTAAGCAAACCATGCCTCTTTTGAATGTGTGCAATGGAGTGAATTGTAGTATAATATGTCTAGTTGTTTTTAGTAGGTTTCCCATGCCATGCACGTCATGTTTTTTATGTAGTTTTCCTCATGTGAACATGCCATGAAAATGTTGTTGTTTGTAGGGTCAAAATAATTCAAGTTTGAGAATCTGATTATTTCAGAATGTTGATGCTAGCTATGATTGTGTGCATAACTAGACCTTGCTAGTACGGAATGAAATGAAGTGCATCATGCCTGCTACCATGCTGTAAAATTTCATGCCATTATATGACATGTAGCATGTGTTTTCACTGCTGCCAATATGTCTTCATGATAAAAATTGCACTGTTAAAACTGGTAGTTTTACTAAGCCTGAAATTGTGCTCAAGTAGCCATTTTGTGAGTTCATTTCCTAGTAATCCATGCTTCTATTCAATTTGCCGTTATGAGATAGCTGTTGTGCATCTTGTCAACTACTGCCCCATATCTTATTTGCGCATTTTAGAATCCCGTAGGTGGCTGTTTTGGTGTGTATAAAATGCCATGTTGCTGTTTTGAGCAGGTTATCACTATTTCTTGTATTAGTTGTATTTGTTGAACCGTTGCCCCGTTTCGAACATGACATATATGAAACTTGCTTAAAATCTCATATAGTCATCCATGATTTAACATGTTTGTGGCTGTCATTTGCATACATTTTGCATTCATGGCTTATTATCTTGTGATGGTCATATCTTTTAGATCGTAGCTCTGTTTTAGATGATCTATATATGTAAATTGACTAGAATGACATGTAGAATCACAGGGTGCACTTTATTTTGCTGTTTAATAAATATAAAATATGAGTTAGGTAGATCTGGACCAATTTCAAAATTAATTTGTGGGGTCATTTTGGAAATACTATAAGTTGTTTCTAACCTCATTTAAAATGCCTACATAGATAATTTATTTATGCTTCACCTCTTGACATGTTTAACAATATTTAACATTATCATGTACCTAAACGGGAGTGAACTAGCTTCACTTAATGTGTAGGAGTTCATTGTTGTGCTTTGCCATACCATGCATAATTAATTGAACATGCATCATATTTGTTTGTGCATCATGTCATGCATATGTGGTGGTGTTTATCGTGTGTTGATTGTTGTTTCGGGATTTCTTCTTCTCGATAGATTTCCGCAAGCATGTCGGAGTGTGAGGATTCATTCGACTACATTGATCAGTCTACTTCACGGAGTCGTTCTTCTTGCAAGCAGGATCTAAGACAAGATGATCATTTCCCTGGATACCACTACTATCATCGCTGTGGTAGTTGTCTCTCTTCTATCGTTATGTTTTGTTACCTATCACCTGTTATATCAAGCCTCCCAACATTTACATGAATGCCTCTAACCCCTTCCACATTCCAGCAAACCTTTGTTTGGCTATGTTACCGCTTGCTCAGCCTCTTCTTATAGCATTGGTTGCAGGTGCGAGCTATTTTCCATGTGACAATATGGATTCCTTGATATATCACAATATTATTGCTATTTAATTTAATGCACATATACACTTGGTAAAAGATGGAAGGCTTTGCCTTTTGGCTCGGTGTTTTGTTCCACCTTTGCTGCCCTAGTTACTTGTGTACCGGTGTTATGTTCCATATTGAGCTCCTAACATGCTTGGGGTTGTTATGGGGACCCCCTTGATTTTTGTTTCGGGATAAAACTCTTTTGGCAAGGCCCAACATTGGTACTACATTTGCCTAATAACTAATAAACATGCATAGGGACCAGTCGACTACCCCCATGGATAATTAATCAACCCTCGGGTCAGTGCTCCTCATGAGTGTTGGTCCAACCTACCGACCGCCGCTGGCCACCAGGGGCAACTCTGTGATTGGCCTAGCAGAAGTTTGGACAATCCGGTCGTGTCCTGAGAATGAGATACACGACTCATATCTGGTTCGTCGACACGTCGGGCGGCCTTGCTGAATTTATTTTACCTTCCTCGAACGTCTTGTGCGCGGGATTCTAAGGATACTTTGGGCTATCTCTAGGTTGAGGTTTTCCAACGGGATTCCGAGAAGACTACCGGTTTTCCGTGGTTGGAGCTAGTTTGTGATAGATGAGTTGAAGCGCCCCACAGGGTCAAATCTTTATCCTTCCTGGGCGATGGGTGTGTGTTCATATACGCAGGAGCCTGTCCTTGATAAGGCTTACATAGTTGAGATTACAATCTTGGGGGGCAAGGGATACAAGGTAGTTGGATATAAACATGCGCTAGCTAACTATGCCAACAGCCTACTATATCTACCTTGGACTCTACGTTACAAGAGATAGAGAAAAGATCTCAACACATGTTACAACACCTATGTTACATGCACATATATCATGTGTTTAACAAAAGGCTTTCTCGAGGTCAAGTTTGATCATCATTGCTGTCGTAGCGCCCTTGCAATCCCTTTGACATAAATATAGTTACATGTACTCCCTTCGTCCCATAATGTAAGATGTTTGTTAACACTAGTGTCTTTAGTGAACTCAGTTATATTCATAAACCTGGGCGTACAAGAGATTGGCATCTAGCTTTGCTTGGAAGACAGAAAAGTCTGTTTCTACAACTCTAGCTTTTGCTCATTTTCCTTATACCACTCTAGCTCTTGGCATTTCACTTTTGTCACTCTTAACTTTTGACAATCTATCACTTTTGTCACTCTTATCTTTTTATGATCACCAAAGCCTTGATTGAATTGTCTTTTTGCAGCGCTATACCCCTGTAAAATATACACGCCTCCATGTCGCTATTTTTTCTGGTGGAAACCGAGTGTGGCCGATGATATAGACCTGTAAAATAAATACAGTGTATAAAGATACACCGATTCCAAGCGGGGCTCAAGGGTGTGTGCCTGGGTTGTTTCTTCTTGTGTTAATTCGAAATGCCTCAGGGGTAGTCCCCTGTTGGTCAATATTTAAATAAAATGAAGATAGAAAAAGCAAACACACCGGGAAAAAGGTTGAAATGCCCAACTGATGTGCAACTCAAACAACTGGGATACAAGTAACTGATCACAAAGGTATTGCTATGGCCCATAACATGACTACAACGTACACAGAAAATTACTCAGCTTCCATAGGTATACATGTCCAAAACAAGTCCTCCTTGTTGATCATTTCTCTCCACCTCATTGTTTCTCTTGGCATCTCCTCTATTTGCACTATAATGGAATGAATGAATGGATGGATGGATGGATGGATAAATGATTAATGAATGTACACATCACTCAAAACCCTGTAACCATTTCCAGAGGGCCAGCATATATCCTTCAGTAGGGCCGACATATTTGTCTAGCTATCTCTGGCCATGGTACCCGTCAAAAAAAAATCTCTGACCATGGTAAAGATGGTCGCAACAAAATCCAGCTCCTCCCATAGGTATTGCTTACTTTTTGGTGCTCACTTTACCATTTGGAGTTTTCCTATCCAAAGTTGATTGTTTACCATTCTTGATTGGAATATGAGCCGTTCCATTCGCCTTTTTCTGTAATGGAGATGTCTTTTTCGCAGGATTTGTCCCTCTGAAAGATATTCAAAACAAGTGTAACTCACAACAGCAGTGCACAAACTAGATGATTGCTCGAGCAATTCAATAGTTGGTAACTAAACTTACGTGATATCGGTACTTTTTACACTCTTGGTTTGGGCCTTCTTTGCAACTGAGGCGCCCCCATTGGCAGAAACAGAAGCTTTTGAGGCGCTGGCTGGCCGCACCGAATCTTGTTCTGATGAGCAAGTAGTTCCAACTTCGCCGTCATCTGAATCCTCCGTCGCAACAGACCCGGCCCGACTCCATTGTTGGTCAGGACTGCTTCGCTGATACAATGCTAGATCATGTGTAGCATCGGGTCCCAAGTCTGGTAAGGAATTGCTGCTCCTCAACCGGGTATTGTTCCCATTACAGCCATCAAGCCACAAAGATGGATCGCTCTCGACAAGCATGTCTGACAGTTCAAATTTTGGCTTGGTTTGCCTTGTTGGAGTACCATTGCTTCGAGTCTATATTACAAATGTACTCCCTCTGTTCCTAAATACTTGTTGTTGGGGAGAACTAGACTAGTTCTCCCCAACAAGTATTGTGGTACAGAGGGAGTAGAAAATTAGATTGATTAAACTGTGTGGTAGCTCCGCTGATGCTTACGACATATTTAAAGTTGTTCGGAAAATGCAGTGAAGTATCTCTAACTTCATTTTTGTTAGACAGAATGTCTTTACCCTCATATAATACATGCTACATCATTCTGAGTATATGCTACAAGATATATATGTATGTTCACTGGATACACTAGTAAAGACAGCAAACTTTCAGGCAAAGAAAAATCATCCGAGTATACGAGCCCGATAGGATCTGTGGCTAGGGAGAACTATTTTTGCAGCTTTGCATTCAAAATTTTGATCAAAAAAAAAAGTTGTGCTATGAACTTCAGCTTGGAAAATGAATACCTCTAGACATCCAGCTTCTTCCCCTGGGTCCTCAGATGCCGAGGGTGCATGACTGATCTTAATGTCTCTTAATATATCTGGGCTCGAATGTGTACTTCGTATGTTTTCATTTTCTCCATCTTTGTTAGCCAAAGCTGCCTTGAGGCAAGCAACCTGCAGTAAGAGAAACATGAGAAAAAGTTGCTTTAGAGCCACCTAAAGCTAGTCCTTATGACAGTAACAAAGAGGAGGCTGGTAACTAAATTAACCTGTTCTTTGAGCTCTTTGACTTCTCCTCCTTCCTTGTTTGTCTTGGCTGCTCCAAGCTCAACACTGGCTACTCTCTCAGCAAACTTCAAAGTGCTTATTGATTCACCAATGGCATCTGGTTCGGGGGCTATGTGAACAAACATCAATGTTTTTGCTTGTCCTCCTGAGAATAGCAAGCACATATTACTTATTATACACAATTTTCGGCCCCAAGAAGGTGCAAATTAAGGATGTCAAGTTTAGAGATACCAAGAGAGTCCTGCAGTAACTGAGTAAGTTTGCTATTCCGGTAAGGAACATGCGCATTTTTCTGGGCGAGAGATGCGATGACATCCCCTAGTGCTGCCAGTGACTTGTTTATATGTTGTGCCTCCTTCAGTCTGTCTCCCACAACCTCGGATTTATCGACTCTTTCGCTGCCAGCTAAATCCACAAGATGCATGCAGCCTCTTAGCACCGTGCCTGATGTTAAATCTCGCCCTTGAACATGGACTGTTACACAACTGTAAAGTGCATTCCTCAACCATCAGCTATAAATACCAGGTTTAGGCTTTTTTTGTTTTTGTTTGGCATGAAAGCAACATTGAAAAATCAAGCATTACCTATGGGAGCGACTACTTCTGTCATTCATAGCCGTTGAGCAGACTGCACGGTTCTTTTGACCAAGATTCATCAAATCAACCACATCGGAGGTCGACGTGACCGGAACTATGTTTGCATCTGGAACTGCAATGCCTTTCTGAGAGCTATTTCGAATTTCTAATGTTGAATGATGTTAAGGAGATCAAGTAGTATATCGTCAAAAAAAGGAGATTCATTTTTGTATTAGGATAATGATGAACACTGACAGTCTGACATGATCAGTATCTAATTCATCAGCAAAGGATATTTTTTGTTTGGACCGCTGTGAAGAAGATCTCTCACTTGTTCATTGTAGATCTCCATCATCTGCACAGAAATTTCGTAACAAAATGTGTCCCTCCTCTGTGCTTGAATATCGAACAGATCATTTAAAGCCCTATAGTTGACACCAAGCCCTTCTTCTGTCAGTATTTTAGGACCGTTCTGCAACATCACAAAAATAATGTTTTGATTTTGCAATCAGACTAAAATTACCACAAAAATGGGAAAATGATGTACCATTGTAAAGGTCTTCCCTGACCCAGTTTGGCCATATGCAAATATACATACATTGTAACCATCAAGAACAGAACGGACTAAAGGCTGCATGTCAATGAAGACCTCCGCTGCAGTGACCGGAAGGATGCATGTCATTTTGGTTGCCAAAGATACAGTAGAGTATCTTGTAGGTACAAACCTTGTGTGGCTAAGGGCCCAAAGATCCTATTGAAAGTAAAAGATTTCCGCGCATCTTTTGCTTGTTTCGATAAAGTCATGAGAGTGATAGTTCTATCTTCTATGCCAGCAACACTGCTTGAGGAACTTACCTTTCCAGGCAGGAAAGGTCTCACTCGACAGTATACTCTAATATTCCCTGGTGACAAAGGACAAAAATGAAGTATTAATATGCAGCATTGCACCATGAAGGATGAGTCTGCAATCATGAAGACCTCATTTTGTAAGACTAAACAATGGTACCTCTAAGATCCTGTACTTGGTTGTACAGCTTACGGTTTTCCTCAAGAACTTTATGATACCCAGAAGCCGCATGAGAAATAATGTGCAAATGATTTCCTATTTCAACAAGAAGAACAATGCCTTCAATGATTTCAAATAAAAATGTACTCCCTCCGTCCGAAAATACTTGTCACGGGTATGGATACATCTAGATGTATTTTAGTTCTAGATACATTCATTTTTATAAATTTGTACGACAAGTAATTCCGGACGGGGGGAGTATAAGATATTTTAAACCCAAAACTCAGGATTCGGTTTACCAAGCTTAGTAAGGTCTTCAGAGTACTGCAATTTGAACTGCTCTATCCCAGACTTAACACTACAAAGGTTACTTTTCATATCCTACAGAAAACATCAACACCCAGAGGAAGATAGTGGAAATGCAAAGTAACAGAAATCAGAAAAGAAGCTTGAGGTTTATAAATACCTGTATCTGTTTCTTTTGTAGCTCAAAGTGTACATCTGCCTTTGCCTGTATATGTTTTGCCACGTTATCACCGTTAACAAGCACAGCAGCACTGACATCTCCTGTAGCACTCACAGAATTGTGATATTCGTCGTCCATCTTCACATTATTAGTGACACAACTGTTGTCTTCTTCGTCCGTCTTCACATGATTAGTGACAGACTCTTGATCTTCTTCGTCCATCTTTACATTATTAATGAGTCAATGAAAAATACTTGGGTATTTATCCATTTCAGCCATGGAAAGGGAATAAATTTCATTTCAACAGTATGTTAGATATGTCAAGATAATCATAGCTGTAGCTCACAGAAATAGATACCTTCCCATGATGGCTGGTGGAAGTTGCCTCCATTTCCTGTGGTGTGTCTGATGACTCTGCTTTAGATAATGAGCTACTGTCATTAGGATCTATAGTGTATTTCACCTATTAAGAGTTCTCTATTAGTCCAGCAGTGCATGAGGTAGCATAGCCACAACTACAAGGTCATAAGAACAAACTGAAATAAGTGAGCATACCAAATCATTCTGGTTTGACATACGACGCTCAAATTCATGAATAACCTTGCTCAAGAGTGATTCTACAAGCTGCAAATTAGCAGAGCCCCTTGTATAAAAATTAATCCCCATGAATCACATTGCGTAAAAAGTAAACTGTCCAGTAGGCTCACCAATGGAACTTCTTCTGGTTTCTTATCTGAAAGAATTGTTTGAACAAGCATTCTGATGGAGTCTGAAGTAATCTACAACCATGAATACAACAAATATCATTTCAGAGTAAGCAAAATCACCTAGTTTGAAGTAAGATATACTAACTGTTCTTTCTTTGAATGAATAGGCCCTTACCATTTCAGCGGGTTCTAGAGAACAATCAAGACCTAAAGATTGCTCCAGTGATACGCCATCCCGGAGTAGCTCAGCTGAGTGACTCCTTGTCATCGCCTTCACAAAAGGTTCATTCTTACGAACACAGCATTTCGTAGACATTGAAGGCTTTACAATGCCACCATGTTTAAATAAAGATTGTTTGCCGAGTTGCTTAGTTTCAGCAAATGACTTCAGGGCAAGAACACAGTCTACAACTCGGACCCCTTGTCCACCCTACAGTTGAGTTTAAGATGAATTTGTTAAGTTCACTGAGGAGAAAGAAACACAATATATGTTTTCTGCACAGTCTGAAGCAACATTCCTTAGAAAGTGTATTATGAGCCAGGAGTTAACACTACAAAACTGTACTAATAAGGGGATTGGCCATAGACATCTAGATTTAACTGAAAATGATAGTGTCACCTTTTCCAGGTCGGACACCTCAAATGTTGGGAGACCTAAATCTTGTAGGCCTGTGAGGAAATTCCTCACGTTTTCAAAGTACTGGTATGCACAGAGAGCTGAACCATCTGATGGGACAGTAGAAACCGAGTGGACCTCCACAACCTAGAATCATCACACTCATCATGCAAAATCACCAAAAGGAAACTTGAAATATTTAAAGATTTGAAGGGGCCGAATGCAACCTTGGGCACAGTGCCAGGTTGAATCTTGTTGACTGCATTGCAGAGAATGATGCCATTCCTCAGGCCAACCCGGAATTCCTCCTCAGATGGTTCCTCGGCAAGGTCCTTCGCACAGACTACCCCTACTGTCCTCCTCAACCAGTTGGCTGCTTCGTTTCTTCTTACTGCTGCATTTATCAACCCGAAACAAGCACAATTTTCAACCAATTCAGATATCTTAATAGTACTGTCAGGCTGATGCTTGAATTCTGAAATACTGGTACACATTAAACATTTATGTCTACTTAATGAGATTGCAGTTTGTCGTCAATTGGACAGATAGTACAGCTAGAACATGAATGCAAAATTCAATTGGATAGATAGTTTCAACTATCATCACTGAGAGTGCAGGAAAAAGTTACTGAAGCAATTCCTATGGGCATGGCAAACCACACCAATAGCTGACATCCAATGGGGAATTACAGCCTTTTGCATGTTCAGCCCAACGAATTCATCTTAACTTGTTACCGTCAAGTGGAGGAAATAATTATAAGAAAAACCTTCTTCGATATAAATATGATAAGATCATAGCAAGGCAATGATGTTTACACCATGACACTGTTTGAGCACAATCTAAGCTCCAACCCAGAAAGAAAACACTAAGCGTATGGACTAAAAGAGTAATTCAATCCTTGGTTGAGACGTACCCCGGTCCAAGCATCATCAATCAACTACTGTAGTACGTATAAGATTACACGAAATCAAAAAATTAATGAAGAAGGAGCCAAGATAAGAACTCACCGGCCACCTCCGCCTTGCGCCAGGCCATGTCAATGTTCCTCCCCATCGCCACCACTTCAACTACACCCCCTCCTCCTCCTAATCCTTCCCCGTGCATCCTCAGCACGTCCTCCACGACGGCTGTCGCCGCCACCGCTTCCCGCTGCGGCGACGCCATAGAAGCCCCGGGTCAGCACCTAACCCGGCGACCCGAACACGGCTGGGACGCCCGGGAGGAGGCGGCGACAGGGGGGGAGGAGCGATCGGGGTGGATTGTGGGGGAGAAATCAGTGGAAGAGGAGAGGGGCGCTCTTCCTTCTCCTCCAAATGGTGGTGGTGGCGCTCACGAGCGGGTTGGTGTTTTCCTTTTTTGAGGTGGTGGCGAGGGTGGGGAGTGGAAATATGAAGACTTTTAGGGTGTCGAGTCCATATATCGCTAGGAGATTAGGGACGACTATAAATGGGAGCTTTTTCTTTTTCAGCACTATTTTTGGCTTTGCAGCTCGTTTCCCTCGTTTGGGAAAACAAGGGTAGAAAAAATCATGGATCAATCAAAATGTGTTGTCTATTTCGCAATGGCAGAATTAAGATTTTGAAAAAAAATGTGTGGACTTAAACGCACAAAGATTGGTAGACGAGAACTCTAAGCTAACTCGGGCGAAACTTCAGGGTATGTTTCATGTATTTCCAAGATTTTGACTAGGTGTATACTGAGTTACTGACTGGATTCTCATTAATTTGGGCGCACAAGTGTATCCCGTGTCTCACATAATATTTGTCAACGATTTTTCCCGAATATGCACAATATTGCGTATCTTTGTATTAAAGAAAATAACGTGGTACCCCGTAAACGTTTGTGTGACATAAACCAATTATGCACGGAAAGAGCACAATGAAGAAAAAAAGACAGAGAGAGACGGTGGTATACCCAGCCCGTCGGGGTTCAAGTCATGTTGCTTGCATTACTTTTGGATTTCCGACGATACATTTACAGTGGAAGGAGACGTTCTCGTCGATGACGAGGCATCTACGGTGACTTCGCAAATCTCAAGATGATATGTTGGCTTAGTCTTTCAAAGGTGTCCATAGGGATAGGTTGTGCGTGTGTATTTTTATAAAGTGAACGTATGCCCGTGTATATGAACGCTTGTGTTTATACTATATTAAGAAAAGTGAGGTCTCGTCTAGCTAAGCATGCTCTAGCATTTGCCATTTGGTCATCTTCCTGTCGAAACAAAAACGCGTCAATGGATATTCGCTACTGATTTTCTTTAGTTTGTTTATTTTGTTTAGCAATTTTCTTTTGAAGCTGCCAAACACTAGTAAGACTTTGGTCAAATGAAGTCCAATTAATGTATTCTATTGTTTGGAAGAAAATTAAGGATGCCTTCGGTTCCAAAAGACCAGGTCAACATAGTTCCCGCCAGCCTCTCATTGTAAACACTTTGTATCCATAATTTGGAACGATGCCATCGTCAGACTCATCTACTCCCGTCGATCCAGAAGGATCCCTGACGCTCCAGATTCATCTGCGATTTAGAAACTAAAACCGTATCCCCTAAATCCCGCGCGTAATCCACTCCAATTAACGCCCCACAACCGCCCGTGTCTGTCCCCTCCCCTGTTTCCCCACCTCGCCATTGTCGACTGAAGTGGCATCCCGTCCACCGCCACCAACCAACACCACTGACACTACAGGCACCGACCCCGCTGCCCCCACCGGCCACGAACGCCACCCTCACCGTCCATCGGACTGTCCGTCGGAGCGTCCTCACAGCCACAACCCCGCGCCGTGCTCTGCCCCCTCCTCTGTTTGCCACCCCGCCTTCGTCGCATGCAGCGGCATCTCCTCCACCGCCACCAGCCACCGCCGTTGCCCCTACAGCCCAACGACCCCGCTGCCCACACCGTCCATCGAGGCGACTCTCACCGTCCATCGAAGCCTACTCTCACATCCAGCTCACCCCCCGTGCTCGACCCGCCACGCGCCACCAGCTCACCCCCCATCGGATCTACCACCCTGTCGGCGGCGAGCGGATCAGGCATCCCATCCGCAACATCGCCAAGGCGTACGTCCCGTCGATTGAATCTGCCGCATTACATCGGCTGCCACTTGCTGGAGCTCCCCATCCCAGTTCGTAGGTAATCTGTATTTTTGTGCATTGTCCCAGATTTGGGATTTTTTTCTCATATTTTCCAACGAAATTTGAGGCCTAATTCATCCAGTAGACTAAATGTTTCATATGTTCATTTGTGGACTAGCATTTGTTTTGAATATTTTCATATGTGCCACCCGTGCTTCCTATCTATGCAAATGTATATCTCAAATACATCCCAATATGCTTTCTCTGTCACATGTACACACACTTGGCGGCAAATTTGTTATCTGTTCTTTTTTTAAAAATCCTTGCTTCCATTAAATAGCAAAATTGAACCATGTTGCATCTTAAAATGCATCACACATAGATGCTTCTGCAGTGGCCACTCTCTGATTCGATCGTTTATAAAAACGCTTCCATAACAATGCCACCAGGAAAAGCATCCATTCAATGGAAGCAACTTACTAATGCCTATGTCATGCGTCGTATTCATCGTGTGCCCATTTTTTGTGCTCCTGACCATAAACAATGCATTTAGTTTTTTGTACTGCATTTTGCTGTCATGCCTAATACAACATACAAAAATTGCTAACCCATCACATCATCCTTTTTCTCAGGTGACACGAAACAATGACTAAAAAAGATAAAGAGTCGCTCATGCTCCAGAGTCGATATGTAGCTGGCCGGTTACATGATATTATCTTAGGTCTCGCCCCACCAAGGAAAAACCTCATTCGTACCCAAAAAAAATGGGGCAATCTCCTGGATGTTAGCAAATTCTCAGCCCCCGAGGGACTCCTAAAATGGATCATTGACAGATTGACCCGAAGCTTGGTGAATTTTGGAACCCACGAAACAATACCAGCAGTCTATTCACTCTAGAAATGGTTGAAAAGGTCCTCGGACTTCCTCATGGTACTAGGCTTGTTGTTGTCATAAGCAAGCACGAAGAATCCCCTCAGCGAGAATTCTACAAGACAGATTATGATCAAGGTAGACGGGCGCCCATTCACTATGCTGCAACTATTCTAGAAAAAGAAGCTGATCTAGATGACGAGACCTTTTTTAGGACCTTCTTCCTAGTAGCATTGGCTACTCATTTGACACCAGGAACTGGAAACATGGTGCCTTTGGAGTATTTAGGCAGCCTTGAAGTTGCATCCGAGGTTTGCGAGTACGCATGGGGAGTTCAAATTCTGAAAGATGTCATGACTGAGATCGATACATTCCAAAAGAAGAAGAAGAAAGCACTATTAGATGGAGCTTTCAAAAAATATGGGTTGGCAGCTGCCTACCCTTGGTTGCGGTATACACACTAGCCTACGCACTTCTTATACCTCATCTTTTATATAGTTATTATTTATTTTATTCATATTTTTTGATCCTATCTTTTTATTTTCAGATTATATACATGGACCTCTGGACTTTCCTGAATCATCTATTTCGACGCATCACATAAATTACTCACTCCCTAGAGCATCCCACGTAACAGATGAGGACTTCAAATTTGTCATGCTACATGATAAAAGCAGATTGACCCTCAACGCACATATATATAGGGCGTGACCGGTAAGGCCATACAAAATTTGTTGCCTTCTATTCCAATGCGATACTACTTCATTAAGATAGATGCCAATCTTTTCCAATATGACGCTCCCCGTTTCTGCATGTACATCTCCATATAAGAATTTGTAATCTTCAAGTGTGCTAAAATGCTGCATTTTTTTGTAGTTCCGTGCACCCGAAAGCACACCATATGCCATCCAACTGTCAAACTACGATGACCAGCCTGCTACAAAGCCATATATACAACAAACAAAAAACAATTGTACCAACCATCCACCACAGGTACCCACTGGCATTGTGCTTATTTGTAACAAAGCTTTTTTGTATAGCTTTTACTCATCGGGTATTCTAAATTTTTATGTAGAATGAAGAAAATCAGGACATGCATCACGAGGCCCCTAAATTTCCTATCAAGCATCCGGAGGTACAACGATATCAAATTAGTTTTTGATAACCTACTAGTTCTATACTCCAATGCATGTTTCTACCATCTTTTCTTAAGGTTGCCATTGTGTAATTTACGTGCTTCCCTCTAACTTGAAGAACATGAACAGGAAAAAAAATTCTATACATCAAACCCATGCTTCCACCATAATAAAAAATGTCTTCATGCTGTAATATGCATGCTTCCAAAGTAAAAGCTTCCAGAGTAAATGTCTTCATGTTGTAATATACTTGCTTCCAGAGTAAATTCTATACATCAAACCCATGCTTCCACCATAATAAAAAAATGTCTTCATGCTGTAATATGCATGCTTCCAGAGTAACAGCTTCCAGAGTAAATGTCTTCATGTTGTAATATACTTGCTTCTAGAGTAAATTCTATACACCAAACCCATGCTTCCACCATAATAAAAAATGTCTTCATGCTGGAATATAAATGCTTCCAGAGTAAAAGCTTCCAGAGTAAATGTCTTCATGTTGTAACATACATGCTTCTAGAGTAAATTCTATACATCAAACCCATGCTTCCACCATAATAAACAATGTCTTCATGCTGTAATATACATGCTTCCAGAATTATTTTACATGCACAATCATGTTCTCAAATCATTCACCATTTCACATGCTCCATGCTTTCGTTCAGGAACTACCAGCCTTCTTACTTCAAATTATTGAAAGACAAAAAGCAAAATGGGCACAGGATATATCAAAAGCTACATTGAGACTTTCTAAACTGCACGCCAAGCGCATGGACGAGTTTGCACAAGATGTCTTAGCGGCCACAAAAGATTATGCTCCAGATCCAACAAATTATTCTTCACCTCATAGGGTACTCCAGGACATACATATCGAACAACCTCAACCACCTGGTCCAAAAGAAACTCTCGACACCAGGTTTTGGAAGGAAGCAACTGCATATGCCGATGAGGTGGAGAAAAGTGTTACAAAAATAGCTCAGAATAACCAGGATGTAGCTTCAACATCCGCTCCTGGTGCGAACCAAGTTTGCACCCAACCACCTCCCTCATCACATCAAGACCAAGCTGCAGACGCTTTTACATCGTCTCCTGTCATGAAGCATTCCACCAGCGAAGAAGAAACATTGCGGAGGGTCCTCGATTCTTACGAAGATCCGAGTTTCAGTCTTCTACCCCCCGGTCAGACTTGGACCCAAGCTTTCGCCGAACCACCTCCATCAACACATGAAGGCGAAATTGCAGACGCTTCTACAACTGTAGTACAAACCACAACTGCAGGTAAGTGCATCACATACCATATTACAATCTCATTTCGGTTTCACTTATTTTTTCAATAACATTACTTGCACGTATCTCTGCTCGTGCAAGACCTACAACCATGGCAATAGTGGATGCAAACCTGGCACACATAAGTCACGAATCATCCCCAGTACATGCACCAACACCAACATCCCCCACACAACTCACACAGGTGCACCTTTGTACACTTTTTCAAAAATGCATCCGCTAACCCCTTTCGCAACTTCCATTTAAACGTGAAAACATGAGTCCAACAATTTACATGTGTCTACTTAGGATAACACATCCGAAGGACCAAACATGAGCCATAATGTCAATGAGGTACGGTTCCACCCTTTTCCAACTCACTCACACTCCTACTACAAAATTCAGTCTACACCATTAACAATAAAATAATTGTACAACCTATCATCCATCCAGGGGGGGTCAACCCACCACCGGAGATGTCCTTCACACCATTGGCACACAAACTCAGGAGAAGAAGAATAGGAAGAAGAGAGCTTGTCTTCGAAAAACTGTGGACAACAAGGCTGAAGAAAATCAAGGTTACAAGCTCCTCGATAGAACTGTACAACAAGTACATCACTGCCAAATGTTTAAGGCCTCCCAAAAAAACTGATAAAAGGTTACATCTCACAACTTTTTCATTCTATCACATCCGTGCCCTCACACCTTTTTATTAAGTTTATGATTCACCTGCAAGCAACTTATGCTTCCTTGGTTGCCTAGTAATGTGTTTATACTTACAAAAAATGCTTCATCTAATTATGTTTGTTCGCAATCACCCTTGTATTAGGCCACCTTTCATCGATTACGGTGGGTATCATATATCATATGAACACTTCCGTGACGCACTCAAGCCACGCGGATGGGTTGACACCCATACAATGGAGCTCTACATTCGCCAATTCAACCTTCAACAAACAATGGAAGCATGCAGCTCTGCCCTTCCTACCAAATACGCCTTCTCACAGTCCTTGACGGTAACAACCTTCGCAACACATCTCTTCGGTTTCCATCTTCAGTTATTTTAATATTCTTTACATTGTATTTCATAACTTTCATCAGGCAAAACTAAGCGTGCCCGAGGATAAATTCGTTGCAACAAACTGCCTTCGTGAATTCAACAATGCCTACCAAGATGGCTCGCTCAAGTCAAAGGATTTGGTACACTTCTCACACCATAAAACACTGTGCTCATCACTTTATATCAATTTTTTCAAACTTCCAATTTGCAACGTATCATGTACAGGCGCACAAGACATCCTTTAAATTTACAATCTATGAGCACCTGAAAACAAATTCATACCCTTCATACCCATAATATTTTGCAGCTTTACTTCACGATTCCCCATAAACAACATTGGATACTATGCTGCATCAACCTTCTTTACAAACAAATCAACATATTCGTCAGACAAGAAGCTGAAAAATGATGAAGTGTACGAGTTGTCAAAGAATCTGGTGAGCACTCTCCTAAACTAACAGTAACTAATTAAATGCGTGTTGTTTTTTTGGTGATGCATCGATTACATTTTGCATCCCTTTATTTTTAGGTTACCAATTTTGTGACACTAGCCGCGCATGACAAAGCATTCACAAAGTTGGATTTCATGAAGTTCACATGCTTCAACCCCCTGATTGCCCCCAACAGAAAACGCAGTAAGTTTATACAATCTTTTCACCTCAAGTCGGTGATGAAGAAAATTCACACTACGTATGATGCTCTCTTCTATATTTTTGCCAGCTTCGATTGTGGAATATTCACAATGCTCTTCATGAAGCAATGGGATGGGAAGAACATGGCCAACTTTTCCAAGGTATTACCCTCCTAAACCAAGCAACTACTCACGTGTTAATTCAATGCTTCTATCATCACTGTTATAAGTTTCCATCAATCATATTTGCGTTTGGCGTACAACCAATTCTCCCTTTTTCAGTGCAACCGTCTAAAAAAGTGCATGCTTCATTGTTCTAACCACTCACCCGACTTCTACTGCAGGATACATACGACCATCGGGCGATTATCACCAAACTAATCATAACTTCGCAGCTGAACAACCAAGATCCAACCTGGGTACTGAAGACCAACTGAGGAACCGTCTTAGTCGCGATCAAACAAATAATATTCCTCGTAGAGAATCACACCTACGAGCATTCAACAGAATAAACGATCGCGCTTGTGCAAACTATGTGCTTCGAAGTTTCTTTTTTACTTCTAGCTAGTTGTTTTATTACACAATTCAACTTTGTTACCAACTGGTGCTGATATTTTGTGTCCTTTATCTGGTACTATTTTGTACTCAATCATGAGTTTTCAAGCTGCAAGTTTCAGAGCACATTTTTTGCGCTTCATGATGTTGTTTGTCGTCTACGTACTACCAACATTGAAAACAAAGTGTTCGTTACTTTTTACTACGCACGAATAATACACTGTGCATGTAATATCGATATGCTCCTATATCAAACTACTGTTTGTTTCCACTACAATCCGTGTTAGCTTCTTGCAAACATCACTCACCTGAAACATATATACTTGCATGAATTACCAAAACAATCTTCAAAAAATTTGTGAAGAGGAATGCTACATAATACTTTGCATTGTCAAACAAAAATTCACATTCATTATAGTTTCCAGCAAAACAAACCTCTGATTTAACCTCAATCAAAATCCCAGTATATAAACATGATTGTGCTTGCTTCTTGCAAAGTTCACTCACCTGAAACATATATATTTACATGAATTCTGCAGCCACCCTACCTGAAGTCTGCTTCATGAAATCGTTATGCTTCCAGCGTGTCGTTAACAAACTTTCACAACTTCAAATACCAGAACTATATTCACAAAAATTGTGAAGCAGAAGTCTACATATTATTTTGCATTGCCAAAGTAAATTCAACTTCATCATAGTTTCCACCAAACAAAAATTATACTTAACCACAATCAAATCCATATCGCTTACAACCCATAAATGTCTAAATTATTTTACTCAATCTCAGCAACTTATTACACCACATCATAGTACACGGTAACCTTCGGAAAAAAATTATTTACATTGTCAACTCCGTCTGTTGCCTAAGTTTTTCAGCTTCAACCTTCTGTCTCTGTCTCCCAAGCGCTAGATATGGGCAATTCCTCTTGTCGTGCCAATCCTCCTTACAATAAGAACACACACCCTTCTTCTTTCCTTTTTGTTGTGCCTTCTCCTGCCTCAGCTCCACCAGTGGTTTCCTCCTTTTGTCTTTATCTTTGGGTCTACCTTTTTTGGCAGATTTTGGCGGATTCTTCACATTGCTGCTTCCTACTACTTCCACATCAGCACGTGCTGGTGGGTCTGGGTCTGGCAAACCACCTGACAACCTCCACTTCCAGACCAGCTTGCTTAGCTGAACCACTCCACCAGCAACAATCTTCTATGTATCCGGACCAAAACATGCATCCGAAGCAAGGGTACACATCTGGCTGCACAGGTCATTGTACCTGAGAGTATTTGTTCCCGGAACCTCTGAACCAACATTTCTGCTTCTTGCAGGTCTAATTGTTGCTTCCTCAGACCATCTATACATCATGTATTGCTCAGGTATTTCTTGCACATTAGTATGCACCATTACCTTTAGAATGTGATGACACAAGATCCCATTCATGTGGAATCTATTGCATGAGCACCCATACGACCTGTCAACTGGGTCGATAATAACCACACGTATTTTACTTGAATGAGGATCGCAACGTCGTAGCTCAAACTTAAACCGATTATCTTCAACCGGATTAATCATCAATGTCGTTGTCTCCTCCATCATTTCCTTAAACTTTCCAAAGGCAGTCCTGGTATAAAACTTTGATGCTTGCTCCTCTATCTTGTACCTAGCGGAAAAAATACATAAGTTTTTAACTGGAATACATAAGCATGATAACAACATATAAAAAGCAAACTTTTTCTCCACATGTTGCGGATTATATCAACATTTTTTCCACATTTAGTATACTAGTACGTTTCATACCTTGACCACAACGGAGCAACTGTAGCCTCGCCAAGGAAACCAGCATTGTCCTCCGGGTGAAGCCTAATTTCCTAGATGTACTCGTACTGCTTCACAAACTGCCACACCAAGTCATGAGGGTGCACAAGCTTCTTGAAGAACGAGTTCAAGCCTTCCGACCTGCCAGTCGTGCCTATGAAGGGAAAGAAGTTTCTTTTGAAGTACGCCGGTGCCCAAGTGTGCCTGCCCTCCCACATGTTAATCAGATGTGGGTGCTCAACAAGCTCATGCTTCACCACCATCCGCTGCCATGCTTCCTTAAATTCTTCTGCACTGTCGGTCCCATTCACACAGTAATAGAATTCTTCCTCAAAATCTGCTCTTGTCCTGAACAACATACCCAGTTTTTCCTTCGCTATCCTCAGCACGTGCCACTTACAACATCTGTGTACTATACCAGGAAAAACCATACTAATAGCTTTTGACATGGCTTGGTCTTGATCTATCATTATACACCCTGGAGGTTATGCCTCATTGCATCCATCCACTTCTCAAAAACCCACTTGAATGTCTCAATTTTTTCATCTGGAAGCAACGCACATCCCAACATTATGGTTTGCATGTGGTTGTTTATTCCAACGATTGGTGCAAACGGTATATCATACCTGTTCGTACAGAACGTAGTGTCAAAGAACACACAATCTTTGAATTTTTTGTATGCCTCCCGGGTCCTTCCATCAACCCAGAATAGTGCCCTCACTGCTTTATTCTCATCTTCCAGCTTCACATAAAAGAAACACGGACTCTCTGCGTGAAGCTTCTCAAAATACTCCATCGTTTTCGCCATATCATTCAAAGACACCTCATTTCTCAACTTAGTTCTAATGTTTGCAACATCTCTGGCAGTGTACGGAAGGTTGCCAAGTTCCCCATGCAAGTCTCCAAGCGTTGCCATGATCAATGCTGCTGGTATGTTCTGATTATGCAATGTCTTCACAAACATGTAGTCCTCATACGGTACCTTCCTATGAGATCTGTAAAACCTTGTCCATTCCCCCCTACTCATCATTGGGTGTGTATGTTGCTCCTCAAAAACAGTTACTTCCCATTTTCCATCCCTCAACACCAATGCCAGCCGTGCTCTGCATCCATGCCTATTCACCTTGTTTCTCTTCCGCTGTGGTACAAGATTTTTATTGCCAAAATCTGGTTCCTTCCTTGATGCAGTGACATTTTCTTCTACTGCTTCATACCACTCAGGATCACACACAGCTTGTTTTCCTCCATCTTGGGTGTTTTCCCCTCCTGCATGAACACACTTGAACTCTCTCCTGATTATGTGGTTACACCCCTTCTTCAGAGTCCTCTTAGTGTAACATATCCTAGTGCCAAAACCCAGCTTCTTAGCATAGCTATTATACACCATTTGTGCTTCCTCGATGGTGTCGAAGACGAATCCAACATATGGCACATCTGGTCGAGTAGTTGTTTCATCATCAGCAAATGGAATATATGTGCCCCCTTCAATGTCCTCCATGATTTCATCCTACAATGAAACATATTTTTTAGCATCAACATTGCACACATGAAATCGTAGAGCCAAAACAATGGGCACAAGTTGAAAATATCTGAACACAGACCATATCTGAATGTATCTGGACATATATGGTGCTAAACATATCACGACATATTCTGAACACAGCCCATGACAGTACAATCTAAGCTTCCAGCAGCAAAGTAAAATGTATCGAAGGGCAACAAACCGTGCTTCTAACTACGTTCTCTCACATTTATCCTACAGATTCATCAGCAATCGCCCATGGTGTGTTAAAAATCAGCCAACTCATGCATCAGACGACCAGTACACATCAAAACTACAACAAACATCAGAAAAAAGAAAGCTAAGAACTGCGAACATGTATCAAGGTGTTCATTTTACCTCCTCATCTCCAATATGTACCACATGAGGATTCATGTTCGTCTGATTACTCGAAGCAGCAGCACCCCAAACGCCTCCCGAACCTGTGGTGCTACCCGATCCATGCTGCCAGATTGCATCCGAAATCCCTCCATACTCAATATCTCGTCTTAGGTGCGCCATTTTTGCAGCTACTTGTCTCTTGATGGAAGCATTCGAGCCAAAAATCTGAATGGAGAAGACACAGGGAGAGGAACTATTCTCCTGCGGGAGGAAGCGTATGTCCAAGGCGTGCGTTCAGGGCCACTTATTGCATACACCCAGCCGCTTAATTACAGGTATTAAAAGCCTCAGAAGCAGGACACCAAATCTAATCTGAGGGATCCCATGACCCGCATCCAACGGCGCATAGGCAGTTTGATGGATGCTAAACGCCTGTAGACTGATGCCTAGCGCTTGCCTATATTTTATCGCCTATATTGCCTTTAGTCTCAAAAAAATTGCAACAGGTTGCATACATTCTAGAGAATCGATGGTATCTACAGATCCAAAATTCCTAAATTCCAAATAATATGGCAGTGTAAAGTTTTTCCTTGCTTAAGAGATACAAATCTAGATATGCATAACCAGTGTACTTATTTTGAGAGTAAGACACGTCGAATAAAATTAGATAAGATGTACATAAACAGAACACACTCGTGATAATGCAAATTTCTTTTTACATCCAAAATCATAATGTAGCATAGGCAAAAATAAAGTTATTAAAGGACTTTACTGATACTGAAGCATGCATATACAAACATGAAATACATGAAGCCTTGTTGGCGTGAAATCTTCTACTCATATTTCTTTCTCTATAATGATGAAACGAACTTCGAAGAATTGAATATATTCCTCATCTTGGCCACAATTCTTCTTTTCCTTATTTGCAACCAGAAAGAAATATCTAACATTGTTTGTGATTTGCTTGGAATCTTGTAGTCAATTCCTTGTACCAAGACCGCCGATACCATCACTTTTAGAAGGGAACAAACAGAGAAAGAATACATAAATGATGATATGATCAATTGAACTTGAGAACCATCAAAAGCATGATCTTGAATTTGGCCTATCAATTATACGTATTATAAATGGAACTGAGTGGCAGAGCGAGAAATTTTCTGGAGCCTGGGCAAGTTTGAGCCTTAGGGTGAATAAAAAATTAAGTGCTTAGAAGTACAACATATAAAATGACACCAAGTTTCTGAACCGCAAATTCTATTTTGTATGTTCGATATGAGGAGGATACTCACAATTTTTCTCCCTCTTTCCTTGAACATGCTCAACACGTATTTTAGGGCGGAGCCAAAACTCTTTTGTTTTCGATTACACTCTATTCATATTTGGAGTGTTTGGTCTATTAACCCCAAACATCCTCATATATGCATTATATGATTTAAATTTTGAAGTTAACATCAACTATTCATAACAAATCTTTAGACAGAAGATTACGATCATGAAGGATCGTCGCCAGTGACCAGTTACCCACACCCTGACCTTAAAATTTAAGCCCTAACAAGTCTCTCAATCTTAAATCAGTTAGCAACCTCATCTAATTATGAAGGAAGGGATAAGCAGGCTATGATGCAAGACGTTCGTCGAAATATCCCACGGAGCAGTTACGCCTCCACCCTAGGTACACACCCTCTAGCCTCCACTTTCGGTTGATCTATCTCCATCTCTCATATCGACTGAGGATGAAGTTGTCTCAAACAAGAATAGCCGAACATGATGTGTTGCGGAGTGGTGGAGCGATCGAACAATAGTGTCCCATCTCGATTAAACGAGTTTTGCTACACCCATGGGTAACTACTGGGAGAAGGGAGTTAGGGAGTGATTTGACAGTGTTTAGCTGGACATTAATGGGTGGCCAGCCATCCTGGAATTTAGAGGCGTCGTTTGGTTAGTGTGAAAGCAAATTTTTCCCGTTTTAAAATAAGTGTTGTGCTTTTCGTTCAAATTGGAACTAAAACCACGTCTCTTATTTTGGATCGGAGGAAGTAAAAAAGCTTACTTCTTTTTAGGGAGAGTGAAAAGGTTATGTTTTTTCATTTTAGTCCGTTCTAAAATAAGTGTCGTGCCTTTAGTTTAGATTTGAGCTAAAACTACGATAGTTATATTAGAATGAAGGGAGTAAAAAGCTTACAATTATTTTAGTGATAGTAAAAACCTTATGTAGGTAGGTCTAGCATTTTTCCGAGTAAACAAAGCAACAACCGATGAGACGAACCACATGCTTAGCTTAGCTAGTCCATTGCAGAAGGAAAACACATAGGTAGACCATAATTAGCCCATTAATCTATTACATATTAGTTCATATACTGGTATATGCATGTCTAGTAGGCCTTCTCGTTTCATGAATTGAGCAAACGATGGCCAATTCGGCCACGGGTGCCCAGGTAAACCATGGTGCGATGACAAATTTTCTTGTTGTGACATGGCCATCCCTAGATTGTGTGTAGGTAGGGAGCCCGGGCAAATGCTCAGCCTAGCCGGGCGTTGGCTCTGCCACTCATGGAATTTACCAAAAGATAAATCCACATAGTAACAATTAATGCCCTTTACTATTGTGGAACACAAATTTTTGCCATAAAGTTAGGATACTACAGAGCTCAAGCATGCATATGTCTAGAGAAATCACATCCTTTATTCACATGATGGGTTCTCAATTTGCAAGAAAATGATGCGCAATGCAATAAGGTTCTTAGAAAAAATACAATATATATGGGTTCATACAAATGAGATAAACAAATATGTCTAACAACTTGATGATCATTTAGCTAAAGCAACCTATAAGCAGCCTGTTGTTTACTTCCCACCGAGGATTCTTAGCTCTTAAATAAAATCCCATAGAGAGAAACGTATGATTACTAAATTATTTTTCTCAGATAATAAATGTTAAGAAAAAAACATAAAGAATTGTATGATATTAAGTCGGTTTTATCAACATGTGAGTACTAATCATCCACATAAAGTAAACCATGCTAACATATCTCGTGAACCTGCTACCAATGACACCCCATTACTATAAACAAAAAAGACAAAAACTTTTTCGAGAAACGTGAAAGGCATTTGCGTTTCTTTGCTTTGAAAAGAAGGAGTTTAGGTACAATCTTCCTAGGACATGGATTACATTATGATCAGTCAACATCCCAGGTATGTGGAATCACAAGGCGGAGGCCAGGTGCCCCGGCGACCGCCCAAGAATGGGCCTCGTCCTTGGTCCTATCTAGAAGCATATTCATGGATGGTGTTGCACCGAAGATGCAGTTGTTCCGTTCTTCCAAACCATCCAGTGAACGAGCAGCACGACTGATTTCAGGGCTTTGTGGAGGATCCGCGACGTGTTCTCCTTGGCATACATCCACTAGTCCATTAGCAAGGGCTCGCGGCTGGGTATAGGTGCTAGAATGCGTAGCCAGGCCAGGGTCTCATGCCATGCCTCTCAAGCGAATGGGCATTCCAGCAGCAGGTGTCGTAAGGTTTCTGGCTCTTGATCGCATAGGAGGCATCGTGGATTGTGCTGCACTCCATGGCGGGACAACCTCTCGGCAGTCCAGCAATGATCCTGGTTGGCCAGCCAATGGAAGAATTTGACCCTTGGCGGCGCCCAACTTTTCCATATCAGCTTCCAAGACTAGCAGACCATCGATCCATGGAATGTGGCCAAGTAACAGGACTTCGCAGAGTAGGTGCCGCTCATTGTCCACTACCAGATCAACTGGTCCGGGGCAGCCGAGAGCCTGATGTGTTGCATGATCTGCCAGAGCTACAAGTACTGACTGATGTCGTGCAAGCCTAATGTGTCGTGGATGTCGCGTGCCCTGGAGTTTCCATTGATTCCGTCCGCCACAGATCTGGCCATGCGTCGACGCTTGGGTATGCAGTCATACAAGCGGGACATGAGCTCACGGATGGATCGGCCATTGATCCATCGGTCCTCTCAGAGCAGGGCGGTGATGCCATTCCCGATGACTGTGTAAGAGGATGCCCAGAACAGTGCATGCTCCACATGCCAGAACTGGAGGTCAAGCCCTTGCCATGCATGCTCGAGTTTGTTCTTCAAAACCATAAACAGTTAAGACGTCGTGCAAGTCCGACACGTTCGAGATCGCGTATGCCCAGACCTCCAAACTCAATGGGGTGGCAGACGCGGTTCCAGTTCAAGTGGCAGTGCTCAGTGTTGGCCGCAGTGCACCCGGCCCACAGGAATCCGCGTTGAATCTCCTCAAGTTGCTTGAGGCTCTTTTTGGGGGGTACGAACGCTAGCAGTTGGTGCACTGGGATGGCGCTTAGGACAGATTTTACCAAGGCCAGGTGCCCAATTTTTTACATCAGCCATGCCTTCCAAGTTGGGAGTCGCGCGACAACAAAGTCGACCATGGGCTGTAGCTGGGCAGCCGACGGGCGACACGAAGTGATACGTCCCAAATGTATCTATAATTTCTGCTTGTCCCATGATCTTTTGGGTGACATTGTTACATGTTTTGCTACACTTTTATGTCATTTTACACATATTTGGACTAACCTACTAACTCAGTGCACCCAGTGCCAGTTTCTGTCTGCTGATGTCTTTTTTTGCAGGGTATTTTACCCAATTTTCCAAAGCCCGAAAAAATCCAAAAAAATATATAGAAAATCAGTGAAACAGAAGCTTCGGATCACCGAAGAAGGGCCAGAGGGGGGCCAGGGGCCTCCTAGGCGGCCTGCTGGCGTGGCCAGAGCCCAAGCCGCGCCAGGAGGTCGCCTGGGTGGGCCCCACCTCCTCCGGTGCCCTCCTTTGGCCAATATTTAGTGTTCCGTGAGGTAACCCTCGCAGACTTTCTGGAATCGTGAATTTCTCCATCGTTCCGCCGCCGCAGCTCTTCCGAGGTCGGGAGCGTCAGGAGACCTCTTCCCAGCACCCTGCCGGTGGGAAGATTGACCTCCGGGAGCTTCTCCACCACCATGGACGCTTCCCAGATGTGTCGTGAGTAGTCCTCCTTGGACCATGAGTCCATGAGTAGTAGTTATGTGATGTCTTCTCTCCAATCTTGTGCTTCAATGGTTAGTCCTTGTGAGCTTCCCTACATGATCAAGGCATCTATGTAATTATCTTGCTATTGCTATGCTCGGTTTGTTGGGATCTGATGGATTATGAGATTATGTTCAGGTTGTTATGAGTTATATATTTGATTATCCTTTTATATTATGTTCGTTAGTGAATCTTGCATGTTCTCTGTTGCTTTTTATTGCTTTGGCCAAGTAGTAGATCATAACTCCAAGAGGGAGCGTTATGCATGATTGTGGGTTCGGGCCCCTCGATGTCTAGCTTGAGTGACAGAAACATGAGACTAGGGGATGTGCTTCTTGCCACCAGGGAGAAAACAACGGTGCTTGTGACCACAGTTGCAAGGATTGTTTACCTTATGCATAGTTCGTTAATGCAGTTGCCCGTTGCTTTGAGTTTACACTTTGGGTGCGGCTCGCAACTTAATACCAGAGAGATGTTCTCGATAGATATCTCAAGGTGGATGATTAGTAAGTAGATGCTGATGAATAAACGGTCTACTTGTCTTAGCGTACTTCCCATTACTATTGAACCTCATACTATCAAGGAGCATAACTAGCATTGTGGTGCGGTCATAATTCTGTCAATTGCCCAACTGTGATTTGTTTACCCTAGCATAGTTGTTTATCGTTTTTTGGGAGAGAGACATCACTAGTGAACATCCTGTGACTCCGGTCCGTATCACCATCATTGTTTACACCTCCACTATTTACCGCTTTATTTACTTTTCCGTTGCAATCACTATTACCTCCCCGCTTATGTTTTGATCCGTTGCAAACTACAAGGCTGGAGAGATTGACAACCTCTGTGTACTCGTTGGGAGCAAAGTTATTTGTGTGTGTGCAGGTCCACGTCTTCTGCTAGCGCCAGGGTGGAAGAGACCTACTTGTTAAGCCTAGGAGTCCTCCTGGTTCGATAAACCTTATAGTATCCGTGTAAGGGAAATTTTCCGCTCACTACATCTCCACCTTCCACTTGGGGTCCAACGAGGGGCGAGAAATATATAGAAGAACTCGTCATCAAGCAAATTTCTGGCGCCGTTGCCGGGGACTCCAGTCTTCAAGATAGGGGAGTTGCACACTATCTTTTACCTTTGCTTTTTTAGGCTTGTTAGTTTGCTTTTCATGATTGGCATGACTAGTTAGGCTTATGGAAAACTGCACTCTTAGTTCGGTGCTTGGTGAAGGCTGCTTTACCACACTCGTGGTAGATAAGTCTCCTCCACCTACTGAATGTATCCCATTCAAAATACCACTTGGGATAATTGAAATAATTAGGAATGATTGTTATGAAGGAGATGGAACAGTCGATCCTAGTATTCATTTTTTGAAACTTGCAAAACTTTGTGAGTTGTTTAAGATTTCAGGTTTGACAAGAGATGGAGTCATGAGGAAATTATTTTCCTTGTCACTGAAAGGAAAAGCATTGGAATGGTATAGGCTACTAGATGATTCTCACCTACGGGATTGGGAAGAGATTCAGTCTCTCTTTTACTCCAAGTTTTATCCTCTTCATGAAGTCCATGAGAATAGAAATTATGTTTATAATCTCTATCCTCATGAGGAAGAGAGCAAAGCTCAAGCTTGGGGGAGACTGAAAACTATAATGCTAAAATGTCCTAACCATGGGCTCCCCAAAGATTATGCTTATGTGGAGAGTAAGAGTACCTTTTTGCATGTGGATCATGGTAGCAATGCTTTATGTGATACTTATATTGTTGAGTTTATTCATGATCCCACTGAAAATTATTATGAGAAGGGAACATATGCTTATAGATATTTCAATAATATCAAGTTCCCTCTCTTTATGTTGAAGGTTTTGAAGCTGCACTTGTTTTGCCTTCCTATGCTTATTGCTTTGTGCTTCAATGAATTATTATATTGCAGTATTCCTATGCATAGGAAGCATGTTAGACTTAAATGTGTCAGGTATTTGCTTCTTGATTCTCTCTTTTGTTCTACAACTCTTATTCCTACGAGAGCATCATTAAAATCTTAAGCCTATCTTTATGGCTATAAAGAAAGAGCTCTAGGGAGACAACCCTTGTTATCCTTACTTTGAGTTTTTACTTTAAGTTTTAGTGGTCTTGATGCTTTTTATTACTGTAGCAACATCATTGTATCTTTATTTTCAAGATTTGTACTAAGTTATAGCCTCCGATTGCAACAAAGTTCAAAAGTTGTGACATGCTGTCAAGAAACAGATTATGTCTACTTGACGGACAAATTCACCAAAAATCACCAGATTTTTGATCTGAACGTTTTTGACAGCATGCTCTATCTAATTGTTTTTTTGTCATATGTTTTGAGTTTTTTTATTTGAGTTGCAGAAGTGCCCCGAATAAATTATTTACTACCTGTTGTTCTGTTTTTCACAGATTCTTCCATGTTTTGTGTTTTCATTGTTTTGCGAATCCTAAGCTTGCTTTTTTATTTGCAAAAACCCTTTGGCATTCATTAGAAGCACTAGATTTTCATGATTATCTTTATTTCCAACATGTATTGAATTATTTTATTAAGGGAACTAACCACTCTAATCAGCTTATGATGAGTTTTGTATGAAGGGAGTTTTCAAGTATTGCGATGGCAGAGATGATGAAAGAAGATAAAGGAGTGTCAAACGCTCAAGCTTGGGGACGCCCCCATGCATCCCAAGAAATATTTAAGGAGACTCAATCGTCTAAGCTTGGGGATGCCGCCGTGCATTCCCTTGTCTATCAACAATCATCAGGTCGTCCATATCCATACTATATTTTTATCACTTCATATGCTTGGAGCGTCCCGCTGTTTGCTTTTTAGTTTTTTTAGTTTAGTTTGCTGTTCATAACAAGTCGGAACCTAGCCTACCTTGTTTGGGAGAGGGACACACTCCATTCCACTCTAGAACATAACATATCTTTTCATGCTTATCTTTTTTGTTTGTTCTTCATCTTTTCGTAGATACTGTCATGCTTAGCTCTTAGTTTTCATGCTTAACTTTTTAAGAGCTTTTACTTAGGTTGATTTTGGAACTCTCTTGAGTTATCGTGCTTATCTTGTTTATAGAGTTGGCTTGTTGCACTGAGTTGTGTGTCTTGCATAAGTAGGTAACTGAGGTTGCTATTTAAGTATAGTAGTAACTTGCAATAGTTTTGAGGTATTGATTTGACTAATGTTTGGACTATTGGTGCCGAGAGCTTGAGCCTATTAGTGATAGGTGTCGTATTTTGGGAAATCCGTGTGTTTTTCAAAAAACTAGAAATAGTTGAGAACTCTAGCTACTAAATTGATCGCTAACCTCTAGAGGGGTTGGAATATATAGAGTACCCTCACGTTACCATGAGTCGAGGATGCACAAGGATAACCAAACCCCCAAACATTCCTCCTCGGGGTACTTGTCTTTTTCTGAATTTCCTAACTAGATAGAGAGTTACCGATAATAAGTGTATGAGTTCTTCGGACTAATGTGAGTATTTTATTGTTGGCACTTCCACCATCCATATTTTGCTAGCCTCTTCGGTACCGTGCATTGCCCTGTGTCACATTGAGGGTTGGTGCAAACTCCGCTGGTGCATCCAAACCCATGACATGATACACTCTGTCATACTTAAGCCTCAGTATATCTTTCCGCAAAACAGCCACCATACCTACCTATTAAGGTATTTCCATAGCCTTTCCGAGATACATTGCCATGTAACATCCATCCTCTCATGACTTGATCTTCATGTCATACATGCTTTTGCTTGATCATAAAGCCGCATGCTAGTTGGAGCTTGCCCTCATTACTGCTACATGACGCGCTAGTATCATTGCATATCCTGCTACACTGGCAGAGGCATACATTTGCATACATCATGATAGTTTTCACTTGTCTTTATGTTGAGTACTTCTTATAAAGTGTGATGATTTTTATTTATATTCATGTAAAATATAGAGTGTTATCCTTAAGTGAGGAAAAGATCCCAAAGAGGACAAACAAAAGATCCCAAAGAGGACAAATGAGAGATAAAAAGAAAGATCCAAAGAGGCCACAAAAAGAAAAAAATAGAAAAATAAAAAGAAATAAAAAGTGATAAGGGGGCAACACTACTATTCCTTTTGAAAGATCCACACTCGTACTCCATTACTATATTGGTACTACATAGAGATTATCATTCATGCATAACTATGTGGGGACCCTTACACTATAGAATTTGGTTTGCATATTCCAAGGATGAGCCTCCTCAAATGAGCTCTAGGTCTTCATGATCAAACAAGTTGGATGCACCCCCACTAGTTCCATTGGAGAGCTTACCTTAGCTCATATGTGCATCCGTTACATGGCAATCCCTACTCCTCACATCATATCTATCATTTGGCTTTCTCTCGCCTATGGTTGTTCTCATTGATGTGAGGCTTTCACACATTTATGTCTTCCTTCCCCATCATTATTCTATTTTCCATCCTAAGTGCCAACATATCTTGCTTACGCTTATTCATTGCATGAGTGCTCAAAATCGAAAGGGAGAGGATCATTTTGACTTGTGCCTGACAAGTGGTCTGGGGATGAGTCAAAATAAGATTCCAAAGGAGACTAAGTGTGAGGTTTAGTAGATAGAGTTCTCAATTGAAAAAATATATTTTATCTCTGAACCCATCTTCCACTACTTGCACGGAAACACCATTTGGAGACATTCGAGTCATGGACAGCGAGAGCTCTTGCACCTTTATGTTCTTACTTTGCTAAATTCAATACTAGATATAGACTCTTGCTTGTTATTGTCTTGACTTGAATTGCATATCTCACTTTCTTTACTTTGAAGTACTTATATGCGTGTTAGCATGTCACCACAGAAATTATTGTGTTTCATTTATCTACTCGAGGACGAGCAGAAATTAAGCTTGGGGATGTTGATACGTCCCAAACATATCTATAATTTCTGCTTGTTCCATGATCTTCTGGGCGACATTGTTACATGTTTTGCTACACTTTTATATCATTTTACACATATTTGGACTAACCTACTAACTCAGTGCACCTAGTGCTAGTTTTTGTCTGCTGATGTCTTTTTTTGCACGGGCTTTTACCCAATTTTCCGAAGCCCGAAAAAATCCAGAAAAATATATTAAAAAAATCAGCGAAACAGAAGCTTCGGGACCACCGAAGGAGGGCCAGAGGGGGGCTAGGGGCCTCCCAGGCGGCCTGCTGGCGCGACCAAGGCCCAGGTCGCACCAGGAGGTCGCCTGGGTGGGCCCCACCTCCTTCAGTGCTCTCCTTTGGTCTATATTTAGTGTTCCGTGAGGAAACCCTCGCAGACTTTCTGGAATCACGAATTTCTCCATCGTTCTGCCGCCGCAACGCTTTTGAGATCGGGGGTGTCAGGACACCTCGTCCCGGCACCCTGTCGGAGGGAGGATTGACCTCCGGGAGCTTCTCCACCGCCATGGATGCTTCCGCACGTGCCGTGAGTAGTCCTCCTTGGACCATGAGTCCATGACCAGTAGCTATGTGATGTCTTCTCTCCAATCTTGTGCTTCAATGGTTAGTCCTTGTGAGCTGCCCTACATGATCAAGGCATCTATGTAATTCTCTTGCTATTCCTATGCTCGGTTTGTTGGGATCCGATGGATTATGAGATAATGTTCAGATTGTTATGAGTTATATATTTGATTATCCTTTTATATTATGTTCCTTATGATTCTTGCATGTTATCCGTTGCTTTTTATTGCTTTGGCCAAGTAGTAGATCGTAACTCCAAGAGGGAGCGTTATGCATGGTTGTGGGTTCGGCCCCCTCGATATCTAGCTTGAGCGACAGAAACATAAGACTAGGGGATGTGCCTGTTGCCACCAGGGAGAAAACAACGGTACTTGTGACCACGGTTGCAAGGATTGTTTACCTTACGCATAGTTCGTTAATGCAGTTGTCCGTTGCTTTGAGTTTACACTTCGGGAGGGGATCGCAAATTAATACCGGAGAGATGTTCTCGATAGATATCTCAAGGTGGATGATTAGTAAGTAGATGCTGATGAATAAACGGTCTACTTGTTTGGCGTACTGCCCATTACTATTGAACCTCATACTATCAAGGAGCATAATTAGCATTGCGGTGCGATCATAATTCTGTCAATTGCCCAACTGTGATTTGTTTACCCTAGCATAGTTGTTTATCGTTTTTTGGGAGAGAGACATCACTAGTGAACATCATGTGACTCCGGTCCATATCACCATCATTGTTTACACCTCTGATGACCCACAAGTGTAGGGGATCGATCATAGTCCTTTCGATAAGTAAGAGTGTCGAACCCAACGAGGAGCAGAAGGAACTGACAGGGGTTTTCAGCAAGGTATTGTCTGCAAGCACTGAAATTATCGGTAACAGATAGTTGTGTGATACAATGATTCGTAGCAAGTAGCAAGTAAAGAAAGTAACAAAGGTGCAGCAAAGTGGCCCAATCCCTTTTGTAGCAAGGGACAAGCCTGGACAAACTCTTATATGAGGTAATGTGCTCCCGAGGACACATGGGAATTTCTATCAAGCTAGTTTTCATCATGTTCATATGATTCACGTTCGCTACTTTGATAGTTTGATATGTGGGTGGACCGGTGCTTGGGTGCTGCCCTTACTTGGAAAAACATCCCACTTATGATTAACCCTTCTCGCAAGCATCCGCAACTACAAAAGAAGAATTAAGACAAAGTCTAACCATAGCATTAAACTAGTGGATCCAAATCAGCCCCTTACGAAGCAACACATAAACTAGGGTTTAAGCTTCTGTCACTCTAGCAACCCATCATCTACTTATTACTTCCCAATGACTTCCTCTAGGCCCAAATAATGGTGAAGTGTTATGTAGTCGACGTTCACATAACACCACTAGAGGAAAGATAACATACAACGCATCAAAATATCGAACGAATACCAAATTCACATGCCTACTTATAGCAAGACTTATCCCATGTCCCGAGGAACAAAAGTGACTACTCACAAAGCATAATTATTTTCATGACCACAGAGGTATTGAATAGCATTAGAGATCTGAACATATGATCTTCCACCGAGTAATCCAACTAGCATCAACTACAAAGAGTAATTAACACTACTAGCAACCTTACAAGTACCAATCAGAGTTGCGAGACGGAGATTGGTTACAAGAGATGAACTAGGGTTTGGAGATGAGATGGTGCTGATGAAGATGTTGATGGTGATGAGTCCCCTACGATGAGAGGAGTGTTGGTGATGACGATGGCGACGATTTCCCCCTTCGGGAGGGAAGTTTCCCCGGCAGGACGACCCTACCGGAGCTCTAGATTGGTTCTGCTCAAGTACCGCCTCGTGGCTGCGGCGATTCCTCCCGAAAGCCTCCTCCTGATTTTTTCTGGGACGAAACCCTCCTTATTGTAAAAGATGGGAGTCGGAGGGGCAACAAGGGGCCCACAAGCCACCCAGGCGCGGCCAGGTGGGTAGGCCACGCCTGGCAAGCTTGTGGCCTCCTGGTGGCTCCCCTCCGGTACTTCTTCCGCCCAGTATTTTTTATAAAATCCAAAATAATTCCTCGTTTATTTTCACGCCTTTTGGAGTTGTGCAGAATAGGTATCTCAAACTTGCTCCATTTTCAGACCAGAATTCCAGCTGCCGACATTCTCCCTCTTCATGTAAACCTTATAAAATAAGAGAGAAAAGGCATAAGTATTGTACCGTGAAGTGTAATAATAGCCCATAAAGCGATAAGTATCAACATAAAATCATGATGCAAAATGGACGTATCAACCTCCACTATTTACCGCTTCATTTACTTTTCCGTTGCAATCACTATTACATTCCCGCTTGTGCTTTGATCCTTTGGAAACTACAAGGCCGGAGAGATTGACAACCTGTCTGTACTCGTTGGAAGCAAAGTTATTTGCTGTGTGTGCAGGTCCACGTCTTCTGCTAGCGCCAGGGTGGAAGACACCTACTTGCTGAGCCTAGGAGTCCTCCTGGTTCGATAAACCTTACAGTCTCCGTTTAAGGGAAATTTAATGCTGACTACATCTCCACCTTGCACTTGGGGTCCTACGAGGGGCGAGAAGTATATACATCAACTCATTATCACGTAGACAGGGGATGCCGAGGTAGGTGATAGGCAGTGTCACCATGTGGTAGCTGAGGCGCGCAATTGTCTCTGTGGCCGTCTAGTCACCGTGCAAGACGGTGGTGGAGCTCTTGGCGAAGTTCACCTAGAGGTCGAAGGCCTTGTCAAACAAGGCGAGGATCTCCTTGACCGATCTGACGTCGCCAGCCGTGGCATGGCAGAAGATCATGACATCATCGGCGTATAGCGAGATCTCCCGAATGTGTCGTCGTGGATGCAACGGCTGTAGAATGCCTGAGTTGTGGGCGCGTCGGAGGAGACGACCAAGTGTGTCCACGGCTAGTAGGAACAGCTACGAGGACATGGAATCACCCCGGCGGAGTCTGTGTCGGTTCCAAATGGGTGGTCCCGGCTTGCCGTTCATCAGGATTTGCGTGCTGGAGCTCACTCTCTCATTTAATGTTAGACTTTCACTCGCTCTTTGGCTTTCATTTGCATCATATTTTTTATATGCTCTAGATTGTAGAGTTCGCCCCACCTCAATTACCCTCCTCCGCCACTGGTCATATGCATTGCTTTAAAGGCAAAAGGAAAAAATGGGGAATGGTAAGTGCCTAATTAAGTGCAGTTACTACTTAATTTCCCTCATCTATCATTTCATTGCACAGCTGCGTTACCACTCTCCAAAACACCGAGTGTATTGACTAATTGGAAAAAAACCACAACTTCGTATTCAGAAAATATAGTTAGTCATAAATCATACATTAAGGAGTGAAATACCTCTTTTATGTGTTGCTTGATTGACGAATTAGATCCTTACTAAACTACCATGATTCCTAAGAAATGGCAAGTGCAGCACAAACATCAATCTCTAAAGGCCCGAAACCGCAGAATTCAGGTTATGAAACTTCAGAAAATAATTGCCAAACTAAACTAAATTGTGACCTAAAAATCTAAAATACACCACAAGCTACTCATTCGAATGGTTATACATGACATAATATGATGTTCAATAAAGATAGACATGATATAACAAAATCATTTGTACAGACTAATAATCTACTCTTTTTTACTGAAGAAAATGAATTATATTTAAGAACGTATCAACTCACACGAACGTGGATAGTTGGTTGTTAGATACTTCCTTGTATGGAGTAGCACTCACCAGTATCAACCTTAAATCTCCGCATCGCAACAATAATAAGTTCTTTAGAAACCATCAATAAGAAATCTAACAAAGGTAAACACAATTTCAAGATAATGGTGTGCATTGTTACGGCGGAGAAGCATGAGGTTACTTTTATTGTCCCCAGAATCTACTCATACGCAGTTTTCCCTATGCATGTTTGTACTTATTTGATCCATAAATAGCACACCAAAACTCAAATATAACACTAGTGCAGAATTAGGCAACAGTCACGGTTCATAAGGACCTTTAGTGTCAATTCTGCAATCGGCACTAAAGGGTGGGGACTAAAGGCTCCCCTCTTTAGTGTCGGTTTGTCATGAACCGGGACCAAATGCCCACCACGTGGCACGAGCCCGCGCCGGGGGGCTAGGGGCCTTTAGTCCTGGTTGGTTACACCAAGCGGGACTAAAAGGTTTAGGGTTTTTTGGTTTCTGGTTTATTTTTCCTTTTAATTTTGTGTTTTCCATTTAACTCTTTTTCATTTCAAACATATTTTACGCTACTACATATTGTACACGTTATGCATATATAAAAATAGAATTTCTCGTAGAACCGATCATACATATATCATCGAATTTCTCGCACGACCATTCACACATACACATGTATATATACAATTTCTCCTACAATTTGCAGTTCATTACATGGAGGCATTACAACTTGTAATGGTATTCTCCTTTGGGATCTATGACCTGGTCGAGCAAAAATCCCGCTATTTCCTCTTGAATTGCTCGTACGTGATCCGTTGGTAGGAGCCGATCCCGCATGCCTGTCATCTTTATTAAAAAATAAGATCAATATGAATATATTAGTTGTGTGTATATATATTAGATCATGATAAAAAGAATTGTGAATAGTGTTCTGGCAAACATACCCAAAGTTGTCTATCACTTTTGGACCCTTCGGATGTCATCATGCAAATGTTCTCGCAAACGTAGTATGCACATAAATTATTCCCCAGCTCCTGCCTCAGGCACTTTAATTACGAGAATATAATTAAATCAGGTAATAACTAATCAAGCATGATAATGGTATTGAAACTAGAATTAAAGAGATGATAGCTAGCTAGTAGTACTTAATTAATTACCCTAGGTCGCACCCATTTCAGTTTTTGTTTCCATTGTCCTTCGACCTGTTTGATGAACTTTTCCCAAGCCCTACCCACCGGCAAATAAAATAATAACAGAATTTCCGACTTGTTTTCACTTGCTGCCATTTCCAACAGAATAACAACTTTGACAACGAATAAAACTATGATGCAAAGTCCTATGAACAAACTTGTGGCACCAAGTTGTAGAGGGGTTCAACCACGACAATTCATGCCATTGGTGCAACCACCAAAGAGCAACACATCCCTGGAAACAACAGTCCCAACGCTTAGAAATATTTCTAGCTATGCAAACAACAATATTTCCTACACATGTTATCAACAAGGTATCCACTTATCTACTGGAGTAACACCCCCAATAAAAATACCAGGCCTTAGACTTCACAAAAAGCTAGAACTTTCATGTTGACACAAACTTCAAATCATGCACAAAATAATTCCTACAAAAATGGCAAAATGCCACCTCATCACAAAATGACATTTCCAAAAACTTGTATAAAAGTGAAATCTAATGCCACCATTGGATTCCTTGGGGTTTTCTACCCAAATCCATATATCACACTAACATACTTGCATGCATAAAATTGTAACAAAACAAAAAGCAAATCAACTCTAAAACCTAAATCACTTATATGTCAAATCAAAACCTAAACCAAAATCTTCTTTTTTTGCACTAATAACCTACTTAACCTAAACTAACAATAACCTATTTGACACTAATTGTGACCTAAAATAACAGTAACAGGGACCTAAACTAACTTAATTAACCTAATGGATTCAATGAAATGAAAAAAGAAAAAAAATAACTCACAATATTGGAGGAGTTGCCGGCGGTGGGGAAGGGTGTGGCGTTGCTGGGATGGGGGGCGCTGCGGTGGGGAAGGGGGTGGCATCGCGGGGTTTGGGGGCGCCGCGGTGTGGAAGGGGGTTGCGTCGGTGGTGGGGAAAGGGGAGTGGCGCCGACGGTGGCGCCGCGGGGATGTGGGGCGCCGTGGTGGGAAAGGGTGGTGGCGCCGCGGGGATGGGGGCCACTGCGGTGGGGGAAGGGGGGTGTCGGAGAGGGCGTCGGAGGGCATCGTGCGTGGTAGCCTGGCGGTGGCGCGTTCGGCGTCGGGGCGTCGGGGCAGTGTGTGTCGTCGCGCGAGATAGAAAACGGAGAAGTTCGGGGAGGAAGAAGGGCGCGCTTATATAGCCGAACCCTTTAGTCCCGGTTGGTGGCATCATTGAATAATCCACTTAATATTATAGAATATATAATCTCGAATACATCACTTAATTAATGCATCATCGAATAATATGTAATTGATCAACCAACAAAGAGTTGTCGATGTATTGAGGCGCGGACGATGGACACCCAAAGAGCAAGAACCATCACCGGATCATAGCTCGGGTGAGATCCGTGAAGAACCTGCCAAGTATTGGAGAACCTGGCGTCCAACGCCTCCATGTAGCGACGGACGTGCTCGTACTCCTCCCTGACACGACGACGTACATCCTCCTTGGGAGTCGGCAGCCTCGGCACCGAAAGTGGCCCACATGTCCGCCACTAAAGAAGCTCCACGTCGACAACGGGAGCCCGATTTCTCACCAAGCTCCGTGCCCTAGAAGGTAGCTCCTCCCAGTTCTAGCCCCACAGAGTCCATTCCCGGACATGCTGGCGCCTCTCAAGCAGGTGGTCGCCACCGAGTCGATGACGAGGATGCGGGCCAGGCATCGTCGACATCGAGAAAAAATTCTACAACTATTTAAATTCCTACTATTTAATTAAATTTTACAACTATTTAAGTGCAAAAATGTTAGTGTGAAATAGGTACCATACATTCCATAAGAGTGAAATTATTATGAAGAGATCTAAAGTGTAGGAAATGTCATTAGCTCACAGTGATAGGATTTGGCGAGGGTTGATATTACTGAATTCTAAACTAGGATGGTAATGCAGGTTCCGTTGGCAATCCATGACTAAAGTGAACATGAAGATCTCTTTTTTATATTTTTTCATATTGGTATATTCCCGTCTCCTTTTACTTTTAGATTTTACACTATTTTAAATTGAAGGTGCACCTACAATTTCTTCAAGAGCACCAAACACAACTCAAGTACATAATAGGTATTATTTTTAAGCTATTGTAAACCTCAAGTTCTGACAACATATCTTCAGGAGCACCAAGCACAACTCAAGTACATAATAGGTATTATTTATAAATGTTGCTCTCTATATAATAAAAAAGATAAGCAAGTATCTGACAACATATTCGGTAGGCAAGATACAACCTAGTGACATATATAATTCCTTTGCATCACGATTTCTTTGAAACATCAGAATTGATTCATGAGCAAACCTTCACTGCTAAAAGTTACTAAATGAATCATAATCTATGGAGGAAGGAGGCGGTCGCGCTCGAGCAGGTCGACGGCCATGGCGCCGCCGTACTCGGGCAAGCCGACGGCCATGGCTCCTCCGCGCTCGCGCAGGCCGACGGGAGGTGGCCAGATCTAGGGGACGAGAGGGAGGAGCGGTCGAGCTCACCGTGGGAGCAGAGGAGGGCTAGGGCCCAACAACTGCTCGTCGGCAGTCAGAGGGAGGAGGCACATGCCGACAGCATCGGTGGCGGCGACGACGAGGACGGCTTCGGGGGCGGCGATAGCTTCGGTAGCCTGGCAGCGTCGGGGGCAGGGTCGTTGGCATCAGGGGATCGAATGGAGAGAGGGAAATCAAAATTTCAGATATCCTACTTATAAACCCCAACCTTTAGTCCCGGTTGGATCCACCACCCGGGATTAAAGGTAAATTTGGCGAGCCCAAAGGGCACGAAACCGCCAGCCCCCGCCACCCCTTTAGTCGCGGTTGGAGCCACCAACCGGGATTAAAGGTAAATTTGGTGAGCCCAAAGGGCGCGAAACCGCCAGCCCTTGCCACCCCTTTAGTCCCGATTGGGAGCTCCAACCGGTACTAAAGGGGTGACGGGGGCTGGCGAGGGCCGCGGCGGATGTTTAGTCCCACCTCGCTAGTTGAGGCGAGTCGGCATCTGTTTATAAGCCCCGGCGCCAGCAATGCATTGAGCTCCTCTCTAATACATGCCTTCTGGGCCGACCTCACTTCTGCTGCTTGGTGGGCCTACTTGGCCTTGCGAGCCCGCATCCTGCCCAACTACAGGTTGGATTTCCAGTCGTATGCACGCCGTTGTGGCTAGTAGGAGGGCTTTTAATTTATTTTTCATTTTTCTGCTTTATTTATTTTCTTTTGTTTGTGAGTTGTTTTTTGCTTTCTTTAGAGTTTCTTTGTGAATCTTTTTTGCTTTAGGTAAAAAAATTATAAACTTTGTGTTAGGGCTAGTAGTTTTCAAATTTGAATTATTTGAAATTTGTGCGAATCACTAGTTTGTGAATAACTTTTTTTTGTTTTCTGCTTTATTTATTTTTAGTTATTCCTTTTTCCTTCTGTTTAATATTAGTGTGTTTTATCATTATATTCAATTTGGTAATTCTTAGGTTGTTTAAAAAACTAAAATGCCTTTGTAACACATGAGTTTTCGTCCCAAACCCTCATACTTTGAAAGACTTTTTGTGCATTCAATATGCACCATTCCAAGCCACATCCTCCAATTTCAACAGTTTCTAACTTCAGTTGCTATTTTTCATGCATTTAATGATTTTTTCAGGTAAATGACCCTGAAATTAAAAAGTCCTACAAATGAACTCTAAAAGGTTGAAACTTGGCATGATATCATCATTTCACACACATAGCATGTGCTAAAAAGTTGAGAGGATTATGAAAAAAACTGAATGCACTTCATGTACAAACTTGGCCATCTACTTCAAAGTATGAGGGTTTCACATGAAAACTCAAATGTTACACGGGCATTTCATTTTTGTTAACTTGTTTCAACTCCAGAATTTGTGTGCATTCAATATGCACCATTCCAAGCCACATCCTTAAATTTCAACAGTTTCTAACTTCAGTTGGTATTTTTCATGCATTTAATGATTTTTTAGGTAAATGATCCTAAAATTAAAAAGCACTACAAATGAACTCTAAAAAGGTTGAAACTTGGCATGGTATCATTATTTCACACACATAACATGTTCTAAAAAGTTGAGAGGATTACAACAAAAACTAAATGCACTTCGAGTACAAACTTGGCCATCTACTTCAGAGTATGAGGGTTTGAGACGAAAACTCATATGTTACACGGGCATTTCATTTTTGTTAACTTGTTTCAACTCCAGACTTTTTGTGCATTCAATATGCACCATTCCAAGCCACATCCTCAAATTTCAACAGTTTCTAACTACATTGGCTATTTTTCATGCATTTAATGATTTTTTAGGTAAATGACCCTGAAATTAAAAAGCACTACAAATGAACTCTAAAAAGGTTGAAACTTGGCATGGTCTCATACATCACAATGCTCCAGAAATCTTGCTCACATCATTTTTAAACAAGGACATAAATAAAAATACTCGTCCGAGCTTGAGATCCCCAAGTAGTACATAATAATAGCTAGAAATAGAAGTGTTCGCCGCTGCGAACACTACTCGTCTGAATCAGAATATCCCTAAATTGGTGGTGGTGGTGGTGGTGCTTGATGTACGAGGTGACGCTGGCCATAGTTCATGATTCCAATCCTGCGATACAACTCGTATGCAACGTACGCATCTTTTGCTACATACTCAATGTTGATACCGTTAAGTGGGGTCGTCTCCCACTCTTTGTACTACCAATTTTAGACCAATACAAATACAGTATGTGATACATGTGCAAAAACAAATTATAATCAGAAGTTCATGATCATATACAATTAGATCATTGTTTCTTCTGTCCTTCTTTGTGATACCGGTAGGGGTACGAAAAAGGTTAGACTTTTATAGATCCCACTTTTTCTGTCAAAGTGATGATGTTAGGAGGAAATATAGACTTACTAGATGGTATATTATCTATAGGCCTAAGGACCAGGGAGGTGTGGGGATTGAGATTTTAGAGGCAAAGAACAGATGTATGCTTAGTAAATGGTTGTTCAGAGTATCTTTGGAGATAGAAGGCATCTGGGTACAAATTCTGCGTAGTAAGTACTTACAGTCTAAGACCCTGGCCCAGGTCACATTCAGACCCAATGATCCATCCTTTTGGAAAGGTTCGATGAGAATTAAATCAACATTTTTCCATAGAACTAAATTTATCATTAGAAGTGGTGAGTCGATGAGATTCTCGAAGGATACGTGGTTGGGGGAGACGTCTCTAGCAACACAATTTCCATCTCTCTATAATATTGTGCAGCGTAAGGAAGCGTATGTTTCCACAATATTATGGTTTAATTCTTTAAATATCCAATTCCAACGAGCTTTGGTGGGTCATTGCTGGGAAGCTTGGCTACACCTAGTCAGAAGGCTCATGAAGGTTCATCTTTCGGATCATTCCGATAGGCTTCATCGGAAGCTAACCTCAGATGACATCTTTTCAGTAAAATCACTATATCTGAATCTAATTGATGCTGGACCAATTCCTAATTTGATTCATATTTGGAACGTAAAAGTACCCTTACGAATTAAAGTCTTCATGTGGTTTGTTCACACGGAGGTGATTCTCATTAAAGATAATTTGACAAAGCGTAATTGGGAGGATGGTAAACGGTGCAACTTTTGTAATCATGATGAAACTATCAAACACCTTTATCTCCAATGCCCGCTAGCAAAAATTATATGGCAAACAAGTCATATAGCCTTTAATATCATACCTCCATATAGCAATGACACGTTATTTGGGACGTGGCTAAATGAAGTTGAGATAAATACTACGAGGCATATTCGTATACAAGTATGTGCTTTAGTTTGGGCTATATGGAGTTGTAGGAATGACATGGTTTTTAATAGACAAACACGTATAATATTTTTGCATGTAATCTACAGGGCATCGCCATGGATCCGTACATGTTCGATACTCACTCCTGTGGAAACCAGGGAAACTTTGATTACTAGGTCTATCTGATAGGAGATGGTAGCTCAGGATATCTACAACCGGTTTGGATGGCGGTCCAACAATATGATAGGTAGTTAGGCATCTAGTCCTATTTTCGCCGGTTGTGGCATCCTTTTCCTGAGCTTGGATTATTGTACAACTCTTTATGAGCTTGTTAACAACCAGATTGTTTTATTGCTTTATTTAATAAAGCGGCCACATGCATATTTTTTATTCAAAGCCTCGAGGTAAACCTCCTTATCTAAAAAATATACAATTAGATCATGCTCGATTGCATGGGAGCGAGAGGTGGGAAGAGTTGTGCTGGTCCACGAAGTACTATTGCTCCTCATGACACTGTATACGATCTCTCTGTTGGAAATATGCCCTAGAGGCAATAATAAATTAGTTATTATTATATTTCCTTGTTCATGATAATCGTTTATTATCCATGCTAAAATTTTATTGAATGGAAACTCAGATACATGTGTGGATACATAGACAACACACTATCCCTGATAAGCCTCTATATGACTAGCTCGTTGATTAAAGATGGTTAAGGTTTCCTAGCCATAGACAAGTGTTGTCACTTGATAACGGGGTCACATCATTAGGAGAATGATGTGATGGAAAAGCCCCAAACTATGAACGTAGCATATGATCGTGTCAGTTTATTGCTACTATTTTATGCATGTCAATGTATCTGTTCCTATGACCATGATATCATGCAACTCCCATACACTGGAGGAATACCTTGTGCGTATCAAACACCACAACGTAACTGGGTGACTATAAAGGTGCTCTACAGGTATCTCTAAAGGTGTCTGTTGGGTTGGCATGGATCAAGACTGGGATTTGTCACTCCGTGTGACGGAGAGGTATCTCTAGGCCTGATGACGAGTTGATGGATATACTTCTCGCCCCTCATTGGTTACCCCAAGTGGAAGGTGGAGATGTATTCAGCAGCAGATTTCCCTTACACGGGGACTATAAGGTTTATCAAACCAGGAGGACTCCGAGGATCAACAAGTAGGTGTCCGCTGCTCTGGCACTAGCAGAAGACGTGGACCTGCACACACAACTAGTAACTTTGCTCCCAACGAGTTCATAGAGGTTGTCAATCTCTCCGGCCTTGTAGTTTACAAAGGATCAAAACACAAGAGGGAATAGTGATAGTGATTGCAACAGAAAAGTAGATCAAACAGTAAATGGTGGAGGTGTAAACAATGGTGGTAACATGGACCAGAGTCACTTGATGTTCACTAGTGATGTCTCTCTCCCAAAAGACGATAAATAACTATGATGGGTAAACAAATTAAAGCTGGGCAATTGAAAGAATTATAAATGCACCGTAATGCAAATCATGCTACAAGAAAGTTAGAGGCCCAAAAGTAATGGGCAGTATGCCAAGACAAGTAGACCATTTATCCATCAGCATCTACTCTCTAATCATCCACCTTAAGATACCTATCCAGAACATCTCGCTGGTATTAAGATGCGAGCCCCACCCAAAGTGTAAACTCAAAGCAACGAACAACTGCATTAACGAACTTTGTGTAAGGTAAACTATCCTTGCAACCATGGTCACAAGCACTATTGTTTTCTCCCTGGTGGCAACAACACATCCCCTAGTCTCATGTTTGTGCCACTCAAGCTAGACATCAGGGGGCATGAACCCACAATCATGCATAACGCTCCCTCTTGGAGTTACAATCTACTACTCGGCCAAAGCAATAAAAAGCAACGGAGAACATGCATGAATTACTCAAGAACATAATATAAAAGGAGAACCAAATATATAACTCATCACAATCTAAACATAATCTCATAATCCATCGGATCACAGCAAACCAAGCATAGCAACAACAGGTAAATTACATAGATGCCTTGATCATGTAGGGTAGCTCACAAGTGCTAAACAATGAAGCACAAGATTGGAGAGAAGACATCACATAGCTACTGGTCATGGATTCATGGTCCAAGGAGGACTACTCACGGCATGTCCGGGAAGCGTCCATGGTGGTGGAGAAGCTCCGGGAGGTCAACCCTCCCTCCGGCAGGGTGCCGGGAAGAGATCTTTTGACGCTCCCATTCTCGGAAGCGCTTCGGTGGCGAAACGATGGAGAAATTCATGATTCTGGATCTGATGTGAGCGTTTCCTATTGGAGAGGTAAATATAAGCCGAAGGAGGGAACCAGAGGAGGTGGTCCCCCCCCCAGGCGACCTGGTGGCGCGGTCAGGTTGGGGGTCGCACAGGGAGGCCGCCTGGGCAGGCCCTGGCTCCCCTCTGGCCCACCTTTGGTTCTCGTGAAACTTCCGTCACGCTGATTTTTATATATTTTTCTCGCGATTTTTGGGGCCCTGTAAATTGGGGTAAAAGTCACTGCAAGAAAGACATCAGCAGACAGAAATTGGCACTGGGTGCACTCAGATAGTAGGCTAGTCCAAATATGTGTAAAAAGGTATGAAAGTGTAGCAAAACATATAACAATGTCACCCAAAAGAGCATGGAACAAACAGAAATTATGCAATTCATGCTCGTCCTCGAGTAGTTTAATGATAACACAAATAATTTCTATGGTGACATGTTAACACACATATAAGAACTTCAAAGTAAAGCAAGTAAGATATGCAATTTAAGTCAAGACAATAACAAGCAAGAGTCTATATCTAGTATTGAAAATAGCAAAGTAAGAACATAAAGGTGCAAGAGCTCTCGCTGTCCATGACTCGAATGTCTCCAAATGGTGTTAGCATGCAAGAAGTGGGAGATGGGTTTAGAGAATAAAAATATTATACAGTTTAATTGGGAACTCAATCTACTAAAACTTCACACTTGGTGTCCTTTGGAATCTTATTTTGACTCATCCCCACACCACTAGTCAGGCACAAGTCAAAATCATCCTCTCCCTTTCGACTTCGAGCACTCATGCAATGGATGAGCGCTGATACGTCCATTTTACATCATGCTTTTATGTTGATATTTTATCTCTTTATGGGCTGTTATTACACTTTATGGTACAATACTTATCCTTTTCTCTCTTATTTTTTAAGGTTTACATGAAGAGGGAGAATGCCGGCACCTGGAATTCAGGTCTGAAAACGGAGCAAGTTTGAGATACCTATTCCACGCAATTCTAAAATCTGTGAAACCCAACAAGGAGTTATTTTGGATTTTAAGAAAAATACTGGGCGGAAGAAGTACCGGAGGGGAGCCACCAGGAGGCCACAAGCCTGCCAGGCCCGACCTACCCCCCTGGCCGGGCATGGGTGGCTTGTGGGCAACCTGTTGCCCCTCCGACGCTCATCTTTTGCTATATGGAGGGTTTCGTTCCAGAAAAAAATCAGAAGGAGCCTTTCGGGAGGAGCCGCTGCCGCCACGAGGCGGAAATTGAGCAGAACCAATCTAGAGCTCCGGCAGGGCCGTCCTGCCGGGGAAATTTCCCTCCCGGAGGGGGAAATCATCCCCATCGTCATCACCAACAGTCCTCTCATCGGAGGGGACTCATCTCCATCAACATCTTCATCAGCACCATCTCATCTCCAAACCCTAGTTCATCTCTTGTAACCAATCTCCGTCTCGCGACTCCGGTTGGTACTTGTAAGGTTGCTAGTAGTGTTAATTACTCTTTGCAGTTGATGCTAGTTGGATTACTCGGTGGAATATTATATGTTCAGATCTTTGATGCTATTCAATACCTCTCTGGTCATCAACATAATTATGCTTTGCGAGTAGTCACTTTTGTTCCTCAGGACATGAGATAAGTCTTGATATAAGTAGTCATGTGAATTTGGTATCCGTTTGATATTTTGATGCGGTGTATGTTGTTTTTCCTCTAGTGGTGTTATGTGACCGTCGACTACATAACACTTCACCATTATTTGGGCCTAGAGGAAGGCATTGGGAAGTAATAAGTAGATGATGGGTTGCTAGAGTGACAGAATCTTAAACCCTAGTTTATGCGTTGCTTCGTAAGGGGCTGATTTGGATCCACTAGTTTAATGCTAGGGTTAGATTTTGTCTTAATTCTTCTTTCGTAGTTGCGTATGCTTACGAGAGGGGTTAATCATAAGTGGGATGTTTTTCCAAGTAAGGGCAGCACCCAAGCACTGGTCCACCCACATATCAAACTATCAAAGTAGCGAACGCGAATCATATGAACTTGATGAAAACTAACTTGACAAAAATCCCCATGTGTCCTCGGGAGCGCTTTACCTCACATAAGAGTTTGTCCAGGCTTTTCATTTGCTACATAAGGGATTGGGCCATCTTGCTGCACCTTTGTTACTATTGTTACTTGCTACTCGCTACGAATTATCTTGTCACACAACTATCTGTTACCGATAATTTCAGTGCTTGCAGAGAATACCTTGCTGAAAACCACTTGTGAGTTCCTTCTGCTCCTCGTTGGGTTCGACACTCTTACTTAGTGAAAGGACTACGATAGATCTCCTACACTTTTGGGTCATCAATACTCTTTTCTGGCACCATTGCCGGGGAGTGAAGCGCCTTTGGTAAGTGGAATTTGGTAAGGAAACATTTATATAGTGTGCTGAAATTTATTGTCACTTGTCACTATGGAAACTAATCCTTTGAGGAGCTTGTTCGGGGTATCTTCACCTCGAACGGAAGCACAATGAGTTTCTCCTCAACCTACTGCACCTACTGAAAATATTTTTTATGAAATTCCTTCGGGTATGCTAGAAAAACTGTTGGCTAATCCTCTTTTAGGAGATGGAACATCACATCCAGACTTGCATCTAATCTATGTAGATGAAGTTCTTGGTTTATTTAAGCTTGCAGGTTTGCCCGAGGATGAGGTCAAGAAGAAGGTCTTTCCCTTATCTTTGAGGGATAAAGCATTAACATGGTATAGGCTATGTGATGATACTGGATCATGGAACTATAACCGATTGAAATTGGAATTTCATCAGAAGTTTTATCCTATGCATCTAGTACATCGTGATCGGAATTATATTTATAATTTTTAGCCTCGTGACAGGGAAAGCATCGCTCAAGCTTGGGGGAGGCTTAAGTCAATGTTATATTCATGCCCCAACCATGAGCTCTCGAGAGAAATTACTATTCAGAACTTCTATGCTCGGCTTTCTCATGATAATCGCACCATGCTTGACACTTCTTGTACCGGTTCTTTTATGAAGAGAGATATTGACTTCAAATGGAATTTAATGGAAAGAATTAAATGCAACTCTGAATATTGGGAGTTTGATGAAGGTAAGGAGTCAGGTATGAATCTTAAGTTCGATTGCGTTAAATCCTTCGTTGAAACAAATACTTTTTGTGATTTTAGCGCTAAACATGGACTTGACTCTAAGATAGTAACTTCATTATGTGAATCATTTGCTGCTCATATTAATCTCCCTAAAGAGAAGTGGTTTAAATATCATCCTCCCATAGAAGTCAGTGTAGTTAAACCCAATCCAGTTGAAGAGAAAGTCATTGCTTACCGTGATCCTATTGTTCCTACTCCTTACATTGAGAAACAACCTTTCCCTGTTAGAATAAAGGATCATTCTAAAGCTTCAACTGTGATACGTAGGGGATACATTAGAACACCTACACCCCCTTAGCAAATTAGAGTTGAACCTAGCATTGCTATTATGAAAGATCTCCTGCCCGACAATGTTGATGGGCATGATATTCACTTCTGTGAAGATGCTGCTAGAATTGCTAAACCTCATACTAGAGACAAACATAGGCCCGTTGTTGGCATGCCTGTTGTTTCTGTTAAGATAGGAGATCATTGTTATCATGGTTTTTGTGACATGGATGCTAATGTTAGTGCAATACCTCAGTCTTTATATCATCAAATTAAAGACGAGATTGCAACTGTCGAGATGGAACCTATCGATGTCACTATTCCGCTTGCCAATAGAGATACTATCTGCCCTTTGGGAATTGTTAGTGATGTTGAAGTCTTGTGTGGTAAAACTAAGTATCCTGCTAATTTTCTCGTTCTTGCCACCACACAAGATAGCTTTTGTCCCATCATATTTGGAAGACCTTTCCTGAATACTGTCAATGCTCATATTGACTATGAGAAGCAAACTGTCACTATTGGCTTTGAAGGTGTGTCACATGAACTCAATTTCTCCAGTTTGGTAGACAACCTCATCAAAAAGAATTGTCTAGTAAGGATGAAATTATTGCCCTAGCTTCTATTGCTGTGCCTCCTACTGATCCTTTAGAGCAATAATTGCTTGAGCATGAAAATTATATGCATATGGATGAAAGGAACGAGATAGATAGAGTTATCTTTGAACAACAACCTATCCTTAAGAAAAATTTGCCTGTTGAACTGCTTGGAGATCCACCCACACCAAAGGGAGATCCTGTGTTTGAGCTTAAACAGTTACCTGATACTCTTAAGTATGCTTATCTTGATGAGAAGGAGATATATCCTGTTATTATTAGTGCTAGCCTTTCAGAGCATGACGAAAAGAAATTATTGAAAACTCTGAGGAAGCACCGTGCTGCTATTGGATATACTCTTGATGATCTTAAGGGCATTAGTCCCACTCTATGCCAGCACAAAATTAAAATGGATCCTGATCCCAAACCAGTTGATGATCATCAACGGAGATTAAATCTTAGGATGAAAGAGGTAGTAAGAAAACAAATACTAAATCTCCTGGAAGTAGGTATTATCTATCCTGTTGCTCATAGTGATTGGGTAAGTCTGATGCATTGTGTCCCTAAGAAGGGAGGTATTACCATTGTCCCTAATGAAAAAGATGAATTGATCCCACAGAGGGATTATTACTGGCTATAGGATGGTAATTGATTTTAGGAAATTGAATAAAGCCACCAGGAAAGATCATTACCCTTTGCCTTTTATTGACCAAATGCTAGAAAGATTATCTAAACACACCCACTTATGCTTTCTAGATGGTTATTCTAGATTCTCCCAAATACCTGTTGCGCAATCTGATCACGAGAAAACCACTTTTACCTGCCCTTTCGGTACCTTTGCTTACATACGTATGCCTTTTGGCTTATGTAATGCACCTGCTACATTTCAAAGATGTATGATGGATACATTCTCTCACTTTTGTGAAAAGATTGTTGAGGTTTTCATGGATGACTTTTCCGTTTACGGGTCTTCTTTTGATGATTGCCTCAGCAACCTTGATCGAGTTTTGCAGAGATGTAAAGATACCAACCTTGTCTTGAATTGGGAGAAGTGCCACTTTATGGTTAATGAGGGCATCGTCTTAGGACATAAAATTTCTGAAAGAGGTATTGAAGTCGATAAGGCTAAGGTTGATGCGATTGAGAAAATGCCATGCCCTACAGACATTAAAGGTATAAGAAATTTCCTTGATCATGCTGGTTTCTTTAGAAGGTTCATTAAAGACTTCTGTAAGATTTCTAGGCCTCTTACCACTCTCTTGCAAAAGGATATTCCTTTTGTTTTTGATGATGATTGTGAGGAAGCATTTGAAATACTTAAGAAGGCCTTGATAACTGCACCTATTGTTCAACCACCTGATTGGAACCTACCTTTTGAAATTATGTGTGATGCTAGTGATTACTGTTGGTGTTGTTCTAGGGCAAAGAGTTGATACGAAATTGAATGTTATTTATTATGCTAGTAAAACTCTAAACAGTGCCCAAAGAAACTATGCTACCACTGAAAAGGAATTTTTAGCAGTCGTGTTTGCATGTGAAAAGTTCAGGTCTTGCATTATTGATTCCAAGGTGACTATTCACACTGACCATGCTGCTATCAAGTATCTCATGGAAAAGAAAGATGCTAAACCTAGACTTATCATATGGGTTCTCTTGCTACAAGAATTTTATTTGCATGTCGTTGATAGGAAGGGTGCTGAGAACCCCGTAGCAAATAACTTATCTAGGTTGGAGAATGTTCTTGATGACCCACAACCTATTGATGATAGCTTTCCTCATGAGCACCTGAATGTCATCAATGTTCATGTAGTACACCGTGGTATGCTGATTATGAAAATTACATTGTTGCCAAATATATACCACCTAGTTTCACATACCAGCAAAAGAAGAAATTCTTCTTTCATTTGAGACATTACTTTTGGGATGATCCTCACCTTTATAAAGAAGGAGTAGATGGTGTTATTAGATGTTGTGTACCTGAGCATGAACAGGGACATATCCTACAGAAGTGTCACTCCGAGGCTTACGGAGGACACCATGCGGGAGATAGAACTGCACACAAGGTATTGCAATCCGGTTTCTATTGGACTACCCTCTTCAAGGATGCCCGTAAGTTTGTCTTGTCTTGTGATGAATGTCAAAGAATAGGTAATATCAGTAAACGTCAGGAAATGCCCATGAATTATTCACTTGTCATTGAACCATTTGATGTTTGGGATTTTGATTATATGGGACCTTTTCCAAAGTCCAACGGATATACTCATATCCTAGTTTCTGTTGATTATGTTACTAAGTGGGTAGAAGCTATCCCAACTAGTAGTGCTGATCATAACACCTCTATTAGGATGCTTAAAGAAGTTATTTTCCCTAGATTTGGAGTCCCTAGATATCTAATGACTGATGGTGGTTCACATTTTATTCATGGTGCTTTCTGTAAAACGCTTGCCAAGTATGATGTCAACCATAGAATTGCATCGCCCTATCATCCTCGGTCCAGTGGTCAAGTAGAGCTAAGCAATAGAGAGATTAAACTAATTCTTCAAAAGACTATTAATAGGTCTAGAAAGAATTGGTCTAAGAAGCTTGATGATGCACTGTGGGCTTATAGAACTGCTTATAAGAATCGCATGGGCATGTCTCTGTACAAAATGGTTTACGGTAAAGCATGTCATTTACCTCTTGAGCTAGAGCATAAGGCTTATTGGGCAATCAAAGAGCTCAACTTTGATTTCAAACTTGCTGGTGAGAAGAGGTTATTTGACATTAGCTCACCTGATGAATGGAGAGCTCAGGCATATGAAAATGCCAAGTTGTTCAAAGAAAAAGTTAAGAGGTGGCATTAATAAAGGATACAGAAACGTGAGTTCAATGTAGGTGATTATGTCTTGCTATACAATTGTCGTTTAAGATTTTTTGCAGGCAAGCTTCTCTCTAAATGGGAAGGTCCTTACATTGTTGAGGAACTATATCATTCTGGTGCCATAAAGATCAAACAACACGGAAGTAATTTTCCGAGAGTTGTAAATGGGCAAAGAATCAAGCATTATATCTCAGGTACTCCCATAAATGTTGAAAGCAATATTATTAATACCATAAATCCGGAGGAGTACATAAGGGATATTTATCAACCTGTTTCAGACTCCGAAAACGAAGAGGTATGTGATTCGGTAAGTAAACCGACTCCAAAACTTTTCCAGTAGCAATTTTTCTCCGTTTTAGATTTTTTTTAAAAATAGACAAATTTAAAGTAGTCCGTAAAGTGCACGAGGAGGCGACAAGCCTGCCAGGCCCGGCCTACCCCCCTGGCCGGGCCTGGGTGGCTTGTGGGCACCTTGTGTGCCTCCAGACTCCGTTTTCTTGCGAAGTACTCCTTTTGGTCGGGAAAAATTCATTATATATTCTCCCGAAAGGTTCGACCCTCGTATCATGCAAATCTCCTCTGTTTTCGTTTCGAGCTACTGTGCAGACATATCTAGATCGCTATGACGTCCCCAAAAGTTCCGAAGGACAAGTTCTTCGAGAAGGTCATCAATCCCTACCTCGCGGGAGTGCTGCAACACCCTCAATCTATCGAGATGCATGAGGGGGTGCTGCACATCTGTGATGTTGAGGGGCCCAAGAAGACCGGAAGCGTGGAGGCGAGTCTCGAAGCAATGGAGCAGCAAGTATTCAAGTGCCAAGGGATGGTGGAACGCAGACTCAACGCCAACCACATGATGCTCACGGAGTTCACCAACAAGCACAAGATCGATGCCAATGACATCGAGATGCACCTCTCCAGGCTCTATGGCAGAATTGATCACCTCCAAGCCCAGATCTATGACCTGCAGAACCAAAACTGTGAGTATGAGTATAGATTTAAATCAATACGGTTGGCTGCAGATTTGAGGATTCCGGAGACTCGATCATGTTTCCATGATGGAGCACCTATGCCTTGGAAGACGGAGAATCACCCCATATTGCAACAACTCCACCATCATCACCTTCGAAGGAAGAAAATTAAGGACGGGTATGGGCACTCCCCTTGGCTTGTGCCAAGCTTGGGTTAGTTGCCCCGGTATCGTATCACCTTCACATCTTTTGCTATTACCTTTTTCTTAGTTCGATCCTTTTGATTTTATCTCTTTCTAGTAGAATAAAGCTCTTAGTATGTTCTAGGCTTGAGTTTTCCTTTGTATCACCCTGATGTAATCGAGTTCGTGAGTCATATAATAAATAGTGTTTTAGTTCAGGGCCTTGCCTCATGCCATGATCTAAAGAAAAGAATAATAAAAGAACAATAGTATGAAAGATCATGTAATGATCTTATGGGAAGTGATGACTTCACATATAAAAAGAATATTGATTGAAACTTGTTGCGGGTGGACAAACGTAGACCTTGGTCATGGTTGCAATTAATAGGAAGTAATAAAGGAAGAGAGGTTCACATATAAATATATCATCTTGGGCACCATCTATGATTGTGAACACTCATTAAACTATTACATGCTTAGAAGTAGACGTTGGACAAGGAAGATAACATAATGAATTATGTTTGCTTGGTTCTGAACAATGTTATATGACTAGAGATCCCTTAGCATGTGACGCTTGCTTCCACCTCATATCAGCCAAAACTTTCGCACTAAGTAGAGATACTACTCGTGCATCCATAAACCTTCAACCCAGTTTTGCCATGAGAGTCCACCATACCTACCTATGGATTGAATAAGATCCCTCAAGTAAGTTGTCATCTGTGCAAGCAATAAAAATTGCTCCCTAAATATGTATGATCTTTAGTGTGTGGAAAATAAGCTTTGTACGAACCTGTGATGAGGAAGACATAAAAGCAACAGACTTTATAATAAAGTTCTTTATTACAGGAGGAAATATAAAGTGACGTTCCTCCACACTAAGAGATCACTCATCCAAACATCAAAAGCGCATGACAACCTTTGCTTCCCTCTGCGAAGGGCCTATCTTGTACCGTTACTTTTTATCCTTAAAAGAGTCATGGTGATCGACACCAATTCCTTATTTCGCCTTTATCTTGGCTAACGTCATGTGCTAGGGAAAGATCTATATTCATATGTCAACTTGGAAGTAAGTACTCATGAATTATTATTGTTGACATTACCCTCGAGGTAAGTAGTTGGGAGGCGAAACTATAAGCCCCTATCTTTCTCTGTGTCTAACTGAAACTTTGATCTCATGAGTACCACGTGAGTTTTAGCATTTGTAAAAGACTAAACGATGACTGAGTATGTGGATTTGCTTTACAAGCTCTTATTTGACTCTTTCTGATGTTATGATAAATTGCAATTGCTTCAATGACTAAAGACTATGGGTTGTTAATTCTCAATAAGGTTCTTGATCCATACTTTACATTGTGAAGGAATTGTCACTTTAGCATAAGAAGATTATATGATGTTATTGTTGTTCTAATTATGATCATGATGCCTGCATGTCCGTACTTTGTTTTATCGACACCTCTATCTCTAAACATGTGGGCATATTTTTTGATCTCGGCTTCTGGTTGAGGACAAGCAAGGTCTAAGCTTGGGGGAGTTGATACGGCCATTTTGTATCATGCTTTTATGTTGATATGTATCGCTTTATGGGCTGTTATTACACTTCACGGTACAATACTTATGCCTTTTCTCTCTTATTTTATAAGGTTTACATGAAGAGGGAGAATGCCGGCAGCTGGAATTCTCGTCTAAAAAGGGAGCAAGTTTGAGATACCTATTCCGCGCAGCTCCAAAAGCCGTGAAAATAAACGAGGAATTATTTTGGATTTTATGAAAAATACTGGGCGGAAGAAGTACCGGAGGGGAGCCACCTGGAGGCCACAAGCCTGCCAGGCCCGGCCTACCCCCCTAGCCGGTCCTGGGTGGCTTGTGGGCCCCTTGTTGCCCCTCCGGCGCTCATCTTTTGCTATATCGAGGGTTTCGTTCCAGAAAAAATCAGAAGGAGGATTTCTGGAGGAGCCGCCGCCGCCACGAGGCGGAACTTGAGCAGAACCAATCTAGAGGTCCGGCAGGGCCGTCCTGCCGGGGAAATTTCCCTCCCGGAGGGGGAAATCATCGCCATCGTCATCACCAACACTCCTCTCATCGGAGGGGACTCATATCCATCAACATCTTCATCTGCACCATCTCATCTCCAAACCCTAGTTCATCTCTTGTAACCAATCTCCGTCTCGCGACTCTGGTTGGTACTTGTAAGGTTGCTAGTAGTGTTAATTACTCTTTGTAGTTGATGCTAGTTGGATTACTCGGTGGAAGATTATATGTTTAGATCTTTGATGCTATTCAATACCTCTCTGGTCATGAACATAATTATTCTTTGTGAGTAGTCACTTTTGTTCCTGAGGACATGGGATAAGTCTTACTATAAGTAGTCATGTGAATTTGGTATTCATTCGATATTTTGATGTGTTGTATGTTCTTTTTACTCTAGTGGTGTTATGTGAACATCGACTACATAACACTTCACCATTATATGGGCCTAGAGGAAGGCATTGGGAAGTAATAAGTAGATGATGGATTGCTAGAGTGACAGAAGCTTAAACCCTAGTTTATGCGTTGCTTCGTAAGGGGTTGATTTGGATCCACTAGTTTAATGCTATGGTTAGACTTTGTCTTAATTCTTCTTTCATATTTGCGGATGCTTGCGAGAGGGGTTAATCATAAGTGGGATGTTTGTCCAAGTAAGGGTAGCACCCAAGCACTGGTCCACCCACATATCAAACTATCAAAGTAGCGAACGCGAATCATATGAACTTGATGAAAACTAGCTTGACAGAAATCCCCATGTGTCCTCGGGAGCGCTTTACCTCATGTAAGAGTTTGTCCAGGCTTGTCCCTTGGTACAAAAGGGATTGGGCCATCTTGCTGCACCTTTGTTACTATTGTTACTTACTACTCGCTACGAATTATCTTGTCACACAACTATCTGTTACCGATAATTTCAGTGCTTGCGGAGAATACCTTGCTGAAAACCACTTGTGAGTTCCTTCTGATCCTCGTTGGGTTCGACACTCTTACTTATTGAAAGGACTACGATAGATCCCCTACACTTGTGGGTCATCAAGCACAAGCAAGATATGTTGGCACTTAGGATGGCAAAAAGAATAATGATGGGTAAGCAAGACAAAAGGGTGTGAAAGGCTCACATCAATGAGGACAACCATGGGGGAGAGAAAGCCAAATGATAGATATGATGTGATGAGTAGGGATTGCCATGCGACGGATGCACATATGACCTAAGGTAAGCTAATCAATGGAACTAGTGGGGGTGCTTCCAACTTGCTTGCTCATGAATACCTAGACCTCCTTTGAGGAGGCTCATCATTGGAATATACAAGCCAAGTTCTATAGTGTAAGGGTCCCCACATAGTTATGCATGAATGATAATGTCTATCGAGTACAAATATAACAACAGAGTACAAGTGTGGATCTTTCAAAAGGAATAGTAGTGTTGCCCCCTTCTCTCATTTTTTTCTTTTTTTCTTTCCTTTTTTGTGGCCTCTTGGGCTCTTTCTATTTATCTCTCATTTGTCCTCTTTGGGATCTTTTCATGTGTCCTCTTTTGAGATATTTTAATTTGTCCTCTTTGGGATCTTTTCCTCACTTAAGGGCAACACTCTATATTTTACAAGAAATAAAAAGAAGATCTTCACACTTTATAAGAAGTACTCAACAAAAAGATAAATGAAAACAATCGTGATGTATGCACATGTATGCCTCTGCCAGTGTAGCAGGATATGCAATAAAACTAGCGAGTCATGTAGCAATAATAAGGGCAAAGCCGAACTAGCATAGAGCCCCTCGATCAAGCAAAAGCATGTATGACATGAAGATCAAGTCATGAGATGGTGGATGTTTCATGGCAATGTATCTCGGAAAGGCTATGTAAATGCCTTAATAGGTAGGTATGGTGGCTGTTTTGAGGAAAGATATAATGAGGCTTATGATGACAGAGCGTATCTTGCCAAGGGTTTGGATGCACCGGTGAAGTTTGCACCAACTCTCAAGATGAGAAAGGGCAATGGCCGGTAACGAAGAGGTTAGCAAAAGATGGATGGTGGAAATGCCAAAAATCAAATACTCGCATTAGTCTGAAGAACTCATGCACTTATTATCGGTAACTCTCTATCTAGTTAGGAGATTCACAAAGAGACAAGTACCCCGACGAGGAGTGTTTGGGGGTTTGGTTATCCTTGCGCATCCTCGACCCATGATAACACGAGGGTACTCTATATATTCCTACCACTCGAGAGGTTAGCAATCCATCTAGTAGCTAGAGTTCTCAACTACTTTATTGTTTTCGAAAATACACACAGATTTTGAAAAATACGACACCTGTCACTAATAGCCTCAATCTCTTGACACCAATAGTCCAAACATTACTCAAATCAATACCTCAAAACTATTGCAAGTTACTACTATACTTAAATAGCAACCTCAATTACCTACTCATGCAAGACACACCACTGAGTGCAACAAGCCAACGCTCTAAACAAGATAAGCATGATAACTCAAGAGAGTTCCAAAAGCAACCTAAATAAAATATCTTAAAAAGATAAATCATGAAAACTAAGAGCTAAGCATGACAACAGCTATGAAAAGATAAAGAACACACACAAAAAAGATAAGCATGAAAACCTATATTGTGTTGTAGGGTGAAGTGGAGTGTGTTTCTCTCCCAAACAAAGAGGTCTAGGTTCCAACTTGTTATGAACATCAAGAAAAACTAAAACAAACTAAAAAGTAAAGAGCGGGACGCTCCATGCATAGCACATAACATATGAAGTGATAAAAATATAGCATGGAGAAGGACGAACTAATGATTGTTGATGGAGAAGGGGATGCACGGGGGCATCCCCAAGCTTAGACGCTTGAGTCTCCTTGAATATTTCTTGGAGGTGCATGGGGGCATCCCCAAGCTTGAGCACTCGACACTCCTGGATCTTCTTTCATCATCTTCCATCGCATACTTGAAAACTCCCTTCATACGAAACTCATCATAAGCTGATTAGAGTGGTTAGTGCCCATAATAAAAGAATTTATTCTCTACTGGAAATAAAGATTTTCACGAAGAGCTACTATTTATAAAGATTGCCAACAAGTCTTTGCAAAAAAAAAGCAAGCTTAGATTTACAAAACAATGAAAATGCAAAACATGAGAATCTGTGAAAAACAGAACATCAGGTAGTAAATAATTTTTTCGGCGCACTTCTGCAACTCAAATCAAAAAACTCAAAAGAGACACGAGAAATAAAATTATATAGAGCATACTTCCAAAACAATTCAGATCGAAAATATGACCTGGTGATTTTTGGCGAATTTTCCCGTCAAGAAGACATAATCTATTTGTGGACAACATGTCACAACTTTTGAACTTTCTTGCAATCGGAGGCTAAAACTTGGCACAAAGCTTGAAAATAAAGATACAATGATGTTGCTACAGTAGTAACAAGCATCAAGACCACTAAAACTGAAAGTAAAAACAAATTGGGTTGCCTCCCAACAAGCGCTTTATTTTATGCCTTTGAGCTAGGCATGATGCAAAAAGATCAAGTTGTATCAATTGAACCACCACAAAGATCATCAAAAAGCTCTTCGATAGTACAACTAATCTTAAGTGGACTCTCAAAGAGAGGCCTAGTGGCAAAACTTCTAGGAACAAAAGCAAAGGTAGTAAGACCAATTGGAATTTCATTTCTATTTCTATTTAAGAGAGGTATCTCTTCCAAGGTCTTCACAGTTTCAACACCCTTAGCAATAGGTATACTCGTTTTGGGTTGAGGAACCTTGGGTACGTGAACGAACTTAGGTCCCTTCCTTGTGGGGTTCCTGCCTTTTTAGTATTGATGGAAGATAGAGTAGTTCCTAAAGTTTCAATAATATCCTCGATCTTATCAATCCTAGAAGGATCAACATCATGGGATTTAAGGGTCTCCAAAGTTTTGTAAATTTTGTGCATGGAGCTATCAAGTATATTTAAGTTCCCTTGAATTCTATGATGTACTTCATTTATTTTACCCATGCTTGGCATCTCTAGCTCTATATTCTCAAGATTACTCATAATGTGAGCTAAAGTGATATCATCCTTTATGTCAACAATAGGTGGGATTCCGACAAGATTTTCCATAATGTTAAGAGCCTCCCAAACGGGAGCTTCCAAGAAATTCCCACCTATTGTTGTGTCTAGAACAAACATATTCCAAGAAGTAATACCAACATAAAAAAATTCTAAGCAAAATGGTGGTGGATTGCTTCTTGGTGGCTCTATCTTGAGAATCTTTAATGTTATACCAAGCATCTTTCAGACTTTCTCCAACCCTTTGTTTGAAGGTAAGAATCTTTCCTTCGGGTGCAACACCAAAGGCAAATGACTTAGACATGCTGACTAGACAAAGAAACTATTTTTTTATTTTGTGGTTTTTGGTATAAGCCTCTAAAGAAAAAACTAGAAATAAAACTAACATGACTAAAAAGCAAAGGTAAAAGATAGTGTGCAACTGCCCTATCTTGAAGAGTGGAGTCCCCAGAAACACCGCCAGAAATTTGCTTGATAACGAGTTGATGGATATACTTATCGCCCCTCGTTGTTTACCCTAAGTGGAAGGTGGAGATGTAGTCAGCAGTAGATTTCCCTTTCACTGGGACTGTAAGGTTTATCGAACCAGGAGGACTCCGAGGATCAACAAGTAGGTGTCCTCTGCTCTGGCGCTAGCAAAAGACGTGGACCTACACACACAACAAGTAACTTTGCTCCCAACGAGTTCAGAGAGGTTTTCAATCTCTCTGGTCCTGTAGTTTGCAAAGGATCAAAACACAAGCACGAATAGTGATAGTGATTGCAACGGAAAAGTAAATAAAATAGTAAATGGTGGAGGTGTAAACAATGGTGGTAATATGGACCAGAGTCACATGATGTTCACTAGTGATGTCTCTCTCCCAAAAGACGATAAACAACTATGCTGGGTAAACAAATTAAAGCTGGGCAATTGAAAGAATTATAAATGCACCGTAATGCAAATCATGCTACAAGAAAGTTAGAGGCTCAAAAGTAATGGGAAGTATGCCAAGACAAGTAGACCGTTTATTCATCAACATCTACTCTCTAATCATCCACCTTTAGATATCTATCCAGAACATCTCGCTGGTATTAAGATGCGAGCCCCACCCAAAGTGTAAACTCAAAGCAACGAACAACTGCATTAACAAACTTTGTGTAAGGTAAACTATCCTTGCAACCATGGTCACAAGCACTGTTGTTTTCTCCCTGGTGGCAACAACACATCCCCTAGTCTTGTGTTTCTATCACTCAAGCTAGACATCAGGGGGCATGAACCCACAATTATGCATAACACTACCTCTTAGAGTTACAGTCTACTACTCGGCCAAAGCAATAAAAAGCAACGGAGAACATGCATGAATTACTCAAGACCATAATATAAAAGGAGAACCAAATATATAACTCATCAAAATCTGAACATCATCTCATAATCCATCAGATCCTAGCAAACCAAGCATAGCAACAACAGGTAAATTACATAGATGCCTTGATCATGTAGGGAAGCTCACAACGGCTAAATATTGAAGCACAAGACTGGAGAGAAGACATCACATAGCTACTGGTCATGGACTCATGGTCCAAGGAGGACTACTCACGACACGTCCGGGAAGCGTCCATGGTGGTGTAGAAGCTCCGGAGGTCAATCCTCCCTCTGGCAGGGTGCCGAGAAGAGGTCTTCTGATGCTCCCGATCTTGGAAGCGCTGCGGTGGCGGAATGATGGAGAAATTCGCGATTCTGGATCTGATGTGAGGGTTTCCTATCAGAGAGGTAAATATAGGCTGAAGGAGAGCACCAAAGGAGGTGGGCCCCACCCAGGCGACCTGGTGGCGCGACCAGGAGGGGGGCCGCGAAGGAAGGCTGCCTGGGCTGGCCGTGTCTCCCCTTTGGCCCACCTTTGGTGCTCGTGAAGCTTCCGTCACACTGATTTTTATATTTTTCTCGGGATTTTAGGGGCTCTGTAAATTGGGGTAAAAGTGCCAACAAAAAAGACATATAAAAGGTATGAAAGTGTAGCAAAACATATAACAATGTCACCCAAAACAACATGGAATAAACAGAAATTATAGATACGTTTGGAAATATCAGGGCCTGATACGTGTCCATCGTATCTACTTTTCCAAACTCTTTTGCCCTTGTTTTGGACTCTAATTTGCATGATTTGAATGGAACTAACTCGGACTATTGCTGTTTCAGCAGAATTGCCATGTTGTTGTTTTTGCGCAGAAATAAAAGTTCTCGGAATGACCTGGAAATTTACGAAGAATTTTTGTGGAATATATAAAAAATTCTGGCGCAAGAATCAACCGGAGGGGTGGAGCTGAGAGCCCACAAGCCCACGAGGCGCAGGCCCCCCTGGCCGCGCCTGGCAGGCTTGTGGGGCCCACGAAGCTCCACCGCCTCCAATCTTAGCTCTATTTAGTCCCTTTCGTCCGGAAAAAAATAAAAGAGAAGAGTTCATCACGTTTTACGATACGGAGGCGCCGCCACCTCCTGTTCTTCCTCTGGAGAGCAGATCCGGAGTCCGTTCTGGGCTCCGGAGAGGGGAGAGGTTCATGAGTAATCTCATCGTAGGCTTCCTAGACGGTGATGGGTTGGATGAGATCTATCATGTAATCGAGTTAGTTTTGACGGGGATTGATCCCTAGTATCCACTATGTTCTGAGATTGATGTTGCTACTACTTTGCCATGCTTAATGCTTGTCACTAGGTCCCGAGTGCCATGATTTTAGATCTGAACCTATTATGTTCTCACCAATATATGTGTGTTCTTGATCCTATCTTGCAAGTTGTTGTGACCTACTATGTGTTATGACCCGGCAACCCCAGAGTGACAATAGCCGGAACCACTCCCGGAGATGACCATAGTATGAGGAGTTCATGTATTCGCCAAGTGTTAATGCGTTGGTCCGGTTCTTTATTAAAAGGAGAACTTGAATATCCTGTAGTTTCCATTAGGACCCCCTGCCACGGGAGGGATGGACAATAGATGTCATGGAAGTTCTTTTCCCTAAGCACGTATGACTACATACGGAATACATGCCTACATTACATTGACGAACGAGAGCTAGTTACTTATCTCTCTGTGTTATAACTGTTGCATGATGAATAACATCCGACATAATCATCCATCACCAATCCAATGCCTACGAGTTTTTCCTACTGGTCCTTGCTACGTTACTTTGCTGCTACTGGTGTCACTTCTGCACTGTTACTCTGTTGCTACTGCTGTTACTTTGCTGCTACTGCTGTCACTTTGCTGCTACTGGTTACTGTTGCTACTGTTTCTATCACACTACTCTGCTACTGATACTTTGCTGCAGATACTAAATCTTTCAGGTGTGGTTGAATTGACAACTCAACTGCTAATACTTGAGAATATTCTTTGGCTTCCCCTTGAGTCGAATCAATAAATTTGGGTTGAATACTCTACCCTTGAAAATTGTTGCGATCCCCTATACTTGTGGGTTATCAAGACTATTTTCTGGTGCCATTGCCGGGGAAGCACAACTCTATTCTCTGAGTCACTTGGGATTTACGTTTGCTGATCACTATGAGGAATCCGAAAGATCGAATAACTAAAGTCTTGCCCTCAACTACGAGGATAGGTAAGGAACTTCCATCTAGCTCTGCACTTGATTCACCTTCAGTTATAAGTAAGTTTGCGACACCACCTCCTGCTAGAAATCTTGATATGTCTCCTGTGCTTGATGATGCTACTTCTGCTGCCCATGATGCTTATGATGATGCTATGCTTGATACTTATTGCCACTAGGTCCATTCCTTGATGCACAAATTGCTAGAGTTGTTGCTAGATGTGATGATACTTCTTAAACTGCTGATACTATTGAAGTAGAACCTGCTATTTTGCGTGTTAGAACTAGCTCTCTTAGATATGAATTGCCTGATATGCCTGAGTGTTATGTTATGGAGGGAGAGATAGCTGAGGACTTTCTTGCTTGTAAGGATAGCTATGATGTTGAGAACTTACTGCGCAAGTGGAAAGAAAAATCTTTGAACGCTAGGATAAATACGACCCGAATTTTTCCACTTCGCCTATCTTTGTGACCGATAAGGATTATGAATTCTCTGTCGACCCTGAGTTAATCACTCTGGTCGAATCTGATCCTTTTCACGGTTATGAGTCTGAAATGGTTGTAGCCCATCTTACCATACTGCACGATATAGCCACCCTATTCACGAGTGAGGAAAAGATCCGCCACTACTATATCCTTAAGTTGTTTCCTTTCTCGCTAAAGGATGATGCTAAGACTTGGGTCACTTCTCTTGCTCCTGGTTGTGTGCGTAGCCCCCAGGATATGATCTACTACTTCTCCGAGAAATATTTTCCTGCCCATAAGAAGCAAGTTACCTTGCAGGAAATATACAACTTTGCGCAAGTTGAAGAAGAGAGTCTCCCACAAGCTTGGGGGAGGCTCGTGCAGCTACTGAATGCTTTGCCTGATCACCCTCTTGAGAAGAATGAAATACTTGATATCTTCTATAATGGACTTACAGATGCTTCTAAAGACCACCTAGATAATAGTGCCGGTTGTGTTTTTAGGGAACGAACTGTAGAACAAGCTGAGATCCTATTGAATAATATCTTGTGCAATGAGAATGCTTGGACTATTCCCGATCCACCCCCAAAGCCAACTCCGAAGAAAATAGGTATTCTATTCCTCAGTCCTAAAGATATGCAAGAAGCTAAGAATTCTATGGAAGAGAAAGGCATTAAATCTGAAGATGTCAAAAATCTACCACCTATCGAAGAGATCCATGGTCTTGATAACCGGATACAGGTAGTAGAAGTAAATTCTCTGCGTAGATTCAATGAGAGTGATATTCCTTTTGATAAACCTGCTAGCTTATGCCTGGATGAATTTGATAACTTTGTTGCCAAACAACAGAGTTCCAATGATTATGCTAGCAACCAATTGGAACAGAATGCTCGTATGCTTAGTCATTTAAGTGCTTGTGTGGACAGAAATGTCAATGATCTTAAGCTATTGAGTAAACATGCCTCTATGGTCAGCACTCAAGTAGAACAAGTACTTATAGCTCAGAATGACTTGCTCAATGAGATGAATGACAATTCTGTCAGAGTCCTCACTAGAGGCGGTAGAATGACCCAGGAACCTTTGTATCCTGAGGTTCATCCTAAGAGAATTGAACAAGATTCCCAAGGAGTTATAACTGATGCACCTAGTCATCCTAGGAATAAGAAGAAAGATGATAGGAATTTGCACGCTAGCAACCCTGTTGCTGCTACACCTGAGAGTCGAAACGATGTCTCTGTCTCTGATGCGAAACAGAATCTGGTGATGAACATGAGCCTAATGATAATATCAATAGTGATGTTCATGATGATGCTCAACCTAGCAATGATAAGGATGTGGAGATTGCACCTGTTGATCCTGATAACCCGCAGCCTAAGAATAAGAGATACGATAAGAACGACTTTGCTGCTAGGAAGCATGGTAAAAAAGGGAAACATGGGTTTAGAAACCCATGCCCTTTCCTCCCAAACCATCCAAGAAAAAGGATGATGAAGATTTTGAGCGATTCGTTGAAATGATTAGACCTGTCTTTCTGCAAATCCGTTTGACAGATATGCTCAAAATGTCTCTGTATGCTAAGTACATGAAGGATATTGTGACTAATAAGAGGAGGATACCCAAGGTTGAGATTTCCACCATGCTTGCTAACTATACCTTCAAGGGTGGAACTCCTAAGAAACTAGGTGATCCCGGAGTGCCCACTATACCTTGCTCCATTAAAGGAAACTACGTTAGAACTGCTTTATGCAACCTAGGAGCCGGTCTTAGTGTTGTGCCTCTCTGTCTTTATCGTAGACTTGAACTGGATAAGTTGACACCCACTAAAATCTCTCTACAAAAGGCCGACAAATCAACTGATTTCCCTATCGGCATTTGCGAGGATGTGCCTATGGTGGTTTCTAACGTTACTATCTTGACGGACTTTGTTATCCTGGATATTCCCGAGGATGATGCCATGGCGGTCATCCTTGGAAGACCCTTTCTAAACACTGCAGGGGCTGTTATAGATTGCAAGAAAGGCAATGTCACTTTCCATGTCAACGGTAATGAGCATATGGTGCACTTCCCGAATAAACAATATCGAGTACATTGCATAAATGCTATCGAAAAAACTTCATCGATTCTTATTGGGAGCTTTGAATGCCCTATACCTCCTGTCAAGATGAAGTATGATTTGATTGTTGGGGATATGCACATCCCCATTGAGGTAACCTAGTGACTATTCGAAAATTCTCCGTTTCCTTTTGCGATTCAAAAAAGTTTGTCAAGGAAACTTGATCAACCTCATTGACGGATTTCTTTCGATGACCATGAGATGGATGAATCGAGGAGTCAAAACCTCTGTTCCGAGCTTTCACCTTCGGTTGCTTACAAGAAAAATGATAGATTTTGTTTAGTTTTCCCTGTTTTCTGCTTTTAGCATCCCGTAGAAAAGTACCCCGAAAATAAAAGTTCTCCGAACGTCCTGAAAATCAAGTATGATTTTTATGGATGTTTTGAAAAATACTGAGACGAAGAGCTAGTTAGGGGGCTCCACCAGTGGGCCACAAGCCCTGGAGGCGCGGGCAGCCCCCCTAGTCGCGCCTACCAAGCTTGTGGGGCCCACGTGTACCTCCTCCACTTATTCTAGCTCCCATCTGCTTCTCCTACCTCTAGAAAAAATCGTTTCGCAGCTCAAACCCGTGTTCTTGCTCTTCTTGCTAGGATTTTCAATCTCCTTGTGCAAAGCACCATTCATCAAACTGTTTTGGGGAAATTGCTCCTTGGTAAGTGACTCCTCCATTGGTCCAATTAGTTTTTGCTCTAGTGCCTTATACATCGCGTATTTTTGCTGCCTTGGTGACCCTGTTCTTGAGCTTTGCATGTTAATTTTAGCTGGTCCCAAGTAGTTTTGATGCGTAATATGGCCTCTAGGCACTTGTTGGAGTAGTTGCTATGAGTTTCGTTGGGCCTTATCCACTTTTCCTTAGAATCACTAAAAATTTCAGAAATTTTCAGTGATAGAAAAAGGAAAAGATGAGGAGGTTCTTAAGAGGCTCTTCAAGCCGTGACCCCAAAGATGATGGGAATAAGAGGTTCTTAAGAAACCCAAGTCTCCGGTCCCCCGAGTTGCAGAAGTTCGAGCGTGCGAGTGGCCAAGCGATGTGTTCTTACGCGCCGCCGGACTTTATGAGGACTTTTATTACTTGGTGGAGAACGCAGGCCTTACCGCCTTCGTTGAAGATAAGTGTCTGCAATACCTCCTCCTCACTAATTGTAAGTGCATCTAGTGCCCCTTAGTGATTTTGGTGGTTTGAAGACTTATAGGTTAAGTATCTAATGTGTTTATAAGTGTACACAGGATCTATAAGTCATTGAGGAGTTTGAGATATTTGAAGAATATCGACCCCTAAAAATGTATATCTTCAGTTGAAGAAATTGGTCTGAAGCTGAAGAAATGAATCGCGAGGAATCTGCGATGAAATTGATATTCCTCATGAAGATATTGATATTGAGAAGATCGGTGGTTCCTGAAGAAAATCTTTCTGAAGAAATTGAAGCGTGAAGATTTACGTTTTCTGTTTTACTTTCTTTGCAATTGATGAATAGGAACACCGTACTGTTAAAGGGGGTCAAAGTAACACTATGGAATGGATTTCCTCATGATGCTCAACCCAAGCCAAATCCTACCAAAAGCCTCAAGCGAGGAATATGAGTGACATGAGGACTCTCACAGTTGAGGGTCCCGACCGTTTTGATAACCACGCCAAGTCACTGGTCTTATCCACTCCAACGGTCATATTATTTAAGGGCATTAGTGTCAAATCATGTCGGGATGCTCCTAGGCTATAAATAGCCGCCCCCCACAACCACTAGCTGGTTGGCTGCTCCGTTAGAAACTGACACTTGTCATAAGAGCAACCCAAATTCCTCAGAGCCTTCGAGAGTAAATCATCAGTGAGGAAGTACACCACCCACCGAAACCACAAACCAAACCTAGTGATTGAGCATCACTGAAGAAGTTGTTCCTGTGTGGGACTGAAGCCTTTTACCTTTGAGGACTATGCATCCTCCAGACGGTTAGGCGTCATGGTCTAGAGCAATCCAGCAGTCAATTGTGGATCGCCGGGTGACCGAGTTTGTGAGGGTTTGGAAGTCTGCCCTGAAGACTTACCACGAGTGTTGGGCGAGGACTGTGTGTCCTTAGCTCAAGGAGAATACGGTAGGGACTGTGTGTCCTGCGACTGGGTGTCCTTTGGTTTCAATACCAAGCCGCTCCAAACCAGATGTACAACTGTCACAACAGTTGGAACTGGGTCATCAACAACAGTCTTCACCAAGAATCGGGTTCTAATTCCTCAACTCTTTACATTCTCTGTATTATGTGTTGATGACATTCAGTATGACTGTTTGAAGAATTTGCTGAAGACTTTCTCTGATTTCCTCAACCCCAAATTCTTCACTTGAGTTAATCATCATCTGTATTCTGCGTGCCTGCTTACTGTGCAATCTGTTTTCACAATCTTCACTCTGTAATACTGCTGTTGTGAACGTTTGCACGACTGATCCTTAACTGTTTCCGCTGTAAGTTAGTCATCAGTGAGGAATTTCCTCAGTGATGAAATTCTAAAAATCTCCTATTCACCCCCCTCTAGTCGATATAACGCACTTTCACTAATATCTTCGTACAAAGCTTTAACTTCTATCCAAGGAAGAATCCTCCTATGGTTGAGTTCAAGTTATATGATATCCCCGAGCGCATGTCACTTCAGGATTTTTGCAATGTTTGCAAATTACCTTATGTTGGGGATATTCATGAACCTCGTCCATGGGACTTGGAGGCTTTCATAGATACTATTGCTGTAGGAGAGGAGAGAGGAGTGTCTTGCGCTAGAGCTGCTAGCATACATTTTCTCGTGCTTCGGTACTTCTCATTATTCGTGGGAAATTGTTTGATTGGCCGTGGGAAAGCTGGAGCCCTTAGCTCTCCAGATCTTGCGGTTTTGCGGGAAGCCCTTTATAATGATAAAACTTATAGCTTTGGCGCTATAGTAGCTCACCGGTTGAACACGAACCGTTCTAAAGGCGTCGTCTATGGAGGTATCTATGCTACTCGTCTTGCTAGACATTTTGAGATACCTATTAGACTGGACGAGGAGGAAGAGATTCTTCTTCCCGAGAGATATCTAGATTATGATAGCATGGTTCGCCATGACTTTCTTGATAGAGATATAAATAGAAGGATGAGTTATAACCTGGTATTTAGTCAGGGTACTCGTGAGACTATTACTTTGCCTGCTCCTTCTTGGTTCAATCTTCATGCAGGCAGGTACATTTTTATGCCCTCGGACATCTACGCATATGGGGGCATAGCCCAACCACAGGTGCCCGTGCCCGAGCCACCAGTCGAGTACCAGACGCCAGTTTATCAGTGGGAGCCAGAGGAGCTCACACAGCAGTGGCACCCTCAGTACACTCCGGAGTATCCCGGAGCTGGTTATTTCCCCCCTGGGAGTATACCAACTTAGGCCAAAAGCCTAAGCTTGGGGGATTACGTGTTTCTCACCGACTTTATATTCTTGCTTATGCTTTCACTTTGTTAGTCGGTGTTCAAACTTTGCCACTGTACCATCCATGCTAGTTTATTTTCTTTTTCTTCTTTTCTTTTCTTGTGTTTTTCTAGTTTGAGAAAACTCAAAAAGATTTTCTTGTTCTTCTTTTGCTTGTTGGGAGTTTTCCCATGTAAATAGTTTTCTTTTTCTTTGGGTCAAGGTAGAAGACCATGGTTACAATGTTTAGTGGCTCTCGCATGCATATCTGTTTATCTGTCGAAGAGCCATATTACTTTGTCTTCTCCTTTGTGTTTGCCTGCAGATTCCAGCTTAGTCCAATGCACGAGCACTCTTATTATTGTTCACATCATTCGGTCGTGCAAGTGAAAGGCAATAATGACGATATATGATGAATTGACTGAGCCTGGAAAAGCTGGTATGAACTCGATCTATTTTGTTTTTGTAAATATGACTAGCTCATCGTTCCTGATTCAGCTTTGTTGTGAGAGAAACATGTTTGCAATGACAACTTAGAGATCATAGTTTCTGATGGCATACTTAATTAGCTAGGAGCTTATAATGGTTTGTCTTGGATGCCAACATGAATCTTGAGATGATTATGATGTAGTATGATAGGATGGTATCCTCCTTTGAATGATTCATGTGGCTTGACTTGGCACATGTTCACGCATGTAGCTGAAACAAAATCAACATAGCCTCTATGATATTCATGTTCATGCTGATTTATGTCCTACTCATGCTTGCACTCAATGTTGGTTAATCTTAATGCATTTTGATGACTGTTGTCGCTCTCTAGTTGGTCGCTTCCCAGTCTTTTGCTAGCCTTCACTTGTACTAAGTGGGAATACTGCTTGTGCATCCACTTCCATAAACCCAAAGTTGTTCCATATGAGTCCACCATACCTACCTATATGCGGTATCTACCTGCCGTTCCAAGTAAATTTGCATGTGCCACTCTCTAAACCTTCAAGAAATAATCTGTTTTGCATGCCCGAACCGCTCATGTGGTGACAGAGGGCTATCAGTATCTTCCATGCTAGGCGTGTTATCCTCGATATGTGTTTATTCACTATCATTCACGAGAAAGGGGCCGGTAATTGGAATGCCCAGTTCCATGCTCAAATCGAAAAGATAATTGCAAACAAAACTCCCCCTGGATTGATGTTGGTATGGACGACACGCAAGTATTCGGCTAGTCGTGGAGTGTGATTGATCGGTGGGGGGGACTCAAAACTTTACTTTTCTGTTTGGGAACCGCCTATAGCATGAGTAGCGTGGAAGATGGTGAAAACTCTTGGTCATTGCGTTGACAATGAAAGCATGCCACCCAAAATTATTATCTCTGTTTTCAAAGCTTGACCTCTGGCACCTCTGCAAATCAATGCTTCCCTCTACGAAGAGCCTGTCTATTTATGTTCCTGTTGAGTCATCCTCTTCTTATAAAAGCACCAATTAGAGAGCACCTCTGTCATTTTTATGCTTTGCTTTTTACTGATATTGAGTATGACTGTGACTGGATCTTTTTGCCATGAATTACAATGTTTAGTCAGCCATTGGTATTTGAACGTGCTCTGCATTTATGTTTTGCGGTCTCAGATAGAGCTAGCGAGATACCATCTGTTCGTACTGCTTCATGATTGTTTTGATTGAAGTGTTGACGTTTGAAACTTATTATTATTGCTTGCTAGTTGATTATGCTATTGATATGATTTTACGGTGAGACCTAGATGTCATTTGCTTATGTGGTTAGCTTGTGATCTTGCTGAAATTCTGGTTATGAGTTAGACATAGTTGCAACAACAAGATCAAACAGAGTTCGTAAAAGTTTTTCTGTTGTCTCTTTTAGTTTGTCAACTGAATTGGTTGAGGACAATCAAGGTTTTAAGCTTGGGGGAGTTGATACGTCTCCATCGTATCTACTTTTCCAAACTCTTTTGCCCTTGTTTTGGACTCTAATTTGCATGATTTGAATGGAACTAACCCGGACTAACGCTGTTTTCAGCAGAATTGCCATGGTGTTGTTTTTGCAAAGAAATAAAAGTTCTCGGAATGACCAGGAAATTTACAGAGAATTTTTGTGGAATATATAAAGAATACTGGCGCAAGAATCAACCGGAGGGGTGGAGCTGAGAGCCCACAAGCCCACCAGGCGTGCACCCCTGGCTGCGCCTGGCAGGCTTGTGGGGCCCACGAAGCTCCACCGCCTCCAATCTCAGCTCTATTTAGTCCCTTTCATCCGGAAAAAATCAAAGAGAAGAGTTCATCGCGTTTTACGATACGGAGGTGCTGCCACCTCCTGTTCTTCCTCTGGAGGGCAGATTCGGAGTCCGTTCTGGGCTCCGGAGAGGGGAGATCGTCGCCATCGTCATCACCAGGCTTCCTTCATCGCCGATTCCATGATGCTCTTCACCGTTCATGAGTAATCTCATTGTAGGCTTGCTGGACGGTGATGGGTTGGATGAGATCTATCATGTAATCGAGTTAGTTTTGACGGGGATGGATCCCTAGTATCCACTATGTTCTGAGATTGATGTTGCTACTACTTTGCCATGCTTAATGCTTGTCACTAGGGCCCGAGTGCCATGATTTCAGATCTGAACCTATTATGTTCTCGCCAATATATGTGTTTTCTTGATCCTATCTTGCAAGTTTTAGTCACCTACTATGTGTTATGACCCGGCAACCCCAGAGTGACAATAGCCCGAACCACTCCCGGAGATGGCCATAGTATGAGGAGTTCATGTATTCACCAAGTGTTAATGCGTTGGTCCGGTTCTTTATTAAAAGGAGAACCTTAATATCCCGTAGTTTCCATTAGGACACCACTGCCACGGGAGGGATGGACAATAGATGTCATGCAAGTTCTTTTCCCTAAGCACGTATGACTACATACGGAATACATGCCTACATTACATTGACGAACTGGAGCTAGTTACTTATCTCTCCGTGTTATAACTGTTACATGATGAATAACATCCGGCATAATCATCCATCACCGATCCAATGACTACGAGTTTTTCCTACTGGCTCTTGCTACATTACTTTGCTGCTACTGCTGTCACTGCTGCTACTGTTACTCTGTTGCTACTGTTGTTACTTTGCTGCTTCTGCTGTCACTTTGCTGCTACTGGTTACTGTTGCTACTGTTGCTATCACACTACTCTGCTACTGATACTTTGCTGCAGATACTAAATCTTTCAGGTGTGGTTGAATTGACAACTCAATTGCTAATACTTGAGAATATTCTTTGGCTTCCCCTTGAGTCGAATCAATAAATTTGGGTTGAATACTCTACCCTCAAAAACTATTGCGATCCCCTATACTTGTGGCTTATCAGGGCCCACTCGGTAATACAACATCACAATGAGCTTTAAAGCAATGTGACTAAGGAGTTAGTCATGGGATCTTATATTACGGAATGAGTAAAGAGACTTGCCGGTAACGAGATTGAACTAGGTATGGGGATACCGACGATCGAATATCGGGCAAGTAACATACCGATTGACAAAGGGAATAGTATACAGGATTGAGTGAATCCTTGACATCGTGGTTTGACCAATAAATATCTTCGTCGAATATGTAGGAACCAATATGGGCATCCAGGTCCCGCTATTGGTTATTGAACGTAGAGGTGTCTCGGTCATGTCTGCATAATTCTCGAACCCGTAGGGTGTGCACACTTAACATTCGGTGATGCTAGAGTAGTATTCGGATTTGTATGTTGGTGACTGAATGTTGTTCGGAGTCTCGGATGAGATCCCGGATGTCACGAGGAGCTCCTGAATGGTTCGGAGGTAAAATTTTATATATGGGAAGTCCTATTTTGGCTACCGAAAAAGTTTCGGGTTTTATCGGTATTGTACCGGGATGCTTCTCGAAGGTTCCATAGGGTTCCAGAGGAGTCCGGAATGGTCCCTCTAGCCCCTAGGACGCTCATGGTCTGTAAGGTGGCGTCCAAGCCTTGTTGTACCAGCCCCAAGGGCCCATGCGGTTTGGAGGGAAGAGCCCTAAAGGGGAAGGCACCTCCTAGGTGCCTTGGGGAGGGAGGAAACCTGCCTAGGCCCACACCCCCTCCTTGGAGGAGGGGCTAGGGATGGACCCATCCCTCCCTCTTGCCTCCTATATATAGTGAGGGAGAGGGAGAGCTTGAACACACCAATTCCCATGCCCCGGGGGCAGCCCTACCTCTCCCATAACTCTGTTTTCTCTTCAGACCGGTTCCGGCAGCTCTTGGCGAAGCCCTGCTGGCACTGCTCCATCATCATCTCTACCATGTCGTCGTGCTCGTTGAGATCCCATCTACTTCTCCTTCCTATCTTTCTGGATCAAGAAGGAGGAGACGTCATCGAGCCATACGTGTGCTGAACGCGGAGGTGACGTCCGTTTGGCGCTAGATCGGGACGGATAGTGATGAGATCACGGGACGAATCGTGATAAGATCTCGGGACGGATCATGATGGGATCACGAGACAGATCGTGATTGGATCGTGAAGATGTTTGACTACATCAATCGCGTTATACCGCTTAGCAATCTACAAGGGTATGTAGATGCACTTTCCCTCTCATAGATGGTCATCACCATGGATAGATCTTCTGTGCGCGTAGGAATTTTTTTGTTTCCCATGTGACGTTCCCCAATAGTGGCATCATGAGCTAGGTCTATGCGTAGATGACATCTCGAGTAGAACACAAAGGAGTTTGTGGGCCTTCATGTTCAATTTTATTCTCTCCTTAGTCTTTTCTTGATTCGGCGGTATTGTTGGATGAAGCGGCCCGGACCAACATTACTCGTACGCTTATGAGAGAGCGGTTTCATCGCCTAGCATGCAACTTGTTGCATAAAGATGACTGGCGGGTGTCTGTTTCTCCAACGTTAGTTGAATCGGATTTGACTGAGGTGGTCTTTGGATATTGTTAAATAGCAACTTGTATATCACCGTTGTGGTTTTGCGTAAGTAAGATGCGATCATACTAGATACCCATAGCAGCCATGTAAAACAAGCAACAACAAATTAGAGGACGTCTTACTTGTTTTGTAGGGTATGCATGTGATGTGATATGTCCAAAGAAATGATAAGATATATGTGATGGATGAGATGATCATGTTGTAATAGTTAAATATCGACTTGCACGTCGATGCTACGGCAACCGACAGGAGCCATAGGGTTGTCTTTAATTATTTTTGTGCCTGGTGATGCTTTACTTTATCGCTCGTTCAGTAGCTTTAGTAGTAACAACATAGGTGGCACGGTAACCTCGAGTGCAGCACAATGATGGAGATCATGATGATGGAGATCATGGTGTGGCGCCGGTGACGATGGAGATCATGCCGGTGCTTTGGTGATGGAGATCAAGAAGCACAAGTTCATGGCCATATCATGTAACGTATGATTTGTTTTTCATATTAATCCTTTTATGCACCTTATTTTTGCTTAAGACGATGGTTGCATTTTAAGGTGATCCCTCACTAAAGTTTCAGGATAAAATTGTGTTCTCCCTGAGTGTGCACCATTGCGGCAGTTTGTCGTTTTGAGACACCACGTGATGATCGGGTGTGATAAACTCTATGTTCACATACAATGGGTGCAAGACAACTTTGCACACGCAGAATACTCGGGTTAAACTTGATGAGCCTAGCATGTACAGACATGGCCTCGGAACACAAGAGACCAAAAGGTCGAACATGAGTCATATAGTGGATATGACCAACATGGAGATGTTAACCATTGAAGCTAACTCAACTCACGTGATGATCGTACTTCAGTTAGTGAATTTCGATCATGTGTCAATCGAATGACTAGGGGGATGTCAATTTGAGTGGGAGTTCTTAAGTAATATGATTAATTGAACTTATTATCATGAACATAGTCAAAATGTCTTTGCAAATTATGTTGTAGCTTGCGCTGTAGCTCTACTGTTTTTCATATGTTCCTAGAGAAAACTTAGTTGAAAGATGATAGTAGCAATTATGCGGATTGGGTCCGTAAAGTGAGGATTGTCCTCATTGCTGCGCAGAAGCCTTATGTCCTTAATGCACTGCTCCGTGTGCTAAACCCCGAGTGTCGTATGTGGATGTTGCGAACATCTGACATATACGTTTTTATGACTACGTGATAGTTCAGTGCGTAATGCTTAATGGCTTAGAATTGAGGTGCCGAAGATGTTTTGAATGTCATGGGACATATGAGATGTTCCAAGAGATGAAATTAGGATTTCAGACTAGTGCCCATGTTGAGAGGTGTGAGACCCGTGACAAGATTCTTTGCCTACAAAGCAAGGGAGAAAAGCTCAATTGTTGAGCATGTGCTCAGATTGTCTGGGTACTACAATCGGTTGAATCGAGTGGGAGTTGATCTTCCAAATAAGATAGTGATTGGCATAGTTCTCCAAATTCACTGCCACCAAGCTACTGGAGCTTCGTGATGAACTATAACATATCAGGGATGCACAAGATGATCCTTGAGTTATTCACGATGCTTGACACCGCGAAACTAGAAATCGAGTAGGAGCATCAATTGTTGATGGTTAGTAAAACCACTAGTTTCAAGAAGGGCAATGGAAAGAAGGGATACTTCATGACTAGCAAACCAGTTGCTTCTTTAGTAAACAAACCCTAGGTTGAACCCAAACCCGAGACTAAGTGCTTCTAAAAATGAGGGGAATGGTCACTGAAGCAACACTACCCTAGATACTTGGTAGATGAGAAGGCTGGCAAAGTCGACAAAAGTATATTGGATATACGTGATATTGATGTGTACCTTACTAGTACTCCTAGTAGCACCAGGGTATTAGATACCGATTCAGTTGCTAAATGTTAGTAATTCGAAATTATAGCTACGGAATAAACAGATACTAGCAAGGGTGAGGTGACAATGTGTGTTGCAAGTAATTCCAAGGTTATTGTGATCAACATCGCGCTCCCTCTACCATCGGGATTAGTGTTGAACCTAAATAATTGTTATTTGGTGTTTGCGTTGAGCATACTCTTTATTAGATTGTGTATATTGCAATACCGTTATTCATTTAAAGAGAATAATGGTTACTGTGTTTACTTGAATAATACCTTCAATGGCCTTGCACCTAAAATGAATGGTTTATTGAATCTCGACCGTAGTGATACACATGTTCATAATATTAATGCCAAAAGATACAAAGTAGTAATGATAGTACCACTTACTTGTGGCACTGCCGCTTGGGTCATATTGGTATAAAACGCACGAAGAAGTTCCATGTTGATGGATCTTTGGACTCACTAGTTTTTGAATCGTTTAAGACATGCGAACCATGCCTATTGGTATAAATGCATGAAGAAACACCATGCAGATGGATTGTTTAGACCCACTTGATTTTGAATCACTTGACACATGCTAATCATGCCACATGGGAAAGATGACTGAAGACCTCATTTTCAGTGAGATGGAACGAGCAAGTGACTTGTTGGAAATAATACATTTTGATGTATTCAGTCCAATGAGTGCTGAGGCACGCAGTGGATATCGTTATGTTCTTACTTCACTGATGATTTGAGTAGATGCACATGTATATGCTTGATGAATCACAAAGTCTGGAATATTAAAAAGTTCAAAGCAATTTTACAGTGAAGTTGAAGATCATCGTGACAACAGGATAATATGTATACGATGTGATCGTGGGGGTAAATATACATCTGAGTTGCGAGTTTGGTAAACATTTAAGACAATGTGAAAATTGTTTCACAACTCTTGCCACCTGGAACACCATAGTGTGATGGTGTGTCCGAACGTCATAGCTGCGCCCACTTTAATATGGTGCATACTATGACGTTTCTTATCGAATTATCTCTATCATTTTTTGGTTAGGCATTAGAGACATCACATTCACTTTAAATAGGGCACCACGAAATTACGTTGACATGACACCGTATGAACTATGGTTTGGAGAAACCTAATCTGTCATTTCTTTAAAAGTTTGGGGTTGCGACGCTTATCTGAAAAAGTTTCAGCCTGATAAGATTGAACCCAAAGCGGATAAATGCATCTTCACAGGACACCCAAAACAGTTGGGTATACCTCCTATCTCAGATCCGGAAGCAATTTTTTTTTCTAGAAACGGGTCCTTTCTCGAGAAATTTTTTCTCTCGAAAGAATTGAGTGGGAGGATGGTGGAGACTTGATAAGGTTATTAAACTTTCACTTCAACCAATGAGTAGCAGGGCGCAGGAAGATGTTCCTATGGAGCCTACACTAGTTGAAGTGGAAAGCTGATGATGGTTATCATGAAGCTTCGGATCAAGTTACTACCAAACCTTGTAGGTCGACAAGGAAATGTACTGATCCACAGTAGTATGGTAATCCTGTCTTAGAAGTCATGTTGCTGGTCAACAATGAACCTACGAGCTATGGAGAAGCGATGGTGGGCCTGGATTCCGACGAATGGCTAGACGCCATGAAATCCGAGATAGGATCCATGTATGAAAATGAACTGTAGACTTTGGAAGAACTACTTGATGGTCGTAAGGCTATTAAGTAGAAGTGGATCTTTGAAAGGAAGACACACGATGATGGTAAATATCACCATTAAGAAAGCTCGACTTGTCGCAAAGATGTTTCCGACAAGTTCAACGAGTGTACTACGATGAGACTTTGTCACCCGTAGCGATGCCAAAGTCTGTTGGAATTATGTTAGGAGTTGCTGCATTATTTATGAAATCTTGCAGATAGGATGTCAAGACATTGTTTCCTCCACGGTTTCCTTAAGGAAAGGTTGTATGTGATACAACCAGAATTTTTTGTCAATCCTAAGGATGTTACGAAATATGCAAGCTCCAGCGATCCTTCTATGGACTGGAGCAAGCATCTCGGAGTTGGAATATACACTTTGATAAGATGATCAAAGCTTTTGGGTTTATAAAAGGTTTATGAGAAACTTGTATTTCCAAGAAAGTGACTGGGAACACTATAGAATTTATGATGAGTATATGTGGTTGACATATTGTTGATCAGAAATGCTGTAGAATTTCTGCAAAGCATATAGGGTTGTTTGAAAAGTGTTTTTCAAAGGAAAACCTGGATTGAGCTACTTGAACATTGAGTATCAAGATCTATAGATATAGATCAAAACACTTAATAGAATTTTCAAATGAATACATACCATGACAAGATTTTGAAGGAGTTAAAAATAGATCAGTCAAAGGAGTTCTAGGCTGTGCTGTAAGGTGTGAATATTGAGTAAGACTCAAAGCCCAACCACGACAGAAGAAAGAGAAAGGATGAACGTTGTCCCCTATGCATTAGTCGTAGGCTCTATAGTATGCTATGCTGTGTACCGCACCCGATGTCTGCCTTGTCATGAATCTGTCAAGGGGTACAAAAGTGATCCAGGAATGGATTACGGGACAATGGTCAAAAGTTATCCTTAGTAACTAGTGGGCTAAGGAATTTTTCTCGATTATGGAGGTGATAAAAGAGTTCGTCGTAAAGGGTTACGTCGATGCAAGCTTTGACACAAATCGAGATGGCTTTGAGTAGTAAACCGAATTCGTATAGTGGAGCAGTCATTTAGAACAGTTCCAAATTACACGTGGTAGCAGCATCAACATGATAACATAGATATTTGTCAAGCACACACATATATGAAAGGTTCAGATCCATTGACTGAAAACCTCTCTCAAGCAAGAGATGATCAAACCCGAGAACTATATGGGTGTTAGATTCATTACTATCACATAGTGATGTGAACTAGATTATTGACTATAGTGCAAGTGGGAGACTCTTGTAAATATGCCCTAGAGGCAATAATAAATTGGTTATTATTATATTTCCTTGTTCATGATAATCATTTATTATCCATGCTAAAATGTTAATGAATGGAAAATCACATACATCTGTGGATACAAAGACAACAGAGTGTCCCTAGTAAGCCTCTAGTTGACTAGCTCGTTGATCAAAGATGGTTAAGGTTTCCTAGCCATAGACAAGTGTTGTCACTTGATAACGGGATCACATCATTAGGAGAATGATGTGACGGACAAGCCCCAAACTATGAACGTAGCATATGATCGTGTCAGTTTATTGCTACTGTTTTCTGCATGTCAATGTATTTGTTCCTATGACCATGAAATCATGCAAGACTCGGAAACCGGAGGAATACCTTGTGTGTATCAAACATCACAACGGAACTGCATGACTATAAAGGTGCTCTACAGGTATCTTCGAAGGTGTCTTTTGGGTTGGCATGGATCAAGACAGGGATTTATCACTTCGTATGATGGAGAGGTATCTCTGGGCCCACTCGGTAATACAACATCACAATGAGCTTGCAAGCAATGTGACTAAGGCGTTAGTCACAGGATCTCGTATTATGAAACGAGTAAAGAGACTTGCCGGTAATAAGATTGGACTAGGTATGGGGATACCGACGATCGAATCTCGGGCAAGTAACATGCCGATGAACAAAGGGAACAGTATACGGGATTGATTGAATCCTTGACATCGTGGTTCGACCGATAGAGATCTTTGTAGAATATGTAGGAACCAATATGGGCATCCAGGTCCCGCTATTGGTTATTGAACGTAGATGTGTCTCGGTCATGTCAGCATAGTTCTCGAACCCGTAGGGTGTGCACACTTAACGTTCGGTGACGCTAGAGTAGTATTGGGATTTGTACGTTGGTGACCGAATGTTGTTCAGAGTCCCGAATGAGATCCTGGACGTCATGAGGAGCTCCGAAATGGACCACAGGTAAAGATTTATATATGGGAAGTCCTATTTTCGCTACCGGAAGAGTTTCGGATTTTATCGGTATTGTACGGGGAAGCTTCTGGAAGGTTCCAGAGGGTTCCGGAGGAGTCCAGAAGAGTCCCTCTAGGCCCTAGAACGTGCATGGGCTGTAAGGTGGTGTCCTAGCCTTGTTGGGCTTGCCTCAAGGGCCCATGCGGTTTGGAAGGAAGAGTCCCTAAAGGGGAAGGCACCTCCAGGGTGCCTTGGGGAGGGAGGAAACCTGCCTAGGCCCACGCGCCCTCCTTGGAGGACGGGATAGGGCTGCGACCCAGCCCTCCCTCTTGCCTACTATATATAGTGGGGCACATGGAGGGGCTGAACACACCAATTCCCACGCCTCGGGGGCAAGCCTACCTCTCCCATATCTCCGTTTTCTCCTCAGATTGGTTCCGGCAACGCTTGGAGAAGCCCTGCTGGCACTGCTCCACCATCATCTCCACAATGCCATTGTGCTTGTTGATATCCCATATACTTCTCCTTCCTCTCTTTCTGGATCAAGAATGAGGAGATGTCATGGAGCCGTACGTGTGCTAAACGCGGAGGTGTCGTCCGTTCGGCGCTAGATCGGGACGGATAGCGATGAGATCGCGAGAAAAATTGTGATAAGATCGTGGGACGGATTGTGATGGGATAGCAGGACGGATCATGATTGGATCGCGAAGACATTCGACTACATCAACTGTGTTATATACGCTTCCGCTTAGCGATCTACAAGGGTATGTAGATGCACTCTCCCCTCCCGTAGATGGTCATCACCATGGATAGATCTTGTGTGCGCGTACGAAATATTTTGTTTCCTATGCGATGTTCCCCAACACTCTCCACTCATGGCGCGGGTAGAAAATCCTTCTTCACACTACTGCCCCTCCAAATAGTACTGAAGGGGAGCATTGACAGGTGCACCTTACATGGAGCAGAGGCGATGGAAGCCCTCAAAGCGGACCCTCGCGGTGCTGATGTTGGCATCACCAGCGTTGCTGATTTCGATGGACCTCGATATGAGGTAAAGAGCTGCGAGGTAGTGGGAGGCGTAGCGACTGCGAAGGTCCCGCCAGATCACCGAAGCACACGGCCTAGGATACCTTATTGCTGGAATTATGTGTCATGCAACTATATTCAAATAATAGGAATTGCTAATATTCGGAATACCTCATTATGGAATTATACATGGAATTAGTTTACATGATTATCATGGAATTATAGCTTGTTGGAATACTTAAGTTATATACTTAAGGAAGCTCGTCGATCATCAGTGGAATACAATGTACTATTTATATTGGAAAGACTATCCGGGTACGCTGATGACTGGAAGGAGCTAGATTGTATACTTAGATTACAACCATAATATAGATCTACATAATTCGAGGAATTTATAATCTATTATGGCGCGTCGCTCAAAAGCGTGTGCTTTGGGGACATAACGTGTAGACACATAAATATGATCGTGGTTGGTAATTTGATCTCGACTCTATCCCGGAAAGTAGTGGAAAATACTAGAAATATTATATCTGTAAAAAATAGATGGCTCTTTGGAAAGACATTGATGGGGTTATATACCTAGGGTAGGGTCATAGGACTGACCTAAATGTCCTACCCAAGGGTACCTCATTATTAGCTGAAGGGTCACACAGAAGATTATGGCTGGATGGTCATAGCACCTAAAAAATCACTCGGTACATAAACACTCGGAAGATGTTCCCATCCACTCGACGACCTACGTCCACTCAGAAGGTTCGAGTCGACATAGAAGACTAGAAGCACCTCCACGGTGGCCAACGGGCATGCGCTCAACTAATGGTCATGAATAGCATTAATTACATACATACGTTATCAGTAACGTATATCTTTAAACCATATTGATCGAGCCCTTAGATGCTGAGGCCTTGATGAGTGGTAGCGCACTCTATATAAGCCACCCCTCCCCTCTAGAACACGGGTTCGCACCCCCTGTAACAAACATTCCACACTGCAAGAGCTCTCGAGCACTGAGACGTAGGGCTATTACCTCTAAGAGAGGGGCCTGAACTCATACATCCTGTGTACAAGCTTGTCGTAGCTAGGACTCTGTTTTCTCCATTCGTATCCTACACCTCTACTGTCAGGTTCATTACCACGACAGTTGGCGCCCACCATGGGGTAGGAGTCTAAGCGAGTTCCGACAAGTTTGCGATTTTCACTCTTCGTCATGTCTTCGGGCTGCGATTCGTTCATGGGTGGTGAGATCCGTTTCGGCGCCCTCATCTTCGTCGCCGATGACTCGGCATGGATTCAGGAAGCACCACTCGACATCGAGGCACTCCTAATTCATGGAGCGACGCACTTCCATGCAAGCTCATCCGACGTACTGCTTCGGCAGCCATTCACTCTGCTGTTTGCTGTTCACTCCGTTGTTCGTCGTCGCAAGCGATCCGGTCACTCACGACTCCAGCGATGGGTGAAGCACGTACTGGATCGCCAGGTGTCATCTCCGTCGACTCCTTAGGTCGCCGCCATCGAGCCTGATGTACCCCTTCAGGACCCGATCCACTCGGCATCAGATGAGTCTGATGTTCCTTCCGAGTGTGAGAGTTGCAACCCGGCAGCGGAGGTCTTCATGGCAGGCTCCGCAGAGAGCCCACCCGGGTTTGGTCACGGCGAGAACGAGGTTGGCGAACCGTTGATTGGATACGGTCGTCGTTGTCTTCCAACTTCCAGTCGGCGTTAGCGACAACTCTTCTCAAGTGGTCGACAAGACAATATTGAGGTATATCATACTCTGGTACTTAACGTTGTAGCAACAACTAAGATAGCAGACTCTATTCACCCATCAGATTAAGAGGATCATAGAGGCTTAGAGAAGATCCGCACTTTGCTTCAAGCAGCACAACAACAGAATTCAGCTGTATCATAGTCACTCAATAGGTTTCATAGCAATTCACCAAGAGCGGATACAGTCCATTAAGTTTTTAGTCCAGGGTCATCCCAATGTCATAGAGACGGGGGTTACCGAGAGAATCAGCATAGATACCAGGGGCGGAACCAGTTCCCCCTCGTTATCACCGTGATGACCACCGTCAAGTGCATTATCCTCCACGGAGCGGCACATATGTGTCCCAACACTACGATGGCCGGCGCTCGTTCGGCGACGAGCGGAATCCAGGATTTGATGCGAGAAATGTGCTGGTGCAGAGAAGGATCGACCGGGGCAGAGCTCACAAAGATAGTTTCTGCACAGATCATCCGAGTGGAAATGGTACTGCAGTTTCTGGTCCCGAGTGTTTCAGCAGAGCAATCCGCTCTGCCAATATTCCCCCCAACTTCAGGTTGGCGGCTGGAATAAACAAATTCACAGGAGAATCCAAGCCTGAAACATTGCTGGACGACTATTGAGTCCGAGTACAAATTGGCGGCGGTTCCTTGTGCCTGATGTTAGATGGTTCGGCCCGTGCATGGCTGAACCAGTTGGCTCCCTCAAGCATATATTGTTGGGCAAATTTGGCCCGAGTGTTCATCAAGACCTTCGAGGGCATGTGCAAGCTCCCCGTTGGCCTTTCTGAGTTGCAACATTGCATACAGAAGCCGAGTGAGTCCTTGCGCGATTAGATCCATCCCTGGACCACTCTCCACCACACAGTGGAAATGTTACCGAGCATCGAGCAGTCTGCACCTTCAAAGCAGGCGTCAGGTACCGGGAGTTGTATCTGAAGTTCGATCGGAGAGGCGACATGTCAATGAGAAAAATCATGGAGATAGGAACCCGTTATGCGAACGGGAAAGAAGAAGATCACCTCTGTAGCGGCAGAGGTAAAGCAGTCAACATTGACGCCAATTCCAATCGGAAGCAGAAGCGGAAGGTTGAAAGCGCTACACCAGCAGAAGCAGCCGCTCTGGCAGTAGGAAAATACTAGGGAAAGCCCAAGACACGGTTTCCTCCCAAGAAATCCAATACTCAGTCGGATGTTCTAGATATGTCGTGTGTATTCCACAAGAAAAAAGACGAAGACGGCAATTTGATATTGCCTAAGCACACCACTCAGCAGCGCCAACTGTTGATCCAGGAGTTTAAAGAGGGTCAGTCAAGTGGAAAAGATCCTGAAAAGGAAAACGACGAAGAAAAAGATGATTTCCCTGAAGTCCAAGCAATGCTAATGATTTTTGCTGATGTAGAGAGCAAAAGTCGACTGGAGGTCATCAATAGAGAACTCAACATGGCAGTAGCTTCCACCCCGACGTACCTAAAGTGGTCGCATACCCTAATAATGTTTGATTAGTCGGGTCACCCAGTTCTTGTTCCGACTCCAGGTTGACAGGCTCTGGTGGTCAGTCCAGTTGTGGAAGGTCTTTGGCTTCTTAAAGTATTGATGGACGGAGGAAGCGGACTGAATATCCTGTATGCAGAAACTCTCAAGGGAATGGGCATTCCGATGTCCCGACTTAGCGAGAGCACCATGTCATTTCATGGAGTCATCCCAGGAAAGAAGGCCAAGTCACTCGACCAGATCGCATTTGATGTTGTTTTTGGCCTCGATAAGAACTTTTACTAGGAGAAGCTGACATTCGAGGTGGTAGACTTCTAGAGTGCATATCATGCCATTCTAGGTCGTCGCGCTTATGCACGTTTCATGGCCCGACCATGTTACGTGTACCTGAAGATGAAGATGTCAGGTACCAAAGGAGTCATCACTGTCTCAGGCAATCGGCAGAGAGCTGAAGAGTGTTTGCAACAAGGATCAAAAATTGCAGCTCAACAGATGGATGTAGTCGAATTGGAAGAGCATCAGAAGAATGCCAACCCTGCTGACCTAATGCGCTCCAAGAAGCTTGCTTCTAAGTCCAATTTTCAGTCGGTAGACGAGGTCAAACCAGTGCACATCCACCCGAAGGATCCCAGTGCTTCTCCGACCAACATATCCACAACACTCGACAGCAAATAGGAAGCTGAGCTCACCCAGTTCCTCCGTGAGAACTGGGACATCTTTGCATGGAAGCCTTCAGACATGTCGTGTGTACCCAGGGAGCTGGCTGAGCACCGCTTAAGAGTGGATCCGAAGGAAAGGCCGGTCAAGGAGTGCTTGCGACGGTCTTTAGGGGAGAAGAGAAAAGCAATCGACGAGGAGGTGGCGCAACTCTTGGAAGCCAAATTCATTCGCGAGGTCTACTACTCTGAGTGGCTCGCGAATGTCGGCATGGTCCCCAAGAAGGAAAAATCCCTTCGCATGTGTATCCACTTCAAGAACATTAATAAGGTCTACCCGAAAGACCACTTTCCAGTCCGCCACATTGATCAAATTGTCGATTCAACTGCGGGTGTGAGCGTTTATATTTCCTTGATTCTTATTCTGGCTACCATCAGATCCATCTGTTTGGTCCAGACAAAATAAAAACGGCCTTCATCACCCCTTTCGGGTGTTTCTGTTATATCACCATGCCTTTTGGTCTGAAGAATGCTGGCACAACCTTCATGCGTATGATGCAAAAGTGCCTCCTCGATCAGATTAATCGGAATGTTGAAGCATACATGGATGATATTGTGGTGAAGTCACGCAAAGGTTCTGCCCTGCTGACTGACCTAGCAGAAACATTTTCTAATTTGACGAAGTATGACATCAAGCTAAATCCAGCAAAGTGCACTTTCGACGTTCCTAACGGCAAGTTACTCGGTTTCCTCGTTTCCGAACGAGGGATCGGCGTTAACCCCAAGAAGATCGACGCCATCGTCCGAATGAAAAGCCCTATGCGGGTGCACAACATACAAAAACACACATGCTGTCTGGCAGCATTGAGTCGGTTCATCTCTCGTCTTGGTGAGAAGCAGTACAAGAAATATGCTCATACATGACGTTTTTAAGACGTCATCGATTAATTCGTCATAAATCTATGACGATTTCATCCGAGATTGTCGTAAACCGTTTGAGGGGATCAAATCTACATATAAATTACGACGATGTGGGTCAAAAACGCCGTAACCGCATAAGACGAGATCGTCATAACTTTTATGACAATTATAAAAATGTCGTAACATGTTCTAACTATGTTGACATGTCACTCGTGGGTCCATTCTATGTCACACGCCAAACCCGCCTAGTTTGTGAAGAAACTTACTATTCTGTCATTCCAAAAATTCTCATAAATAAGTTGGATCATATATTTCTCAAATATGTGAAAACCCTTCCTTCCATATTCAAAAATAATTCAGCAATATTCATTTTCCTATTCTGTTCAGAATAGCACTTTGTGAAGGAAGTGTTATTTCAATTTTTTTGATTGCCCTCAAAATTGTTTGGCACTCTTTCCTATCCAAATCATTGCCTCATAAAAACGTTCGTAATCATTTGCCTAGTAAATCGTTCTCAGCAAATTTCCAAAATTTGTGTTCAGCTGGCAACTTTGTGAATGAAATACTAGCTAGGAATATCCTGATGAGTTGACTTTTTTCCACATTTTCTATATGCCAAAACCATAGCTCTCCACAAAATTTCAGCCGCATTTAACAATCCATGTGAGCTCAGCATCCAATCTTTGTTTCTGGTAATATTTTCAGTTTCTGAAGCAACTACATTTTATATTGCTTTATAGTTGATGGAAATTTACCACGGAATAAAACTAACCATATAACATAACTCCACCAAATTTTAGCTCATTTAATTCGGTCAGTTTCCACCAATATTTCCCCAATATTCTATTCAGTTGAGAGCATTGTGAAGGAAGTACAATTTTTGTTTATCCAAAATTTATGAACTTATTACAGTGCCTTAATGTGCCCAAGTTATCATCCTCCTCCAAATTTTAGCTCAATCCAATCATGTATGTGAGCCCAGTTTCAATTACCATTTTCTGTCTGGATTGACACATTGTGAAGGATGTGTCACTTTGGCATGTCCAAATGGTATAAATTTTTTACAATGCCTTCATATGCCTAAATTAGCATCATACACCAAATTTAATCTCAATACATTCATTCATTTGATCCCAGCTTCAACATCCATATTTCTGCATAGTGTGGTACATTGCAAAGCAAGTGTCACCTAGGTTCATCCATTTGAGCTAAAAATTTGCCAAGAGAGTGTCCTATGTAGTTGATCATCCTCATACAAAATATTGGCCAATTGTCTATGTGCATTTCCCGCACCGCTAATCAAACACTTGGCTGCTAATTCATGTTTGAGATTAGTTCGGTCTCCTCGTGAGATTCTTCTATTGTATTCTTCTTCCTAACACCTACCGAGGAATTTTCCAACCCACCATACATGCCTATTCCACCCCGAACAAGTGGCAACACAACGGTCATGTCACATCCCTGGAACCCTAACCAAAGTTTAGCATTGTGCTCATATCTTCTTTGCATTGCATCCAAGAAAATTGCAACAAGATCAAAACAAGTGGTGAAGCAAAACCCAAAAACCCTAGCCACTTCTCAATTTAAAGGAAATTCAAAAACTTGTCAAAATTAATGAACCCAAAATGGCCTCAAGAAAAGTTCAACTTTTCTGATAATTCACGAAAATAAATAATCAGGGAAGAAATCCATTTTGAAAATAGATTTGAAATTTCGTTTAAATGCAAAAAGCCACTGAATTCAAGTTTCAATTTGAATTCAAAAACTTTTAAGTTTACAAAAATGTTGAAAACTTCAGGAATGGTTGGAAATATTCCAACTAATATTCTGGTGTGTTCAAAATATTTTTATAAACTATTTTGGAGCTAAAATAAATAGCAAATCAAATTAGTTAGCAAACCAGAAAACAAAACAGAAAAAATAGGAAAAGATTACTTGTTGCTTACCTGGCCCAGCCCAGCTTCCCCTCTGTTGTCTTCCTCCCCGCCAGTGGGCAGCATGAGGTGGCCGCCACGTACTCCGGCGCGGCCAAGCACCGGTGCGCCTACCTAGCCGCCGCTTCGCGCTGGCACGCAAGGGGATAACCCTCCCGAGGCATGCCCGAGCTCATCCTCTCCCCAATCTTCCCCCTGCTACCTCTCCTCTCCGCCGCCATTGGAGCCCGAGCAGAGCTCGAGCTCGCCATCGTTCTAGCCTACCTCATTCCCTCCTGAGCCGCACAATAGCTCCGCCACATCCTCCTGAAGCTCTCCAGCTACGAGCCTGACGCCAGGAAGCCGTGAGTCGACCAGGAGCCACCGTCTTCTTCCTCGGGTCGCCGACGCTCGTCGCCGGTGTTCTCCCTCTACAGGCCACCCCCGAGCAAACTAGCGCTACCCCTGCACTCCCCGTGAGCTTGCGCAGCTTTCCCTCACTTTTCCCCATCGATCCCTTCCTCTAGCTCTGTTTTCATCGGAGGCCGACGAGATCCGCCACGGGAGCTCGTCGCCGGTAGCTCTCCGGTGAACGGCTCGTCCTTCTGAGGCCACCAGCAGCTTCAGGCCGTCGAGTAGATGCCGTAGGTGCTCAGTCCCGTGCTTTTTGCCTTCGGATTCGACTTGCCCGACGAAGCCCGAGCTTCGGCCGCCGCCAAGCTCGTCGCCGGTGCCTTCTCCGGCCAGGTCATCCTCGCCTGACTGCAGAAATGGACCTGCGCGAGTCGTGGCGTTCTTCTGGTGCACTCAGCGCGGAGTTTGGCTGCCTGTGCGCCATTTCCGAGCCCCTCCGCCGTCTCGGTGGTTGCCGGAGGCTCACCGCCGGCGAGAACCACCTCGCCGCCGGTGGATCTCAGCTGGCCTGAGCCACTGACACGTGGGGCCAGCCTATGGATGATTAGAGTTAATAAAAATAAAATTAATTAAACTAATCAGACACTGACACGTGGGTCCTACCCTGTTAATTAACTAATTAACTTAAATCTAATTTAAAATCTAGCCTGAGTCAGTGACCATTCGGTCCCACTGGTCAGGTTTGACTTTCAACAGCCAGATTGGACCTGCTGATGTCATGCTGATGCAGTAAAGAGTTTTCTGATTTAAAAGAATTCCAGAAAATGCCCAAAAATTCTAAAAATCATAGAAAATAATCTGTAACTCCAATGGAAATAATTTATATATGAAAAAGTATCAGAAAAATCCAAGGAATCTGATTTTGATATTTTCAAACATGTTTGAAAATGTTAACATCACAAAACTGATTAAATAATGATTAGGATAACCATATTAAGTAATATATATTTGGAATTTGAAATCCATTTGAATTCCACTTCAAATGCCATGACCAAACAATGCTCAATCAAAACCAGCAACTTAACCTATCATTCCCATGCATGTTAAAACAAGATGACCTGAGCATCAGGTCGAATCAATTAAAAGGGTATCTAAAAATACCTTGTTTGAAGTGATATGTGAATCTTGATTCAAATCAACTTCAAACTTAGTAAATGATAGCTACATTAGCCTATCACCTTTGATCTTCATGCCATGCTCATGCATCATCTTGTTGCATATGATTGATATTGATTGATGTCATTTCTATCGGGAGGCTCCGCTCCTCCGGATTCCACCGAATATCCGACTGACGGATATTGTACCTCTGCTGAGCAACAAGGCAAGCAACCATTTTGATCATCCCGATAAATCCCATATTCCCGCTCCTGCACTTACTTATTGCATTAGGATCAAATGCTTCAAATGCTTTTGCCACGTTAGTTGAACCCACTTCCTTTGCATGACTTGTCTTTGTCAGAGTAAATAGCTCAACCTTGCAACCTAGCATACCTGGTAGATGCTTGAGCCATGATGTGCCTTATCCTGCTAAGCATGCTATGCTTAGAGTTGTGTATGGTCTGTCATCTGGGTGATGAACAAAATTGTGAGAATGTGTTCAGTAAGTAAAGGTTGTGTGTTGAACCTGATTTGGTAAAGGTACCGGTGAAAGGCTATGTAGGAGTACATGGCAGGTTGTTTCATTGGAACCGTCCTTAGGAACAGAGTTTCGTGTATGTAATCCAAGATGAGATACTACCACATGCTGGGCCCTAAAATATGACCCCGCTCGACTTATTAATCTCCTAGTACTCGGTCCAGGAGTTGCAAGTAGTTTCTGGTGTTTATAGTCATGCTCGAAGCCGTGCGTAGCGCTGACCTTAGAGGTGGGCTACGATGCGATAGGCAGTGGCACGGTGTACCAAGTGGCACCCGGATGGTGGGCTTGGAAACCCTGCGCACATCGTTTGGGGCCGTGGCGGAAACCTCGGCCGGACTTCCGTGTGGGTTACCCTCAGATAGGCGATAGACCTGGACTAAGTATTAGCATGGTTAACGGTCGTGGCCGACTCCCTCGCCGGGCTTCCGCTTGAAGGTTGCCGAGGTGCATGACGTGCACATGGAGATAAGTGGCGAGAGCGTGTGTGAAGAAGTACACCCCTGCAGGGTTATGATCTATTCGAATAGCCGCGTCCGCGGATATGCACTACTTGGAGACATATGTTGTTCATAGGTAACTTTAATGGCTACTCATAAAAATGTCAAGATAAGCGTGAGTGTCCTGGACGGCATTTCCGTATGGAGACGGGATGATTCCACGATGGAGTATTGTTGTGGTGTTAGTGGACTCGTGTGCGAGAAATCAAAGTTGTCAAAATTATTTTAAAAATGCAAGTTGTCTAGCCACGAGTCAAATGCTGGCTTCCTGCTTGAAACCCCACAAATCCTTATTGATACATTGCATGAGTAGATAGTTATCCTAAAGTCTTGCTGAGTACCTTTGTACTCACGTTTGCTTAATAATTTGTTGCAGAGGTTGTTAATGACCCTAATGGAGGGTTCTACCTAGACATCGACGACGACGAGTAGCTGGTATCCCAGCTACGATCTGGCCCTAGGGTGGGTCTGTAGATAGCCAGGCCATGTGCCTTTATCTTTCCATCTGTGTGTACTCAGACAGCTTTACTCTTCCGCTGGTTTGTAAGAATTGTGTGTATGACTTGTGATGATGGGTCGTGAGACCCCTACTTTGTAATATTATGTGTGTGGCTCTTCCGAGCCTTCTAAATAAAGTTTGTATGTTTATGGTTATGTTGTGATGCCATCGATGTATCTATACATATCGGTATGCCATGTGTACGTGTGTTGTACTTGATATGTATGGGGTTCAATTACCTAGCCGTAGGCTTTAGTAGCTTTCCTTACAGGGAAATGCCCCTTTGTGATCCAACGAGCCATGGTAGTTCGCTACTGCTCCGGACACATTGGTTGACCGGCATGTGTCGTTCTTAGCTGCCGTGTCTGTCCCCGTTGGGGAAATGTCACGTGATGTAATGGAGTCCTTGTAGCTTGCTATGACTCGTCTACATTCGCTGGTGACCGACACCTACTTTGTTGGGTCATGTATGCCTGTCCCTGTGCGGAACTGCCGCTTTGGTTTATGACTAGACATGTCGATCCGGGTTCTTTTTCATTGGATTGCTAGCGACACAATTGCATACGCGAGTCAAAAGGCGCAAACGGTCCCGGCTAGGGTAAGGCTGCAGCCGTGGGGATAACCGTGCGTGAGACCGCAAAGAGATGCGATGTGTTACAGGCTGGATTCCTATGGCTTAGGATCGGGGTTCCGACAGCATTGGTATCAGAGCCTGACTGACTGTAGGATTACTAAGCCAAACTGGTCGAAGTTGAGTCTAGAATTGCTTTAGTTATATATAAGGGAATTGTTTGTGGAAGGGAACGTAAGACTCTTGTTCTCTTCTCAAGTAATTCTACTCTGGTCATCCTCGTCTTTTCTGTGGGGATTAAGGACTAGGTTACTCATCTTCTTCTAGGCTCGTGTTTCAGATCGATAGATTATAGGACTACGGGTCGAGAGTTATTTTGGGTTTCTTTTATCCCTAGGAAAAGGAAGTAAGTTTGATGATCAGAGAATTGAACTTGATAGTTGAGTGGTTACGATATTCTATTTTTTGGGTTGTCTCAAAATTGTTTTTGAGCATTTACAGCCGTTATGCTGTCCAATTTTGCATTCAGAGCTCTAATGCTTTTGCATTACACTCTATTTTCAGATGCCTGGCCGTCCTTCTCGTCAGGTGGTTCGTTTGACTAGGTTCATTGATGTGCCGGGTCATACGGCCATGCTAGTCAGGATGATGTCAGTGTCCGGTTACCACTGGTACCCAGAGTACACAGTGGAGGAGCAGTACCGGGATTTTAATCAGAGCCAGTACCTCTGCACTGTTAGGGTATTCCCAGATTACCCTGGAGCTGAGGAGCCAATCCATTGGCCTTATGGATTGGGAGTCACTGTTGACATGGCAGTACAAGATGCTGCCTATTCAATGCTGACCATCATGAGGGCTAGACATGCACTGCTGCAGAATTCAGAGTTCTGCTATGTTCCTTCCTCCCAGCCAGGTGAAGAAGGATACCTCAGTGGGGTCTACTTTGATTCCTCTATGGAGGATCCGCTGCTGCAGTCCACTGTTGAGATGCTAGAGAATAGAGACAGGGATGCTCGTGCCCTCCGCATGGAGCTTTATGCTACCCGTGCCTGTCTATGGACGGCTTTGACGCAGCTGGCACCGGTAGTCCAGACAGGGTATGGAGATATGGAGATGTTGAACCCTGTTAGAACCCATCTTCCGGCTCATGTTGACTGGCCGGCCATAGCAGGAGTCACCCCTCTTTGGGGACCTCTACTACCACTAGTCAGGGGACCAAGGCCACATCCGTGTCCTTATGGATCCCAGGGATCTCAGGCTAGAGTATTTCCTGATCCGCAGGTTGAGCTTCCAGGCCATGGAGGCAATCTTTATGAGATGTTCCATGCAGATGCCTGAACCGTGAGTGGAAGGATAGTATGGTAGTAGCTATACTTTCACAGTCCTGTGTGACTTGTGAAGTATGCTTGTGTCGTGAAATGAATTCCGGAGGCATAGATAAATAATGTATAGGAAGCTTGTAAGCCTCTGATGAGTAGTTTCATAACTTCAGTAGTTTGCTCCTCGGTTAAGGTTGTACTGAGCTATGTAATGGTGTGTATGAACCATGGTGTATATATAGCAGTTGCTTGTTACCATGTTCTTCGGATATTCATTTCCGCATTCCATGTGTTCAGTGCATTCTTAATCCATAGCTAGTATTGATGATGATATTGGTCTAAGCTGTGAGTTTGTTTGTCAGGATGGTGTTCACCAGGTTCAACCGTGCCCCTGCTCATGAGCAAGGTGACGGTAGTCAAGCGTCACAGGAAGAACTGCCTCACCCGCCCTCTCTGGCGGAAGTTATGCTTGAGGCAGAGAGAAACAAAAGGGAGACCAACCGACTGTTAGAGCGTATTGAGCAAAATACGGCTCGTCAGCCTAGGAATGCTGCAGTGTCCCTCAATGACTTTGTGAAGCTGAATCCTCCAAAGTTCCATCACTCTGTCGATCCCCTCGACGCTGATGATTGGCTGTGCAGTATTTCACATAAGATTCTCTCTGCGAATGTTTCTGAGGCCGACAAGGTGACCTTTGCAACGTATTTTATGGAAGGACCCGCCAATCTGTGGTGGGAGAACTTTGAAGCTATGCGTCCTGCTGAACCAACAGCCACATGGGCAGACTTTAGTGCAGCCTTCCATCTGCACCATATTCCAGAGGGCCTGATGGAGAGAAAGAGAGAGGAGTTCTGTGCATTCACCCAGGGAAAGTTGATCGTGGATGCCTATAGCCGCGAGTTCGGTAACCTCGCTCGCTATGCAACAGAGGAGGTGTCTACCGATGCCAAGAAGCAAGCAAGATTTCGTAAGGGTCTGAGCCCTGAGGTTCATCGTGATTTGCGCCTCCACGAATGTACAAGCTTCCAAGCCCTGGTCAACAAGGCGATCAGTGCCGAGACTGGTCATACCGACTATGAAGCCACAAAGAAGCACTCCCGTGACTTCGGCTCGTCATCTGGTTCCGCGTTTCCAAAACGCAGGCTTTGGGTTCCAAACAGCTCTCTGCCGCCAAGATACACTCCGAGGCCATCCTATGTGGCGCCTCAGACGAATCAGACCAACCTTCCAGCAAAAACCTATGGTGGTCCAGTTAACAATGCAGCGCCATGTGCCAATCACGTGATCTGTTACAAGTGTAGAGAACCAGGGCACTATTCCCGTGAGTGTCCTCAGAATGTGGGTGCTAAGCAATCCGGAAAGTCCGCCGGGCAAGGCAAGTCGGGCAAAGCTTACTATGTGAAGCCAACTCATGCACGTGGTCGTGTGAACTATGTTTCAGTAGAAGAAGTTGCAGAGGATCCCAACGTCATACTGGGTACGCTCCTTGTTAATCATCACCCTGCGTCTGTTCTTTTTGACACTGGGTCTTCTCATTCCTTCATTTCAGAAAGTTATGCACAGTTGCATAACATGTCTTTCTGTGATATGCCAATCCCATTGGTTGTCCAAACCCCTGGTAGTAAGTGGCAAACCTCTAGGATAAGCTATGATAATGAAATTCTAGTAGACAGGCTAGTTTTTCTAGCATCATTGATAGCCCTGAAATCTTCGGATATTAATATCATCTTGGGTATGGACTGGATGTCAGCCCACTATGCCAAGATTGATACTCATTCCAGAAATGTTCAGCTTACCCATGCCTCGGGTGAGATAGTCAATGTCTCTACTCGAGTTGCCAAATGCCAACTCTATTCCCTCAATGCCAACCCTCTTCCGGAACTTGAAGACATTCTGGTAGTCCGTGACTTCCTGGATGTTTTACCAGAGGAACTGCGAGGAATTCCACCTGACAGAGATGTAGAGTTTGTGATAGATCTTGTTCGGGGAACTGTTCCAATAGCCAGAAGACCATATAAGATGGCACCCCTGGAGCTAGGTGAACTTAAGAAGCAACTAGATGATGCCTTGAATAAAGGTTTGATTCGTCCTAGCTCTTCTCCTTAGGCTTGTCCCGTCCTCTTCGTCAAGAAGAAAGACGGAATGGATCGGATGGTTGTAGATTACCGACCAGTTAATCTGGTCACCATAAAGAACAAGTATCCGCTCCCCAGGATCAATGACCTGTATGATTAGCTCGCTGGATCCTCAATCTTCTCAAAAATGGATTTGAGGTTGGGATACCATCAAATCAAGATCAAGAACGGGGACATTCCAAAAAAGGCTTTTGTCACTCGTTATGGCCAATACGAGTACACCGTCATGTCCTTCGGTTTAACCAATGCCCCAGCCACCTTCTCTCGCTTGATGAATTCAATCTTCATGCAGTATTTGGATAAATTTGTCATGGTATAGCTCGATGATATTCTCATCTACTCGAAGAACGAAAAAGAACATGCCGAGTATTTAAGGCTGGTATTGATGAAACTTCGAGAGCATCGCCTTTATGCCAAGTTTTCAAAATGTGAATTTTGGTTACTAGAAGTGACCTATCTAGGTCACGTAATCTCTGGTAAGGGTATTGCTGTCAATCCCGAGAGAGTTCAAGTTGTCCTTGATTGGACTCAACCTGAATTGGTTAAGCAAGTTAGGAGTTTTCTTGGTCTAGCGAGCTATTGCCGCCGCTTTGTCGAGAATTTATCCCAGGTTGCAAAGCCTCTAACTGAACTTCTCAAGAAAGATAAAAAGTTTGAGTGGACACCATAGTGTGAGCATAGTTTTCAGGAACTGAAAAGACGCCTCACTTCCGCACCTGTGTTGCTACCACCAGATTTTTCTAAGGACTTCGTTATCTATTGCGACGCCTCACGACAAGGATTAGGTTGCATTCTCATGCAAGATCGTCATGTGATTGCATACGCATCTCGAAAGTTGCGCCCACATGATGATAATTATCCCACACATGATCTTGAGCTTGCAGTAGTAGTCCATGCATTTAAAACCTGGCGACATTACCTTCTTGGTAATCGTTGCGAAATTTTCACTGATCACCAAAGTCTGAAATATATCTTCACCCAGCCGGATTTGAATCTCAAGCAAAGACGGTGGGTTGAGTTGATCACGGATTACGACTTAGGGATAACTTACACCCCGGGGAAGGCCAATGTTATGGCTTATGCACTAAGTCGTAAGTCTTATTGTAACAATTTGATGCTACAACGAGGTCAACCACATCTCTATGAGGAATTTCCGAATTTAAATCTCCATATTGTTCCTCAAGGATTCCTTTCTACCCTGGTGGCGAAGCCTACTCTTAAGGATCAAATTATAGCTGGCCAGAAGCGTGATAAGGGTATATCACGGATCAAGGAGAATATTATTAGCGGAAACGCTAATGAATTCTCCATGAATGATCAAGGTGTTGTGTTCTTCCAGAATCGTCTAGTGGTTCCTAAGAATCCACATCTAAGGCAGTTAATCCTTAAGGAAGCTCATGATTCTCCTCTCACCATTCATCCTGGTAGTACTAAGATGTATCAGGACCTACGCCAGAGGTTTTGGTGGACTAGGATGAAGAGAGAAATTGCTGAGTTCGCTGCTAACTGCGACGTTTGTCGTCGAGTTAAGGCAGAACATCAAAGGCCTGCTGGCACCATTCAACCTTTAGCTATTCCTGAATGGAAATGGGATAAAGTCAGTATGGATTTCATTACCGGATTTCCCAAGACCAAGAAAGGAAATAATGCTATCTTTGTGGTCATTGACCATCTCTCCAAAGTAGCTCATTTTCTTCCAGTTCGTGAGAGTATAACAGCTAGCCAGCTAGCAGAGTTATATATATCTCGAATAGTGTCTCTTCATGGTGTTCTCGTGGATATTAACTCAGACCATGGTAGTATCTTTACTTCTCGCTTCTGGGAAAGTTTTTAGAATGCTATGGGGACTCACTTATCTTTTAGCACTGCTTTCCATCCTCAATCAAGTGGTCAAGTAGAAAGAGTGAATCAAGTCCTAGAAGATATGCTCCGAGCTTGTGTTATATCGTTCTGTATGAAGTGGGAGAAGTGCCTTCCATTCGCCGAATTTTCTTATAACAATAGTTATCAATCAAGCTTGGGCAAAGCCACTTTTGAAGTTCTCTATGGACGAAGATGTCAAACACCTGAGGAGGGCCGACTGATTCTGGAAGAAATCCACTCGGGGACCTGTGGCCATTATGCGTCCTCTCGGACTATCGTTGCCAAGGCATACCGAGCCAGATTCTTGTGGCCATGTGCAAATGAAATGGTCAAATATCTCGTTGATCATTGTGAAGGCTGTCAGTTCTACTCCAACTTGTCTCACAAACCTGCATCTGCTTTGAAGACTATCCCTCTCATCTAGCCGTTTGCTGTCTGGGCTTAGATATGGTCGGACCTTTCCGAACAGGTCAGAGTGGGTTCACACACTTGCTCATTGCACTCGACAAGTTTACCAAATGGATCAAAGCTAAACCAATCAAGAAACTGTATTCCCGCACTGCCATCAAATTCATGAAAGAAATTACATTCAGGTACAGGGTCCCACACAACATCATCATGGACAATGGGTCAAACTTCGACTCGGATGAATTCAGACGTTTCTGTTCTAACCAAGGGACCTGAGTGGATTATGCATCCGTTGCCCATCCCCAAACCAACAGCCAAGCTGAACGAGCAAATGGATTTATCCTCCAAGGATTGAAGCCTCGACTCATGCGAGACCTTGAGAATGCCGCGGGCGCTTGGGTGACTGAATTGCCTTTTGTTCTCTAGGGTCTGACGACAACCCTAAATCGATCGACTGGACGAACACCATTCTTCCTGCTGTATGGGGTTGAAGCCGTTCTACTGAGTGATTTACTCCATAACTCACCCTGAGTGGATCTTTATTCAGAAGTTCATGCCGAGCAAGCACGACAGGATGGAGTGGATCTCTTGGAGGAGGAGCGCGAGATGGCGTTGATTCGGTCGACAATTTACCAACAAGATCTACGTCGTTTTCACTCAAGACATGTCAGGAGTCGGGCATTCCACGAAGGCGATCTGGTGCTTCGAGTAGATCAGCAACGACCTCATAAGCTAGCTCCTACTTGGGAAGGGCCCTTTGTCGTCACCAAGGTGCTGAACAATGGAGCTTATCGACTCTACAATCTCTAGAAGAGGATCGATGAGCCGCATGCATGGAATGCAGATTTACTCAAACGCTTTTATGCTTGACACTGATTGGTGTGATGTAACACATGGAGTTTGTTGAACAATGTTGCTTGTCAAAGTCATAACTTCTTCAATTTGTGTCAATTCCGATCGAGCACCTTCCCAAATGATACTCCAAGTGAAGAGCAATCCTCAAATTCAAGGGCTTAGCTGCGAGCATGATTCGCCTAAGTTAAAAAACCCTTCCGAGTGAATAACAAACTATTCACTCGGATGCTTAGCTGCGAACTGGTTTTTGCCTAAGTATGAAATGTACTTCGAGTGAAGAGCAATCCTCACACTCGGCGGGCTTAGCTGCAAACATGATTCGCCTAACTTAAAAAAACCTTCCAAGTGAATACACTCGGTCGCTTAGCTGTGAACCAGTTTTCGCCTAAGTACAAATCACACTCTGAGTGAAGTGCAATCCTCACACTCGGGGCTTATCTGCGAACATGATTCGCCTAAGTTAAAAAACCCTTCCGAGTGAATAACAAACTATTCACTCGGGTGCTTAGCTGCGAACCAATATTCACCTAAGTACAAATCATACTCCGAGTGAAGACCAATCCTCACACTCGGGGGCTTAGCTGCGAACGTGATTCGCCTAAGTTAAAAAAAACTTCCGAGTGAACAACAAACTATTCACTCGGATACTTAGCTGCGAACCAGTTTTCGCCTAATTATGAAACGTACTCCGACTGAAGAGCAATCCTCACACTCGGGGGCTTAGCTGCAAACATGATGCGCCCAAGTTAACAACCCTTCCGAGTGAATAAAAAATATTCACTCAAATGCTTAGTTGCGAACCAGTTTTCTCCTAAGTATGTAATGTACTCCGAGTGAAGAGCAATCCTCACACTCGGGGGCTTAGCTGCGAACATGATTCGCCAAAGTAATAATATACTCCCAGTGAAAGGAAAACTTTACATCCGGAGACTTAGCCACGAGAAAATCGCCTAAGTTAAAAACTTTTCTGAATGAATAGAAACCTATTCACTCGAGAGGTTCAGAAATCAAGCAAATCTCAGAAGCAGATAAGTTCAAAAGAATTCAGCATGGATCAAAGTCATCCATGCAGCCAGAAAGTACTCGTGTTCCACAGCCGAACGGAGTTTTAACGATACATAAAACACTCGGCATACCGAGGCGAATTTAAGTTTTGGTAGTAACCGCAGTTTCTTCTCAAGGCTCCCCGGGACTTGCGGGCTCAACGAAGGTGTCAAGATCAATTCCATCAGCAATGTGAGTCGCAGCGCTGATGAAAGTCTACATGAAATTTTCGAACTGAAGTTTCTTCGCGTTCGCCACCTGGAGTGCCTTCAACTTGTCTTCTCTTGCCTCCTTGCAATGGACTCTGACGAGTGAGAGGGTGACATCAGCTCCACACCGCGCGGCTAACTTCTTCCATGCTTGGACCCTGTCAGGAATCTGACCCAGGCAACCCATCACAGCTTCCAGATCAACTTGGAAGGTGTCTTCAGGCCACAATTCCTTGTCAATTCTCCCCACAATAGCTCGCAGCCGAGTGATATACCCTTGAACCTTCAGGAGGTGAGAGTTGAGGCAGTATATATCTACAGCCAAGGCGTCAGGGACATGCGTCTTGATGGGGTCCAGGTAAGGCTCCACCTCGAAGGTCTCCTTCTAAAAGTCTGGGCAGAATTCTGTGTGAAAAGAAAAACGAAGAATCAGTCACAATTCATTCGACGAAGTTCGTAAATATTCACTCGGTGAAGAGAACGTAACAATAAGAGTCGCAAGCATCTTTGCCAGGAAGTGCTTTACAAACTTTTCCACGGTGTTTCCCCTCTTTACCATGTCATCGAGATTTCCCCCCACTCCAGTCTTTCTTTCTTCCGTTTAGCATTTTCATCTACCAGTTTACTAAAGTCCGCGAGCTTCTGCTCATCAGCTTCGGACCTTTCCTTAAGGATTGCAAGGACTTGTCCTTGTCTTCAAGCGTCTTCTTCAAGGCGTCGTAATCTAGCTGCAGCTGGTTCTTTTCTGATTCCACTTTGGTATATTTTGACCCAATCTTGCAAGCCTTCTAAAAAACAACAATAATTCACTCGACGCTAATATTTTGTGTACTTTCGAGTGGAGAAATACATTTCAGTCGACACTATTATTTTTCTACTTCCGAGTGGAGAAATACAGTTCATTCGACCAACTAGCAGCCCGCCGCACCCACCCAAGTTCATAAGACTAATGCCCTTCGTAAACGATCGACATTAGTCTCGGGGACTACACACTACTGAAATTCAGAAATTTGTCGTCTGCCATGGCGGACGGCAAAGGGGGGAACCACGGACGAAAAAGGCTTTGCCTTCGGTCAGCAGACGACAAACTAGACGGTAAAAAAATCCGGTGAAGAGGTTCTTTCCCATTTGCTTTTTTAAAACGGACGACAAAGAATCTTTGCCATGAGGGGGCAGACGGCAAATCAAATGGGACGACATATACTGCAACGGCCCCGTTAAGTCTTAACGGCAGACCTCCTCTCTTTTCCATTTGCCACCCCCCTTTGCCATGTGGGGGCAGACAGCAAAGAGGGGCTCTCACGGGGAGGGGGTCGCCGTGGAGAGAGACAGTGAGCGACACAGTGGCCGAGGGGAGAGAGAGAAAGTGAGGAGTAGGGGTTAACGGCCGTTATACGTCCGCCACCCGACGGCAAAGGGCCCCATGGCAGACGGCAAAGGACCGCGGATGGCAAAGGACCCCGGATTTGGGACATGGCAGGCATGGGACCCACCCGTCCTCTTTGTCGTCTACCCTGGGTCTCTTTGCCGTCCGCTGGCAGACGGCAAAGGGCCGACACATGGCAAATAGTATTTTTGCCATGTGTCACTCCTTTGCCGTCTGCCTTGTGTCAACTAATGGCAAACAGGTTCTTTGCCGTCCGCCAACAGACGGCAAAGAACTGGATTCCGGTAGTGACACCCAGTGGGTGCACTTAGCGTGGCCCCACTGGAGATGAAAATACTCGACCAGGCATGTCCTGATCGAGTAACCAAAAAGAAATACCAATTGTTTCCCAATTAGACCCTTGCCAAGGCAAGAACTCGACAACGTTCTCGGGGACTACATCCAGTGGATACACTCATTGTGCCCCCACTGAATACAAAGCCACTCGACCAGGCCCGGCCTGGCCGAGTCAAAAACAGAGCATGACTCTTCAAATCAGACTTCTGCCAATGCAAGCATTCAACAGCAGTCTCGGGGACTACACCCAGTGGGTTCACTCAGCGTGCCCCCACTGGAATAAATACAAACTACTACACAACGTACCCCTGGTGGGTGTAAAGTAAGGTTGACAAGATTCAATCTGAAAACAAGATTGGCAAGATTCAATCGGAAATTAACTTACAATGGAACTTACTCGGATGTTCGCCTGTAGCACCGAGCCGGCATCATATGCCAACTTACTGGCCTCGAACGCCTCCTTAGTCCACTGCATCAGCAGCCTAGCTTGGATCATAGCCTCTTTTGCGGCTCCAGTCTGATCCTCTGGGACATGTTGCATAGAAAATGCAGGCGCCGAAGAGGTCTGTATCGCAACGGTGGTAACATGAGTTATCGGAGGAGGGCAGTCGACACAGTCGTCACAATAGTCAATCCAGTCGGAGGAGCTATAACCATAGCAGCCGAACCGACCGGAGGCACACTCGACACAGGCATTGCAGGGATGACTTGAGTCCATTCTGCAGATGTACGCTGCGGCTCTTGTTCGTCATCTAAGAAAATGGCATCTGAAGCTGTCAAGCAACAGTGGTGGTTAGATCAGTCGACAGATCCAATCCAGAAAACAGAGTAAAGTTAATACTTATCATACCTGGTCGAGGAGCAGGCTTATCCACGACGTCCAAGTCCATGCGGTCTTCTTCAGCCTCGACAGGAGTTGTCACCGAGGTAGCAGCACTGGCGAGAAAATTACACTCGGTCGTCAGGAACCCGGATAGTCATAATGACGAAACAAAAAGGATGAATACTCACGCTGAGGAAACTGGCACGGCAATTCTCATCCGGGGCAGGGCCTTCCGAAGTCTGGGCACGTCGGGCTTGGGCTGTTTGGCAGCCTTCTCCGCAGATTCAGTCACAACAGCCCGATCACGCTTCACGCTCCTACTGCTGGATGCTACGGTTTTGCTTGGAGCAGCCGCTGGGTCATCGCGTTGCTTGGATCGCGGTTCGTGGCATGGAGGAGACTGATTTTCTTCTTCACCGTCGTTTGAGGCATCTTCACTCTTCTCGCTATCATCAGCATAATCGCTCTCGGTGCTTCCGCCTTCACTTTCCACCCAGAGGTCAAACTACTCACCGTTGGGTACAGGAGAATGCAAGTCCGTCCACTCCTACAAAGAACAAAGGTAGCAGAATCGGTCGGAAAAGTATTCAGTCACTCGACTAAGACATGAAGGCGATAAGGCGCGACTCGCTTCGATCCCATGGGTTTATTGTAACGCCTAAGATGCAGTCCTATCCTTATTTTGGTGCGAGGGACTCGACAGGGATAGAAATGCATCTCGTTGTTTCGCAAGAATGGATATCCTTACAAGTACATGTACTGAAAAGATGAGTATATAGAATTAGCTTACACTCGCCACAAGCTACAACAGAGTGACATTAGCACAAATCGTACAATCATCATGAAGAAGAGCAAGGTCTGTCTATGGACAAAAACAAACGATAAAAGAATGACGTCCATCCTTGCTATCCCAGGCTGCCGGCCTGGAACCCATCCTAGATCGATGATGAAGAAGAAGAAACTCCAAATGAACAATCAACGCGCTCGCCTCAAGTAACCCTTTACCTGTAACTGCAACTCGTGTTGTAGTAATCTGTGAGCCACAAGGGACTCATCAATCTCATGTCAAAGGTATCAAGACTAGCAAAGCTTAATGGGTGAGGTATGGTTATGTGGTGAGGCTGCGGCAAGCGACTAAGCATTTAATTAGTGGCTAACTCACGAGTACAAGAATAAAGAGGGGGATGATCTAAGAATAGAGGACCTGAACTAGTGATGATCAAATGAATGATCCTGAACACCTACTTACGTCAGACATAACCCCACCATGTCCTCGATCGGAGAAGGAGCTCACGAAAGAGACAATCACGGTTACGCACTCAGTTGGCATATTTTAATTAAGCTTACTTCGAGTTATCTACAACCGGATGTTAAACAAAGTGTACACATTGCCACATAACCGCGGGCACGGCTTTCTGAAAGATTTAACCATGCAGGGGTGCTCCAACTACTCCATCACAAACTACCACACGCTGCGATGGAATGACCTCGATCAGATTTCCTCGGGTTCCTATTGGAAAACCTAAACCTCGAGATACCCCAAAGCATCCTCGAAATCCCTCGCACAAGACGCTCGAGAAAGGTAAAACAAATTCAGCAAGGCCGCCCGGCGTGTCGACGATCCCGATAGGAGCCGCGTATCTTGTTCTATGGACACGACGGATGGAAAATCCTATGAGTAAAACCACACCCCGAGTTTCCTCGCGGTGGCCCCGTAGTCTGCCCGTTTGGGACCAACACCATCAGCATTGACCCCCCCTATATTATGTTGAATTACTCCTCGGGTTCATGATGCCCTATGTTTTTCAGTATTAACAGAATTATTATGTTGGGCAGATATAGTACCAATGTTGGGCCTTGTCAGACGAGTTTTATCCCAAAATGAGAATCTAGGGGGTCCCCATAACAACCCCAAGCATGTTAGGAGCTCTCATTTATGGAACATAACACCGGTAGCCGAAACTAAGGCAGCAAAGGTGGAACAAAACACCAGGCTAGAAAGACCGAGCCTTCCACCTTTTACCAAGTATATAGGTGCATTAAACAATAGCATTTAATAAGGTGATATAACAAGGAACCCATGCTCATTTCTGCACCCTCATGCGTGCCACGGTGAGTCACCGGTGCTCCCGAATCGGCTCACTGACGCGGGCCTATATATAGCCCTCCCCCTCGCTCCAGCACCCCTCAGACAGCTTCTCCACAACCACTAGCACCTCTCTAGCCTCCCCAGCAAGCTAGCAGAGCCCCGATGCTCGAGATCGACCGAGGCCCCTCTGCCTTGGAGATCCGGTCGATCGCTGGCTACACGACGGCTCCTGCACCCCTTGACCCACCAAAACACTCCCCTTGACCTTAGGGAGCTTTCCCCCAACTTTCCCAAGCATATTCGTGCCCCTAGCTACTGTCTCGACCACCTCCCGAAACTCCTCCGCTGCGGCCTCCTCGTCGCCGGTGAACCCGTGCCTCTCCGTCGTAGTCCCGACAACCAGCAGGTAGGCGGCGACAACCCGGACCCATTGCTATCTTCGTTGGGGCCCGAGGACGTCGGGAGCCTCGCCGACATGCTCCTCCTCCTCTCTAGCTAGAGGTAGGAGACGACCCCGACAGGTGTGCCCCACCTGTCGGTGGCCCAACCGCCTCCCCCTCTATGCCCGCAACCGCTTACCGCAGGGCCCCGCATGTCAGGTTCAAACCTGGCACCGCACACGCCTCGAAAGGATGTCGGTTCGCTTTTGGGCCGACCCAGTTCCAGGCCAAGCCAGGCCAGGGACTTAGCCCATTTTTCCTTTTTTTAAAAACTGGATTTTCAATGATTTTTATAAAAAGATTTAACTAGTGTAAAAATATAATTTTTCCACTGATATTCTTCTAAAAATGTGTAGTATTGAATAAGACCATTGGTTAAATTTTTCAGCAACTATTCTGTTTTACAATAATAAAAAGGATTAAATTGGAATAGTTTTGCTTCTGTTTAGTTGATTTTAAAAATGTTCCTTCATTGGGATCAGAGGCAAATATTTTTTTAAATAACAACTTAGATTTATCAGTAATAAACAACATTTTTAAAATGCCTTTGGGATCTGTTTTTGAGTGAGCTATTCCTTATTTATTCTTTTGACGACAATAGAAAATCCGTGTGACGAGGGAATCAGAGTGTAGGACCATGAAGACCCCGGATACCTAGCTGACCAAGGCAAGCATAAGTGCCGATAAATCATTGATGTGATGTTACCGATGGCTCCTTGGGGGCACATGCATTGAGCTTGATCCTACCACCTATGATGGTCATGCTTGTATCATGTTGACAAGTAAAACTAGAGTAACAGTAGCATGAGCATGTTGTTGGTATAAATCAAAGACTTATGAAAACCCCGTAGGGTACCACTAATGCCCGAGGGTGATGATGAGTTAGGTGGCCACTTTTGGTGAAGTGGTTCACCGGGTATTTGCGTGAATATGGTTTCAGAAATGGGAATAGATTTATGATGTGTCGACCGTCCCGACCTTACATGTACGACCACGTTACCCTTTTATGGGACTGGGTTGTGTTGATTACTCTGGTCGGTGCTAGCAAAGAGCCACATTACTAGTGGCGGGATTGATGTGTGGTCACTCTCTTGATGGGGTCGTGCCAGGAAGGGCGACTATGCCGTTTTTACGTGTTCCAGGCACACCGTTGGTCCCCGCATGGTTGATATTGTCTAGAGTCAGTGCTCGTAAGACGTACAACGTGTGGGCTGGGTACCAATCGAGTGGACCTGTTTTTCTAGTATCGTCAAGGGAAAGTCATTGATCGGGTACTTACCTCGGGTATGTTATATACCGCGAGTCGTGGATGACACGGAAGTTTCCCGGATCTCGTGGGTCCAGCGTACTACCTCTGCAGAGTGTAAAACTATTCAAATAGCCGTGTCCACAGTCAAGGGCAGTTGGGTGGTGCTGCTTAAACTACGTCCAGTCATTTTTGCATAAACCAAGTGTGTGTGAGTGGTCATAAAAAGGAGTTATTATGGAAGTAACGATATGACGGAGTTTTGTGACTTGGCATATAGGGTGAACCCGGATGGTTCGGCCCTCGACAGATATATTGGTATCTGTAACCTGTTCTTTAAAAGTAGTTCTTAACTTACGATGCATACCTATGATCATGTTTATTTACCACCAAGAGATATCCACCAAAGATGCATGTTATTGTTATCCTTCACTTTCATTGTTCATATCATGGGCTTTTTACGAGTACATTCAAAAGTACTCATTGGCTTGCCACTAGTTATATTATTGACCAGACATGGAAGGACCGAAGTTTGGAGATGAATACGTCTTCGGAGACGCCCCTGCGAACTAGGACGCTTCCGAGTCAGAATGCCTGTCGGTGTAGGCTTGATGGCATGGGCACCCGCTTAGCCCCTATGATTTCCGCTATTAGATGTATCGGTATGATTTGTCCTTAGGCCCAACCTAGTGAACTTGACCATTTGGTCATGTGATATAATAATTCGGTACTTGGATATAAGACTCTAGTTATTCAGTATCTGTGTGTTCGGTGAGCATTTATCTTTGGGATCACTGAGCACGTTCATTCGGCGATCTCGACTCATAAGTCGGGGTCCCCACAGATGGCGTGATAACCGATGCATCGTTGCTCCACTTGCCGTGACAGTTGCGTCATCCCCGCACAGTGCACATAAACCAAAATTTTGAATCCCGTGAAATCCGAACCTGCCAAAGTGATCCGTCACATCCAAAGATCCCGTTAGTCACTTGGAGTAACTTCAAGCACTTAAACTCACTCGGGCACGCTTCGCAACAGAATCGATCAAGGTGAATGACGAAGATTGTAGTCGACACGAAGTTCCATCAATCCCAGGAGTATGACCAAGGTCAGTATGGCTCGCCAGAAGCTGGATCAACACCTTCTTCACTCGAACCCCAATCCATTAGGGGGCTAATGATGGGATATGTACCTTGGGTAGAGTCATAGGCCTGACCTAAATGTCCTGCCAAAGGGTACCTCATTATTAGCTGAAGGGTCACACAGAAGATTCCGACTGGATGGTCATAGCACCTAAAAAATTACTCGGTACATAAACACTCGGATGATGTTCCCATCCACTCGACAACCTACTTCCACTCGGAAGGTTCCAATCGACACAGAAGACCAGAAGCCACCTCCACGGAGGACAGCGGGCATGCGCTCAGCTAATGGTCATGAATAGCATTAGTTACATACATAAGTTATCAATAATGTATATCTTTAAATCATATTGATCGATCCCTTAGATGCTGAGGCCTTGATGAGGGGTAGCACACTCTATATAAGCCAACCCTCCCCTCAGGAACAAGCTAGGGTTCGCACCCCCTATAACACACATTCCACACTGCAAGAGCTCCCGAGCACTTATACGTAGGGCTATTACCTCTAAGAGAGGGGCCTGAACTCATACATCCTGTGTACAAGCTTGCCGTAGCTAGGACTCTGCCCTGTCCATTCGTACCCTGCACCTCTACTGCCAGGTTCATTCCCACGACAGACAGTATAAGAAGTTCCCTACTCCTAGCCTCAGATATGCGAATTGTTGGCGGCACCACGGATATGTGTCGTGTCATTTGGGATAATCTCAAAGCAGCTTAGTCCCTTCATAAGTGCTACTACGATAGCAAGCATGGTGACATGACTTTTCAGCTCGATGATCTTGTGTATCTCAAAGTGTCTCCCATGAAGGGCACTCAACGCTTCGGCATCAAAGGAAAGCTCGCTCCTCGCTTTGTTGGTCCTTCCGAAGTTGTTGGCAAGAGAGGTGATCTTGCATATCAGTTAGAGCTTCCATCCAACTTCTCCAATGTGCATGATGTGTTTCACGTCTCTCAGCTCCCGAGCGCAAAGCTGATCTCCAAGATATCGATCTCCAGCCAGAGCTATCCTACCATGAGCATCCTATAGCAATTCTTGAAGAGACTGAGCGCAAGACCCGCAATAAGTCAATCAAGTTCCTCAAAGTGCAATGGTCACATAATTCAGACAAAGAGGCCACTTGGGAGCGTGAGGACCACCTCCGTTCCGAATTCCCAGAGTTCTTCCAGTCCTAGATCTCGTGTCGAGATCCTCTTGTAGTGTGGGAGAGTTGTGACAGCCCCAATGCAATACCTTTGCCCTCTTGTAATATATTTCCTTGTATGGCAACCTTCCTATGTTGACATGTTAGATTTGAATAAAGAGTTTAAGTTTGGCTTCATCTCTTGTTGCATCATGGCATCATGCATAACATCAGTTCACCTTGTTGTTTGTGTTGCACCTTTTGTGATTGAAAGTGTGGGTGCTATGTAATGTGGCATTGTGATTGTTGTGTGAATGGGTGCAACAAGGATTCCCCTAAAAACCCCTTATTGGACCATACCTTGAATCCCTTCTTTCCAATTTATTTATTGGCAGATTTAAAGTTTTTATTTTGGTTCCAATAAAGTGTTGCTCCCCTCTTAAAAATCATATTATTATTTGTGGAGTGCACCCTCCTCTGAATTGTCCTTTTTTCTTTTGGGTTTTAACAAAAACATACCCTCATTTTAAATAAAAGGAATTTAATTTTGCTCTTCTAAAATTGCCCAACTTCTTTTTATAATTTGGTCCAAGATTTTAGAAGACCAGATATATTTTTCTCTTCTTCAAATCCTTTCTATTTAGCCGTGTGATTTTATCAAACCCTTTGCTATTTTATTATTTTCGGCAAAACCCTTTTTAAACTCAAGAGAGACTTGTCACCTCGGCCTTCTCCCTCTCCTGGCGGCCCAGCTAGCCCAAGCCAACAAGCTCAGTCACGGCCTAGCATGCCCCGCGTAGACCAGGAGAACCTTGTCTCCCAGTTCTTCTTCCTCCCCTAGTACTGCAGGGCATCTACCCGTGCCAAGTACCTCTCTCCCTTGATTTGACGACCAACACAGGCCCTAGGCCCGTATATAGACCCCGGTACCCTAGCCTCCTTCCCCCGGTTCCAGTTTCTCCTTCACCCCCCTCTTCCGCTGTAGGTAGCCAGCGTCATCGTCACCATCGCCATGGCCGGAGGGAGGTCGAGCTCATTTCCCCAGTGAGTCCAGAAGCCGCGAGAGCATTCTTCATCCTCGCCGGCGCATTCTTCTTCCTCGCCGGTGTTGGCTTCTACCACAGGATCGATCACATCAAAATATCACGAACACACGCGATAAACACTTTTAGCCAAGGGTGCGTCTCGTACCCTCTAATTCATCTCTTTATTTCTCCTTTTCTCAAGTCATAGTTTTTCTTCCTTACAACTCGATACAATAAACTCACGCAATACCTATGCATATATATATGCACGGCCGGAACCAAAACCTTAAACCGACTTGTCCTTGTTTTGCACTTCAAACCCAACACGTCTAGTACTTTTGACCTAACATATACTCAGCAACATTGCTTTCCTAATCTAATTATCCGGCAACGCTGATCACATCTTATGAAACTTAGCTCAACTTTCCCAAGCTGATTACCGCTGGCTACTACTAACTCCAACGTGACACGGAGTAGACTAAGCATAGTACTACTCAAACTCTTACACGTGAATATGTACTCCTAGTACGTGGAAACCAACTTAACCGCAAGGAATGTTTGGATTATTCCAACATTCACCCCTAATCCAATCATCCGATTCTTTACGTGACAAGACACGCAAACAACCACCTCATCTTTTCATGCCATGACCACCACTTCATCAAAACTGAAACCAACGATTATTCGGACTACCAGCCACGCTATCATATCTTAGCGTGGTACATGCAAACTAAACGCATAGCCTCATGCAGGAACTTGACTTAACTGGCTCGCATATCCATTTTCACGTTGGTCTTCATCTTCTCGTTGCGACACCGAGATAGCCCGCCATCTTGTCTCCGTGCACGTCTTCACCCCTTGGAGATACATCTTCATTGGAGCACCTCAACCATGACGTCTCATGTCTTCGCGCCTTGAACATGCATCTCATCAGAGTCCCTCGACCATGACAAACGTCTCGTAGACCAGCACTTGTACCCAACTCCACACCTTATTCTTGTTGTCGGTGACGCATCTTACCAAACAACACTTCACGTCCGGCGGCAACACAACTCGTCATGTACAAGCAACACATCTTTCTGTACATGAACTCGCCAGAACTTGTTACCTTTGCCCAAGACCGAGCGCACGATCTCAAGGCAACCCGACTGGTCCAACGGCAACACAACTCGCCGTATAGGCGTAGCACAACTTCCGTATACGAACTCGCTGGAACTCCTTGATGTCACATCCCTAACCCTTAAGCAAGATAGCATTGTGCTCATGTCTTCTTTGCATTTGCATCCAAGAAGTTTCAACAAAAACAACAAAGTGGCAAAGGAAAAACTCAAAAACCCTAGCCACCATTTCAATTAAAGGAAATTTCAACTAGTTCAAAATCAATGAACCCAAAATGGCCTCAAGAAATGTTCAAACTTTCTGATAAATCATGAAAGTAAATGAGCATTGGAGAAAACTATTTTCTTGACACTTTAAGCATTTTAAATAATTGCAAAAGCTACTGGTTTCAAATTTAAAATTTGAAATCAGAAACTATAATTTTCCAAAAATGTTGAAAGTCTTGGAAATGAGTGGGGATATTATAACAAATATTTCAGGAGGTCAAAAATAATTTTTCCTTTTTGTTTTGGAGCTAAATTAATTAGCAAAGCAATAAATAGCAAAACAGAAAAACAAAAAAAAGAGAAAATGGGAAAAGTTTTACCTGTCGCCCAAGCCAGGCCCAGCCCATCTCGCCGCTCGTCCCCTCCCTCGCGCCAGTAGGCAGCAGGAGGTGGCCGCCGCCTCCTCCGGCGCGGCCACGCACCTGCGTGCCTACCTGGCCGCCGGTTCGCGCTGGCGACGGCGGGGATAAGCTCCCCAGAGCCTCCCCTATCCATTCCCCGCCTCGGTTCTCCTCCTCCGCCCGGATCTCCTACCCCTCCTTGCTGCCGCCATTAGAGCCGAGCTCGAGCTCGAGCTGGCCGTGCCCCTGGCCATAGGAACCCCTCCGCGAGCACGCCATTAGCTCCGCCTCGTCGCCCTGGTCATTCCTGCAGAAGCCGAAGCTTCCTCGCGCCCTGCAACGCCCGCAACGCCGTCGTCTTCTTCCTCCGGCCGCCGGACCTCTCCCGTCGATTCGTCGCCCCCAGGCCTTCCCCGAGCCGTCTGAGCTCTTCTCTGCACTCCCTGTGAGCATGCGGTGGTTTTCCCTAAGTTTTCCCCGTCGATCCCCTCCTCTAGCCCTAGTTTCACCGAAGCCCGACGAGCACCGCCGCTGCCGCTCGTCGCCGGTAGCCCTCCGATGTCCAGCTTGTCCTCCCGAGAGCACCAGAAGCTCCAGGACGACGCGTAGATGCCGTAGCAGCTAAGAACTAAGCGCGGATCCCCCTGTTTCAAAGCCCCCGACGACACCCGAGCTTCGGCCGCCACTCCGGCTAGTCGCCGACGCCTCTTCCGGCGACCCTAGCCTCCCCAGTTGGTCCTGCTAGATCGGCCACTTCGCGAGCTTGCTGTAGCTGCCAACCGCGTGCGTTTTCGTGCTGTGCAGCGCCGTCTAGATCGCCTTCAGCGAGCCCTCCGCTGCGGGTTTGGTCGCCGGCGACCACCCTCCGGTGGCCGTCGACGTGGCCGACCATTAGGGCGTAATCGCCCTCCCCTCAGTCGCTGACAGAGGGCCCCACGCCTGGTCAAACCCCAATTAGGGGCTGGTCAGCGCGGGATTAGTCCCAGAGAGGCTGACCAGTGGGGCCCCCCTGTCAGGTTTGACCTGGACAGGTCGGCTGACCTGCTGACGTCAGCCTGATGCAATAAATGGAATTTCCAGTATAAAAATAATTCAGGAAATTGCTAAAAATTGCAAAAATCATAGAAATTAATCTGTAACTCCAATGAAAATAATTTATATATGAAAAAGTATCAGAAAAATTCAAGGATTCTGATTATGCTATTTTCAGCTATGTTTGAAAAAGTTACAGAACCCTAAATTGTGAAATAAGGTATAATTCAATTCTTTTAATCACTTTATAAATGGAATTTGCAAAAATATCCAAATTTCATTAGAAATGCAATGATCACACACTGCCCTAGATATAAATCAGTACCATAACATGACATTTCATGCATGTTAACATTAAGTTGATCTGAGCATCAGGTCGAATCAATTAAACCGGTATCCGAGAATACCCATTTGAATTGCTATTCGAGTGTGACTCAAATCAACTCTAAACCTAAAACATCTTGATTATAATAACTTATCACTTTGCATTCTCATGCCATGCTCATGCATCATTTTGATTGCATATGATTGTTATTGAATGTTGCCATTCATTTCGGTAGGCTCCGCACCACTGGATTCCACCGAATATCCGTCTGACGGATATCGTTCCTCCTCTGAGCAACAAGGCAAGCAACCCTTTTGATCATCCCGATAACACCTATGTTCTTGCTCCTGCACCTATTTATTGCATTAGGATCAAATGCTTCAATTGCTTTTGCCACGATAGTTGGACCCACTTCCTTTGCATGACTTAACCTTGTCACAGTAAATAGCCGAACCTTGCAACCTAGCATACCTGGTAGTTGCTTGAGCTATAATGTGCCTTATCCTGCCATGCATGCTATGCTTAGAGTTGTGTATGGTCTGTCATCTGGGAGATGAGCAGAAATGTGGAATGTGTTCGGTGAGCAAAGGTCGTGTGTTGAACTTGATTTGGTAAAGGTACCGGTGAAAGGCTGTGTAGGAGTACATGGCGGGTTGTTTCATTGGAACCGTCTTTAGGAACTGAGTTCCGTGTATGTAATCCAAGACTAGATACTACCACATGCTGGGCCCTGAAATATGACCCCGCTCGGCCTATTAATCGCGTAGTACTCGGTCCAGGAGTTGCAAGTAGTTTCTGGTGTTTATAGTAATGCTGGAGGCCGTGCATGGTGCTGACCTGAGAGGTGGACCGTGATGCGGTAGGCAGTGGCACGGTGTACCAAGTGGCACCCGGATGGTGGGCTTGGGAACCCTGCGCACATCGTTTGAGGCCGTGGCGGAAACCTCGGCCGGACTTCCGTACGGGTTACTCTCAGATAGGCGATAAACCTGGACTAGGTACTAGTGTGGTTAACGGTCGTGGCCGACTCCCTCGCTGGGCTTCCGCTTGAAGGTTGCCGAGGTGCATGACGTGCACATGGCGATAAGTGGCGGGAGCGTGTGTGACAAAGTACACCCCTGCAGGGTTATGATCTATTCGAATAGCCGCGTCCGCGGATATGGACTACTTGGAGACATATGTTGTTCATAGATAACTTCAAAATTGTCAAGATAAGCGTGAGTGTCGTGGACGGCATTTCCGTATGGAGACGGAATGATTCCCCGATAGTGTATTGTTGTGGTGTTAGTGGACTCGTGTGCGAGAGATCAAGTTGTCAAAACTAATTTCAAAAAGCAAGTTGTCTAGCCACGAGTCAAATGCTGGCTTTCCGCATGAAACCCCACAATACCTTCTTGATACCTTGCATGAGTAGTTAGTCATCCTAAAGTCTTGCTGAGTACCTTCGTACTCATGTTTGCTTAATAAATGTTGCCGAGGTTGCTAATGACCCTAATGGAGGGTTCTTCGTAGACATCAACGACGACGAGTTGCTGGTGTCCCAGCTACGATCTGGCCCTACGTCGGCTCTGTAGTATAGTCAGGCCATGTGCCTTCTAGTTGCTCTGTCTGTACCCAGACAGTTTATAACTCTTCCGCTGGCTTGTATTGTGTGACTGATATTATGGGTCGTGAGACCCTTAATGTGTAACAATATGTGTGTGGCTCTTCTGAGCCTCTTAAATAAAGCTTGTATGTTTATGGTTATGTTGTGATGCCATCGATGTATCTATACATATCGGTATGCCATGCGTACGTGTGTCTTACTTGATATGTTTGGGATTCGAATACCTAGTCGTGAACTTTAGTAGCACTCCTTACAAGGAAATGCCCCTTTGTGATCCAACGAGCCTTGGTAGTTCTCTACTGCTCCGGACACATTGGTTGACCGGCATGTGTCCTTCTTAGCTGCTGTGTCTGTCCCCTTTGGGGAAATGTCACGCGACGTAATGGAGTCCTTGTAGCTTGCTACGACTTGTCTACGTTCGTTGATGACCGACACCTGCTTTGTTGGGTCATGTATGCCTGTCCTTGTGCGGAACTGCCACTTTGGTTTATGATTAGACATGTCGATCCGGGTTCTTTGACATTGGAATGCTAGCGACACTATCGCATACGTGAGTCAAAAGACGCAAACGGTCCCGGCTAAGGTAAGGCTGCAGCCGTGGAGTTAACCGTGCGTGAGACCACAAAGGGATGCGATGTGTTACAGGCTGGATTCCTACGGCTTAGGATCGGGGTCCCGACACTTGATCAAAGACAGAAACACACGGCACAACTTCTTTTTTCCATCCTATCAAGCTCTTAATTCTCCTCCGCCAGTGACGCATCTCAACTACAGCAGAAGACTCACAAACCTAAGATCTTGGACGCACCTTACAAGAACTCACGTGCACACCTTGACAACGGCACACAACTTTACTGTCTCCTCCTTGCACTCCCCAACGATGATCTCGATGAGATTCCCAGTGCCACAACTTCAGCACCTCCGCAACCATCAAGGATCACCATCGCCTTCCGACAACAGCATGTCGCCCTACTCCATGTCGTTCCGCCGAACGACAATCACCTGCCGCCTCGCTTTTGACAAAACCCTCACCGCCTTATCGTCGTTGCTTTGTCAAATGACTATGTCGCTACACCAGCGACTGCATCGCGCGCCCCGAGGCGCTAGTCGGGTCGCCACCCCGGGGCAAGCGAACTTCAAATCGACCTTGCTCTGATACCAATTGTTGGCTTCTCCCACAGGATCGATCACATCAAAATATCATGAACACACGCGATAAACACTTTTAGCCAAGGGTGCATCTCGTACCCTCTAATTCATCTCTTTATTTCTCCTTTTCTCAAGTCATAGTTTTTCTTCCTTACAACTCGATACAATAAACTCACGCAATACCTATGCATATATATATGCACGGTTAGAACCAAAACCTTAAACCGACTTGTGCTTGTTTTGCACTTCAAACCCAACACGTCTAGTACTTTTGACCTAACATATACTCAGCAACATTGCTTTCCTAATCTAATTATCCGGCAACGCTGATCACATCTTATGAAACTTAGCTCAACTTTCCCAAGCTGATTACCGCTGGCTACTACTAACTCCAACGTGACATGGAGTAGACTAAGCATAGTACTACTCAAACTCTTACACGTGAATATGTACTCCTAGTACATGGAAACCAACTTAACCACAAGGAATGTTTGGATTATTCCAATAGCCGGCACCATCAGCGCGAGGAGACCGGGCCACCGGTCGTCTGCATTGCCTCGTCGCAGAGCTGCGTCATCTTCACCGCACGTCTCCGCATCGCCCTCTCCTCCTCCTTGTCTCGTTCGACGCTGACAGCCACTGTAAGCTATGATCCACTTTCCCCTCTCCGTAAGCGCATAGCCTAGCCCGCGCCACCCTCGCCGTGCTGCACAGCCTGTAGCCGCCGCGTAGTTCAGCAGGAGCCGTGCGTGCGTAGTGACCAAGAGGTCAGGGGTTCGATCCCCCCCTAAGCGCCCTTTTATTCCGCGTTTTTCTTAGCTCCTGTAGAGTTGCAGTAGTTTCAGTATGTATTGCATTATGTTTCTGTTTTAGCGGTAACACCTCGATAGCGCAGTGGCAACAGAGCTGTGCCCCATGGCCGTGGTCATGGATTCGAGTCCCTCGCGCCCCTTTTTAGATTTGGTTTCCCTGGTGTGCTAAGTAGCAGAGGCTGAATATCTCCATTCCTACCCCTGGTAGTGCAGATACTCGCGTGTAGCTTAGTGGTAGTGTGTGTTGTGTGTGTGGGTGTGGTGGTGGGTTCGACCACGACCATATCCTTTTTTATTTTCTGTTCATTGTTGTGTGCAAGTGCCACTGATAAGTGGACCCAGGGCCCACATGTCTTGCACTAGGGGTCCATGGTGCATATGACCAGTGGCCCCATGTTCTTGACATGTGTAGTTTATGATCCTGTGTAGTTTTTCTTTTATGTGTTGTGGTGTTTTTCTGCATGCATATATAGAAGTATATGGATTTAGGGTAGAAAACCCCATGAATCCATTGGTGGCACTGGATTCCAGTTTTGAGGAGATCTGCAAAAGTTCCATTTGTGATGAGGTGGCACTTTGTCATTTGAGTAGGTTAATTTCCATGCATATTTAGAAGTTTGTGCATGCATGCATCATATTGTTTGTTGCATAATATCTTGCTGGTGTTTATTGGGTGGTTGTTTCTTTTGGGTAGCTACGAGGTCTGGAAACGAGTTCGAGGAGTCCGGTAAGTTCGTCCAGGAAGATCAGGAAGAGTTCCACTATGAAGATATCAGAGGCAAGATGACCGTGACCTTGACACCATTTCTAGCTTTGTTATGCTTAGTGATTCGTTTCCATCGTTATTTCTCCGCTGCCTACCACATGATATATAGGCCATCAAACATTGTCATGAAACCTCAACCACCTCCCCCTCCTAGCAAATATTGTTTGGCTAGGTTAGGCTTGCTGAATCCTTTTATTAGCATTGCTAGTTGCACGTGCAAGCTGGTCCATGTGATAACATGGGCAATTGATATCATCTTATTTAAATGCCATTTAATTAATGTAGATATATCTCTACTATTAAAGGGGGATCTATCGTCTCTCGTGATGGTTCGACCACGACAGATCCCCCGTCGCTAGCACTTCCACCGCTAGCAGTTCCACCGATTTTTTCCATCCCTCCATAAATCAATCGAGTAAATACAGAAAAACCCGGTTCACAGGGAAAACCCTCTGGTTCGACCTCTCTTTCCTTTCCCCGATTCTATTCTCGTACCTACTGACGAAAAAAACAATGCACCTCAAAACCCATGGGCCACGGTTGTTCCCCTCCCACGATCCCTCTGTTCGCCCAGGCCCAACACCCCAACGACCCCTCTTCCTATCGCGAGCATCAGACTCCCCTGCTTTGCCGCTGGTTCTCCTTCTCCATCCAGATCCGCACACAGCACCGCGCTTCTATTTCGTCCCTCCCACAGTTGGTCTCCCTTGGCTCCTCCAGCTCTGTCCCATCCGCGAGGGAGATAAATAGATGTGGCCGGTGGAGATTTTGACCTCCGGCGGGCCAAAGTCGCTCGAGGTCTCCGACTTACAGGAACCCAAGGAGCGCGAGTACTCTCTAGGTGGCCATCGCCTGCGTGAACCGCCAATACACGGTCCACCGACACTCGCCCTCGCCAAGAACCAACCCCTACCCACATCTCACGTGAAGGAAGAGAGGATAATTGGCCTTCATCCGGTCCGGCATCCTGGGCGGCGTCTGGATCGATCTTCTTCAATTTTGCCAATAAGGATCAGGATGGACAGGCGGATGATGTTCTTGGCATGTTGCTACAACAATGCAGATATGCCCTACCTAACTCGCGACTACCAGTGCCAGACGCGCCCAAGTTACGGTTCAAGCCTGTAACGCCCAAGATGCGATCCTATCCTTATTTTTGCATGAGGGCCTCGATAGGGATAGAAGCACATCTCGTCGTTTCGCAAGAATAGATATCGTTACAAGTACATGTACTGAAGAGAAGAGTATATGTAATTGGCTTACACTCGCCACAAGCTACATCAGAGTCACATCAGTACAATACATAAATATCACGAGAAAGAGCAGGGTCCGACTACGGACGAAAACAAAGGAGAAAAGAACAACGTCCATCCTTGCTATCCCAGGTTGCCGGCCTAGAACCCATCCTAGATCGACGAAGAGGAAGAAGAAGAAACTCGAAATGAACAATCATCGCGCTCACGTATTAATATCCTTTACATGCACCTACAACTGGTGTTGTAGTAATCTGTGAGCCACAGGGGACTCGGCAATCTCATTTCCAAAGGTATCAAGACTAGCAAAGCTTAATGGGTGAGGTATGGTTAAGTGGTGAGGCTGCAGCAAGCAAGTAAGAATATATTTAGTGGCTAACTTATGAGTACAAGAATAAGAGGGGGGATGATCTACGCACGGCGGACGTGAACTACTGATGATCAAATAAATGATCCTGAACACCTACTTACAACAAACATAACCCCACCGTGTCCTCGATCGAAGAAGGAGCTCACGAAAGAGATAGTCACAGTTACGCACTCAGTTGGCATATTTTAATTAAGTTAACTTCAAGTTATCTAGAACCGGATGTTAAACAAAGTTTCCACGTTGCCACATAACCGCGGCCACGGCTTTCCGAAAGATTTAACCCTATAGGGGCGCTCCAACTAGTCCATCGCAAACTACCACACGCTGCGACGGAATGACCTCGATCAGGGAAACCCGTGATCTCCTCGGATCCCTATTGGAAAACCTCAACCTCGAGTTAGCTCAAAGCATCCTCGGAATCCCTCGCACAAGACGCTCGATAAAGGTAAAACAAGTCCAGCAAGGCCGCCCGACGTGCCGACAATCCCGATAGGAGATGTGTATCTCGTTCTCAGGGCACAATCGGATGAGCGCAGCGCACAGTGGCTTGATAGAAATCACTCGAGTTGCCCCGGGTTGGCCCCGCACCCGACTCTGTTTTGGACCAGCACCATCAACACTAGCCCTCCCTGTATTATGTTGAATTACTCCTCAGGTTCATGACACCCTATATTTTTTAGTATTAACAAAATTATTATGTTGGGCAAATATAGTACCAATGTTGGGCCTTGCCAGACGAGCTTTATCCTAAAACGAGAATCTAGGGGTCCCCATATCAACCCCAAGCATGTTAGGAGCGCTCATTTATGGAACATAACACCGGTAGCCGAAACTAAGGGGGCAAAGGTGGAACAAAATATCAGGCTAGAAAGGCCGAGCCTTCCACCTTTTACCAAGTATATAGGTGCATTAAATTAAATAGCAATTAATAGTGTCATATAACAAGGTTCACATGGAAACAACTTCATCTGCAACTAGCAACGCTAACACATGGTTAAGCAAGCGGTAACATAGCCAATCAGTGGTTTGCTTGGTTGTGAACAAGTTGAGGGTTTTCATGGCAATGTTGGGAGGCTGATATTTAACATGTGGTAGGCAAACGAGACATAACGATTGAAACGATAAAACTAGCATGGCAATTATAGTAATGGTATCTAGGGAAATGGTCATCTTGCCTGAGATCCCGCTTGGTAGAAAATGACTCCGTGAAGCACACGAACCGACGTAGTCGAACAGGTCCTCACATTCTGACACGCTTGCGGAACTCTAGCGAGACGAAGCAAACTGGAAACAAGAATCAACACAGATATTCACCACGGCACATGCACGACAAGATGCAATCCACATATGATGCATGATCAGTTGAATATATGCAAGACATGGCATGTCAATTCACAACAATCAAACACTACACATTAAGTGAAGTTCAATATGCAACGAGTTGCATATTGACGAAACTCCACATATGAATTATTTAGTTCTATCCCGATTAGGTACATGACAATGTTAATCATGGTTAAACATGGCAAGAGGTGAAGCATAATTAATCTACCTATCTAGGCTTTCTAAATGAGGTCGGAAATGACATATAGCATCTCCGAGATGACCTCATACGTTAATTTATAATTCTGTCCAGATCTGAACTAACACATTTTAATATTTGTTAAAAATAAAAATAAATAGGTGCACATAATTCTACGCGTCGTTCGAATCAATTTACACATAGAGAACATCTCAAAGGAGCTACGGTTCAAAAGATATGATCACCGCAAGATATGATGTCATGAATGCAATATGTATGTGAATGTCAGCCACAAGCATTCCAAACCAAGAAGGCAGCAATATAATATGAAACTACATGAGATTCTAAGAAAGTTTCATATAGGACACGATCAAAACGGAGCAACGGTTCAACAAATACAAGCTACACAAGAAATAGTTGTAATGTGCCAAAAACAACAACATGGCATTTTCTACACCCCAAAATAACAAGCTACATAAATCCAAAATGCTCAAATAGGACATGAGGCAATAGTGGTCAAGATGCACTATAACACCCTACTAAATACAACTAGCATGTAAGCATGTATCACTAGGAAAAGAACTCACAAAATGGCATCTCACACACAGTTTCAGACTTCGTGAAAATATCAGTTTTGACAGTGAAGTTTTCGATCTGAAGGCATATTGATAGCAAAAAAACTATATTCTACAGGGCTCCAAATGACATGAAAATTGACATCATGCTATATAATCTTAAATACTACAAATAACTCCATTGCACGAACCACAATAGGGCTATAGAGCACTAGCAAATCTCATGGCAAGACAACAACAAAATATAAAAGATTTCAGACTTAGAAATATTTCAGCTTCTCCAAATCAGCACTATTTTCTAGCATGTTGACAACAAGCAAACAACACATATACATGGATTTCTAAGGCAACCAGAAATACCAGGGGCTAGCCTACACATCCAAGGGCATATCTCTAGTTCAAAAGTAATGCATATCACGCACGGAATAAATCCCACTAAATAAACAAGAGAGCAACATGGCAAAATATCACGCGCACTAACTTACTCGAAACACAAAAACTAAATACACAGTTAAATTCTATGGATTTTTCTGCCCCGAAAATATATATAATATATGGGGTTCGAAAAATAAACTAGCGCCACACATATATGCGAGATTATGTCCTAAACACGACATAGCAAGCAAGCGACGGAACCTACATGCAAAAATGGAAACAACTACTCTAAAATACATGGCAGAGGGTCCCGAACAACATGAACATTTTATCTATGCGATTTGAACAATTCGGACACGCGCAAAAATAAATACGGGATATCTAACATATTAGGACAGCACACAAATCTAGGCATATGGCAGGTCAAACCACTTCAAACATGCATGCAACTTGCAAAATATGAATCTATGTGAAAAACTACACAAGTTACATATTTAATACATCGCGATCCGATGCACGGTTAATTATCTACGGATGTTTGAAATATATAATATCCCTGATATTAAATAAATCTGAAATCCTAAATAAAAAATATCGGGTCGAATCTGGTGCTATTAGGCCTACACGCATGTGCAACTACAATTAAATCGCGTCGCGGGCGAGGGATAAGGGGCAGGGGTAGTGGCTCACCTTAGCGGGCCTTGGCCCACGGCGGAGGAGAGGTGAAAGGCCGCGTGCTAGCGTTGGAGCTCGAGCGTTGAGGGAGGCAAGGGCGCGCATGAGATGGGCCGGCTCGGGGCAATGGGGGCCCATCCGCTGCAGGGCCATCCCGTCCCAGGAGTGCTAGCGAGCGGTCAACGCTCGGGGGCGAGCGAGCGCTGGCTGCTCGTCCTCCAGACCGAGGACGGCCCTGGCGGCGGCAAGGACAAGCGGATCCGGCCGGGATCTACCGGATCCGAGTGATGGCAGGCCGATATGCGGCGTCCGAAGCTTGGGCGGCCTCATCCATGGTGGCGGCAGCTTGGGGAACCTGGGGAACAGGGAGAGGATGCGGGGGAGGTTAGGGCATAGGGGGGAGGAGGAAGAAGGAGAGGGGGAGAGAGGAGTGGAGGGAGCTCCGGCCTGGGTCCGGCGGGGCTCTTCGGCGAGGTACTCCGGCTGCCGGGCTCGGGTCATGTGGGAAGCTGCGGTGGGGGGCTCCTCCATGGCTGCGTTGGCTGGAGCTCGGGAAGCGGCTGCTCGGCCCAGATCAGGCCCGGGGCGGGCTCCAAATGGGCTCTGCGGGCCCTACCGGCTGGGAGGGAGACAGGGGAGAGAGGAGCTGCGGCTGGCTAGGTTAGGCACGAAAATCGAGGATGAGAGGGGATTTGTTGCCTTTTATAGAAAGAGGGGCTAGGGTTTGCTAATGAGGGCGTTTTCGGACCCTCGGATCTCGATGGGACGCTGCCGAAACGTCCTAGGGTTAGGTTAGGCCGTGTAGAGTTGCTAGCCGGAGAAGAGAGGGCAAACAGGCAGCGAGGCAACGAGATTTAAAACACCAAAAAACGTCCGACAAAAAGCCGAATATGGTGCCGCTATGGTCGACCGTTCGGGTACTAGAAGGATGATACGTCTCCGTCGTATCTACTTTTCCGAACACTTTTGCCCTTGTTTTGGACTCTAATTTGCATGATTTGAATGGAACTAACCTGGACTGACGCTGTTTTCAGCAGAATTGCCATGGTGTTGTTTTTGTGCAGAAATAGAAGTTCTCGGAATGTCCTGAAAATTTACGTAGATTTTTTCTGGAATAAAAGAAAAATACCTGCGCAAAGATCCATCGGAGGGGGCGTGCGAGTGGGCCACAAGCCCATAGGCCGCGGCCACGCCCCTAGGCCGCGCCGTGTAGGCTTGTGAGGCCCACGTGGCACCACCGCCCCCAAACTCAACTCTATTTATTCCGTCTCGCCCGGAAAAATCAGAGAGAAGGTTTCATCGCGTTTTGCGATACGGAGGTGCCGCCACATCGTGTTCTTCATGTGGAGGGCAGATCTAGAGTCCGTTTCGGGCTCCGAAGAGGGGAAGTCATCGCCATCGTCATCATCAACCTTTCTCCATCGACAATTCCATGATGCTCTTCATCGTTCGTGAGTAATCTCATCGTAGGCTTGCTGGATGGTGATGAGTTGGATGAGATCTATCATGTAATCGAGTAAGTTCTTGATGGGGAGATCCCTAGTATCCACTATGTTCTAGATTGATGTTGCTACTACTTGGCTATGCTTAATGCTTGTCACTAGGGCCCGAGTGCCATGATTTCAGATCTGAACCTATTATGTTGTCGCCAATATATGTGTGTTTTAGATCCTATCTTGCAAGTTGTTGTCACCTACTATGTGTTATGACCCGGCAACCCCGGAGTGACAATTGCCGGAACCACTCCCGGAGATGACCATAGTATGAGGAGTTCATGTATTCACCACGTGTTAATGCGTTGGTTTGGTTCTTTATTGAAAGGAGAACCTTAATATCCCGTAGTTTCCATTAGGATCCCGCTGCCACGGGAGGGATGGACAGTAGATGTCATACAAGTTCTTTTCCCTAAGCACGTATGACTACATACGGAATACATGCCTACATTAGATTGACGAACGGGAGCTAGTTACTTATCTCTCCGTGTTATAGTTGTTACATGATGAATCACATCAGTCACACTCATCCATCACCGATCCACTGCCTATGAGTATTTTACTACTGGTCCTCGCTACGTTACTTTGCCTAGGCTTGTCCCTTGCTACAAAAGGGATTGGGCCATTTTGCTGCTACTGCTGTCACTTTGCTGCTCCTGTTGTTCCTTGCTGCTTCTCTGTTACTTGTTGCAAGACTTTTCTGGAGCCGTAGCCGGGGAAGCATTCTTCTCAAGAATAATCCCCCGTCAACGTGCTTTTTACTGGCGCCATTGATACAACAGTTAGGAATAGTCTGCCATCAATAGATCGTTTCTGGCACCGTTGCTATCATACTACTTTGCTACTGATACTTTGCTTGCAGACACTAATCTTTCACGTGTGCTTGAATGTGACACACTCAGCTGCTAATACTTGAGAATATTCTTTCGCTTCCCTTGTGTGACCCAACAAATTTGGGTTGAATACTCTACCCTCAAAAACTGTTGCGATCCCATACGCTTGTGGGACATCAAGGCTTTTCCTGGCGCCGTTGCCGGGGAGGCACAGCTATAATATCTGAGTCACTTGGGATTGACGTTTGCTGATCACTATGAGGAATCCGAAAGATCCAAGAACTATAATCCTACCTTCCACTACGGGGAGAGGTAAGGAACTGCCATCTAGCTCTGCACTGGATTCACCTTCAGTTTTGAGTAAGTTTGCGACTTCGCCTCCTGCTAGAAATCTTGATATGTCGCTTGTGCTTGATGATGCTACTTCTGCTGCCCATGATACTATGCCTTATGATGCTATGCTAGATACTATGCCTGATGATGCTATGCTTGATAGTATGCTGATGATGCTATGCTTGATACTATGCCTGCTATGCCTGATACTGTTATACCTGATACTGCTTTGCCACTAGGTGCCTTTGATGCACAAATTGCTAGAGTTGCTGCTAGACGTGATGATACTTCTGAAACTGCTGATACTATTGAAGTAGAACCTGCTACTATGCCTGAATTGCCTGTTATGCCTGATACACGCTATGTTATGGAGGGAGAGATAGCTGAGGACTTTCTTGCGTGTAAGGATAGCTATGATGTTGATAAATTACTGCGCAAGTGGAAAGAAAAATCTCTGAACGCTAGGATGAAATACGACCCGAAGATTGCTACTTCGCCTGTCTTTGTGACCGATAAGGATTATGAATTCTTTGTCGACCCTGAGTTAATCACTTTGGTCGATGCTAATCCTTTTCACGGTTATGAGTCTGAAATGGTTGTAGCCCATCTTACCAAACTGGACGATATAGCCACCCTATTCACTAGTGAAGAAAAGATCCGCCACTACTATATGCTCAAGTTGTTTCCTTTCTCGCTAAAGGATGATGCTAACACCTGGTTCACTTCTCTTGCTCTTGGTTGTGTGCGTAGCCCCGAGGATATGGTCTACTACTTCTCTGAAAAATATTTTCCTTCCCATAAGAAGCAAGCTGCCTTGCAGGAAATATACAACTTTGCTCAAGCTGAAGAAGAGAGTCTCCCACAAGCTTGGGGGAGGCTCATCCAGCTACTGAATGCTTTGCCTGATCACCCTCTTGGGAAGAATGAAATACTTGATATCTTCTATAATGGACTTACCGATGCTTCAAAAGACCACTTAGATAGTTGTGCTGGTAGTGTTTTTAGGGAACGAACCGTAGAACGAGCTGAGATTCTATTGAACAACATCTTGTGCAATGAGAATGCTTGGACTATTCCCGAACCACCTCCTAAGCCAACTCCGAATAAAAGAGGTATTCTATTCCTCAGTCCTGAAGATATGCATGAAGCCAAGAAATCTATCCGAGAGAAAGGCATTAAATCTGAAGATGTCAAGAATCTACCACCTATCAAAGAGATCCATGGTCTCGATAACCCGATACAGGTAGTAGAAGTAAATTCTGTGCGTAGGTTTGATGACAGTGATATTCCTTTTGATAAACCGTCTAGCTTATGCATGGATGAATTTGATAACTTCGCTGCCAAACAACAAAGTTTCAATGATCATGTTAGTAGACAATTGGAAAAGAATGCTCGTATGCTTAGTCATTTAAGTGCTAGTGTGGACAGAAACGTCAATGATCTTAAGCTTCTGAGTAAACATGCCTCCCTGGTTACTACTCAAGTAGAACAAGTACTTAAAGCTCAGAATGACTTCCTCAATGAGTTGAATGACAATTCCGTTAGAGTCGTCACTAGAGGCGGTAGAATGACCCAGGAACCTCTATATCCTGAGGGTCATCCGAAGAGTATTGAACAAGATTCTCAAGGAGTTAGCACTGATGCACCTTGTCATCCTAGAAAGAAGAAGAATGATGATAGGAACCTGCACGCTAGCAATCCTATTGCTGCTACCCCTGAGAGTCCAAACGATGCCTCTGTCTCTGATGGTGAAACACAATGTGGTGATGAACATGAGCCTAATGATAATATCAATAGTGATGTTCATGTTGATGCTCAACCTAGCAATGATAAGGATGTGGAGATTGAACCTGATCTTGATAACCCACAGCCTAAGAATAGAAGATACGATAAGAATGACTTCGCTGCTAGGAAGCATGGTAAAGAAAGGGAGACATGGCTTCAGAAACCCATGCCCTTTCCTCCCAAACCATCCAAGAAAAAGGATGATGAGGATTTTGAGCGATTCGTTGAAATGATCATACCTGTCTTTCTGCAAATGCATTTCACAGATATGCTCAAAATGTCTCCGTATGCTAAGTACATGAAGGATGTTGTGACTAATAAGAGGAGGATACCTGAGGTTGAGATTTCCACCATGCTTGCTAATAATACCTTCAAGGGTGGAACTTCGAAGAAACTAGGTGATCCCGGTGTGCCCACTATACCTTGCTCCATTAAAGGCAACTACGTTAGAACTGCGTTATGCGACCTTGGAGCCGGTGTTAGTGTTATGCCTCTCTCTCTTTATCGTAGACTTGAACTGGATAAGTTGACACCCACTGAAATCTCTCTGCAAATGGCCGACAAATCAACTGCTTTCCCTATCGGCATTTGCGAGGATGTGCCTGTTGTGGTTCCTAACACCATTATCTTAACAGACTTTGTTATCTTGGATATTCCCGAGGACGGTGCCATGGCTGTCATCCTCGGAAGACCCTTTTTAAAAACTGCAGGGGCTGTTATAGATTGCAACAAAGACAATGTCACTTTCGATGTCAACGGTAATGAGCATACGGTGCACCTTCCGAAGAAACAATATCGAGTACATTGCATCAATGCTATCGAAAAGACTTCATCCATTCTTATTGGGAGCTTTGAGTGCCCTATTCCTCGTGTCAAGATGAAGTATGATTTGCTTGTTGGGGAGATACATATCCCAATTGAGGTGACCTAGTGACTACTCGAAAATTTTCCGTTCTCTTTTGTGATTCGAGAAAGTTTTGTCGAGGGGATTTGATAAACCCCATTGACGAATTTCTTTCGATGACCATGAGATAGATGAACCGAGGAGTCACAAACCTCTGTTTTAAGCTTTCACTTTGGTTGCTTAGAAGAAAAATGGTAGGTTTAGTTTAGTTTTCCCTGTTTTTTGTTTTAGCATCCGGTAGAAAAGTACCCCGAAAATGGAAGTTCTGCGAACGCTGTGAAAATCTAGTATGATTTTTCTGGATTTTTTGAAAAATACTGGGACAAAGAGTTTGTCTGGGGGCCAGACCAGTGGGCCACAAGCCCTAGTGGCACGGGCACCCCCTGGCCGGGCCACCCAGGCTTGTGGGGCCCATAGGCACCCCCTCCACTCATTCTTGCTCTCATTCGCTTCTCCTACTTCCAGAAAAAATCGTATCGCAGCTCAAACCCGTGTTCTTGCTCCTCTTGCTGGGATTTTTGATCTCTTTTCTCAAATCACCATTCTCCGAACTGTTTTGGGGAAATTACTACTTGGTAAGTGACTCCTCCATTGGTCCAATTAGTTTTTGCTCTAGTGCTTTATACTCCGCGTATTTTTGCTGCCTTGGTGACCATGTTCTTGAGCTTTGCATGCTGATTTCAGTTGGTCCCAAGTAGTTTTGATGCGTAATATGGCCTCTAGGCACTTGCGGGAGTAGTTTCTACTTGTTTAGTTGAGCCTTGTTCACCTTTACTTTGGGTCACTTCAAATTTCAGAAAAGGAAGATGTTCAGGAGAAACTTTCATGGTAGTTCCTCAAGCAAGAGAGGTCCCCGTATTGCGATTCGGGAGCCTCATCCTTACGAACCAAGGGACGCGCAGGTACAGCCATGTGAATGGCCTTCTGATGAATTTATGATAGAGGCAGGTTTCAAAGATGAGTTTGATGCATTTGTTCGCAACGTCGGACTCGAAGAATTCATCTTCGATAAATGTGAACAGTATGTTGCTCTCACCGCCTCTTTTGTTCGTAGATTCAAATTTTCAGCTGGCCATGAGCTGTCGGTACTGTTTGATCTCTATGTTAAATCGTATACAATGGATTTAGAGGATTTTAGTAGAATTTGCAAAATACCTATTTGAGGTAACCTCAATGATCCTCCTAAATCTTTGGTTAGAGATCTTTGCGCTGGTATTACGGTTAGAGAAACTAGAGACAGTACGCAAGCTACCATGGGGAGTATTCATTTTCCTGCCTTGCATTACTTTGCCCTCTTCATAGGCAGATGCATTAATGGCCAGATTGAGCATTGTCACCTCAGCGCACCCGACCTTAGTATCTGTAAGAGCGCAGTGACCGGTGACAAAAGCTTCAACATGCGAGCTATTATAGCAAGGAGGCTGAATAAGAATGCTATTGAAGGGGATTTCTTTGGTGGCATCTATGCCACTCGCATAACAAATTTTCTTGGAGTACCCATCTGCGAAGGAGATCCCCTACTCCATACAGCTTTCCTTGACCGTGTCGCTTTGACACGCTACCAATTCCTTGAGAGGGATGACGAATCCCTCCTATACCGTTTGATATTTAACCGGCAACGTGTTTTCCATATTACCCTTCCTGCTCCTGCTCTCTTTGACTTTCAGGTAAAACAGAGATATTACATAACCAGAGGAGAGGCAGAGGAGTATGAGAGGGAGGCAAAGGTTGTTCGTCTTCGTGAGGCAGCTATCCAGGCAGTGGCTGCAGTGCTCCCGTATAACCCTGATTATGATTTTGGGTTTCGCCAGGACCATCCTTGGGAGTAGACCAAGTTAGGAAAAAAGCCTAAGCTTGGGGGAGTACGTGTTCTCACCGACTTTACATTCTTGCTTATGATTTCACTTTGTTAGCCGGTGTTCACACTTTGCCACTGTATCATCCTTGTTAGTTTATTTTCTTTTTCTCGTTTTCTTTTCGTGTGTCTGTCTAGTTTGAGAAAACCCAAAAAGATTTTCTTTTCTTCTTTTGCTTGCTGGGAGCTTTCCCGTGTAAGTAGTTTTCTTTTTCTTTGGGTCAAGGTAGAAGATATTGGTTACAATATTATTGGCTCTTGCATGCATACCTGTTTAGCTTTCAAAGAGCCATATTACTTTGTCTTCTCCTTTGTGTTTGCATGCAGATTCCAACGTAATCCAATGCACGAGCACTCTTATTATTGTTCACATCATTCGGTCATGCAAGTGAAAGGCAATAATGACGATATATGATGAAGTGACTGAGCCTGGAAAAGCTGGTATGAACTCGATCTATTTTGTTTTTGTAAATATGACTAGCTCATCATGCCTGATTCAGCTTTTTTGTGAGAGGAACATGTTTGCAATGACAACTTAGAGATCATAGTTGCTTATGCCATGCTTATTTAACTAGGAGCTTATAATGGTTTGTCTTGGTTGCCAACATGAATGTTGAGATGACTATGATGTAGTGTGATAAGATGGTATCTGTCACATCCCTGACCCCTTAAGCAAGTTAGTCTTGTGCTCATGTCTTCTTTGCATTGCATCTAAGAAATTGTCAACAAGAACAAAGAAAGAGATGAAGGAAAAACTCAAACACTAGCCACTTCTTCAAATAAAGGAAATCTCAAAACTAGTTAAAATCAATGAACCCAAAATGGCCTCAAGAAAAGTTCAAACTTTCTGATAAATCATGAAAGCAAATAAGCAATGAAGAAAACCATTTTCTTAACATCTTAAGCATTTTAAATAAATGCAAAAGCTACTGGTTTCAAGTTTTTAATTTGAAATAAGAAACTTTAAATTTTCAAAAATGTTGAAAACTTTGGAAATGGTTGGAAATATTCCAACAAATATTCAGGTGTGTTTAAAATAGTTTTTACAAACCATTTTGGAGCTGAAATAAATAGCAAAACAATAGTTAGCAAAACAGAAACAAAATAGAAAAGAAATAAGAGAAAGAAATGACTTACCTCTATTTGTCGCCGGCCCAGCCCACCAGGGGCTCCCCGGTCATCTTCCTCCTCCTGCCAGAAGGCAGGGGAGAACATGAGCACGGCGGCCGAGCCGTCCACCTCCTGCCTGCCTGCTCGCTGCTGGAGGCCTCCAGGAGCGCCAGCGCGACGCCCGCATCTTCTTATCCTCCTTCCCGCGGCTCTATCCTCTCCCCTAGGCCTCTCGACCCCCTTTCTCTCTCGGATCTCTCTCTCCCCGAAGCTCCGGTCACCGTCGATCTGTCGTCTCCCGATCCTCCCCGACCCTGCCGGCAGCCTCACAAGATTCGCCGTGAGCTCCTCTTCCTGTTCCCCCTCTTCCAGAGGCCTTCCCCCTCCTCTAACCACGTTAGCCGCCGGAGCCCGAAGGACCTCGTCGCCGGCCATGTCATTGCCGTCGTTGTGGTACTCGGCTCGCGAGGCCGAGCTCAGGAATAAGCTCCTCGAGCTCTGTACATGGCGTAGGGCCTCTCTCCCAGCTCGCTAGCCCCCTGCATCGGCACTTTCGTCGACGCCCGAGCCGCAGCCGCCGCTGGCCTCATCGCCGACAAGGATTTCGGTGACCACCGGGTCCAGCTCCACCCCAGATAGATGCGGCGTTTCACCAGCTGTCTGTAGCTCTCTTCTGCGCCCAAAACCGACGGCCGTAGCGCTGTCTGGCTCTCTCCGGCGAGCCCTCCGCCGCACCCGTGGTCGCCGGCGGCCATACTGTGGTGGGGGCCGACGTGGCCAAGTTAATCCAGTAGCTTAGAGGCTTAAACTCTCGCTGACAGTGGGCCCAAGGCCAAGTCAACTTAGTTAAGGGGCTGGTCAGCGCGGGATTAACCCCAGAGAGGCTGACCAGTGGGTCCCCCATGTCAGGTTTGACCTGAACAGGTCGGCTGACCTGCTGATGTCAGGCTGACGCAATAAAGAGATTTTTCAGTATAAGAATAATTCCAGAAATATTTAAAACTTGAAAAATTCATAGAAATTAATCTTTAACTCCAATGAAAATAATTTATATATGAAAAAGTATCAGAAAAATTCAAGGAATCTGAATATGCTACTTTCAATCATGTTTGAAAAAGTTACAGAACCCAAACATGTAGATTAATGAATAAGTCAATTCTTATAATTACTTTATAAATGGAATATGAAAAGTATTTAAATTTCTTTTTGTTTGACATGATCAAACATTGTTCTAATAACAAACCAGTACCTTAATATGACATCTCATGCATGCTAACTTCAAGTTGATCTGAGCATCAGGTCGAATCAATTAAATCGGTATCCGAGAATACCTCGTTTGAATTGATATTTGAATGTGATTCAAATAAACTTCAAACCTAATACATGTTGGTTATAATAGTTTATCACCTTGCATTCTCATGCCATGCTCATGCATCATCTTGTTTGCATATGATTTTTATTGATTGTTGCCATTCATTTCGGTAGGCTCCGCACCCCCGGATTCCACCGAATATCCGTCTGACGGATATTGTCCCTCCTCTCAGCAACAAGGCAAGCAACCATTTTGATCATCCCGATAAATCCCATGTTCTTGCTCTTGCACTTATTTATTGCATTAGGATCAAATGCTTCAAATGCTTTTGCCATGTTAGTTGAACCCACTTCCTTTGCATGACCTAACCTTGTCATAGTAAATAGCCGAACCTTGCAACCTAGCATACCTGGTAGTTACTTGAGCCATGATGTGCCTTATCCTGCTATGCATGCTATGATTAGAGTTGTGTATGGTCTGTCATCTGGGAGATGAATAGAATTGTGAGAATGTGTTCGGTAAGCAAAGGTTGTGTGTTGAATCTGATTTGGTAAAGGTACCGGTGAAAGGCTGTGTAGGAGTACATGGCGGTTGTTTCATTGGAACCGTCCTTAGGAACTGAGTTTCGTGTATGTAATCCAAGACTAGATACTACCACATGCTGGGCCCTGAAATATGACCCCGCTCGGCCTATTAATCGCTTAGTACTCTGTCCAGGAGTTGCAAGTAGTTTCTGGTGTTTATAGTAATGCTGGAGGCCGTGCATGGTGCTGACTTGAGAGGTGGGCTGTGATGCGGTAGGCAGTGGCACGGTGTACCAAGTGGCACCCGAATGGTGGGCTTGGGAACCCTGCGCACATCGTTTGAGGCCGTGGCGGAAACCTCGGCCGGACTTCCGTACGGGTTACTCTCAGATAGGCGATAAACCTGGACTAGGTACTAGTGTGGTTAACGGTCGTGGCCGACTCCCTCGCTGGGCTTCCGCTTGAAGGTTGCCGAGGTGCATGACGTGCACATGGCGATAAGTGGCGAGAGCGTGTGTGACGGAGTACACCCCTGCAGGGTTATGATCTATTCGAATAGCCGCATCCGCGGATATGGACTACTTGGAAACATATGTTGTTCATAGATAACTTCAATGGCTACTCATAAAATTGTCAAGATAAGCGTGAGTGTCGTGGACGGCAATTCCGTATGGAGACGGAATGATTCCACGATAGTGTATTGTTGTGGTGATAGTGGACTCGTGTGCGAGAAATCAAGTTGTCAAAATTATTTAAAAATGCAAGTTGTTTAGCCACGAGTCAGATGCTGGCTTTCCGCGTGGAACCTCACAATACCCTTTTGATACCTTGCATGAGTAGTTAGATATCCTAAAGTCTTGCTGAGTACCTTCGTACTCATGTTTGCTTAATAAATGTTGCAGAGGTTGGTAATGACCCTAATGGAGGGTTCTTCATAGACATCGACGACGACGAGTAGCTGGTGTCCCAGCTACGACCTGGCCCTACGTTGGATTTGTAGTATAGTCAGGCCATGTGCCTTCTAGTTGCCCTGTCTGTACTCAGACAATTTAAACTCTTTCGCTGGCTTGTAACTGAATGACTACTATTATGGGTCGTGAGACCCTTAATGTGTAATATTATGTGTGTGGCTCTTCCGAGCCTCTTAAATAAAGCTTGTATGTTTATGGTTATGTTGTGATGCCATCGATGTATCTATACATATCGGTATGCCATGCGTACGTGTGTCGTACTTGATATGTATGCGGTTCGATTACCTATGTATGCCCCTTTGTGATCCAACGAGCCTTGGTAGCTCGTTACTGCTCCGGACACATTGGTTGACCGGCATGTGTCCTTCTTAGCTGTTGTGTCTGTCCTCTTTGGGGAAATGTCACGCGATGTAATGGAGTCCTTGTAGCTTGCTACGACTCGTCTACACTCGCTGGTGACCGACACCTGCTTTGTTGGGTCATGTATGTATGTCCTTGTGCGGTACTGCCACTTTGGTTTATGACTAGACATGTCGATCCGGGTTCTTTGACATTGGAATGCTAGCTACACTATTGCATATGTGAGTCAAAAGACGCAAATGGTCCCGGCTAAGGTAAGGCTGCAGCGATGGAGTTAACCGTGCGTGAGACCGCAAAGGGATGCGATGTGTTACAGGCTGGATTCCTATGGCTTAGGATCTGGGTCCCGACAGTATCCTCCTTTGAATCTTTGAAGTGGCTTGACTTGGCGCATGTTCATGCATGTAGTTGAAACAAAATCAACATAGCCTCTATGATGTTCATGTTCATGGTGATTTATGTCCTACTCATGCTTGCACTCAATGTTAGTTAATCTCAATGCATTTTGATGACCGTTGTCGCTCTCTAGTTGGTCGCTTCCCAGTCTTTTGCTAGCCTTCACTTGTACTAAGCGGGAATACTGCTTGTGCATCCACTCCCATAAACCCAAAGTTGTGCCATATGACTACACCATACCTACCTATGTGCGGTATCTACCTGTCGTTCCAAGTAAATTTGCATGTGCCACTCTCTAAACCTTCAAGAAATAATCTGATTTGCATGCCCGAACCGCTCATGTGGTGACAGGGGGCTATTCGTATCTTCCATACTAGGCGTGTTATCCTCGATATGTGTTTATTCACTATCATTCTCGAGAAAGGGGCCGGTAATTGGAATTCCCAGTTCCATGATCAAAACGAAAAGATAATTGCAAACAAAACTCCCCCAGGATTGATGTTGGTCTGGACGGTACCCGAGGATTCGGCTAGCCGTGGAGTGTGATTGATTGGCGGTGGGGGAGTCAAAACTTTACTTTTCTGCTTGGGAACCGCCTATAGCATGTGTAGCGTGGAAGATATTGATAACTCTTGGTCATTGCATTGACAATGAAAGCATGCCACCCAAAATTATTATCTTTGTTTTCAAAGCTTGAGCTCTGGCACCTCTGCAAATCAATGCTTCCCTCTGCGAAGGACCTGTCTATCTATGTTCCTGTTGAGTCATCCTCCTCTTACAAAAGCACCAATTAGAGAGCACCTCTGTCATTTTTATCCTTTGCTTTTAACTGTGTTGAGTATGACTATGACTGGATCTTCATTGCCTTGAATTATAATGTTTAGTCATGCCTTGGTCTCTTAAGGTGTTGTGCATTTATGTTTTGCGGTCTCAGAAAGAGCTAGCGAGATACCATCTATTCGTACTGCTTCATGTTGTTTTGATTGAAGTGTTGACGTTTGAGACATATTATTATTTGCTCGCTAGTTGATTATGCCATTGATATGAGTTTACCGTGAGACCTAGATGTCATTTGCTTATGTTGTTTGCTTGTGATCTTGCTGAAATTATGGTTGTGAGTTAGACATAGTTACAACAACAAGATCAAATAGTGTTCGTCAAAGTTTTTCTTTTGTCTCTTTCAGTTTGTCAACTGAATTGCTTGAGTACAAGCAAGGCTTTAAGTTTGGGGGAGTTGATACGTCTTCGTCGTATCTACTTTTCCAAACTCTTTAGCCCTTGTTTTGGACTCTAATTTGCATGATTTGAATGGAACTAACCCGGACTAACGTTGTTTTCAGCAGAATTGCCATGGTGTTGTTTTTGTGCAGAAATAAAAGTTCTCGGAATGTCCTGAAAATTTACGGAGGTTTTTTCTGGAATAAAATACAAATACCTACGCAAAGATCCATCGGAGGGGGCGTGCGAGTGGGCCACAAGCCCATAGGCCGCGGCCACCCCCCTAGGTCGTGCCGTGCAGGCTTGTGGGGCCCATGTGGCACCACCACCCCCAAACTCAGCTCTATTTATTCCGTCTCGCCCGGAAAAAAGTCAGAGAGAAGGTTTCATCACGTTTTGATATACGGAGGCGCCGTGTCACGCCCAAGATGCGACCCTATCCTCAATTTGGCACGAGGGCCTCGTCAGGCATAGAAGCACATCTCGTTGTGTCGCAAGAATGGATATCGTTACAAGTACATGTACTGAAAAGAAGAGATATATAGAATTGGCTTACACTCGCCACAAGCTACATCAGAGTCACATCAGTACATTACATAATCATCAAGAGTAAGAGCAGGGTCCGACTACGGACGAAAACTAACGACAAAAGAAGAACGACGTCCATCCTTGCTATCCCAGGCTGCCGGCCTGGAACCCATCCTAGATCGATGAAGAAGAAGAAGAAGAAGCAACTCCAAATGAACAATCAACGCGCTCGCGTCATGTAACCTTTACCTGTACCTGCAACTGGTGTTGTAGTAATCTGTGAGCCACAGGGGACTCAGCAATCTCATTTCCAAAGACACCAAGACTAGCAAAGCTTAATGGGTGAGGTTGCAGCAGCGGCTAAGCATATATTTGGTGGTTAACTTACGAGTACAAGAAAATAAGAGGGGGAAGATCTACGCAAAACGGATGTGACTACTGATGATCAAATGAATGGTCCTGAACACCTACCTACTTCAGACATAACCCCACCGTGTCCTCGATCGGAAAAGGAACTCACAAAAGAGACAGTCACGGTTACGCACACAGTTGGCATATTTTAATTAGGTTAACTTCAAGTTATCTAGAACCAGTGTCAAACAAAGTTTCCACGTTGCCACATAACCGTGGGCACGGCTTTCCGAAAAGATTTAACCCTGCAGCGGTGCTCCAACTAGTCCATCACAAATTACCACAAGCCGCATAGAAATCCTCAATCACGAAGCTCGCGATCTCGTCGGATAACTATGAGATTACCCAAAGCATCACCGGAATCCCGATGCACAAGATAACTCGTCGAAGGTAAAACTAATCCAGCAAGGCCGCCGGACGTGTCGACGAACCCGATAGGAGCCGCGTATCTCGTTCTCAGGACACGACGGATGGAACTAGCTATGGGTGCCAAACCTCGAGTTTCCTCGCGGTGGCCCCGCAGGCAGACCGTTTGGGACCAACACCATCAGCACTGGCCCCTCCTGTTTATGTAAAATTACTCCTCGGGTAGCGCTAACTCCCTATGCATTTCAGTATTATCAAATTATTCTGTTGGGCGAATGTAAAACCAATGTTGGGCCTTGCCAGACCAGCTTTAATCTAAAACGAATTATCAAGGGGGTCCCCATAACAACCCCGATCGTGTTAGGAGCGCTCGTTTATGGAACATAACACCGGTAGCCGAAACTAAGGGGGCAAAGGTGGAACAAAACACCAGGCTAGAAAGGCTGAGCCTTCCACCTTTTACCAAGTATATAGGTGCCTTAAATAAATAACATTAATATGGTGAGATAACAAGGAACCCATGTTATGACATGGAAGCAACTGCACCTGCAACTAGCAACGCTAACACAGGGTTAAGCAAGCGGTAACATAGCCAGTCAGTGGTTTGCTAGGTCGAACAGGTTGAAGGTTTTCATGGCATTGTTGAGAGGCTGATATTTAACAGGTGGTAGGCAACAAGACATAATCGATAGAAATGGTAAAGTAGCATGGCAATTATAGTAATGGTATCTCGGGAAATGATCATCTTGCCTGATATCCCGCTTGGAAGAAGAATGGCACCGTGAAGCAGACGAACCGATGTAGTCGAACGGGTCCTCACATCCGACACGCTTGCGGAGCTCTATCGAGACGGGGGAAACCGGTAACAATCATCAACACAGATATTCACCACACGATGCACAACATGATGCACAAGCTACTATGATGCATGAACACTTGAATACATGCAAGTCACGGCATGACAATTTCACACAATCAAAACTACACATTAAGTGAAGTTCAATATGCAACGAGTTGCATATTGACGAAACTCCACATATGAATTATTTAGTTCACTCCCGGTTATTTAAACGGCAATATTAATGTTGTCAAACATGCAAGAGGTGAAGCGGAAATTAAACTACCTATCTAGACATTTTAAATGAGGTCGGAAATAACATATAGCATCTCCGAGACGACCTCACATGTTAATTTGCAATTCTGTCCAGATCTGAACTAACACATTTAATTGGTTGTTAAACAGCAAAACAAATATGTTCACGTGATTCTACGCGTCAAGACAAGCAATCTACACGTAAAGAACATCTCCAACGGAGCTACGGATAAAAGATACAAGCACCGCAAGATATGATGGCATGAATGCAATATGTGTGCAACGACGGCTACGAGCACTTCAAAACATACAAACAGCAAGAGAAAATGAAACTACACGAGATTCTAAGAAAGTTTCATATATGACGCGTTCATATCGGAGCTACGGTTCAAAAACTACGAGCAAAACAAGAAATCACTACAATCTGCCAAAATCAGCCACATAGCATTTTCTTGACCCCACAACTACGAGCTACAAAATCCCAATAGGCTCAAGCAAGGCATGACACGAAAGAGTGCAAGACGCACTACTACAAACAACTAACAACAACTAGCATGGCAGCAAGGAACACTAGGGAAAGAAGTCACAAAAAGGCATCGCACACACTATTTCAGATTTAGTGAAAATAGCACTTCATGAAAGTGCAGTTTTCGATCTGAAGCCATACTGACAGCAGCAAAACCTATAGCTACTGGACTCCAAATGGAATATAAATTCACAGCATGCTAGAGAAACACAAGGGGTACAACTAACTCCATTGGACCAACCTCAAAAGAGCTACAGATCACAAGATACAAGCAAGACAAGACAGCAACAAAATATAACAGATTCCAGACTTAGAAATATTTCAGCTCCTCAAAATGAGCACTATTTCTAGCAACTTGATACCAATCAAACTACACCTAAACATGCATTTCTATTGCAACCAAAAATACCAGGGGCTAGACTAAACATCAAAGAACAAGTCTCTAGTTGACACCTCCTTCAAACGAAGCACGGAATAATTCCTACGAATTAAACAAAAGGACATCACGGCAAAATATCGCGCCAACTAACTTACTCAAAAGCTAAAACTAATTGCACAGAAAAATTCCATCGATTTTTCTACCCCGGAAACATATAAAATATGTGGGGTTGCACAACAATATAATGCCACACGAAAAATGCGAGAAAATAACCTATACACGGGAAAATAAACTACCGGCAATCCCTACACGCAAAAATACCAATGACCGCTCAAAATTACATGGAGAAATGGTCCCTAAAGCATGGGCATTTATACTACGGCATCCGAGCAACCCGGTCTTGCGCGAAAAATAAATACGGCGTCTATCCTATCTAGTCAGCACGCTAATCTATGCATTTGACATGTAAAACTACGTCAAATAAATATGAAAGTTGTCATATCGTGATCTACGCGCAAAACTACCCCAAAACCATATATTACTCGCTCCGACCCGACGCACGGGTAAAAAGTTACAGACGTATTAACATCTATATATTTTCTAGAATTTAATTAATTCCAAAATTACTAAATTAACTAACCAGGCCGAAACTAAGGCGCAACATACCGAAAAGGAGCACAGGCGGGGGATAGGCTCGGGCTCACCTTGGGCCGCCGGTACAAGAGAGGAGGCAGGCCGGTGCTGGGCGACTGGGCCGAGGCGGGACGCTCGGAGTCGGTGCGGCACTGGCGCGAGGGTGGGCCGAGCTGGCTTGGGCTGGCGCTCGGCCCAACTCGCGAGCGGTTGGTGCGGCCCAGAAGCGAAGGCGGCCCAGGCGCGCAGCGGGAGAGCGAGGCACTGGCGGCTCGTCGTTCTTCTGGCCGAGCGGCGCGAGCCATGGCGGCGGCGTCGAGCGTGGGGACGCAGGACGCCATGGTGGGGCTCGGGGGTGGAAGATCCGGCGGAACCCAGGTGCCCGAGGTCGGGGATGGGCTTGCTGAGACGGGATCGACCGGATCCGTAGAGGAGGCGCCGGATCCGGGCTCGGGCAACAGTTGCGAGCTTGGGGACGGCCATGGCAGCTCGGGCGACGGGGCGAGGTGGTACCGGCGGCGACTGGGGGCGGTTCCGGCGGCTTGAGGAGGCGGCGCGGCGAGCGAGGTCCACGGCGGCGGCGAGCGCAGCTGGCTGAGGGCATGCGGCCAGCACGGGCTCCCCCTCGGATGCGGGCGCGCTGGAGGCGGCGGCGGCCGGATGGGCCCGGAGGGCCTCGCGCGGGCTGGTGCGGGCCGGCGGCGCTGGTGGGGAGAGAGGCTACGGCTAGGGTTAGGGTTAGGGCGCGGATCTCGAGGAGTATTAGGGGGTGCCCAAATAGGTAGGGGAGGGGTGTTTATATAGGGAAAGGGGGCTAGGGTTATCCGAATCCGGCCCCGTGTTCGCCCACGCGATCGGAATCGTAGGCACTCGAACGCGGGGTCGGCTAGGTGACCATCTAGAGTAGGCTAGCCGGGGAAGAGAGGGAAACAGTGCGGTGCAGCAACGCGATTTTTAAAACACCGAAAAACATCCAACGATAGACCGGAGACGGTGCCGCTACGGTCGACCGTTCGGGTACCAGACGGACTCCGATTGCGATGAAATTTGACAGGCAGCCTACCTATATCTAAATAAGACCGCACGCCAAGTTTCACCCCGATCAGAGAAAGTTTAACACACACTTTCAAAACAAAGTTTTGACGAAGCCGCGGGCGCGTGCGTGTGTGGTCGGACTCAGAACGGGCAACGACGGACACGGAGAGAACCGGCAAATAAAAACAGATGCAAGTTTTGAAAACTGGCAGCAACGGAGTGCCGATGCAATGTTGATGATGCGCATGATGTGATGATGATGCAACAAACAAATGAATCCACACGACAGAAACGGAATAAAGGGGGAATCTTCTGGAAGGTCGGCGTCGGGCTGTCACAACTCTCCTACACTACAAGAGGATCTTGCCCCAAGATCCAAGAATGAAAGGGGGAGAGGATGAGAAATCAAGAGGTAAAACTTAGTCTCTTCTTTGACAAAGGAGTGAATCCAACGATCCTTGAAGGTTGCAAAGAGATGAGGAATGGTATGAGAAAGAAGCAAGAATTCACGGAAAATTTCGGCAGCACTTCGGTAGGAAAATGGGACAAAAAATTCGATAAGATGGAAGAAATAGAAAATATTCACAACAAACAAGTAAATAGAACAAGGGAACACCATGATCTTGATAGAACAACATAATAGACCCAAAAGAGCAACAACACAATGCCTCCGGAACAAGAGAATATGAACTAGCTCATACGGAAGAAGAGAATGAAGAAAGAATGACAACTATCATCACAATAGGATTGAAGAGCCTCCGGACAGAGAATTAACGTAGTGGTTGGAAACCCAACAACAAAAACAAGATACTAGTGGGCTTATGAAAATCATCTCAACAAATATGAGGTGACAACCAACCACTAAAAGAAACAAGGATAGGTTGCGAGAAACAAGATATGAACAATTTCTTACACCAAGAGGATACATTGAGAACTTGGATTAATGACAAGCACCATGATAGCAACAATCCATACGAAAAGCTTTAGGTGAAATCCAAACCAAGATAGCTGAATGAAGAAATCATGGGTTGAAAATATCTCATGATCAAAGAATTGGTGGTTTTAATTATCTCATACTTGAATGGAAGTCTCTTCGAGGCTCCTACACTAACAAGAATGCTAGAATACCACCTCAAAGGAAAAGGAAGAACAAATGCACTTGGAAATGCAAGAGAAGAAAACTTGAGGTACTCCAACAAGACTCTTGAGGAACACTTGAGAATGGATTGAAACCTTGATGAACCACCATGAAGGACCATCGTATACAAAAAAAATGATCCAAAGGTAAGAAGGTAGAAATAATAAGATTATGACCTGACCAAGATTTAGATGAAGCCTCACAAATAGATACTTAAAAGAACTTGGAACTCCGGAAAATAAATATAAGCACACGGGAGAGGAATTGAAACCATGAGCCACTCCAAAAGAAGAATTGAAATCTCTTGGAAGAAGGAAGAACAAGAATAAGAATTATGTTATGCTCATCCTTCATCAAGTTTAACTCATGACAAGCAACAGATTTAGCATATCACTTATTCTACTAGAAATGAATCTTGAAGAGGCAGACAGATAAGCACCACTTGAGGCATGATTGAAGGACGCACCGGTAAGAATTCACAACTGAATGGGAATTCCAAGAATGCATGGAAACACATGAGAATGAAGAGATCATGATCCACCTGAGATAAAACTTAAACAAGACACCGGATAATCGAGAGACGAACGAAGAGACAACAATTAAGAAGAATTAGAGAACGAAAGCTGAAAGATGAGAACGAAGAAGTCTTCTAAAATGATGACCTTCGAAGGAACGAGAAATAAAAACAACTCAAAAATGCACCGGATAGCAAGAAAGGGATTACTCACGATAGAAACACTTGAGAGGATAACACGAAGCTGAGATGACAATCTTCACAAGAATGGAACAAGACTGAGGGAACACTCCTCCGAATAGCAAGCTGAGAATGATGACGAGGAACACACCAAGAATTAATGAGACACTCCAGAATAAAGAAGAATGAAAGGTTGAGCCAATATGAGAATTAATTCAAATAGAACTTGAAGAAGGGATATGACTGATGAAATTCATACTTACGTCCTAGTTGAAAAGATTTAGAGATCTCTGGAAAAATAGAAGAAACATATAAGATCCTGGGAAAAAACTATGGGTTATGGGCCCACTCATAGAAACCACCGTTAGAAAAGATTGCTAGAAAGAGGGATATTGCACCGTACAAATGAAACTAGATGAGGTTAGCACCTCGAAATAATTGAAAGAATTGAAAACAAGAATTTCTGAGATAACTTCAGTACTCCGGATAGACTAGAGAGAAATGAACAACATGATAGGCTGACAAGAAACTCCAACATGGGAAAGAATTTACAAGGATGAAAAGGATAAGATGACATGGACAACTAAATTGAATTCAGCGGAAAAATAACAAGACTGAATAAGGATGAACATGAAGCTCCTGAGAATCTTCACAATGAATCATCGGGTAAGAGAGAAAATAACAGACAATGGAAGCACAATGAAAAGAAAACTCCTGGATAAAAATTGAATCATTGAGAAAAAGGGCGGGAGGGTGGGGAAGAACAAAGACAACTCGGGACAGATGAGATGAACTCCGGAATAAATGAGAGAACGATTTGCAAGAATTGAAGAGGATTGAATCCACTTGGAGAGAAACACACCGGTTGAAAAAGAATTGATATGACAACTCCGGTTGACAAGAATTGATAAGACAATTGATTGAGCAAAGAATGAATACTCTCATAAAAATATGAGAACACCTCTTAGAGAAGATCTGAAACACCACTTGACATCGAAGCAACTTGAATTACCATATTCCAACAAAACAAGGGGTGAGGCTTATGAAACAAGCCAGAACAAACTCATGAGAAAAATTTCGTCCGATATTTTCGTGGACAGGAATCCACCAGATGTCGAACCCCAACCTAACATCATGCATTTGTTGGAAGACTATCCTATAAGTAACTACTTTAATTCCCACCTATGAGTTCCCGAAATAACTGGTCATGCAATCTGGTACACGGATACAAGGAGTAATAACACACAATTCCTATACTAACCCGTCACCTGTATCACATCCGTCAACACATGACTAGAATCTCGGACCTTCATCTACAACATACCCTCGTGATCACAATGATACAAAGTATGGCAGTACTCCCGAACAATCTGCACCAGTACTTGGGACATCGGGGTTATCTCGCCACAACTAGTATTGAAGCAATTACAAACATCCTTCGTTCTGAGATACTAAGAAATCTGAATGATAACGATGTGCTCGAGAATCCCCTGGAGCTCAACTCCCCTGAAACATAGAGCAGATAGGAGGCACCAAGAGAGAACTCCGTCACATCGGCATCATATAGATCTCAAAAATATCCGCGTGATCCTAAAAAATTTTGAGTGAGAAGAGGAGTAGAATTAAATTATTACGTCAAGATTCCTCACCAGAGCATAGAAGAGGAGAAAAATGAATCCTACTCTCCGATATATAACTAGACTCAAAGCAGTTTTCCACTAGACTCGACTCGGCCAAGTTCGATCAATCAAGGGGGCTCCTAGGTCGGTACTGCTCTGATACCAACTTGTCACGCCCAAGATGCGACCCTATCCTCAATTTCGCACCAGGGCCTCGTTAGGGATAGAAGCGCATCTCGTCATGTCGCAACAATGGATATCGTTACAAGTACATGTACTGAAAAGAAGAGATATATAGAATTGGCTTACACTCGCCACAAGCTACATCAGAGTCACATCAGTACATTACATAATCATCAAGAGTAAGAGCAGGGTCCGACTACGGACGAAAACTAACGACAAAAGAAGAACGACGTCCATCCTTGCTATCCCAGGCTGCCGGCCTGGAACCCATCCTAGATCGATGAAGAAGAAGAAGAAGAAGAAGAAGCAACTCCAAATGAACAATCAACGCGCTCGCGTTAAGTAACCTTTACCTGTACCTGCAACTGGTGTTGTAGTAATCTGTGAGCCACAGGGGACTCAGCAATCTCATTTGCAAAGGTATCAAGACTAGCAAAGCTTAATGGGTGAGGCATGGTTAAGTGGTGAGGTTGCAGAAGCGGCTAAGCATATATTTGGTGGTTAACTTACGAGTACAAGAAAATAAGAGGGGGAAGATCTACGCAAAACGGACGTGACTACTGATGATCAAATGAATGATCCTGAACACCTACCTACGTCAGACATAACCCCACCGTGTCCTCGATCGGAGAAGGAACTCACGAAAGAGACAGTCACGGTTATGCACACAGTTGGCATATTTTAATTAGGTTAACTTCAAGTTATCTAGAACCAGTGTCAAACAAAGTTTCCACGTTGCCACATAACCGCGGGCATGGCTTTCCGAAAAGATTTAACCCTGCAGGGGTGCTCCAACTAGTCCATCACAAATTACCACAAGCCGCATAGAAATCCTCAATCACGAAGCTCGCGATCTCGTCGGATTCCCTAGTGGAAAACCTCAACTCTGAGATTACCCAAAGCATCACCGAAATCCCGATGCACAAGATAAGTCGTCGAAGGTAAAACTAATCCAGGAAGGCCGCCCACGTGTCGACAAACCCGATAGGAGCCACGTATCTCGTTCTCAGGACACGACGGATGGAACTAGCTACGGGTGCCAAACCTCGAGTTTCCTCGCGGTGGCCCCGCTGGCAGACCGTTTGGGACCAACACCATCAGCACTGGCCCCTCTTGTTTATGTAAAATTACCCCTCGGGTAGCGCTAACTCCCTATGCATTTCAGTATTATCAAATTATTATGTTGGGCGAATGTAAAACCAATGTTGGGCCTTGCCAGACCAACTTTAATCTAAAACGAATTATCAAGGGGGTCCCCATAACAACCCCGGTCGTGTTAGGAGCACTCGTTTATGGAACATAACACCGGTAGCCGAAACTAAGGGGGCAAAGGTGGAACAAAACACCAGGCTAGAAAGGCCGAGCCTTCCACCTTTTACCAAGTATATAGGTGCATTAAATGAATAACATTAATATGGTGATATAACAAGGAACCCATGTTATCACATGGAAGCAACTGCACCTGCAACTAGGAACACTAACATAGGGTTAAGCAAGCGGTAACATAGCCAATCAGTGGTTTGCTAGGTCGAACAGGTTGAAGGTTTTCATGGCATTATTGAGAGGCTGATATTTAACAGGTGGTAGGCAACGAGACATAATCGATAGAAACGGTAAACTAGCATGGAAATGATAGTAATGGTATCTGGGGAAATGATCATCTTGCCTGAGATCCCGCTTGGAAGAAGAATGGCTCCGTGAAGCAGACGAACCTACTTAGTCGAACGGGTCCTCACATCCGACACGCTTGTGGAGCTCTATCGAGACGGGGGAAACCGGTAACAATCATCAACACAGATATTCACCACACGATGCACAACATGATGCACAACCTACTATGATGCATGAACAATTGAATACATGCAAGTCACGGCATGAAAATTTCACACAATCAAAACTACACATTAAGTGAAGTTCAATATGCAACGAGTTGCATATTGACGAAACTCCACATATGAATTATTTAGTTCACTCCCGGTTATTTACACGGCAATATTAATGTTGTCAAATATTCAAGAGTTGAAGAGGAAATTAAACTACCTATCTAGACATTTTAAATGAGGTCGGAAATGACATATAGCATCTCCGAGACGACCTCACATGTTAATTTGCAATTCTGTCCAGATGTGAACTAACACATTTAATTGGTTGTTAAACAGCAAAACAAATAGGTTCATGTAATTCTACGCGTCAAGACAATCAATCTACACATAAAGAACATCTCCAACGGAGCTACAGATCAAAAGATACAAGCACCACAAGATATGATGGCATGAATGCAATATGTGTGCAACGACGGCTACGAGCACTTCAAAACATACAAACAGCAAGAGAAAATGAAACTACACGAGATTCTAAGCAAGTTTCATATAGGACACGTTTAAATCGGAGCTACGGTTCAAAAACTACGAGCAAAACAAGAAATCACTAAAATCTGCCAAAATAAGCCAGATAGCATTTTCTATGCCCCACAACTACGAGCTACAAAATCCCAATAGGCTCAAGCAAGGCATGACACGAAAGAGGGAAAGAAGCACTACTACAAAAAACTAACAACAACTAGCATGGTAGCAAGGAACACTAGGGAAAGAAGTCACAAAAAGGCATCGCACACACTATTTCAGACTTGGTGAAAATAGCACTTCACGAAAGTGCAGTTTTCGATCTGAAGCCATATTGACAGCAGCAAAACCTATAGCTACGGGACTCCAAATGGCATGAAAATTTACAGCATGCTAGAGAAACACAAGGGGTACAACTAACTCCATTGGACAAACCTCAAAAGAGCTACAAATCACACGATACAAGCAAGACAAGACAGCAACAAAATATAACAGAATCCAGACTTAGAAATATTTCAGCTCCTCAAAATCAGCACTATTTCTAGCAACTTGAGAGCAATCAAACCACACCTAAACATGCATTTCTATTGCAACCAAAAATACCAGGGGCTAGACAAAACATCAAAAAACAAGTCTCTAGTTAACACCTCCTTCAAACGAAGCACGGAATAATTCCTACGAATTAAACAAAAGGGCAACACGGCAAAATATCGCGCGAACTAACTTACTCAAAAGCTAAAACTAATTGCACAGAAAAATTCCATGGATTTTTCTACCCCGGAATCATATAAAATATGTGGGGTTGCACAACAATATAATGCCACACGAAAAATGCGAGAAAATAACCTATACACGGGAAAATAAACTACCGGCAATCCCTACACGCAGAAATACCAATGACCGCTCAAAATTACATGGAGTAATGGTCCCTAAAACATGTGCATTTATACTACGGCATCCGGGAAACACGGTCTTGCGCGAAAAATAAATACGGCGTCTATCCTATCTCGTCAGCACGCTAATCTATGCATTTGACACGTAAAACTACGTCAAATAAATATGCAAGTTGCGATATCGTGATCTACGCGCAAAACTATCCCAAAACCACATATTTCTCGCTCCGATCCGACACACGGGTAAAAAGTTACGGACGTATTAACATCTATATATTTTCTGGAATTTAATTAATGCCAAAATTACTAAATTAACTAACCAGGTCGAAACTAAGGCGCAACATACCGATAAGGAGCACAGGCGGGGGATAGGCTCGGGCTCACCTTGGGCCGCCGGTCCAGGAGAGGAGGCAGGCCGGTGCTGGGCGACTAGGCCGAGGCGGGACGCTCGGAGTCGGTGCGGCGCTGGCGCGGGGCCCAGCTCGCGAGCGGTTGGTGCGGCCCAAAAGCGAAGGCGGCCCAGGCGCGCAGCGGGAGAGCGAGGCGCTGGCGGCTCGTCGTTCTTCTGGCCGAGCGGCGCGAGCCATGGCGGCGGTCGTCATGCGTGGGGACGCATGACGACATGGTGGGGCTTGGGGATGGAAGATCTGGCGGGACCCGGGCGCCCGAGGTCGGGGATGGGCTTGCTGAGACGGGATCGGCCAGATCCGTAGAGGAGGCGCCGGATCTGGGCTCGGGCAACGATTGCGAGCTTGGGGACGGCCATGGCAGCTCGGGCGACGGGGCGAGGTGGTACCGGCGGCGACTGGGGGCGGTTCCGGCGGCTTGAGGAGGCGGCGCGGCGAGCAAGGTCCACGGAGGCGACGAGCGCAGCTGGCTGAGGGCACGTGGCGAGCAGGGGCTCCCCCTCGAATGCGGGCGCAATGCGGGCGGCGGTGGCCGGATGGGCCCGAAGGGCCTCGCGCGGGTTGGAGAGGGCCGGCGGCGCTGGTGGGGAGAGAGGCTGCGGCTAGGGTTAGGGTTAGTGCGCGGATCCCGAGGAGGATTAGGGGGGTGCCCAAATAGGCAGGGAGGGGTGTTTATATAGGGAAAGGGGGCTAGGGTTATCCGAATCCGGCCCCGTTTTCGCCCAGGCGATCGGAATTGTACGCACTCGAACGCGGGGTCAGCTAGGTGACTGTCTAGAGTAGGCTAGCCGGGGAAGAGAGGGAAACGGTGCGGTGCAGCAACGTGATTTTTAAAACACCGAAAAACGTCCGACGATAGACCGGAGACGGTGCCGCTACGGTCGACCGTTCGGGTACCAGACGGACTCCGATTCCGACGAAATTTGACACGCGGCCGACCTATATCTAAATAAGACCGCACGCCAAGTTTCACCCCGATCAGAGAAAGTTTAACGCACATTTTCAAAACAAAGTTTTGACTTTGCCGCGGGCGAGTGCGTGTGTGGTCGGACTCAGAACGGGCAACGACGGACACGGAGAGAACCGGCAAATAAAAATGGATGCAAGTTTTGAAAACTGGCAGCAACGGAGTGCCGATGCAATGTTGATGCTGCGCATGATGCGATGATGATGCAACAAACAAATGAATCCACACGACGGAAATGGAATAAAGGGGGAATCTTCTGGAACGTCGGCATCGGGCTGTCACACGCCGCCACATCCTGTTCTTCATCTGGAGGGCAGATATGGAGTCTGTTTCGGGATCCGGAGAGGGGAAATCGTCGACATCGTCATCATCAACCTTTCTCCATCGACAATTCCATGATGCTCTTCATCGTTCGTGAGTAATCTCATCGTAGGCTTGCTGGACGGTGATGAGTTGGATGAGATCTATCATCTAATCGAGTTAGTTCTTGACGAGGATTGATCCCTAGTATCCACTATGTTCTAGATTGATGTTGCTAGTACTTGGTATGCTTAATGCTTGTCACTAGGGGCTGAGTGCCATGATTTCAGATCTGAACCTATTATGTTGTCGCCAATATATGTGTGTTTTAGATCCTATCTTGCAAGTTATAGTCACCTACTATGTGTTATGACCCGGCAACCCTGGAGTGACAATAGCCGGAACCACTACCGGAAATGACCATAGTATGAGGAGTTCATGTATTCACCGCGTGTTAATGCGTTGGTCCGGTTCTTTATTAAAAGGAGAACCTTAGTATCCCGTAGTTTCTATTAGGACCCCACTGCCACGGGAGGGATGGAAAATAGATGTCATGCAAGTTATTTTCCCTGAGCACGTATGACTACATACGGAATACATGCCTACATTAGATTGACAAGCATGAGCTAGTTACTTATCTCTCCATGTTATAGCTGTTACATGATGAATCACATCCGTCACACTCATCCATCACCGATCCACTGCCTACGAATCTTTTAGTACTGGTCCTCGCTACGTTACTTTGCCTAGGCTTGTCCGTTGCTACAAAAGGGATTGGGCCACTTTGCTCCTACTATTGCTACTGTTATCACTTTGCTGCTACTGCTGTTCCTTGCTGCTTCTCTGTTACTTTTTTGCAAGAATTTGATGGAGCCGTAGCCAGGGAAGTATACTTCTCAAGAATTATCCCCCATCAACGTGTTTTTTACTGGCGCCATTGATACAACAGTTAGGAATAGTCTGCCATCAACAGATCGTTTCTGGCACCGTTGCTATCATACTACTTTGCTACTGATACTTTGCTTGCACACACTAATCATTCAGGTTTGGTTGAATCTGACACACTCATCTGCTAATACTTGAGAATATTCTTTCGATTTCCTTGTGCGAACCAACAAATTTGGGTTGAATACTCTACCCTCGAAAACTGCTGCGATTCCATATGCTTGTGGGACATGAACGGACTCCGATTGCGACGAAAATTGGCAGGCGGCCTACCAATATAAAAATAAGACCGCACGCCAAGTTTTAACCTAATGAGAGAATATTTTATACACACTTTAAAAAATAAGAATTTGACGATACCGCGGGCGCATGCGAGTGTGGTCGGGCTCAAAATGGGCAATGACGAGAACGGAGAGAACCGACAACTAATAACGGATGCAAGTTTTGAAAACTGGCGGCAACGAAGTGCCGATGCAATGCGGATGATGCCATGATGCGATGATGATGCAACAAATAAAAATAAACACACGCCAGCAACGGAAAAGAGGGGAATCTACTGGAGCGTCGCTCTCGGGCTGTCACAACTCTCCTACACTACAAGAGGATCTCGACCGGAGATCCAAGAATGAAAGGGGAAGAGAAAGAGCAAGAGCAATAGGTAAAACTTAGTTGCTTTTTGACAAACGAGTGAAACCAACGATCCTTAAAGGTTGCAAAGAGATGAAGAATGACAAAAGAAACAAGGAAGAATTCACACAAAATTTCGGCAGCACTTCGATAGGAAAAGGGGAACAAAAATTCGATATAATGGAAAGATCTTGAGAGGATTCACAACAAACTAACTAAATTGATAAGCAAGGGAACAATATGATCTTGAAAAGACAAAAAGATAGATTGAAGAGAGCAACATCACAAGGCCTCTGTTACACGGAATAGAAACTAGATCTTGGAAAGAAAGAACAAAGAAGAAAATGAAAACTACTACCACAAGAATCTTGAAGAACAGCTTCAGAATGAAGAGATCTTGAGCCACCTAACAAAAAAACTTGAATCAGGCACCGGAATAATTGAGAGACGAACGAAGAGACACAATTGAGAAGAATTTGAGAACGAAAGATGAAAGGTGAGAATGAAGAAATCTTCTGAAATGATGGCCTTCGGAGGATCAAAAAAGAAAACAACTCAGAAATGCACCAGATAGCAAGAAAGGGATTCTCATGATTGGGAACATTTGAAGATGATGCCACAAGGCTGAAATGATGAATCTTCAGGAGAATGAACCAAGATTTGAGAGAAACACTCCTTCGGTGTCCCAAACTGAAAACATGGCAAGAGCACCATCAAGAATTAACGAGACACTCCGGAATAAGAACAAGGAAAAGTTGAGCCAATGACGAAAATACACTTGAAGCGATCTTGAAGAAGGAATATGACTGATGAAATTCATACTTACGTCATAGTTGAAAAGAATTAGAGGACTCCGAAAAGACTACAAAAGAGCCAGAAAAGATCCTCGGAAAGAACATGTGGGTTATGGGCCCACTCAAAAAAAAACCATCGTTGAAAAGATTGAAAGAAAGATTGATTGCATCAGTACAAATGAAAGCTTGAAGAGGTGAGGCCCTCAAAAAATAATTGAAAGGATAGAAAACAGAAGCTTCTGAGATATCTTCAACACTCCGGATAGAAAAGAGAGGAATGAAAAACAAGAAAGACCTGATAAGAATTTCCAACACGGAAATCATTAGAGGAAGAAAATGATAAGATGAACACCGAGAGCTTGAACTAAATCCATCGGGAACAAAAGAATAGAAGAGCTAGCGTAAGAAACAATGAAAAGAAAACTCTTGGATGAAAATTGAATCACTTGGGAAAAGGGTGGGAGGGCGGGGAAAAACAAAGACAAGTTGGAACAAATGAGATGAACTCCAGAAGGAAAGATTGATATGACGACTCCGGTTGAAAAGAATTGATATGACAACCTGATTTAGCAAAAGCATTTGCACTCACATATGAATATGAGAACACTGCTTGGGAAATATCTGAAATCACCACTTGAGAACAAAGCAACTCGAATTACCATACTCCAACAAAACAAAGGATGAGGCTTATGAAACAAGCCAGAACAAATTCATGAGAGAGATTTCGTCCGATATTTTCATGGATGAGGCTCGCACGGGCTCTATCCTACAGTATCCATCATGTGCAAGGCAGTGCACACGACATACGAAGCGTCCCCGAGAAGCTACAAGGCTCTTTAACACACAACGAGAACCACTGTAAAATGAGCGTGAACAAATGAATCCACTAGATGTCGAACCCCAACCTAACATCATGCATTTGTTGGAAGATTGTCCTATAAGTAACTACTTAAATTCCCACCTCAGAATTCCCGAAATTTCTGGTCATGCAATCTGGTCCACAGATACAAGGAGTAGTATATCACTAAACTCCTATACTAACCCGTCTAGTGTATCACATCCGTCAACACATAACCAGAATCTCGGAACCTCAACTATCTTAGACACTCGTAATCACAACGATACTAAGTATGGCGATACATCCGGATCTATCTGCACCAGTACTGGGGAAGCCGAACTCCTCTCGCCACTACTAGTATTGAAGCAATTTCGAACATCTTTCGTCCTGAGATACTAAAAAATCTGAATGATAGCGATGTCCTCAAGAATCCCCTGGAGCTCAACTCCCAAGAAGAAATCAAGTCAGACAGGAGGCACCAAGACAGAACTCCGTCACATCGACATCATATAGATACCAAAAATATCTGCGTGATCCTAATTTTTTTGAGTGAGAAGAGGAGTAGAATTAAATTTTTTACGTCAAGATTCCTCACCAGAGGATAGAAGTGGAGAAAAAAGAATCCTACTATCCGATATATAACTAGACTCAAAGTAGTTTTTACTGGACTCGACTCGACCAAGTTCGATCAATCAAAGGGGCTCCTAGGTCGGTACTGCTCTGATACCAACTTGTAACGCCCAAATGCGATCCTATCCTTATTTTGACACAAGGGCCTCGACAGGGATAGAAGCGCATCTCATCATTTCGCAAGAATGGATATCGTTACAAGTACATGTACTGAAGAGAAGAGTATATGGAATTGGCTTACACTTGCCACAAGCTACATCGGAGACACATCAGTACAATACATAAATATCACAAGAAAGAGCAGGGTCCGACTATGGACGAAAACAAACGAGAAAAGAACGACGTCCATCCTTGCTATCCTAGGCTGCCGGTCTGGAACCCATCCTAGATCGACGAAGAGGAAGAAGAAACTCCAAATGAACAATCATCGCGCTCACGTCTTAATATCCTTTACCTGTACCTTCAACTGGTGTTGTAGTAATCTATGAGCCACAAGGGACTCAACAATATCATTTCCAAAGGTATCAAGACTAGCAAAGCTTAATGGGTGAGGTATGGTTAAGTGGTGAGTCTGCAGCAAGCAACTAAGCATATATTTAGTGGCTAACTTACGAGTACAAGAATAAGAGGGGGATGATCTATGTACGGCGGACGTGATCTAATGATGATGAAATGAATGATCCTGAACACCTACTTACAACAGACATAACCCCACCGTGTCCTCGATCGGAGAAGGAGCTCACGAAAGAGACAATCACGGTTACGCATTCAGTTGACATATTTTAATTAAGTTAACTTCAAGTTATCTAGAACCGAATGTTAAACAAAGTTTCCACGTTGCCACATAACCGTGGGCACGGCTTTCCGAAAGATTTAACACTGCAGGGGTGCTCCAACTAGTCCATCAGAAACTACCACATGCTGCGATGGAATGACCACGATCAAGGAAACCCGTGATCTCCTCGGATCCCTATTGGAAAACCTTAACCTCGAGTTAGCTTAAAGCATCCTCAGAATCCCTCGCACAAGACGCTCGATAAAGGTAAAGCAAGTCCAGCAAGGCCACCCGACGTGCCGACAATCACGATAGGAGCCGCGTATCTCGTTCTCAAGGCACAATCGGATGAGCACAGCGTACAATGGCCTGATAGAAATCATCTGAGTTGCCCCGGGTTGGCCCCGCACACGACTCTGTTTTGGACCAGCACCATCAGCATTGGCCCTCCCTGTATTATGTTGAATTACTCCTCGGGTTCATGACGCCCTGTGTTTTTCAGTATTAACAAAATTATTATGTTGGGAAAATATAGTACCAATGTTGGGCCTTTCCAGACGAGCTTTATCCTAAAACGAGAATCTAGGGGGTCTCCATAACAACCCCAAGCATGTTAGGAGCGCTCATTTGTGGAACATAACACCGGTAGCCGAAACTAAGGGGGCAAAGGTGGAACAAAACACCAGGCTAGAAAGGCCGAGCCTTCCACCTTTTACCAAGTATATAGGTGCATTAAATTATATAGCAATTAATAGGGTCATATAACAAGGTTCACATGGAAACAACTGCACCTGCAACTAGCAACGTTAACACATGGTTAAGCAAGCGGTAACATAGCCAATCAGTGGTTTGCTAGGTTGTGAACAGGTTGAGGGTTTTCATGGTAATATGTTGGGAGGCCGATATTTAACATGTGGTAGGCAGCGAGACATAACGATAGAAATGATAAAACTAGCATGGCAATGATAGTAATGGTATATAGGGAAATGGTCATCTTGCTTGAGATCCCTCTTGGAAGAAGAATGACTCCGTGAAGCAGACGAACCAACGTAGTCAAACGGGTCCTAACATTCCGACACGCTTGCGGAACTCTATCGAGACGAAGCAAACTGGAAACAAGAATCAACACAGATATTCACCACGCCACATGCACGACAAGATGCAATTCACAACAATCAAAGACTACACATTAAGTAAAGTTCAATATGCAACGAGTTGCATATTGACGAAACTCCATATACGAATTATTTAGTTCTATCCCGATTTAGTACACGACAATGTTAATTGTGGTTAAACATGGGAAGAGGCGAAGCGTAATTAATCTACCTATCTAGGCTTTTTAAATGAGGTCGGAAACGACATATAGCATCTCCGAGATGACCTCATACGTTAATTTATAATTTTGTCCAGATCTGAACTAACACATTTTAATATTTGTTAACCAGCAAAATAAATAGGTTCACATGATTCTACGCATCGTTCCAATCAATTTATACATAGAGAACATCTCCAACGGTGCTACGGTTCAAAACATATGATCACCGCAAGATATGATGTCATGAATGCAATATGTATGCGAATGTCAGCCACAGGCATTCCAAACCAAGAAGGCAATAATATAATATGAAACTAAACGAGATTCTAAGCAAGTTTCATATAGGACACGATCAAAACGGAGCAATGGTTGAACAAATACAAGCTACACAAAAAATAGTCATAATCGGCCAAAAACAACAACATGGCGTTTTCTACACCCTAAAACAACAATCTACATAAATCCAAAATGCTCAAACAAGACATGAGGCAATAGTGGTCTAGATGCACTACAACACCCTACTAAATACAACTAGCATGGAAGCATGTATCACTAGGAAAAGAACTCACAAAATGGCATCTCACACACAGTTTCACACTTAGTGAAAATATCAGTTTTGATAGTGCAGTTTTGGATCTGAAGACATATTGACAGCAGAAAAACTATATGCTACAGGGCTGTGAATGACATGAAAATTGACAGCATGCTAGAGAATCTTAAGAACTACAAATAACTCCATTGCACGAACCTCAAAAGACCTATAGATCACTAGAAAATCTCATGGCAAGAAAGCAATAAAATATAACAGATTTTACACTTAGAAATATTTCAGCATCTCCAAATCAGCACTATTTTCTAGCATGTTGACAACAAGCAAACAACACATAAACATGGATTTCTAAGGCAACCAAAAATACCAGGGGCTAGCCTACACATCCAAAGGCATATCTCTAGTTCAAAACTAATGCATATCACGCACGAAATAAATCCCACAAAATAAACAAGAGGGCAACATGGCAAAATATCACACGCACTAACTTACTCGAAAGACAAAAACTAAATGCACAGTTAAATTCTATGGATTTTTCTACCCCGAAAACATATATAATATGTGGGGTTCTAAAAATAAACTAGCGCCACACATATATGTGAGATTATGTCCTAAACACGACATAGCAAGCAAGCGATGGAACTTATATGCAAAAAGGCAAACAACTACTCTAAAATACATGACAAAGGGTCCCAAACAACATGAACATTTTAGCTATGGGATTTGAACAATCCGGACACGCGTAAAAATAAATACGGGATATCTAACATATTAGGACAACACGCAAATCTAGGCATATGGCAGGTCAAACCACTTCAAACATGCATGCAAGTTGCAAAATATGAATCTACGCAAAAAAACTACACAAGTTACATATTTAATACATTGCGATCTGATGCACGGTGAATTATCTACAGGCCTTTGAAATATCTAATATCCCTGATATTAAATAAATCAGAAATCCTAAAAAAATAACTATCGGGCCGAATATGGTGCTATTGGGCCTACAGGCATGCGCAACTACAATTATATCACACCGAGGGCGAGGGATAAGGGCCAGGGGCGGTGTCTCACCTTAGAGGGCCTTAGCCCAAGGCGGAGGAGAGGCGACAGGCTGCATGCTGGTGCTGGGCCTCGAGCGCTGAGGGAGGTGAGGACGCGCAGGAGATGGGCCGGCTCGGGTGATGGAGGCCCATCCGCTGCAGGGCGAGCGCGGCCGAGGAGTGCTAGCGAGCGGTCAACGCTTGGGGGCGAGCGAGCACTAGCTACTTGTCCTCCAGATCGAGGACGGCCATGACGGCGGCAGGGACGAGCGGATCCGGCCGGGATCTACCGAATCCGAGCGGTGGCATGCCGATCTCCGGCGGCCGAAGCTTGGGCGGCCTCATCCATGGCGGAGACGGCTTGGGGTACCTGCGGAACACAGAGAGAACGCATGGGAGGTTAGGGCAGAGGGGGAGAGGAGGAAGAAGGAGGGGAGAGAGTGGAGCAGAGGGGAGCTCCCGCCTGGGTCCGGCGGGGCTCTCCGGTGAGGTACTCCGGCTGCTGGGCTCGGGGCATGTGGGAAGCTGCGGTGCGGGGCTCCTCCATGGCTGCGCTGGCTGGAGCTCGGGAAGCGGCTGTTCGGCCCAGATCGGGCTCGGAGCAGGATCCAGATGGGCTCGGCGGGCCCTAGCGGGTGGGAGGGAGAAGGGGAGAGAGGAGCTGCGGCTGGCTAGGGTTAGGCACGAAAATCGAGGATGAGAGGGGATTTGTTGCCTTTTATAGACAGAGGGGCGAGGGTTTGCTAATCAGGGCATTTTCGGACGCTCCGATCTCGATTGGACGCTCTCGAAACGTCCTAGGGTTAGGTTAGGCCGTGTAGAGTGGCTAGCCGGAGACGAGAGGGAAAACAGGTGGCCCGACAACGATATTTAAAACATCGAAAAACGTCCGACGAAAAGCCGAATACGGTGCCGCTACGGTCGACCGTTCAGGAACCAGACGGACTCCGATTTCGCTGAAAATTGGCATGCGGCGTACCTATATAAAAATAAGACCGCACGCCAAGTTTCAACCCAATCAGAGAATATTTTATACACACTTTTTAAAATAAGGATTTGACGATGCCATGGGCGCGTGCGAGTGTGGTCGGGCTCAAAACGGGCAACGGCGAGATGGAGAGAACCGGCAACTAATAACGGATGCAAGCTTTGAAAATTGGCGGTAACGGAGTGCCGATGCAATGCGGATGATGCGCATGATGCGATGATGATGCGACAAATAAAAATAAACACACGTCAGCAACGTAAAATAGGGGAATCTACTGGAGCGTCGGTCTCGGGCTGTCACAAAGCCCCAGACACGTAATCTTTTCTTCCTCAATGTATTCTTTTCTGCATTATTATTCGAATTTGCACACCCAGAACCACAACAGAAGTATCAACCCCTATCTCTAGATCATCCTCAATGTATTGTTTTATGCATTATTATTCCAATTCAGAGCCCCAAGAGCTCATTAGAGACATAATTGAATGTCGTGTATTGTCACTCAGTGCATTAATTTTTCAAGTCATTATACTGATTTCCTTCTTGTTCTTTGGCAGCCTCACTGCACATGAAGTCCAATTAGATGGGATCTTCAATTCAATCAGGAATGCTGCCTGGATGAAGATGGAATGACAAAAAATACAGCGTGTGATAAGCTATGTCTCCAAACAGAGCAGATGAGAGCTATAGTCTTTACAAGTTGTAGTGTGAAGATTGCTTTTGTAGTGCAATTATCTAGTCAGTGTTAGATAAGTAATAATGTTTGCGGCTGGTCATTGCTATAGTAGAGATGTATGCAAAGACCAAGGTTGTCGAGCCAACGTGCTCCATTCCGCTAGGCCCTCATAATTTAACCTCTCCCTTGATCATTTCCTTGTGTTTTTTCAGCTTTGCATTAGGCGTGGTATGCATGTAAAGCTAGATGAGATCTACACAGCAGTAAAATTTGCCTATAAATCATTTGTGATGATGTGCAGATGAAAGAAAGAGTTGAGAAGCTAGAGAGATGGACGAACAAGGAGAAGCTGAAAGAACAGGAGAAGGTGGAGCACATGTAGCTCTTCTGCAAGCTGAGTTCTAATCGGAGTTTCTCAAGATAAAACGAAAAAGAAAATTCTCAAGGTTGTCATGCATTATGCATACTAAGCCTCTTTGAGGTTCATGTTGTGAGGTCAGTTGAACTTTAGTATGTGGTAATTCCATGTATTCAGAAAACAATCACGCACTTCTATATTTTTATGAGTCATCTCCTAATATTAGGCACCAAAACACTCCATGCAGGGATGCAAACGATGCTAATGCCCACTCCTCACGTGATCCCGATGCCACAGTCCCTGCATATTACCACGAGTCAACGTTGTATCCTGCCTGTCACACCAGCTGCCACCAAAGCAGTTTTACGCCACATACAAATCAGAGGAACAATTGCACTACCTAGGTGCAAAATTTTGGTATTGGATCTCAGATTGAATAAGGACCTTAGTTTGCATTGATTGGCTGACAGTGCTTCCGACCAGTAGTGAGAACCACTTGATCTCGAAGCTCGATGTCGTTGATTACTACTCTGAAAATCGACGTGTATGCTAGGTATTTATATTAATGTCTTACTATTGAGGTAAATTTGTTAATTTTTTCATGCTTTTCAGTTCAAATTTTTTCATTTGTTGTTGTAGTTTAGAGTTAGGAGGAACTAAGCTTTCCTTATGAAGTTGGATGAATTTAAAAGTTAGTTTTAGGCTCACCATTTTATGCATGACATAATTTAGCATGATGTGAGCCTAGCGACATTCAATTATTATAGTTGAAGTGTTTAAGGCATTTGATTCCATCTTTTGAAACAAAACATTATCTAGCACCTTTGAACCATGACTATAACTTGGACGTTTGGGACGGATGGTCAAATGGTTAGGGTTCGGTGGTACAGAAAAAAATTAGATGCATGTAGGGTGAGTGCCATGTTGAGATAGTAGTACTTTTTCATGATGGATTATCTCTCACTTCATTCGCTCTCTTTTATAGAGTCTACTATGTTTCAGAAAACATATTAATAGTATTGTTTCTACAATATTGATTAAGATCGGTATCGTTTCTTGAGGCTGAAGCTGTGCTGCTAGTATGCCATTATTGTTTTTGAGCCTTTCCATTATATTTCTTTTACGTATATGTTTCTAGAAGAGCACTTAGTCTTTGTACCACATGTTGGACAAAATTAAATTCCTTATATGCTTCAACTCGAATGACTAATGCAGCCATGGTGGTATGACCGGCTGCAGCCCAATGTTATGGTGGGGAGGGAGGTCGGGGTGGTCCAAGCTCTGGCGGAGGTTGATGAGGAAGAGGAGAGGTACACGAGTTGGCGTGGTGTAGAGCTGGAGCTTGGAGGCAGTGTCGGGAGGTCGAGGAGGAGACATATGCGCTCCATACTGTGTGAGTGCAGCATGCTCGCCGTAATGACACACAAATGGGCGCCATTGAGATCCTTGGTTGGGTCAATTTGGCGATCAACTCCAGCAGCGCAATTGCACCGTGCTGTGCCTCATCACGCATGGTGATCGCAAGTGTGTTTTTGGTTTGAGATATAAGTTTTGTGTTTGGTGAGTCGCTTCTGTAGGTGCACAAGGGACATCGGTGCGACGCGCTGCGGCATGGTTGCAGGAGGAGCTGTGGTGCAAGACATGGATATAGGAGCCCTGGGCGACGGGCGAGACAAACGCAAGCGGCCCCTGACGGCGGACATGGGCTCAAGCCAACACACATTCACGGCGGACCAGCTGCCTCACAATTCGTTGTGCTCTTTTTATTCCTTTTCGGATTCATTTTTTCCACATAGGTCTCAATAAGAACTGGGATCAGGAAATTGACCGCTTCTAAGTAATGAGCATACGTATTCTTTCTTATGCATGAGGGTATATATGAAACATGTTTTTGTTGTCAATTATTGCAGCACAGGGGATTTTTGGTGATCAAGCGGTCAACCCATCAGCCAATGCCCTCATAATCTTCACTTGGTGTGCTTACACCGTTTTTTGTAAGATGGCAGGTAGTAGCGATGCTTCAGTTTATTAAGAGAAGATTTACAAAATCAGCAGGTGTATAATTACAGTTGATCTATGCATCTTTGCCCAAATTGGAATAAATGTGAGTTTGTGACCATCAAACTTGGCATCTTTTCTTACTTATTTTTTGTTTTGCTAGGTCAAGTAGTTGTTGTGAAATGACTTTGGGAATGGTGTGGTTCACTGGGTAATTAGCAGTATAGCACCTCATGCTGACATGGATTGGACGAGTTATGTATTTTCAACTTGTTAGTCAGGATTAAGTGGTATACATCATAATATTTCTCTGCATGAACTATGAGGGACATATCACCACGTCCACTTAATCCAGTTTATGAATGTTCAGTTCCTTAGATTGCCTAAATGTGTCCGGATTTACCATATATTGATTGACCGAAAAATTGCATTGTTAATGGCTTGAGAGAACAAGTGGATATGTAGGTTGTATCCCTCTTAATTTGTTAACAATCTGTTCAAGGAGTCACTACTCCATCATCACATAAGACATATATGCTAATGTAAAAAAATCATCTGTACTTGTGAACTCTTTTAGTCATGCTAAACTTGAGATAGTCAATCCTTGGAACACGTGAATTATTAGAAAAGTAAATTGTCACTCTGTTACATGTGGGAAGAGACCTTTTGGAACAAGTGAAATATTTGAAAACTAAAAAATTAAAATTTGTCAAAAGTGAAGTTACTCTCCAACTACAATTTTATGCAAGCACTGTTCTTTAAATTGAAGGTGATTATTCTTTTTAAGAAGGGAGAATGATTTTCTTCAGATAACCTATTTGGAGGTAGGATAGTCTTATTATGAGAATCAAGTATGATTTGATGATATTCTATGAAGACTATATTTTCGCACATAAATTTGTGAATCATATATTCCTTCTTGAGAGACACTATTTTTCTAGAAAGATACTACCATGAGTTCTGAATTTTAGCAAAGCATGAAAGTTGTCATCTTGAGATTAGGCGTTAACTAGCATTTGAGTGCATGTGATAAACAAAGAGACCATTGCATATGTATTTTGCTTTTAAGTAAAATAATACAATATCATCGGCTATGCTTGTGGAATCTATCTAAAGATACAGTTTACCATGATCCGTATTGATCGATCGGAATTTTTATGTCCCCGTTGCAACGCACGGGCAGCTAACTAGTACTTGGTTAATAGTGGAAGGCCTAGCCTTTTGCCGGGTGATTTGTTCCGTTGTTGCCGCCTTAATTTCAGCTACCGGTGTTTTATTCCATAATTGAACACTCCTAACACATTCGGGGTTGCTATGGGGACCCCCTTGGTAAATCGTTTAGTGTTAAGGCTTGTCTGGGAAGACCCAACTTTGGTGTTAATTTGCGAACAACTTAATAAAAAGCATAGGGAATAGCTACCCCGAGGAATTAATCAACAACCCGGGCCAGTGCTCCTCATGAGTGTTGGTCCAAAACGGACTGCCTACGGGGCCACCACGAGGAAACTCGAGGTTTGGTTTTCCCCGTAGCTAGTTCCATCTGTCGTGTCCTAAGAACGAGAAACACAGTTGCTATTGGGTTTGTCGACACGTCGTTTGGTCTTGCTGGACTTGTCTTGCCTTAACGATATATCTTGTGCATTGGGATTCCGGTGAGACTTTGGGTCTTCTCGGAATTGAGGTTTTCCTGTAAGGAAGCCGACGAGACCGCGAGTTTCGTGATCGAGGATTTCTATGTGGCATGTGGTAATTTGTGATGGATTAGTTGGAGCGCCCCTGCAGGGTTAAATCTTTCGGATAGCCGTGCCCGCGGTTATGTGGCAAACACGGATATTTTGTTAACATCTGGTTCTGGATAACTTAAAGTAACTTAAGTAAAAATCTACCAACTGTGTGTGCAACCGTGACTGTTACGTTCTGAATTCCTTCTCTGACCAAGAACATGGTGGGGTTATGAATGACATAAGTAGGTGTTAGGGATCACATAGTGATCATTCTTCGATTTTGACCATCTTACGTAGACCACCATGACTTATTTCTGTTCTTTGTAAGTTAGCCACCATAAATGCTTAGGTTGCTGCAAACTCAAACACATACCCCAACCTCACCTAATAACGTAGTTAGACTCGATACCAAGGTCATGAGATTGTTGAGTACTCATGGCTCACAAATTACTACAACCGCCCAAAGGTACAGGTACCCCAGATGCAGATGCTCCCGAGGATACCCAGCTGAGGTGGGAGTTCGACGAGGACAGTGGTAGGCTGTACGCGACGTATCCCAAGGATTAGGGGCACTTGGTCATGATCGTGGGCCTAGCAAGGCGGGATGCCATTAGCTTTTGTCATTTATCTTGTCCATATCGGACCATGTTTTCCGTATGAATAATATATGACTGTGTGACTATGTAATTTAACTTGTGGAGAGTGTAAGCCAAATCTTATTACTCTTCCACCTGTTATGTAAAGCGATGTTTATCCTGCTTGGCAAACGTTTAGATGCGACTGTTTCCCCCTCTGAGGTCTCGCCCCCAAATAAAGTAAGTGCCGCATCTTAGTCGTTATAAGTACTCCACAAATAATAAGATGATTTTTAAGAAGGGGCAACGTTTTATTGAAACCAAAACAGAAACTTTAAATCTGTCACTAAATAAATTAGAAAGAAGGGATTCAAGCTATGGTGCAACAAGGGCTTTTGAGGGGAATCCTTGGTGCACCCAATCACACAACAATCACAATGGCACATTACATAGCACCCACACTTTGCTTTTGAAGGGAATCCTTGATGCACCCAATCACACAACAATTAGAATGCCACATTAAATATCATCCACACATTCAATCACCAAAGGTGCAACACAAATAATAAGGTGAAGTGATGCTATGCAGGATGCCATGATGCAACAAGAGATGAAGCCAAACTTAAATTCTTTATTCAAATCCAACATGTCAACATAGAAAGGTTGACATATAAGAAAAGATATTACAAGAGGGAGGAAGGTATTGCATTGGGGTTGTCACATAAGCGCAGAGGAATAGAGGGTAGACCACAAACCCTAAATTCTAACATTGCCATTCGAGCCGAATAAGGGTTGATGGCGTACTCGTCGACTTAGATTCGATCTGTAATTATCCGCTTGGTACTACACTCTGCCGATTCCACACCAAGGTCTGCTTGGAAATTAGATCGATCTGTTGTGCTTCGTGATCCAACTCGCTACAGATCGAGTTGTGTGGCTCCGCACACTGGTAGCTCGATACCGGTCTGATCTGCACCTTCGCACCGACGAGCGACAGGGCGAGCTGATCCAGCGGGGAAGGTGCTAGCAGTCCGCGTTGGCGCTGGCATCTGCATCACCAGATCCGCGTCGCCAAGTTGCCGCACGGAATCAATTGAGACCAGGTCTTTCGCATGAGGCTTGCACGTGGATCTATGGCGCATTTGTGATACGCACGGCCGCACAGACATCCGACTGAACTAGCGGCTGTTTGAAATCCATCCCAGGAAGCTCACAAGGTGAAGTACTGAGGAATATTATTACTATACAGCATGCATGCCTCGGTGATTCATCTTCACATATCCATGGGAAAATCACTTCCGCTGCTGCTCATCACATCATATCATTGCTATTGATAATAGAAAAGCATATTCATGTCATCTATTACTCAGTTTGGGGAAGGAGTTCAGGAAATCTCTCGTTAATGTGGACCATGGAAGCTAGTTACGCTGTTCTAACTTATACAGTACTTGTCTTTTTTGTCTAGCTTGCATAACAAAAGCAAGGAATTAATTCCTAGAATATGCATCCACGTGCTGAAGTGCACATGTCCATATTATTTGTCTAAAGATCAGACTGTAGCAAGGAAGGCTGGTGTTCTGGATTGTCTTGATACTCGTGCGCACCCTGATGTGATCTGGGATGGAAATCACGAGGAATTAACTTCCGTAATTTTGAGAAACTGTCTTCGCAGCATATACGATTGGATCATTATATCATTTTTTTGCGGGTTAATGAAAATCAGAGTGAACAAATTGAAAATTAGTGCAATCTAGAATATATATTTTTTCCAGACATCTGTCAGGAAGTACATATTGCCGACTATGTATTGGAAGAAAGAAACTCTCCGAGGGAAGGATCTGACCAACTATTATTGGTTGCAATTCAAAGAGGAAGATATACTATTTTATTAATGAAATTGGCAAAGTGGAAGGTATGTCTATAGTTTGTATGCATGGAAATTTGCATTTGTCATTATTTCTTTCAAGTAGTTGTGTTGCGCATTCTGGTTATATATCATATATTAGTAGCAAGTTTTTACTTCCATGCAAACAATTTCAAGGGAATGCTGAAGTTAATAAACTTGGAATTGGAAATATGCCCTCAAACACCGTTCTCGAGGAAAATTATTATTGATGAATATCTATTATACTTACCTTGCATGGGAAGGAATTCAAAGAAGTGTCTATTATGAGCATCACTTATTTGTGGAGGAAGATGGGAACCACTGCATGTAAAAGGAATTTTTCTCACTTAAATATCGAAGGAAATTATATATATTGTGTGTTTTGTCATTGCGGCTAATTTTTATACGCTTTGGAATTGGAGATTTTGCTATGAAACTCCCTTGTGGAGGAAAAGTATTATTGTTATGGGACACTCTATGTGCAACTTCAGTGAGAAGGGATTTGATTTATTGTCTGTCTTGGAGTCTATTTACTATGACATGCTATTGGAATATTGAAGAGTGGAAATATTGCTCAATGTTTAAATCAGCGCTTTATGAATTTTCACACAATGTTCTGTGTTTATTGATGGTCCATTGGAAGTTGGAAACATTTTTTTTTTGGAAAGGTAGCTCCATATGTAGGAAAACCAACAATGGGAACACATGCTTGGAATTTTATTATCCACATCATCAACGACTTGGTCACATATCTTAGAATTAGATGTATTGGCTTATTGATTCTGGAATTCTAAACTTTAGTAGGAGGAATTTGGTATTTTGTGAACCATATGTACTTGACATTTTTACTAGCACACCTTTTATTATAAGGTGGAAGGAGATAACAAAAGGAAACTTCACATCAGTTTTGTTTTCTCATATACTTACGGTATTATTTATATTTACTCCCACTAGAGGCTAGATTATTTATTTTATCACATTCATTGATAATTGCACTTGATATGGTTATGTTTATACTATTTGAAGTACAAGTCAAAATGGTTTATTGTGCTTGTCACATTACGTACCAAAGTGGCAAATCAATGGATTAAAAGATATCAAAGTTTTAACAACTGATTGGTGGGGGAAAGTACACTTCAGGAATATGAACACTAAACATGAAAAGAGTATGGAACTATTCACCATTGTTGTAATAAATACCACACTCCGCAATTAAATGGAGGAATTGAATACTTTTACTACCATTTGTTTCTTGGAAGAGGTATCACATTTATACGTATGGTTGTCAATATCACACGGTCACTTGGGAGGGAGTTCTTAATTACTAGAAAGCGCACACTAGGAATTTTTCATGGTTATTCTAGTGGATCAAAGGGTGTTTTCTTTTTATCTGGAAAAGGAAAACTGGTGGAAAAGTAGGAAGACAATAATTATTATGATTAAAGGGTGTAATTATTGACAAGCATACTATAATATAATCTTGACCCTAAAGGAAACTACAAGTGTGATTCCTGACACTAACATGCTTAGGATAAGTGGGAGGAATTAACTCGGAATTTTCATCTTCGAATAATTGTGATGTGTTTTATTTTTGGGGAAGTCAGTCTAAATTTTAGAGGAATGATTAAATTCTCTTAAGAAAGTTTTTTTCATCAATGTCAACTATGGGCGGATGAACTGCGGGAAGGAGTAAACTTAAATTAGGAAGAACATAATTTGGGAAATTAATATCACACCAAACAACCGCAAGCCTATTGTCTGGAAGTGATTTCTTTTGGTAAGGAAATTTTTGCTCATTGGAATATTATAGTGTCACTCTTGCTATTCAGTTCTTCACACAAAGGGAAATATACCTTGTGGAAACTCTCTCTCCTGGAATTTGGGAAAGAGGATCTAAAGACATGGTTTGTTAATTGAATATATTATAATGTATGGTCTTATAACAAGCTTCACATCAATGAAATGGAAGGGTCGTATGGTTTTCTAAGTGAAGAAGGCGGTCATCTACAAATGTAAGTGTAAAATATGTTGCTTTATTATTGTATACGTTAACATTGTTTTGTTGTTTGCAATGATAAAACCACATTGATGGAAGCGAAAGCTTGGTCATGTTTTAACTTCCATATGAAAGTAATGTTTGAAGCTTCCTATGTTTTGGGAGTGGAACTACATAGGGCATGTTTTTTGAAATGTTTTCTATGGAAAATTGCAAACTTGTTAAAGTACCTGGAACCAAACTCAGGGAGGAATTGTGTTTGAACTCGTGAGGAAAAAGGGATAATACATGCTGTTAAAATTTACTGTATCTTTGTTATACAACCGAACCTTAGCTTTCGGAATTTATGATGCGTTAAACTAGTCGAAGGAAAGAGAAGAATCTAAGGGAATGTCACACATCATATTAGGTTGTGGAAAGTGCATCATAATATGTCACTTGTTAAACACATTGAGGAAGTTAGTATTGTATCTACGAGATAAGAAATAAGTCCAGGTACGCATATTCAATTTTATTTTTGTAGTACTAACATAGTGCAGGTTCACTCATTCAAGTCAGGAATTTCATTCAAACATGGTTACTTATGGAACTTCATTTAGTGATTGGATTTCATATTTATGTGGTTCTGAAAATTTATTCAACATGGTTATCGTATATTTTTACTCAATGTGAAATTATTCATATTATTGATATATGTGACTGAAAATAAATGATGCGGAATTTTTACTTGAGGAAACAAAATACTCAAGGTGCCTCTAAAAAGGTGGAATTGCACTCGAGGAAATAATACTCGAGACGCCGATGACAACTATGCTTGAATAATTGGGCAGAAACTAAGGTCTCTAGTGATCTTAGGGGTCACAACAAGGAAACATACTGAGGGAATATAACACAATATATATATTTATGGAGTTTTCAACATAGTGTTAATATGATTGCTGCTCCCTTGACTAAGCTTCTTAGTCAGGAGGTATTTGGTAAGCATGTTTAGGCTATGGATTTACGAATATTTGCACGATCATTTTGGACAAGTGGGAGATATTGGAATTATGTGTCCTACAACTATATTCAAATAATAGGAATTTCTAATATTCGGAAGACCTCATTATAGAATTATACATGGAATTACTTTACATGATTATCATGGAATTATTACTTGTTGGAATACTTAAATTATATACTAAAGGAAGCTGGTCGATCATGAGTGGAATACAATATACTATTTATATTGGAAAGACTACCCGGGTACACCGATGATTGGAAGGAGCTAGATTGTATAGTAAAATTACAACCCTAATGTTGATCTACATAACTAGAGGAATTTCTACTCTATTATGGCGCGTCGCTCACAAGCGTGTGCTCCGAGGACATAACGGGTAGAATCCGCTAACAGACAAATATGATCATGGTTGGTAATTTGATCTGGACTCTAACCTGGAAACTAGTGGAAAATACTAGGAATCTTATATCTGTATAAGAGGTGGACTCTTTGGAAAGACGGTATAAGAAGGTCCCTACCCCCTAGCCTCAGATAGGTGAATTGTGAGCGACACCACGGATACGCGTAGAGGAACAGGGGGTAGACCAAAACCCTAGATTATAACACTTACTTTTCATCCCCAAATCATGAGTACAACAATACACGTGAGTGAAGGAAGTAAGTAGACACGTACATCTTGGGGGCCCTTATTGGGAATTCGACGAGGGACAAGATCTGCATCAGGTCTTTGAGATGGCGCCCCCGGTCCTTGATTCCTCATTAGTCCCGGATGCCAGCCCCTCCTAGATTTGGATGGGGCCGGCAACAAGCAACCTCGGGCTGGCGCCCCCGGTCCTCGGAGGGGCACATAAAAGGGGTTGCTGGCCCACCTCATCCTCGCGGTGACTCACCTGCAATACGCAAATGATACGATGTTGTTTTTTGAGTCTGACAATCATAGCATCCCATCGATCAAGTTGATGCTCCTTGCCTTCGAAATTCTTTCAAAGCTAAAAATAAAAAATTTCAAGAGTGAGGTGATCACCATGGCAATGGGACACCAAGAGAGCACGTGTGTTGCAAACCTACATAATTGCAATCTTGGGGGCTTCCTGATTAAGTACCTAGGCCTCCTTATCTCCCATCGAAAACTATCAATTTCCTAGTGGGAGCCACTTTATGGCAAAGTGGCGAATAGGGTTAGCCCATCGCGTGAAAGGTTTATGTCGTAGATGGCTAGGTTGATCCTTCCACTCTCCTTTTTTGAGGGGCTAGAGAGCCAAAAAAACTCTAGCCTCTCCTCCCTTCCATTCTTCACGATGGGAATGTTCTTACTAGCGGATGGGGTTCACGCCAAGTTTGACACAACGCGCTCCAGGTTCTTTTGGGAAGGAGCTATCATAAAGAGGAAATACCACTGGTCAAATGGGCGGCGGTGTGTAGGCCAAAAAAATCGGAGGCTTGGGATCACCAATTCCAAGCTTATGAATGTAGCCCTCCTCACAAAGTGGTGGTGGCGCTTAGTCCAAAATGAGTCAGGACTCTAGGCGGAGCTCCTCCGGGCAAAATACTTCCGGCATGGAAATATGTTTAAAGAAAAACCTTCGGGTCGACGATCTGGAACGAGATCCAAGCGGTCCGCCCGACATTTATGGTAGGGGCCAGTTTTGTCATTAACAACGGCATGTCCACTCGGTTTTGGTTAGATAATTGGTTAGAGGATAGCCTGCTTTGGCATTCCTACCCGATGCTCTACCCATTAGCCACGGACACAAACGTGATGGTTGGAGATGCCCTTAGTACCTCATCGCCGGCGATTCACTTTATACACCCCCCCCTCTACAATGGAAGCGGTGAGCTGGGAATTGTTGTTAGCCAAAATAGGTAATAGACAACTTAGCATGGGGGTAGGTCCAGTCACTTGGGGACTGGCCTCATCCCAAAATTCTCGGTGAAATCACTATACTCCTTGCTGACTGAAGGAAACACCTTGGACATAGCTAGGGGGCTATGGAAGGCGGATTTGCCACTCAAAATTAAGATCTTCTTATGGCAAATGTTTAGAAACCGTCTCCCGACGGCGATAATGTGGCTAAGCGTAATGACCCTTTTGATGGTTTGTGCACCGTGTGTGGTGAACATGAGGATGTGAATCATGTTTTATTTCAGTGCGCCTTAGCTAAGTTTGCGTAGAGTGGTGTTAGGGACGCGTTCCACCGGAACTGAAATCCAGTGTTGTGTTTGGATTTTGTATCCTTGCTACAAACCCAGAGGGGGGCTAGTGCAAGGATGGTGTGGCTTTGCATATAGGGGTAGAGCCAAAATTTGAACATGAGGGGAGCGAAGAAGATTTTTTTTACTTAACCACACAATGGAGGAAATTTTGATTGAAGTAAGATGGGTTCAATGCGCGGTCCAATGCTACTCTTTTCACTCCAGTCTACTCTCTCGCACTGGTGACCATGCAACAATGGCAGTCAAATGCATAGCGCGGAGTTCGTCGCGCTACAAGGTGGAACTTTGTGCAAGGGATAAAATAGCACAAATAAGAAATGTCACTAGCACATTGATATAGAAACGATAGAATTGTATATTTGGCAATATAAAACTTCATCTCATCTAATAAAATTTACGCCCATGACTACTAAGCTCGTTGAACAATTCGATAATCTAATTCAAAAAAGTTTTTCACAAATAACATTTTGAAATAGCAACAATGTAATGTTTCAAAGAAAGTAACCTCTCGTTATAAGAGTACATGCAGTAAATTTATCAGTTCTCTTATATGAAAGTGAACCAATTAATTAGACATCATAGGCTGCAGTCGGAAGTCCATCAACAAGTGTAAAGTACATGATACCTTTAGATTTGAGCGTTGGAAGATTATAATCACCATGATCAACAGCCCCAGGCACAATCGTCATTGCAGCAGGATTAACCGAGGTAGGGGCAGCTAAGCTGATGGTTAGCATGGCACCATCGCTGTGGCGTCCTTATTTGGCGTCTCGCAACTGGAATTGTGGCAGGCGCCGAGCTATGGCCTGGAATAACGGCGGGAGGTCTTTGGCGGCGGCGTCATGGCATCGATCTAAAGAAGATGCAAATGCACGTTAGGTTTCGTGGAGCAAGTTGCATGGCTAATCATCGTGGGGGCATGGGTTCCGTTTGGGCTTGGACACGTACACATAGTTTGGGCCTTAATAGTATAGCTAGCTGCATATTAGTACTACTATATATCTACACTCGATCGTTAGGGGAAGGGGGGGGGGAATGGTTGGGGTCTAGCCTCTGCTCGCCCCCTGTCTCCGCCCCTGGTTGCGTAGGGCTGCTGTTGTGGTCATTATGGATGACCCTGGACAAAATTACGATCGAGAAAAGATTTCCATCTCATCCAGCTGACGTTATCTTAAAATGCTACACATGTGGACACCATTGGTGTGACAGCCCGAGACCGACGCTCCAGAAGATTCCCCCTTTATTCCGTTTTCGTCGTGTGGCTTAATTGTTTATCGCATCATTCGCATCATCAGCATTGAATCGGCATCCCGTTGCCGTCATTTTTCAAAACTTGCATCCGTTATTAGTTGCCGGTTCTCTCCGTGTTCGTGCTTGCCCGTGTTGAGCCCGACCACACTCGCACGCGCCCGTGACATCGTCAAAACCTTGTTTTAAAAATGTGTATAAAACTTTCTCTGATTGGGTTGAAACTTGGCGTGCGGTCTTACTTAATTGTAGGTGGGCCGCTTGCCAAATTTCGTCGCAATCGTACTCCGTCTCGTACCCGAACGGTCGACCGTAGCGGCACCGTCTTCGGTTATTCGTCGGACGTGTTTCGGTGTTTTAAAACTCGTTGCCGGGTTGCCTGTTTTCCCTCTCTTCTCTGGCTAGCCACTCTACACAGCCACTTAGCCATCCCCGCATGCGAGATCGTTCGATTCCGATCGCGCGGTTGAAACCGGGGCGAAATTCTGCTAAACCTAGCCCCCCTCTCAATGTTATAAATAGACCCCCCATACCATTTTTAGACAGCAAACCCTAACCCCCTCGAAATCCAGGGCACCCCTCAAACCCTAGCGCAGCCTCTCCTCCTCCCCAGTCGCCGCGGGCCCGCCCGAGCCCATCCGAGGCCCACCCAGGCCCGATCCGGGCCAGCACCAGCACTAGCCGCCGTTGGCAGCCGTGCCCGAGCTCTCCTCCCGAGCTGCAGCCTCCAGCCTCGCGCTGCGCCATCGGGGGTCCTCGCCGGAGCGCCGCCGCATTTGAGTCCGAGGCCGAGCTGCGCTCTCTCTCTCCCTCGCCTTCTTCTTCTTCTTCCCTTCTGCCTAATCTCCCTGCGCTCTCTCTCTCTCCCTCGCAGGTCCCCGGCACCATGGACGAGCAGCTCGCAGCATAGAGCTTCGTCCTCGCCAGAAACGTACGGATCCAGCGTCGTCGGTCCCGATCTGCCCATTCGTCGTTGGGTCCCGTCGATGGGCTCGCTCGCCGGAGCCCCCAAGGACTGCCGCCGCCGGCCTCCCTGCTCGAGCAGAACGCGAGGAGCTCGTGCCCTGCTCCAGCGTATCGTTCGCTTAACGCCAGTGGGCCGCACCCCGCCACCTGCTTGCTGCAGCGCATGGACCGCGCCTGGCCAGCGCCCGAGCGAGGCCCAGCTCGCGCACCTCTCCAGGCCGGCCTCCTCCCGCAGCTCCACCAACCGCCTCCTCTCCTACCTGGGCCACGACCCACCAAGGTGAGCCTCCCCAGCCCCTCTATTCCCCGCCGCTGTCGTTGTTTAGTTAAACTCCGCATGCCCTGTTGAGCACATTCGACAACTCGGCCCGTTTAGTTTATTTAGGTTTTCGGATTTGTTTTATTTCAGGATTTTGCTAAATATTAAAACATCCGTAACATTTTAACAGTGTATCGGATCGCGACGTTTTAAATATGTAACTTGATTAGTTCTTCACGTCGATTCATATTTTGCAACTTGCATGCTTGTTTGAAGTGGTTTGACTCGTCGTATGCCTAGATTTGCACGCTATCCTAATAGGGGATTATCCCGTATTTAATTTTGTGCGTGTACGGATTGCTCAAAACCCATGGATATAATTCTCATGTTTTTAGGGACCTTTTGCCATTATATTTAGAGTAGTTGTTTGTATTTTTGCATGTAGGTTCCATCGCTAGTTTGTTATATCGCGTTTAGGACATATTCTCGCATATACGTGTGGCGATATTTTTATTTTGCAACCCCACATGTTATATATGTTTTCAAGGTAGAAAAATCCATAGAATTTAACTGTGCATTTAGTTTTAGCTTTTGAGCAAGTTAGTGCGCGTGATATTTTGCCATGTTGCCCTTTTGTTTATTTTGTGGGATTTAATCCATGCATGATATGTATGAGTTGTCAATTAGAGATATGCCCTTGGATGTGTAGGCTACCCTTTAGTAATTTTGGTTGGAATAAAAATCCATGTTTAGGGGTTGTTTTCTTGCTCTCAGCATGCTAGAAAATAGTGCTGATTTGGAGATGCTGAAATATTTCTAAGTCTGAAATCTGTTATTCTTTGTTGCTGTTTTTCCATGAGTTTATCTGGTGATCTATAGCTCTTTTGAGGTTCGTGCAATGGAGTTAGTTGTAGTCCTTAAGATTCTCTAGCATGCTGTCAATTTTCATGTCATTTGGAGCGCTGTAGCATATAGTTTTGCTGCTGTCAATATGCCTTCAGATCGAAAAATGCTCTATCAAAACAGATATTTTCACTAAGTCTGAAACTGTGTGTGAGATGCCATTTTGTGAGTTATTTTTCCTAGTGATACATGCTTCCATGCTATATGTTATTACTAGTATGTTGTAGTGCATCTTGCCCTCTACTGTCTCATGCCTTGGTTGAGCATTTTGAATTTGTGTAGCTAGTTGTTCAAGGGTGTAGAAAATGTCATGTTGCTGATTTTGGCAGATTGTAGTGATATCTTGTTTGGCTCGTAGTTGTTGAACCGTTGCTCCGCTTTGATCGTGTCCTATATGAAAATTGCTTATAATCTCGTGTAGTTTCAGAATATCTTGTTGGTTGTGTGTTTTGAAATGCTTGAGACTGTCTTTGCACACATATTGCATTCATGCCATCATATCTTGCGGTGTTCGTATCTTTTGAACCGTAGCTACGTCGGAGAGGTTCTCTATCTGTAAATTGATTGGAACGACGCGTAGAATGACGTGGACCTATTTGTTTTGCTGCTTAACAAATATTAAACATGTTATTTCAGATCTGGTCAAAATTATAAATTAACGTATGAGGTTAGTCCGGAGATGCTATATGTCGTTTTCGACCTCATTTAAAATGCCTAGATAGGTAGCTTAATAACGCTTCACCTCCTGCCAAGTGTAACCACAATTAAAATTGCCGTATACCTATTCGGGATAGAACTAAATAATTTGTATGTGGAGTTTCGTCAATATGCAACTCGTTGCATATTGTACTTCACTTAATGTGTAGAAGTTGATTGTTGTGAATTGACATGCCATGTCTTGCATATATTCAACCGTTCATGCATCATATGTGTTGTGCGTTGTGTGGTGTATATCATGTGTTGATTCTTGTTTCCGGTTTGCTTCGTCTCGATAGATTTCGGAAAGTCGTGCCCGCGGTTATGTGGCAATGTGGAAACTTTGTTTAACACTGGTTCTAGACAACTTGAAGTTAATTTAATTAAAATATGCCAACTAAGTGCGTAACCGTGATTGTCTCTTTCACGTTCTCCTTCTCCGATCGAGGACACGGTGGGGTTATGTTTGAAGTACGTAAGTGTTCAGGATCATTCATTTGATCAACAGTAGTTCACATCTGTTATGCGTAGATCATCCCCCTCTTTATTCTTGTACTCGTAAGTTAGCCACCTCATATAATGCTTAGTCGCTTGGTGCAGCCTCACCACTTAACCATACCTCACCCATTAAACTTTGTTAGTCTTAATACCTTTGGAAATGAGATTGTTGAGTCCCCTGTGGCTAAGAGATTACTACAACACCAGTTGCAGGTACGGGTAAAGATTACTTGACGCGAGCGCGTTGATTGTTCATTTGGAGTTTCTTCTTCTTCTTCTTCTTCATCGATCTAGGATGGGTTCCAGGCCGGCAGCCTGGGATAGCAAGGATGGACATCGTTCTTTTCTCGTTTGTTTTCGTCCGTAGACGAACCCTGCTCTTCTTCGTGATATTATGTATTGTAGTGATGTGACTCTGGTGTAGCTTGTGGCGAGTGTAAGCCAATTCCATATACTCTTCTCTTTAGTACATGTACTTGTAACGATATCCATTCTTGCGAAACGATAAGATGCGCTTCTATCCCTGTCGAGGCCTTCATGCCATAATAAGGATAGGATTGCATCTTGGGCGTTACAAGTTGGTATCAGAGCCGTACCGACCTAGGAGCCCTCTTGATTGATCGAACTTGGCCGAGTCGAGTCTAGTGTAGTCTACTTATATACCGGAGAGTAGGATTCTTTTTTCTCCTCTTCTATGCTCTTGTGAGGAATCTTGACGTAATAATTTTAATTCTACTCCTCTTCTCACTCAAAATAAAATTTAGGATCACGTGAATATTTTTGGAATCTATATGATGTCGTTGTGACGGAGTTCTGTCTTGGTGCCTCCTGTCTGACTTGATTTCTTTCGGGGAGTTGAGCTCCAGGGGATTCTTGAACACATCGTTATCATTCAGATTTCTTAGTATCTCAGGACGAAGGATGTTCGAAATTGTTTCAATACTAGTAGTGGCGAGAGGAGTCCGGCTTCCCCGGTATTGGTGTAGAGAGTTCGAGATGTATCGTCATACTTAGTATCATTGTGATTACGAGGATCTGTGATAGATGAAGTCCCGAGATTCTGGTTATGTGTTGACGGATGTGATACACTAGACGAGTTAGTATAGGAGTTGTGTGACATATTACTCCTTGTATCCATGGACCAGATTGCATGACCAGAAATTTCGGGAGTTCTTAGGTGGGAATTCAAGTAGTTACTTATAGGACAATCTTCCAACAAATGCATGATGTTAGGTTGGGGCTCGAGATCTAGTGGATTTGTTTGTTCACGGTCGATTTACAACGGTTCTCATTGTGTCTTAAAGAGTCCTTGTGGCTTGCTACAACTCGGGGATGCTTCGTTTGTCGTGTGCACTGCCTTGCATAGGATGGGTACTGTAAGGATCGAGCCTTTGCAAGCCTCATCCTTTGTTTTGTTGCAGTATGGTAATTCGAGTTGCTTCGGTGGCAAATGGTGAATTCATATCTTTCCAAGAGATGTTCTCATATTTTTATGAGAGCGCTAATTATTTTGCTCAACCAATTGTCTTATCAATTCTTTCAACCGAAGCTGTCTTGTCAATTCTTTTCAACCGGTGTGCTTCTCTTCAGTGAATTCTATCCTCTCCAATTTTTGCAAGATCAATCTCTCTTTTCTTTCCGGAGTTCCTCTCATCTGGCCCAAGTTGTCTTTGTTTTTCCCGCCCTACCGCCCTTTTCTTCAATGATTCATTATCATCCAAGTGCCTTTCTTTTCATCACTGCTTCTGCTCTCTTCTCTTTCGTGTCGTCTCTGGTGATTCATTGTGAAGATTCTCAGGAGCTTCGTGTTCATCTTCATTCAATCTTGCTACCTTTTCCGGTGAATTCAATTCAGTTATCCGTGTTCATCATATCCTTTTCATTGTTTAAATTCTTCCCCATGTTGGAAATTCTTATCAGCCTATCTTGTTTATTCATTCCTCTCTTTTCTATCCGGAGTGTCGAAGATATCTCAGAAGTTCTTGTTTTCGATTCTTTCAATTATTTAGAGGGTCTCAACTCATCATTTTTTTTGTTTATACCGGTGCAATATCTCTCTTCTAAGCAATCTTTTCCACGGTGGTTTCTTTTGAGTGGGCCCATAACCTACAGGTTTTTCGCAGGATCTTATCTGGCTCTTGTAATCTTTTCGGAGCTCTCTAATTCTTTTCAACTATGACGTAAGTATGAATTTCATCAGTCATATTCCTTCTTCAAGATCAATTTGTATTGTTTTTCATCATTGGTTCAAGTTTTCCTTCCTCTTATTCCGGAGTGTCTCAATTATTCTTGTGGTGTCCCTTCTCAGCTTGGAGACCCAAGGAGTGTTTCTCGTAAATCTAGGTCCATTTTCTTGTCATGTCAGCTTTGTGACATCATCTTGAATTGTTCCCAATCATGAGTAATATCTTTCTTGCTATTCGGTGCTTTTCTGAGTTGTTTTCATTCTTGATCCTCCGGAGGCCATCATTTCAAAAGATTCTTCGTTCTCAGCTTTCAGCTTTCATCCTCAATTATTCTCAATTGTTGTCTCTTCGTTCGTCTCTCAATTATTCCGCTGCCTAATTCAAATTTTCTGTTAGGTGGTTCACGGTCTCTTCATTCTCATGTATCTCCATTCATTCTTGGTATTCCCATTCATTTGCAATTCTTGCTGGTGTCTCCTTCAAGACTTCTTCAAGTTTGTGCTCATATCTCCCCTCAATCTTGTCTAAAAGAATAAGTGGTACGCTAAATCCGTTGCTTGTCATCAATTAAACTTGATGAAGGACAAGCTTAACATAATTCTTATTCTTGTTCATAGTGATTTGAATTCTTCCTCCAGAGTGGCTCATGATATCAATTCTTTGTCTCAAGATGTTCTTCAAGATTCTTGTGGTAGTAGTTCTCTTGTTCTTCTTCGTTATTTCTTCCATGATCTAATTTCTATTCTTTGTAATGGAGGCTTTGTGATGTTGCTCTCTTCAATCAATCATCTTGTTCTGACAAGATCATGTTGGTCCCTTGTTCAATTTAGTTGTTTGTTGTGAATCTTGTCTAGTTCTCCTATCTTATCGAATTTTTGTCCCCTTTTCCTACCGAAGTGCTGTCGAAATTTTGTGTGAATTCTTGTTTGTTCCTCATATCATTCTTCATCTCTTTCTAACCTCCAAGGATTGTTGGTTTCTCTCATTTGTCAAAGAAGCAACTAAGTTTACCTCTTGCTTCTCATCCTCTTCCCCTTTCATTCTTGGATCTCGGGTCGAGATCCTCTTGTAGTGTAGGAGAGTTGTGACAACCCAAGACCGACACCAAAAGATTCCCCCTTTATTCTGTTTTCCTCGTGTGGCTCAATTGTTTATCGCATCATCATCGCATCATTCGCATCATCAGCATTGCATCGGCATCCCGTTGCCGCCAGTTTTCAAAACTTGCATCTGTTACTAGTTGCCGGTTCACTCCGTGTTTGTCGTTGCCCGTGTTGAGCCCGACCACACTCGCACGCGCCCGTGGCATCGTCAAAACCTTGTTTTAAAAATGTGTATAAAACTTTCTCTGATTGGGTTGAAACTTGGCGTGCGGTCTTATTTAGTTGTATGTAGGCCGCCTGCGAAATTTGGTCGCAATCGGAGTCCGTCTGGTACCCGAACGGTCGACCATAGCAGCACCGTCTTCGGTTATTCGTCAGACGTGTTTCGGTGTTTTTAAATTCGTTGCTGGGTCGCCTGTTTTCCCTCTCTTCTCCGGCTAGCTACTCTACACAGCCACTTAGCCGTCCCCGTGTGCGAGATCGTTCGATTCCGATCGCGCGGTTGAAACCGGGGCGAAATTCTGCTAAACCTAGCCCCCCCCCCCCAATGTTATAAATAGACATTCCATGCCATTTTTAGACAGCAAACCCTAACCCCCCTCGAAATCTGCACCACCCCTCAAACCTTAGAGCAGCCTCTCGTCCTCCCTAGCCGCCGCGGGCCCTCTCGAGCCCATCCGAGGCCCGCCCGTACCCGATCCGGGCCAGCACTAGCACCAGCCGCCGCTAGCAGCCGTGCCCGAGCTCTCCTCCCGAGCTGCCCCATCCTCGCGCTGCGCCACCGGGGGTCATCGCCGGAGCGCCGCCGCATCGGAGTCCGAGGCCGAGCTGCGCTCTCTCTCTCTCCCCCGCCTTCTTCTTCCTCTTCCCTTCTGCCTAATCTCCCTGCGCTCTCTCTCTCCCTAGCTGGTCCCCGGCGCCATGGACGCGCAACTCGTAGCATAGAGCTTCGTCCTCGCCGAAAACGGACGGATCCAGCGCCGCCGGTCCAGATCTGCCCGTTCCTCGTTGGGTCCCAACGATGGGCTCGCTCGCCGGAGCCCCCAAGGACTGCCGCCGCCGGCCTCCATGCGCGAACAGAACGCGAGGAGCTCGTGCCCTGCTCCAACGCGTCGTTCTCTTAGCGCTAGTGGGCCGCGCCCCGCCACCTGCTTGCTGTAGCCCATGGGCCCCGCCTGGCCAGCACCTGAGCCAGGCCAGCTCGCGCACCTATCCAGGCCGGCCTCCTCCTGCAGTTCCACCAACCGCCTCCTCTCCGACCTTATCCACGGCCCACCAAGGTGAGCCTCCCCAGCCCCTCTATTCCCCGACGCCTGCGCTGTTTAACACGCCGCATGCCCTGTTGAGCCCATTAGACAACTCGGCCGTTTAGTTTATTTAGGTTTTTGGATTTGTTTTATTTCAGGATTTTGCTAAATATTAAAACGTTCATAACTTTTCAACCGTGTATCGGATCACGACGTTTTAAATATGTAACTTGATTAGTTTTTCACATAGATTCATATTTTGCAACATGAATGCATGTTTGCAGTGGTTTGACTCACTGTATGCCTAGATTTGTGTGCTGTCCTAATAGGGGATTATCCTGTATTTAATTTTGTGTGTGTCCAGATTTCTCAAACCCCGTGGATATACTGATCATGTTTTTAGGGACCTTTTGGCATGTATTTTAGAGTAGTTTCTTGTATTTTTGCATGTAGGTTCCGTCGCTAGTTTGTTATATCGTGTTTAGTACATATTCTCGCATATACGTGTGGCGATATTTTTATTTTGCAACCCCACATGTTATATATGTTTTCGAGGTAGAAAAATCCATAGAATTTAACTGTGTATTTAGTTTTAGCTTTTGAGCAAGTTAGTGCGCATGATATTTTGCCATGTTGCCCTTTTCTTTATTTTATGGGATTTAGTCCATGCATGATATGTATGAGTTGTCAATTAGAGATATGCCCTTGGATGTGTAGGCTAGCCTCTGGTAATTTTAGTCGCAATAAAAATCCATGTTTAGGTGTTGGTTGCTTGCTCTCAACATGCTAGAAATAGTGCTGATTTGGAGATGCTGAAATATTTCTAAGTCTGAAATCTGTTATTCTTTGTTGTTGTCTTTCCATGAGTTTATCTGGTGATCTATAGCACTTTTGAGGTTTGTGCACTGGAGTTAGTTGTAGTCCTTAAGATTCTCTAGCATGCTGTCAATTTTCATGTCATTTCGAGCGCTGTAGCATATAGTTTTGCTGCTGTCAATATGCCTTCAGATCAAAAACTGCTCTGTCAAAACTGATATTTTCACTAAGTCTGAAACTGTATGTGAGATGCCATTTTGTGAGTTATTTTTCCTAGTGATCCATGCGTCCATGCTAGATGTTATTAGTAGTATGTTGTAGTGCATCTTGCCCTCTACTGTCTCATGCATTGGTTGAGCATTTTGGATTTGTGTAGCTAGTTGTTCGAGGGTGTAGAAAATGCCATGTTGCTGATTTTGGCAGATTGTAGTGATTTCTTGTTTGGCTCGTAGTTGTTGAACCGTTGCTCCGCTTTGATCGTGTCCTATATGAAAATTTCTTAAAATCTCGTGTAGTTTCATAATATCTTGCTGGTTGTTTGTTTTGAAATGCTTGCGACTGTCGTTGCACACATATTGCATTCATGCCATCATATCTTGCGGTGTTCATATCTTTTGAACCGTAGCTCCGTTGGACTGGTTGAAGCATGATTCACCAACATGGATGAGGCATGCGGCATCCTACAAACTAGAACCAAAGTCAGAGTCTACTACTCAAGTCTGTGTCCATGAATGTATTATAGATTGGTAAAGAAGAGGACCTCATGTTAGCTTTAATCTTAGTTGAGCTAGAGATAAGGTTCAAACTGAATTTAGGTGTACAATTTTTAGGGATCAATAGCCTCTTAAACCTTGGGACTTGGTTCTGAACTATTAATTGTTAAACTGAACTGGGAATTGGCGAAATGGCTTTATGGAGTATCCCAGTGATCACTGCAAATATGGCAATATCCTGATTTCTAACTTCTAAGCATATGTGCATGCAGGCTCTAAGATGCACATTGCCAACGCTGTGTCATGTGTTTGCATCTTAGTATCTTGTGTTATTTGACATATGGACGAGGATCATGAGCCAAGGAAAACCCATGTCCCCTGCATCCAGTGCCTTCCCATGGGGCTCTCCCATTCATGGTGCTAAATTATCGGCCGACCGCGTGTTTGATGCGGCTATGACGGGAGAAGAGCCTTTGCCGGCAAGCGAGGCGCGTGACTCACGTGCTCGAGGGAAGGGATGCGAGGTAGTCTTTGGGTCTTTGGTGGCTTGCAGGTCGATGCGGTGGCTGTAAGCTCAGACCTTCTTTCTTTCTGCCCTCTCATGGCTGCACAGAGGTACATATTAGAGAGCGCACTTGCAAGCCTTCCGTCTAGAAAAACATGTCTCGAAACAAACTGATTCATGGTACCATCTTGTTACTGTTGTTTAGACATCGTCGAGGGGAGACGTAATTTCATCTAGCCGATTTGTAGAGTTATAATCTCAATAAGTGAAATATTAACCTCATGAGGTCTCTTCACTAATTTTAGAATTGAATTTTAGATACAAAAAATTAGTTTCCGTAGTAATTTGTGAATGGTGTACATCCAATGTTCTTTCGACCATAGCAAAATTCACATACATGGGCTTGCAAGAGGAATGATGATTGATTTTTGGGAGACTAGCATGCACGAAGAAGCTAGCTTGATAAGCTTTCGGCGGTAGCTAATAAATATACTCCAACACATTTCTTCTCCAGTGAACTATTTATGTTGTATTGCAGATGCCTAATTATTGGAACTATGAGCAAGTAGATCATCGTTTACAATCTCAATGATTGTGTGAAATTGAAGCTAATCACTGGACTTCACTAGCTTCGCAACATATAAGGTATTGCACCAATTTTAAATTTTAAATAAATTGGATTGATAACTTGGTACTGTAGATAGTCATGTAATGACTAGGTATTGCTAATTTTTCCAATAAAGCAAACTTAGGTTCATATGTTCCGAGGAGCCGTCCGCTGTTAAGGAGGAGGCAGTCGAGCCGTAGACGTTTGTGGCCTCGGCAAGATGAGAGCATTTGTTTCGTATATGCTTCAAGATAAAATTTATTTACATTTAGAGTTCGTGTTGAAGGTGTGGCGTTGGCCTCTGCTTGGAATGAATTGCATGTAGGTTGTTCACGTGTTGTGTTGTTATTGTTCTTTGAGTAGCTGTTGGTTCTCCTTTTCTTTGTGTGTGTTTGTTAATTACTTCCGTTTATATCTATGAGGAAGAATTATCTTTACTTTGTCATGGCAATGATCAAGCTTGACCGGAATATCTGTCACAAAAAATCTGAGTTAATACATATTTCATAATAAAAAAACTGACATATTTACAATAATGTAGCGTAATTTTAGACTGAAGGTAAGGAACAAGGCCCAAATTATGAGAAATCCAACCTTCATTCTAATGACAGTAATGTGTTCTGAACCCTTATCATGCTCATATTTGACTTTCTGTGCAAGCAAGGACATATTTGATTACTGAAGAATAAGATTTCAACAACCACAACATTTTCTTTCCTTTTCATTTTTAGTATGATCTGTCATTGATTGCCTTTTCGTTCTCTTGAGCAAGGATAATGATTCATATGTGAATGCCCATCTAAATCTCTAGCATACATGTAATATTGTAATGTGATCTCACCGGGACTCCGAACAACATTCGGTAACCAACCATATAACTCTAATACGCATAAAACAACGCCGAACCTTAAGTGTGCAGACCCTGCGGGTTCGAGAACTATGTAGACATGACCCGAGGGACTCCTCGGTCAATATCCAACAACGGGAACTGGATGCCCATATTGGATCCTACATATTCTACGAAGATCTTATCGTTTGAACCTCAGTGCCAATGATTCATATAATCCCGTATGTCATTCCGTTTGTCCTTCGGTATGTTACTTGCCCGAGATTCGATCGTCAGTATCCGCATACCTGTTTCAATCTCGTTTACCGGCAAGTCTCTTTACTCGCTCCGTAATACAAGATCCCGTGGCTTACACTAAGTCACATTGCTTGCAAGGCTTGTGTGTGATGTTGTATTACCGAGTGGGCCCCGAGATACCTCTCCGTCACACGGAGTGACAAATCCCAGTCTTGATCCATACTAACTCAACAGGCACCTTCGGAGATACCTGTAGAGCATCTTTATAGTCACCTAGTTACGTTGTCAGGTTTGATACACACAAGGCATTCCTCCAGTGCCAGTAAGTTATATGATCTGATGCTCATAGGAATAAATACTTGACACGCAGAAAACAGTAGCAACAAAATGACACGATCAACATGCTACGTTTATTAGTTTGGGTCTAGTCCATCACATGATTCACCCAATGATGTGATCCAGTTATCAAGCAACAACACCTTGCACATAGTCAGAAGACCTTGACTATCTTTGATCAACTGGCTAGCCAACTAGAGGCTTGCTAGGGACAGTGTTTTGTCTATGTATCCACACATGTATCTAAGACTTCATTCAATACAATTATAGCATGGATAATAAACGATTATCTTGACCCAGGAATTATAATAATAACTTATTTATCATTGCCTCTAGGGCATAATTCCAACAACACATGCATGAACTCCTCTCGGAACAGAGGTATGCCGAGGAGCCCTACGCCGATCTACTCGAGGGGGAAGGGAGAGAAGAGGTAGCTCACCTAGGGAAAAAGAAGGGAACCGAACGGGAAGAAGGGGCACCCTGGAGTCGATTTGAAGGGGAAGTAGATGAGCTGAAGAAGACCCTGCTGTAGACCAAAGTAGTGGATGAAGAACACCGGGTGCACGTCGATGGCGAGCTCCTGCCCGTCGGTGAGGTCGCTCCTCGACCTCAGCGATGGCGGGAATGGAGCGCACGGTGCTTCCCCGAGCCCCTAGACATGGCGGCGGCGCCGGACGATGACGGAAGCAGGGGATATACGTCGGCAATATTTACTCTCTCTCTCTCTCTGCTAGACACTATAGAGAGCTTACCTGATGGGGAGGAAGAGATGGAGGGAGATGGAGAGAGGTGGCGGCGGCGCAACGAGGGGACGCGGAACCCTTGGAGAAGGGGGGCGCGGGCGCCAAGAATATAAGAGGGGTCCTCGACGTCTGTAGCCCTCACAGCGGCTCACTCTTCTCTCTGAAGCCTGACGGAAAGGAGGCACGGGGGGGGGGGGTGTAGACAGCGTCAGGAAGGAGAAAGAGGGACGCGCTGGGATGGGCTGAAGCGCTTGGAGAAGAAAATGGGCCACGCAGGAGGGAGGGAGCCCACCTATGGCGCAATATAAAAAAATAACCCTGGGGGATTTCTATTTACTAACAACACCAGGAAAACAAATAACGGCACAACCTAAACTACATAAGCTAAAAATAAAACAAGCAGACCCCTGGTCATAAGGAATTATGACCTAATTAAGAAAAATAGAAAAGGAATTTTAGGAGCCACTACATATTTACAAAACAGAATATGTTTGCTCTGTTTTGTGAATATTTACACTTTTTAGACTTGGATCAAAACAACAACTTCACCTCTACAAATCCACCACAAAAATATGCTAAACCTTGGACACTTTAAAAATAGGGTAGGCTCAAGTGAAACTTGGCCTTGGTATAAAAGGGAGAGGGAAGTTTTAAAACCTAGTGCAACCACATAGCATTACTACTAGCAATGCACCACTCCAACTCTCACACACACTATCATCACATGACATAATCATCAAAGCACATACACACATATATTCACACGGCACCAATACAAGACAAGGACATGAAAATGATATGGCATGCATGCAAGCAAAGGAAGATTAAACAAAGTGATATCACATGAAATCATATGCATAGGATAGCTCTCATATCAATGACAAGTTGGACCCACATGAAGAAGGTTCCGAAAAGGGAAAGATACACTCTTGGGGCATTACAATGGGGAAGCCCAAACTCATCTAAGACACCTAACTTAGAATACATTAAAGAATATAAGTTTCTCAAGCAACCTTCCTTGGCTTTGTATTGGCGATTTCAATGAAGTTCTCCGTCCGGAAGAACATGAGGGTGTTGGACAACGAAGCAACACTCAAATTCAAGCCTTTCGAGAGGTGGTTGACATTTGTATGCTGATGGACTTGGGTTTCATAGGAAGTTTCTGGACTTTCGAGAAGAAAGTGGTGGGTGGCTGTTATACTAGAGTTAGGCTGGATCGCGCCCTAGCATTGATGGAATGGATGACCTCTTCCCCAACGCGGGTGTGAAACATGTGGAGGCTGCTATGTCACACCATTGCCCAATTGTCCTTGACTTGAGTGGTGCTATAAACTCGAGGATACCTACAACCATGATCTTTCGGTACAAGGTGGCTTGGGAGTCTCATGAAGGTCTGAAGGATGAAATTAGGGAGGCCTGGGTAGCTGGACAAGCCAGTCTGCGTGTGTATGAAACCAAACAAAAGATGTATGTTTGTCCCAAAACCTCCGACATTGGGACAAAACCACATCCGGGTCTGTGCGAGGCGAAATAAAAAAGTTAAAAACTGAGCTGAGGGGTTGAGGGCTGATCCATCGCGCTCGTGCCCTATTCATACCGGGCTGAAGATTCATGAGAAACTGGTTGAGATGTATCACCGGGAAGAAATTCTATGGCGCCAACGTTTTAGGATCGATTGGTTGTCGGCGGAGGACAAGGACACTATTTTCTTCCACATGAGGGCTAGCATGAGGAGGAAGAAAAACATGATAAAATCCCTCTCCAATGCTTTGGGCATCACGGTGAATGACCCGTCTGCTTTGAAAACCATGCTTTCAGATTTTTGCAAAAATTTGTACACCTTTGAGGGGGTAACATACATGGAGGCTGTGCTTCAACATGTGCCTAGTAAAGTCACATCTGGTGTGAATGAATCTCTATGTTCTCCTTACTCCAGCGATTAGGTTAAAGTGGCGTTGTTTCAAATGTTTCCCACAAAATCTCCCGGTCGGGATGGCTTTCCTCCACATTTTTATTAACGACACTCGGATGTGTGCGGGGAAGAGATTACAAATGTAGTGCTATGGATCATCAAGGGGGAAGTAAGTGCGGAGTGCATCAATGACACTTTTTTGGTTTTAAGCCCAAAGGTAATGAACCCAACCTTGCTCTCTGAATTTAGGCCAATCAGTTGCAATGTTTTGTATAAAATTACTTCAAAGGTGGTGGCGAATAGGCTGAAGCTAATCTTGCCTAATATTATTTCTGAGGAACAATCTGCTTTTGTACCGGGAAGGCTGATTATGGACAATATCATTTGTCCCTATGAATGTCTACATTTTATGAAGAGGAGCAGAGCCAAGGCAAATAGTCATTATGCGTTAAAGGTGGATATGATGAAAGCATATGACAGGGTTGAGTGGGCTTATCTTGAGGCAATCATGCTAAAGTCGGGCTTTGCTAAATCTTGGGTTGATATTGTTATGGTTATGATAAAGTCTCTATCTTTTTCAGTTTTATTCAATGGAGAGAAACTGGACGAGTTCAAACCAACCAGGGGTATTAGACAGGGAGATCCAATCTCCCCTTATCTCTTTTCGATTGCAGCGGAGGGCCTCTCGTTCCTCTTAAAATCTGAACCTCAATCGTCGCACTTAGTGGGAGTGCAGGTAGCGCCGATAGCTCCGGTTGTTAACCACCTTCTCTTTGCGGATGATAGTGTGCTGCTTTTCAAAGCGAGTGATGACGGGGCGATGGTGTTATCTAACCTATTGACTACCTATTGCAATGCTTCTAGACAGAAAGTTAACAATGCAAAGCCCTCAATATTTTTCAATAAAGGTTGCCCTCAAACTTCTAGAGATGCCATTAAAACTTCGCTTGATGTGCACATGGAAGAGCTAAGTGAGAGGTACTTAGGTTTTCCTAAAGGATGGATGGAGAAGATGCTATCGTATGGGGAGAAGGAAGACTTGATAAAAGCAGTTGCTCAAGCAATACCAGTTTTTTTGATGGCATGCTTCAGATTACCACGTGGACTTTATGAGAATATAAATTCGATGTTCTGTCAGCTTTGGTGGGGAAGTAAGAGGGGCAAAAGGAAGCCATGTTGGGTCTCGTGGGACGTTTGCACCACACCGAAATCACTTGGTGGTCTTGGGTTCAAGGACAATGGATTGTTCAACTTGTCACTTTTCGCAATACAAGCATGGCGGCCCATAGTGGGTGCTTCGACGCTGAGTACTAGGATTCTTAAGGCAGTGTACTATCCCTCGGTCTCACTATTCGAGGCTGAGTTAGGCCGGCATCCTTCGTAAATATGGAGGGCAATTCTAATTGGGAGAGATGTTGTTGCACAAGGAATTATCAAGAGGATTGGAACAGGAGAGAGCAGCAATATTTGGACTCAAAACTGGCTGCCCTGGTCGGGTATGATGAGGCCGATCGCCTCCCTCGTGGTTAGTCTTCCCCAACTAGTATGAGATCTTATTATTGCTTTGGCAAGTGCATGGCGAGAGGATGAAGTACTCAGAATTTTTATTCCGATTGATGTTGAGGTTATCTTATCTATCCCATTATGCACGAAGAGGATTGATGACTATTGGGCTTGGGGTGAAAATCACCGCGGATTGTTTTTGGTATGTTCAGCTTACAAGAAGCTTTTCAAGTCAAAAAGAGAAGGGGAGAACATGATGGATGGCACAGGTGGGGCATTGACTCTGGACCATGAGAAGCAGGCATGTGTGTCCTTGTGGAACATTAACGTTCCCTCGAAACAGAAAAGTTTTGTGTGGCGGCTATGCAAGGACACAGTTCCAACCTCAGATGTTCTTTGTCATCGACACATGGCTATCAGTTCTATATGTGACTTTTGTGCGGCGGAAGATAGCTGGAAACATGCTCTGATAGACTGCATCTCGGCTAGGTGCGTGAGGTCTTTGACATCCGAGGAAGTGGTGGAAAAGATGCATGAGAACCTAAACCTTAATGCGAGAAGTTGGATCGTCACTATGCAGGCAGTTCTATTGCAGCAAATGTTCACTCCTATGCTGGTTTCTCTCTGGGCTATTTGGAGATCGAGGCGATGAGAAATCCATGAAGAGATATATGACAGTCCGCTACAGACCCACCGGTTCATCAAAGTTCATGAAATTCATCAAAGAGGCGATGACAAATCCATGAAGAGATCTATGAAGAGGCGATGAGAAGTCCATGAAGAGATACCGACATAGCGTCAAAACCTTCACATCATAGTTCTTTGACTATGGCTCTCAGACAAAGTGTAACAGCCCAGATGTAATCCTTTCCATATTTGGATCCTTTCCTATTTTGTGGAACCATGTTTTGGATGTTATAAAGTTTATCATTTCATGTGGCTTCATTTCATGTCATCTTCTTGCATCATGGCATCCTTCTTCTATTGCATTGCTTTCCTTCTTGTGTTGCTAGGAGTGGTTCATCATGGTAGTACTAGCATGCTTATGAGTAGTGTGGATTGTATGTTGTTGATGCAAACTAGGGTGCTTCCAAACCATGATAAAAACCCTTCAACCCTTGCTTATTTTAAACTTGTGTGTTAGACTTGCTTGGTCCTGTTTTTAAAAATGTTAAACATTTAGAGAATTAACTTGTGGTTGAGGGGGTAACTCTCATTGCAATATTAGACTTTAGGTCCATGGTTTTTTTTAATAAAAACAGCCTTATAATTCATGTTTCATGTGTAATTTAGTTTGTCTAAAACTATGGTTTATATTTTATTTAAATAGGGCCTAAAGCCCTCAGCCCCTAGCTATTTTTATTTTTCTAAATAAAACGATCTACTTGTTCCTGTGAGTTTTTGTTTGTGGGTGTTATTTAAAAAGGAAAACCCCTTTTATTTCTTTTCAGCCAGGCGCAAGAGAAGCCCAGGTGGGCCGGCTCCCTCCTTCTCCACCTGGGCCTCTTCTCTCTTTCTCTTGCGCGGCCTCTCCACGTCCCTCTTCTTCCACCTCGCTACGTCACCCTGTACGACGCCTCCACATCCACCGATTCCCTCCCCTCCTCGATCGGGCGGCTCCCAGCACGCATCTCGATGGCCATAACAGCCTCCCCAGCCCTTCTCCACCTCACTCCTCTCCTAGGGTTCCCTCTCCCCGCCGTAATCTCCTTCTTATCCATCTTCTTCTCCTCTCTCAGGTAAGCCTCTGAAGTTCGGTAGTTTAGGTTCACAAAGACAGCGCCTCCAGCCGCCGCCCTTCCCCCTCGTCCCTGGCAGCTCCTCCGGGAGGATCAAGAGCGCAGGGAGGACGCTCGATCCTCCCCCGTTCCATTTTCGTCGCTAGGAGGAGGGATCCTCCTCCCTGGCGCCGGCCCCGCGTCATTGTCGCCGGAGGAGAGCTACGGGTCTCGGCCTCTGCCTTGCCTCTTCTTCCTTTACGTCGGGCCGGTCCTCCTCTTCGTCATGCTTGGGTGAGCGCAGCCCCTTCTCCTCCGCCTTTCCCGACCGTCTTCTGCCCCGCTCGCGTCGTGTAGCCATGCCGGCGCTGCTCGTTCTCGAGCAGCAGCAGCCGAACCAGAGTAGTAGTGCCGCGACAGTAGGAGCAGCAACATACACATGGTACGAGTGCAGCGGGCTCCCTTCTCGCGTGCGTGCGACGGGAATGGGTTCCCCTCGGAGTCTCGCAGCCCGGCGGTGCACCACCTCGCCGGGAGTGGCCTCGCTTGCTTCTTCCAGCGTCCTTCTCCGGTCAGTTGTCAAGTAGAAGAAGACCCGAGGGATGAGGCTAAGTGACCTCGATCCCGTGTTCTAGCAGATCCTGCCCGCTAGCCCAGTGGTAACATCGCCAGGTTGGCAACCGTGAGGTTGTTGGTTGTTGGATAGTGTGTAGGTGGAGGTGTGTGTGGATAGTGTGTAGGTGGAGGTGTGTGTGCATGTGTGCATGTGTTTGCACACACACACACACACTTGTGCAAGTGTGCACAAACACATACATGTGTGCATCTACACATATAATGTGTTGGGTGAATCTTCTATGTGCGTATGTGGGTGAGTAACCCCTTGTGTGTGTAGGTGTGTGTGGTGTGAGTCCACATATACATGTGCATGTGTATGTGTTGCACATGTGTGTGTGTGGGTGGATGACCACATTTCTCTATATTAGTGTGACCATGTTAGTGAGACCATGCTATGCCTAGATAGGTTGTTCTTGTCCTAGTGTATGTGCATGTGTAGGTGATGCAATATGTGCTAGTTTCCACATGTGATGATAGTCATTTGTAGCTTATAGGATTCCTTGTGATTTTTCGAGCTAGCTTTGTGCTTTGTTGTTACATGCAAGTACCTATGTATGATATATGGTTTTAGTGTAGAATCATCCCAGGAATCCATTGGTGCAATCAGATTTCACTTTAGAGCAACTTAATAAAACTGATATTTTCTGATGTGATGCCATGTTTAGAGCTTCACATTATATGGTGCTTTGGTCCTTTGTGGATGATTCCTTGATGGAATGGTAGTGGGTGAACCCCTCTACAGCATAGGACCTTTATTTTGTTCTTACGGATTTGTATGCACCTATTGTGCCCTGTCAAAGTGGGTACTTGGCTGAAACTGTCAGATTTGTGAAACCCTGTGATTTTCACTATGTCTGGGAAACTGGAGTTATTTTCTTCCCCTATTGTCTTGTGTGAATTAGCTCTTGTATTGGGAATTAGCCCATGCAACAAACTAATGTTTGTGAGTTTTTATGTTTGTTTAGCTCCCTGTTAAATTTCATGCTTATACACTTATTGTAGATATCATTTTGGAGGCTGCCAAAATGCTGCAGAGCATAAGCAGTTGGTGAAAATCTATGATTTTCACTAAGTCCCAGAAACGGTGATATTTTGTCCAAGTTAGTGTCTATAGATCTGCTCATGGGTGGTTCCTTTGCATTAGATTCTTGTACAGGGTTGTAGAGCTTTTGGATGACTTCAGTTGCATGCCTTGTGTGATTTATTTAGGAGGCTGTAGCTACTTTAAATCTTGTAGACAAACTGCTATGTTGTTGTTGAAGAGATACTGTATGTTTGTATTGTTTTGAAGCTTGCGTGGGCATTGCTGATAGTGTGGTGTGTTCCCATGCACTACCCTACTTGTTTGGTGTTGCTTGAGCATGTGGCAACCTGGTAATACGAGTGAGTGCCCATTAGTGTGTGTTTGTGTCTGATTTGACCCGTAGGCCTTTGTAACCTATTTTGTAGTTTCCGGTTGATCCGTGACTCCATTCTCTATGTTCTTTATATGTTTTTGCATCGTTTTCTCGTGATGCACATGTTCATGCCATATTCATTCATGTCAAGATAACTTAATATGAGGTTCTGTCCAGAATTAAATTAACTCAACTAATGCATATGAAAGTGACTAGAATAGTGATGCATGCTTCCTTCTTCACGCATGCATCATATTGATTGTGGCATTATGTTTTGCCGGTGTTCATTGGTTGTTATCTTATCTTGGTAGAATCGGGAACGGAGAGCGAGTATGTGGATTCTAGAGAGTACGTGCAGGAAGAACAAGAGCAGTTCCAAGCCGAAGACATCACATGCAAGATGACTGTGACCTTGACATTGTATCTAGTTTTGTGATGCTTAGAATCACGTTTCCTTCATTATATGCTCGCTGCCTACCACTTGATATAAATGCCACCTGTCTTTGCCATGATCCCCAAACACTTCCCTCTCTTAGCAAATGTTGTTTGCCTAAGTAGGCTTCCTTAACCCCTAATGGATTAATTTGCTAGTTGCAGGTGTGAGTTGTCCCATGTGATAACATGGGTATTTTGATATCATTATGATAAAACTGCTATTTAATTAATGCACCTATATACTTGGTAAATAACGAAAGGCCTAGCCTTTTGCCGGGGGATTTGTTCCATTGTTGCCGCCTTAGTTTCAGTTACCGGTGTTTGATTCCATAACTGATCGCTCCAAACATGTTCGGGGTTGTTATGGGGACCCCCTTGATAGATCGTGTAGTGTTAAGGCTTTCCTGGCAGGACCCAACTTTGGTTTTAATCTTCTAATAACCTAATAATAATAATTTGCATAGGGAATAGCTACCCTGAGGTTTAATCAACAACCGGGGCCAGTGCTCCTCATGAGTGTTGGTCAAAACCAGAGCACTGCGCGGGGCCAACCCAGGACAACTTGGGTGATCTCTATCAGGATCCGTGCGCGTAGCTTATTCGACCGTGTCCTGAGAATGAGATACGCGGCTCCTATCGGGTTCGTCGACACGTCGGGAGGTCTTGCCAGATTTGTCTTACCTTAGCGTTATATCTTGCGTATAGGGATTCCGGTGAAACTTTGGGTCTCCTCAAAGTTTAGGCTTTCCTCTAAGGAATCCGACGAGATCACGAGTTTTGTGATAGGGGATTACTTTGCGGCCCGTGGCAGTTTGTGATGGACTAGTTGGAGCACCCCTGCAGGGTTTAATCTTTCGGAAAGCCGTGCCCACGGTTATGTGGAAAATATGGATATTTTGTAAAGATCCGGTTCTAGACAACTTGAAGTAACTCTAATAAAACTGCCAACTGTGTGCGTAACCATGACTGTCTCCTTCGAAGATCGTTCTCCGATCGAGAACACGGTGGCGTTATGTCTGACGTAAGTAGGTGTTCAGGATCACTTAGTGATCATACTAGTCTTTGAATGCTCGCGTAGTCCAACATATGATTACTGTGATCATCGCAAGGTAGCCACCATATATGCTTAGATTGCTGCAAACCCATACACTTATCCTTCCTTACCCAATAATTTGGCTAGATTCGTTACCAAGGTCATTTGATTACTGATTCCCCGTGGCTCACAAATTACTACAAATACCAACAGGTACAGGTACACACGACGCAGGAGATCCTGACCACAACCAGCTGAAGTGCGAGTTTGATGAGGACTCTGGCCGTCTATACGTGAACTATCCGGAGGACTGAGGCCGTGGTCGTGATCATGGGCCAGCATGCGAGATGTCATAGTTTTACTTGTTTCATGTTGTCCTTAGCGGGACTAAACTATGCTCTGAATAATGTGTGTCTGTAAGCTTAATGCTATGCTCTTATCAGATGGCAAGTGTATGCCCTACTTGTCACTCTTTCAGTTATGTAATGTTATGATTATCTCGCTTGCGAAACATTTAGATGCGCTCCTTTCCGTTTTCAGGCCTCGCCCCCAAATAGGAAAGGGCCGCATCTGAGTCACTACAAGTTGGTAATCAGAGCCTTACGACCATAGGATCCTTTGTGTGATCGAACTTGGCCGAGTCGAGTCTAGTAAAATGATTTGAGTCTTAGTTATATCGGAGAGTAGGTTTCTTTTTTCTCTCCTCTTCTATGCTCTACTGAGGTTCTCGACTTAGGAAATCTTAATTCTACTCATCTTCTCGCTCAATTTTTTTTAGGATCACGCGGATATTTTGGAATCTATATGATATCGATCTGACGGAGTTCTGTCTTGGTGCCTCATGTCTGATTTGATTTCTTCCGGGGAGTTGAGCTCCAGGGGATTCTTGTGCACATCGCTATCACAGATTTCTTAGTATGTCAGGACGGAGGATGTTCGTAATTTATTCAATACTAGTAGTGACGAGAGAAGTCCGGCTTCCCCGGTACTGGTGCAGAGAGTTGCGGATGTATCGCCACACTTTGTATCGTTGTGATTATGAGGGTTTGTGTTAGATGAAGGTCCGAGATTCTGGTTATGTGTTGACGGATGTGATACACTTGACGGGTTAGTATAGGAGTTGTGTGACATATTACTCCTTGTATCCGTGGACCAGATTGCATGAACAGATATTTTGGGAATTCATAGGTGGTATATTAGGTAGTGACTTATAGGACAATCTTCCTACAGATGCATGATGTGAGGTTGGGATTCGACATTCAGTGGGTATGTTTGTTCACGGTCGTCTTACAACGGTTCTCGTTGTGTCTTAAAGAGTCCTTGTAGCTTGCTACGACTCGGGGACACTTGGTAAGTCATGTACACTGCCTTGCACATGATGGCTACTGTAAATTCGAGCCCGTGCGATCATATCCACGAAGATATCGGATGGAATCTCTTTCATACGTTTGTTCCGAGCAGTTCTAGCTCATACTTGGTTTGCATGTGGTCTTTAGTCAGATTTTGTCGACAATCACTTTGAGGAAGCATTCTTACTATTTTGTTCGAGTACAATTGCTAAATATTCTGGTTCAGATATTTCTGCCTATTTATTCAGCTTTACCTCGAATGTTATTCTCTGCGCTAATGTGTTGTCCGTCTTCAAGATGGCTCCACCAACTCACCAGAATCCGGGTCGCGAGGGTGCTGATGCTCCGTCACCACCTCCTCCGCCTCCTCTTCCTCCGCCGCCTCCTCCTGCACAGGCTTGGCAAGCGGTGATGGCTGCAACAAATGCTAACACCTAGATGTTAATCCAGCTGTTGCAAGAGATGACTAATCAGCAGCAGGGCAATTTCAACCATGGTGGTAATCAGTTTGCATCTGTGAATCAATTCATGGCGAACCAGCCGAGGTCCTTCACGTCCTGTGACCAACCGTTCAACGTTGAGGACTGGATTCGGAACATGATCAAACACTTTGAGTGCAGCAATGTCCGTCCAGAGTACTTCGTCAAGTTCGCAACGTTTCAGCTCAAGGGGCAGACAACAGTTTGGTGGCAACAGTTGAAGGACTCCAGGGGAGGCAGAATGATTAGTTGGGACGATTTTTGCAGATATTTCAGGTCTCACTATATCCCGTCTAGCTTTGGGGAAGAGAGGCGTGAGAAGTTCACACGCATGAAGCAAGGTAGTTCCTCTCTGTACAAGTACAACGTCGAGTTCCATGAGCTGGCTCGATATGCCTTGCAGGACATTCCAGATCAGAAGAGCAAGATCTATTAGTTCAGAGGTGGTATGAGAGAGGACTTGGAGCTGGCCCTTGCCTTGCACCATCCCGATGAGTGTGATAAGTTTTATAACTTGGCTCTCAGGGCAGAGGTAGCTTTGCTCAGAGTGGAGAATTCGAGGAAGCATTTTAGAGATTCCAGCTCGTCGCCCTCAACTCAGGTGGTCGAGAAGCAACAGAAATACTGGGTGTCTCACCTCCTCCTCGGCAGACTCAACAGTTCAAGCTGTCACGTGGTCGTGGTTCTTCCCACCCATCCAACCCAGCTTTCCAGCAGAGGTTTCAGCAGTAGAAGATAGGGAATCCTCAGGTGCAGTTCCGTCCGCTGTCAGACGTTACTTGTCACAAGTGTGGGCAGAAGGGTCATGCTACCTCTTGAGCTTGCGTTGGTTTTTCCCTTGAAGAGGAAAGGGTGATGCAACACAATAACAGTAAGTATTTCCCTCAGTTTGGGAACCAAGGTATCAATCCAGTAGGAGTATCAAGCCAAGTCTCCAAAGTACCTGCACAAAAACAGCAAACTTGCACCCAACGCTACAAAGGGGTTGTCAATCCCTTCACGATTGATTGCAAGGTGAGATCTGAAGGCGGAAAGTGCAACAAAGTAAAAGTGTAGGGCTGAAAATATGATGTGAAGTAGACCCGGGGGCCATAGTGTTCACTAGAGGCTTCTCTCATGATAACAAATATTACGGTGGGTGAATGAATTACAGTCGAGCAATTGATAGAACCGCGCAAAGTCATGACGATATCTAAGGCAATGATCATACATATAGGCATCACATCCGAGACAAGTAGACCGATACTTGGCAATGATCATACATACAGGCATCACATCCGAGACAAGTAGACCGATACTTTCTACATCTACGATTATTACTCCACACATCGACCGCTATCCAGCATGCATCTAGTGTATTGAGTTCATAACAAATAGAGTAACGCCTTAAGCAAGATGACATGATGTAGAGGGATAAATTCATGCAATAGATATAAACCCCATCTTTTTACCCTTGATGGCAACAACATGATGTGTTCCTTGCTACCCCTTCTGTCACTGGGTGAGGTCACCGCACGGTATGAACCCAAAACCAAGCACTTCTCCCATTGCAAGAATCATAGATCAAGTTGGCCAAACAAAACCCATAACTCAGAGAGAATTACAAGGATATGAAATCATGCATATAAGAGATCATAAGAAACTCAAATAAGATTCATAGATAATCTGATCATAAATCCACAATTCATCGGATCTCGACAAACACACCACAAAAGAAGATTACATCGGATAGATCTCCATGAAGATCATGGAGAACATTGTATTGAAGATCCAAGAGAGAGAAGAAGCCATCTAGCTACTAGATATGGACCTGAAGGTCTATGGTGAACTACTCACGCATCATCGGAGAGGCAATGGTGTTGATCAAGAAGCCCTCCGTGTCCGAATCCCCCCTCCGGGAGGGCACCAGCACGTTCCCTAGATGGGATCTTGCGGAGACAGAAGCTTGCGGCGGCGGAAAAGTATTTTCGTGGCTCTCTCCCGTGGTTTAAGATTTTTCGGGGATTTATAGGCGGAAGAAGTAGGGCAAAGGAGCCATAGGGGGCCCACAAGCCTGCTAGGCGCGCCCCAGGCCACGGCTAGGGGGCTTGTGGCCTCCCGTGGTGCCCTTTGCCTTGGTTCTCAATCTCCCTAAGTATCTTCTGTTCCGGAAAAAATCTTTTCGGAGGTTTTATTCCGTTTGGACTCCGTTTAATATTCTTTTCTGAAAAAGGTCAAAAACACGAAAAAACAGGAACTCGCACTTGGCACTAAGTTAATAAGTTAGTCCCAAAAAGGATATCAAATGCATACAAAACATCCAAAGTTTGACAAGATAATAGCATGGAACCATAAAAAATTATAGATACGTTGGAGACGTATCAAGCATCCCCAAGCTTAATCCCTGCTCGTCCTCGAGTAGGGAAGTGATAAATACTGAATTTTTGATGTGGAATGCTACCTAGCATATTTGTCCTTTGTAACTTCTCTCATGTGACATGAATGTTCAGATCCATAAGATTCAAAACAATAGTTTGCTATTGACATGAAAACAATAATACTTCAAGCAAACTAGCAAGGTAATCATTAACTTTCGAAACTACAAGGCCAAAGAAAGTTATCCCTACAAAATCATATAGTCTGGCTATGCTCCATCATCCCCACACAACGAATTTAAATCATGCACAACCCCGGTATTGGCCATGTAATTGTTTTTGCACTCTTACTTTCTGAAACCTTTTTCAACTCTCACGCAATACATGAGCGTGAGCCATGGATATAACACTATAGGTGGAATAGAGTGTGGTGGAGGCTGTGAGGCAAAAAGGAGATGGTCACATTGACTCGGAGTATCAAAGGGCTATGGAGATGCCCATCAATAGATATCAATGTGAAAGAGTAGGGATTACCATGCAATGGATGCACTTAGAGCTATAAGTGTCTGAAAGCTGAAAAGGAGAACTAGTGGGTGTGCATCCAACTTGCTTGGTCACGAAGACCCAGGGCAATTTTGAGGAAGCCCATCATTGGAAGATACAAGCCAAGTTATATAATGAAGATTCCCACTACTATATGGTGGTGACAAAACAAGAGATTCTCAATCATGAAGAACATGGTGCTATTGTGAAGCACAAGTGTGGAAAAAGATAGTAGCATTGTCCCTTCTCTCTTTTTCTCTCTCTTTTTTTTGTTTGGGCTCTTCAACCTCCCCATTTTTTCTTTTTTTTGGTGGGCAACTTTGGCCTATTTTCATTTTTCCTCACATGGGACAATGCTTGAATAATGATGATCATCGCAATTTTATTTACTGACATCTCAATGCTTAGGACAATGATGACTCTATAGGAAATGCCTCCGGCAGTGTACTGGGATGTGCAACGACCGGGCTTAGCGTATGACTCGCTAGCTATCTTACGATCATGCAATGGAAAATGAAAGTGACGACACATGTCATGAGACGGAACGGTGGGAGTTGCATGGCACTATATCTCGGAATGGCTATGAAAAGGCCATGATAGGTAGGTATGGTGGCTGTTTTGAGGAAGGTCTATGGTGGTTTTGTGTACCGGCAAAAGTTGTGCGGCACTAAAGAGGCTAGCAATGGTGGAAGGTGAAAGTGCATCTATACCATGGACTCACATTAGTCATGAAGAACTCACATACTTATTGTGAAAGTTTTTATTAGTAATCGAAACGAAGTGCTAAACGCATACTCCTAGGGGAAGGGTTGGTAGGTGTTAACCATCGCGCGATCCCGACCGCAACACAAAGGATCACAATCAATAAATCAATTATGCTCCGACTTCCAAACATAGCAGTTCACCATGCGTGCATGTTACGGGAATCACTAACTTCAACACAAGTAATTCTAGATTCACAACACCCTACTAACATGACTCTTAATATTACCAAATCCATGTCTCAAGACTAATTGAGAGGAATCAAAGTTCTCTTTCTAATCACTGCACAAGAATATGGAAGTTTTATTGTATCCTCTTTGGATGCCTATCATCTTTAGGACTACTTTCATAGCACAAGCCAACTACCAAGTTACTCAGAGAGAGCACTCTCAAAAAGATATGAGTGAAGACCGAGAGTTCTTATTTCTCCAAAATATGACACCGCCGTGCTCTAAAAGATCTAAGTGAAGCACTTAGAGCAAAGTTATCTATCTCAAAAGATATAAGTGAAGCACATGTGAGCTAAATTGCCTAACTCAAAAGATATAAGCGAAGCTCAATGAGTATTCTAGCAAATTCACGACGAGTGCATGTCTCTATCAAAATGTGTGCAGCAAGGATGATTGTGACGCAACAAAAATAAAAGACTCCTATAATACACGACGCTACAAGCAAAACACATATCATGTGGTGAATAAAAATATAGCTCCAAGTAATGTTACCGATGGATTGAAGACGAAAGAGGGGATGCCTTTCCGGGGCATCCCCAAGCTTAGGCTTTTTGGTGTCCTTGAATTTGTCTTGGGATGCCGAAGAGCTCTTTCCACTATTTATCCCATTGTCCATGAGAACATCACCCAAAACTTGAAAACTTCACAACACGAACCTTAAACAGAAACTCATGATATCATTAGCACAAGAAAACAAACTACCACCTATATAGTTACTGTAGAAAACTTGATTTATATTTATATTGGTGTTAGATTACTATACTCTCACTTTTCCATGGCTAGTACCCCTCGATACTATCCATAGTTTCATCAAAATAAACAATCAACACAACAAAAACAGAATCTGTCAAAAATAGACCAGTCTGTAGCAATCTGTATACTTCCTATACTTCTGGTATCTCAAAACTTCTGAACAATTACGACAATTTGGGCCATTGGCATATCAACCAGCATAAAAAAGAATCAACTCAAAAGCTCTTTATGGATAAAAATAAAAAATAATTTCGTGAGCGAAAAGTTTCTTTCTTTTTTCAGCATGATCAAACAACCATCACCAAAACTAGTCATAAAGGTTTTACTTGGTTCAAACACAAGAAGAAACACAAAAAACACAATCATAACAGAATTACGATGGTGTGGACGCAACGAAACAGAAAGCAAAAAAGCAAAGATTAATTCATTGGCTTGCCTCCCAACAAGCGCTATTGTTTAACGCCCTTAGCTAGGCATAAGGCGAAAGAATCATGTATCGTCGTCTTTGGTACTCAAACCATAAGTAGCCCTCATCATGGATTCATAAGGCAATCTTATTTTCTTTCTAGGAAAATGTTCCATGCCCTTCTTTACTGGAAATTGAAAAAGCTAAATTCATTGGGTTGCCTCCCAACAAGCGCTATTGTTTAACGCCCTTAGCTAGGCATAAAAGCGATAGAATCACGTATCGTCGTCTTTGGTGCTCAAACCATAAGTGGCCCTCATCATGGATTCATAAGGCAATCTTATTTTCTTTCTAGGAAAGTGTTCCATGCCCTTACTTAAAGGAAATTGAAATCTAATATTCCCTTCCTTCATATCGATGACAGCACCAATAGTCCTTAGAAAAGGTCTACCAAGAATGATAGGACATGTCGGATTACAATCAATATCAAGCACAGTGAAATCTACGGGTACATAGTTCCTATTTGCAATAATAAGAACATCATTGATCCTGCCCATAGGTTTCTTAACAGTAGAATCTGCAAGATGCATATTAAGAGAGGACTCATGAATCTCAATGAAGCCTAGAACATCACATAAAGACTTTGGAATTGCGGAAACACTAGCACCCAAATCACACAAAGCATTGCATTCATAGTTTTTGATCTTGATTTTGATAGTTTGTTCCCACTCATCATGAAGTTTTCTAGGGATAGAAACTTCCAATTCAAGTTTCTCTTCAAGAGATTTCATCATAGCATCGACGATATGATCGGTAAAGGCCTTGTTTTGTCTATAAGCGTGTGGAGAGTTTAGCATGGATTGCATCGAGGAAATACATTCAATCAAATAGCAACTATGATAATTGAAGTCCTTGAAATCCAAAGTAGTAATTTCATTACTACTCAAAGTTTTGATATCCTCTACTCCACTTTTAATGATTTTAGCATCAAGATAGATGGACTCCGAATCATTGGGGCGTTTTTCAACCAAAGTTTATTCATATCTAGCCCCATCATCATTAGGTTTGACACTAGAAAACAAGGATTCAATGGGAGTCACACAAAGCACTTTAAGATCTTCGTGATTCTCATCATGAGAACACGCATTTTTAAGCCATTCATTCTAGCACGAATTTGGGCGGTTATTTCTTTACTCTCATTCATGGAAACACGAATGGCTTTCAAAGTTTCATCCATATTGATCTTGGGAGGAGCACATCTCACGATCAAAGCATCAATATCAAGAGACATTCTATCAACGCTCCTAGCCAAATCATCAATTTTGAGTAGTTTTTCTTCTATGGATGCATTGAAAATATTTTGCGAGTTGATAAACTCTTTAATATTACTCTCTAGATCAGAGGGTAATTTATTGTAATTTCCATGAGCATTGTTGTAGGAATTGCAAAAGTTATTAGAGGGATTACTAGGAAAAGGCCTAGGAATATAGTTTCCTCTAAAAGCATTGTAGTTGCCAAGATTATTCCTACAAACAAAATTAACATCCAAACTCTCATTGCTACTCTCAATCAAGGAAGACAAGGGCATATCATTTGGATCTAATGGAGCACCTTTACTAGCAAAGAATTTCATTAACTCATCCATCTTAATTAGCACTCAACGAGTTAATTTCTTCTATAGCGTGTACTTTTTTACTAGTAGGTGACCTTTCAGTGTGCCACTGAGAATAGTTTGTCATGATATTGTCTAGGAGTTTTGTGGCTTCTCCTAACGTGATTTCCATGAAAGTTCCACCAGAGGCGGAGTCCAAGATATTTCCAGAAGAAAAATTCAAAGCAGCATAGAAGATTTGTATAATCATCCAAAGACTCAAGCCATGAGCGGGACAATTTCTAATCATCAATTTCATTCTCTCCCAAGATTGTGCAACATGTTCATGATCTAGTTGCTTAAAATTCATGATATCATTATGGAGAGAGATAATCTTAGCCGGTGGAAAATACTTGGATATATAAGCATCTTTGCACTTGTTCCAAGAATCAATACTATTTTTGGGCAAAGATGAAAACCAAGTTTTTGCTCGATCTCGCAATGAGAATGGAAATAGCTTCAATTTAATCACATCATTATCCACATCTTTCTTTTTTTGTATATCACATAACTCAATGAAGGTATTAAGATGGGATGCGGCATCTTCACTAGGAAGGCCGGAGAATTGCTCTTTCATAACAAGATTCAGCAAAGCAGCATTGATTTCATATGATTCCGCACTAGGGGCGGGAGCAATTGGAGTACTAATAAAATCATTATTATTAGTATTCGAGAAGTCACAAAGTTTGGTGTTTTCAGTCATGGTGACTTGAGCAAACAGACAAGCACACAAGTGAACAGAAAGCAAGCGAAAGAAAAGCGCAAATGAAAAAGGCAAATATTGTTGTAAACTTATGTTTTTCAGAAGTGTGGGAGAGGAAAACGAGAGGCAAAAGTAAATTCAAGACATGAGTTTGCGACGGTTACTCGGATAAGCTTCACGTAGAATAATCCCCGGTGCCAGAGATTGACACGTTGGAGGAAGACTATTCTTGACTTGATGCTCCCCGGCAACGGCGCCATAAATTCTTCTTGCTACCTCTTGAGCTTGCGTTGGTTTTTCCCTTGAAGAGGAAAGGGTGATGCAGCATAGTAGCAGTAAGTATTTCGCTCATTTTGAGAACCAAGGTATCAATCCAGTAGGACTATCAAGCCAAGTCTCCAAAGTACCTGCGCCAAAACAGCAAACTTGCACCCAACGCTACAAAGGGGTTGTCAATCCCTTCACGATTGATTGCAAGGTGAGATCTGAAGGCGCAAAGTCATGACGATATCTAAGGCAATGTTCATACATATAGGCATCACGTCCGAGACAAGTAGACCGATACTTTCTGCATCTACTACTATTACTCCACACAACGACCGCTATCCAGCATGCATCTAGTGTATTGAGTTCATAACAAACAGAGTAACGCCCTAAGCAAGATGATATGATGTAGAGGGATAAATTCATGCAATAGATATAAACCCCATCTTTTTACCCTTGATGGCAACAACATGATGCGTGCCTCGCTACCCCTTCTATCACTGGGTGAGGTCACAGGACGGTATGAACCCAAAACCAAGCACTTCTCCCATTAAAGGAATGATAGATCAAGTTGGCCAAACAAAACCCACAACTCGAATAGAATTACAAGGATATGAAATCATGCATATAAGAGATCAGAAGAAACTCAAATAAGATTCATAGATAATCTGATCATAAATCGACAATTCATCGGACCTCCACAAACACACCGCAAAAGAAGATTACATCGGATAGATCTCCATGAAGATCCTGGAGAACCTTGTATTGAAGATCCAAGAGAGAGAAGAAGCCATCTAACTACCAGCTATGGAGCCAAACATCTATGGTGAACTACTCACGCATCATCGGAGAGGCAATGGTGTTGATGAAGAAGCCCTCCATGTCCGAATCCCCCCTCCGGCAGGTCACCAGCACGTGCCCCAGATGGGATCTTGCGGAGACAAAAGCTCGCAGCGGCGGAAAAGTATTTTCGTGGCTCTCTCCCGTGGTTTCAGATTTTTTGGGGATTTATAGGTGGAAGAAGTAGGGCAAAAGAGACACAGGGGGTCCACAAGCCTGCTAGGCGCGCCCCCCAGGCCACGGCTAGGGGGCTTGTGGCCTCCCCTGGTGCCCTTTGCCTTGGTTCTCAAGCTCCCTGCGTATCTTCTGTTCCGGAATAAATATTTTCAGAGGTTTTATTCCGTTTGGACTCTGTTTAATATTCTCCTATGAAAAAGGTCAAAATCACGGAAAAAATAGGAACTGGCACTTGGCATTGAGTTAATAAGTTAGTCCCAAAAAGCATATCAAATGCATACAAAACATCCAAAGTTTGACAAGATAATAGCATGGAACCATAAAAAATTATAGATACGTTGGAGACGTATCGGGTCACTACTCCAACAAGTGCACCTCTCAGCTGAGTCTTCCGCCCCCTCCTCCAGGGAAGCCTCCAAGCAATGCTATGGTGAAGTTCAACCCCAGGACTGTGAGAGTCAATATGGTGAATGCAACTGAAGCAGACAACTCCTCATACGTGATTATGGGTAATCTCTTAGTTAATGATTCTCCTTCAAAAGTCTTGTTTGATTCTGGTGCTTCGCATTGCTTTATGTCAAAGTCATTTTTTGTCAAGCATGAGTTTGATTATCAAAAGTTTCCTAAGCTGATGTCGGTGGTCTCTCCTGGTTTGATTTTGAATTCTAGTTGCATAGTTCCGGATGTCTCTGTCAAGATGGGTGATTATGCCTTTTTGGCTTCTCCTATTGTTGTTGGCAACTCTGATATTGATTTGATCCTTGGAATGGATTGGTTGGCTATGAACAAGGCGTCTATTGATTGTGAAGCTAAAGAAGTGAAGCTAACTCATTCTTCGGAGGACGTGATTATCTTCGCAGCGCGCGATGACACGGTCCGTCTATTTTCCTTGAATGAGAAGGGTGAGATCTCTCCAATTTCTCAAGTTACAGTGGTCTGCGAGTATGAAGATGTTTTTCCGGATGAACTGCTAGGAATGCCTCTGCACCGAGGAGTTGAGTTTGTAATTGAGCCTGAACCGGGTACTGAGCCTGTGTGTAAACGGTCGTACAAACTGGGTCCAGAAGAGCTGAAGGAGCTAAAGAAACAACTTGATGAGCAAGAGCATTTGGGTCTGATCAGACCAAGCTCATCTCCTTGGGGCTGTGGAGTTCTTTTCGTCAAGAATAAGGATGGCAAGAAACGACTCTGTGTCAATTACCGTCCATAGAATAAGAAGACGATCAAAAACAAGTATCCACTTCCCAACATCAATGAGTTGTTTCAGCAATAGAAAGGGGCTAAGATCTTCTCGAAGCTTGATCTTAGGATGGGTTATCATCAGATTCGCATTCGCGAAGAGGACATTCCAAAGGCTGCTTTTAGAACAAACTTTGGCTCGTATGAGTACACGGTGATGTCTTTCGGTCTGGCCAATGCTCCACCGACCTTGTGTCAAATGATTAATTATATCTTCTCCCCATTCAAGAATGAATTTGTCTTGTTGTATCTTGATGATATTCTGGTCTTTTCGGAAACTGAGGAAGAGCATGAAGAAAATCTCAGGCTTGTGCTTGATAATCTAAGACAGCATAAGTTCTATGCTAAGTTTTCCAAATGTGAGTTCTGGTTGAAGGAAGTTGTCTACCTTGGGCACATAATCTGTGTCGAGGGCATCAAAGTTGATCCGTCGAAGGTGCAGGCCATTGTTGAGTGGGAACCTCCACAGAATGTGAAGGAGCTCCGAAGCTTTCTCGTGCTTGCAACCTATTGTAGAAGATTCGTTGAGAATTTATCCAAGATTGCTAAGCCTCTCTCAAGTCTTCTTCAAAAGTTTGTGAAGTATGTCTGGTCTCCAGAGTGTCAGTTGGCTTTCGACACACTGAAAGAGAAGCTCACTTCTACTCCAGTCTTGGTTCCTCCTGATGACTCCAAACCTTATCAAGTGTTCTGCGACGCGTCTCTTCAAGGTCTAGGAGCAGTTCTGATGCAAGACAACAAAGTGGTAGCTTATACCTCGAGGCAGTTGAAGCCAAGTGAGAAGAATTACCCCACTCATGATCTTGAGTAGGCGGCAGTGGTACATGCTCTGATGACTTAGAGACAACTCTTGTTGGAAAGAAAGGTTGAAGTGTTCACCGATCACAAGAGTCTCAAATACATCTTCACCCAGCCTAACCTTAATGTTTGGAAAACTCGATGGGTGGAAATGCTGCAAGATTTTAATTCGAGCGTTGAGTACACTCCAGGAAAAGCTAATGTCGTGGCAGACGCCTTGAGTAGGAAGGCTTACTTCAACAGTCTCATTCTGAAGCCTCTCCAGCCTGATCTTTCCGATTCATTCAAAAAGCTCAACCTTTAGTTAGTACCTTAGGGATTTCTTGGTAATCTTCAGACTTTTACTACATTGGAAGACCAAGTCCGACAAGCTCAACTTCTTGATGCTATGGTGAAGAAAGTTAAGATTGGCTTGGCAAAGGGAGTTCCCAAATATAAGTGCTTCAATGTTGATGCCAGAGATACATTGTTCTTTGAGGATCGTCTTGTGTTCTGAAAGGGGATCTCAGAAAGGTTATCATGGAAGAAGCTCATAACTCTGTTCTCTCGATACATCTAGGAAGTTCCAAGATGTATCAGGATCTGAAATAGACCTTCTGGTGGACTCGCATGAAGCATGAAATTGCTTAGTTCATAAATGAATGTGATGTCTGTCGAAGGGTGAAAGCAGAGCATCAACGTCCAGTAGGTCTTTTGCATCCCTTGCCCATTACCGAGTGGAAATTCGACCATGTTGAGATGGATTTCGTCACCAGGTTTCCGAAGTCCAAGAAAGGTAATGATGCCATCTTTGTCATCATTGACAAGTTGAGCAAAGTCACTCATTTCCTTCCACTCAAGACGTCTATCTCGGCAGCTCATCTTGGAGAGTTGTATACGTCAAGGGTAGTCTCATTGCATGGTGTTCCAATGTTGATTTCTTCGGATCGAGGAATCATCTTTACTTCCAAGTTCTGGGATTCATTTCAGTCTGTGATGGGTACTAAGATTCGATTCAATACAGCCTTCCATCCTCAGAGTAGTGGGCAAGTTGAGAGAGTCAATCAGGTCCTGGAGGATATGCTAAGAGCCTGTGTCATTTACTTTGGCATGAAGTGGGAAGACTGCCTACCTTTTGCTGAGTTTTCATATAACAACAACTATCAGGCAAGTTCAGGAAAAGCTCCGTTCGAGATTCTCTACGGAAGGAAGTGTCGTACCCCGCTCAATTGGTTAGATACTGGTGAGCGTCAGATTCTTGGGAATGACATGATTGCTGAAGCAGAAGAAATGTGTCGTGTCATTCGGGATAATCTCAAAGCAGCGCAGTACCGTCAGAAGAGCTACTACGATAGCAAGCATTGTGACATGGTTTATCAGTTCGATGACTTTGTCTATCTCAAAGTTTCTCCCGTGAAGGGCACTCAGCACTTTGGCATCAAAGAAAAGCTTGCTCCTTGTTTTGTTGGGCCTTTCAGAATTGTTGGCAAGAGAGGCGACCTTGCTTATCAATTAGAGCTCCCTTTAAACTTCTGAAATGTGCATGACGTGTTTCATGTCTCTCAGCTCCGGAGATACTGCAAGACTCCCGAGCACACAGTTGATCTTTAAAATATCGACCTTCAACCTCACCTGTCCTACCGTGAGCATCCAGTTGCACTTCTTGAGGCGACTGAGCGCAAGACCTGCAATAAGTCAATCAAGTTTCTCAAGGTGCAATGGTCACATCATTCCGACAAATAGGCCACTTGGGAATGCGAGGATCACCTCCGTTCCGAATTTCCAAAGGTCTTTCAGTCCTAGATCTCGGGTCGAGATCTTCTTGTAGTGTGGGAGAGTTTGTAACAACCCAGATGTAATCCTTTCCATATTTGGTTCCTTTCCTATTTTGTGGAACCATGTTTTGGATGTTATAAAGTTTATCATTTCATGTCATCATCTTGCATCATGGCATCCTTCTTCTATTGCATTGCTTTCCTTCTTGTGTTGCTAGGAGTGGTTCATCATGGTAGTGCTAGCATGCTTATGAGTAGTGTGGATTGTATGTGGTTGATGCAAACTAGGGTGCTTTCAAACCATGATAAAAACCCTTCAACCCTTGCTTATTTTAAACTTGTGTGTTAGACTTGCTTGGTCCTGTTTTTAAAATTGTTAAACATTTATAGAATTTACTTGTTGTTGAGGGGGTAACTCTCATTGCAATATTAGACTTTAGGTCCATGGGGTTTTTAATAAAAACTGCCTTATAATTCCTGTTTCATGTGTAATTTAGTTTGTCTAAAAATATGGTTTATATTTTATTTAAATGGGGCATAAATCCCTCAACCCCTAGCTATTTTTATTTTTCTAAATAAACCCCTCTTCTTGTTCTTGTGATTTTTGGTTGTGGCTATTATTTAAAAAGGAAAACCCCTTTTATTGTTTTTCAGCGAGGCGCAAGAGAAGCCCAGGTGGGCCGGCTCCCTCCTTCTCCACCTGGGCCTCTTCTCTCTTTCTCTCGCGCGGCCCTCTCCGCGTCCCTCTACTTCCACCTCGTGACGTCACCCTATACTACACCTCCGCATCCACCGATTCCATCCCCTCCTCGATCGGGCAGCTCCCACACTACTAGAAAAACGGCTATAACTAATATGGACATTAATGGCGCACCATTTATGTGGTGCGCCACTTCTATATACCAGTGGCGCACAAGATATAGGTGCGCCATTAATGGCCATATTACTAATGGCACACCTGGTGTGTGGTGCGCCATTACTAGTTTTGTCCTGGCCCAATACCCTTCCCAGACTTTGCAGTGGCGCACCAGGGGCAAGTGCGCCATTACTAGTTTTAACTAGTAAGGGCGCACCACAGCCACGGTGCACCACTACTAACAATTTTTTTCCAATTTTTTTTTTCAAAACTAGTAATGGCGCACCACACACGAGGTGCGCCATTAGTAACCCTGGTTACCAATGGCGCATTCTTATGAGGTGCGCCATTGGTAACCTCAGAGCAACTAGATATTTTTGACATCCACCATAACCGTGGACCATGACATAAAGCTCCTCCCATAAAACTCCTCCCGGTATCTCTCTCCGCCATCCACCGCTCCCCGCCCCCAAAACAATCGCGTTCATGACTGCTGCTACCAATCTGCCCAAAAGAGCCGGCTCTCGACACGCTTGCTCGTGCCGCGTTGCATGCGCCGAGTAGCCGCCGCCACCACCACCAGGATCAGGATCCACATGGCGGTGGAGGAGGTCAGGCAGGCGTCCGCGGCCGTGCCGGCCCTCGCGGTCTCCCGCTGGACGCGGGTCTGGCCGGCCGCGCTGTGCTAGATCCCCACCTCCACCGACCGCATCATCGCCACCGAGAAGCGCCTCATCTCCGTCCTCAAGTCAGTGCCCCCTATCCCTATCCCTATTCCTCTCCTCGGAGCAGGATTACTTGTTTTGGTCCACGATTACTACTTGTACCATCTGCATAATTAGTTGTTCCCGCCTCTTCAGTCTGCCATCCCACGATTCGTAAAAGCTGATTGACTTCCTCATAGGGCCCAATTTTGGGGTTGCCGGACTTGTAGGGCTGTAATCCGCTCATACCCCCACCACGGTTGACTTGTTTCTGATCATTGGGCGAGGGTGAGTGCCACAACTGTCTGTTTGTGCTCAAAACCATCTAGCTGACTACTTGATTCTGCAGCCAATTCTGATGTTGAAGTTACTACCTTCATTATAGGACTATATCAAAGCAGTGTGTCACTTTGGGATCACTAAAGCCTAGATTTCTTTATACATAGTACTTAATTTGAACTGTTCGATTGTTGTGCATATATAACACTCTGTTTCGTTTTAAGCATGGAACCCGTGGCTGTTCTGTCTGCTTGCTATTACTATCTATTTGGTCTCATGAAGCCCATACAACAATATACCATATGTTGTAGTATTTTATGATAATGTTGTTAATACTTGAAAGCATTGACGAGCCTCCTTGACCATTGGTTGTATATTGTCTATCTCGTCTTTTTATTATACTGTTGAAAAGATTATACTCATGAACTGCATGGTGAAACTTTGTTTGTTGTTGATTTGGTAGTTCATTCCAATGCATGATAGCTTGGTCAACACATTGCTCTGGTTCGATTTGTGCAATAAGGATTAAAAACAAATTTTCATTCTGTACCTTAACTCGCTAACGCTCCGAAGGGATAATGTTACGAGTTCGTTCCAAGACATAACATTGTATTATAGTAGTACTGAAATGGGACTTCACATCCCCATTTTTTCGCCTACTTGGCCTTTAGTAGACATTCCAGGTCTTCCTTTGTTTTATTGTAGATAGAAGAGTTACTATTTCATTATGCTGATACATTTTATCTTCACAGAACTGGGTATGTCCAAGAACAAGTTAACATTGGCTCGGCAACACCTGGGTCAAAAGTAAAATGGTTTAGATCATCAAGTGATGAGCCAAGATTCATCATTACAGTGACATTTGATAGCAAAGAGAATGCCCCCACCCTTGTCATGGTCCACGGTTATGGTGCTTCACAGGGGTAACAATTACAAAGGGTACACCACTAGGGCGGAGGCGGAAGCTAGATACGCGCGCTATCTAGCGGGAGAGAGGAGGGACCGGATGAAGATCAGTTTCACCGCGATGATGCTCATCGTGACCGCAACCCTCTTCTATGTGATGGTAGTTTAGATATCGACTTGTATGTGAAGACAAACTCGCTACTCACTGTCTTGATACTTGTAATGTTCTAACTTTGTTTGGTATTTTGAATTCAGAGACTAATATGATGAATTGTATTTAGAGACTAATCTTCTATTGTATTCGATAAATCTGTTGTTTATATGTTGTGCTGTTTATATTATGTGATGTAATGTATTTTGTAACCTGTGCAAATATCAGAAAAGCAAAAAAAATTAGTCCTAATATTCATAGTACTGGCGCACCATATTGCACTTTAGTGGCGCACATAAATAAACACCCAAGTGGCGCATTATCTAAAAGTGAGCCATTAGTAACCCTAAGCACAGGGTACACATGGCCCCTTGGAGTAATAGCAGTGGCGCACTTCTGGGCCTAGTAATGGCGCACTTTAGCTGCGCCATTAGTGTGTGGGATAGTAATGGCGCACCAGGTGGTGCGCCACTGATATGTAGATTAACAGTGGCACACCAAGCGTGCGCCATTACTATTTATTAGTAGTGGCGTGATAATAGTGGTGCACCTATAGTGCGCCATTAATGGCCAAAATAGGTGCGCCACTAAGAGCCTTTTTTCTAGTAGTGCCAGCGAGCATCCCGAGGGCCATAAGAGCCTCCCCAGCCCTTATCCACCTCGCTCCTCTCCTAGGGTTCCCTCTCCCCGCCGTAATCTCCTTCTGCTCCATCTTCTTCCCCTCTCTCAGGTAAGCCTCTGAAGTTCAGTAGTTTATGTTCACAGAGACAGCGCCTACGGCAGCCGCCCTTCCCCCTCGTCCCCGACAGCTCCTCTGGGAGGATCAAGAGCGCAACGAGGATGCTGGATCCTCCCCCGTTCCATTTTCGTCGCTAGGAGGAGGGATCCTCCTCCCTGTCGCCGGAGCAGAGCAGCGGGTCTCGGACTCTCCCTTGCCTCTTCTTCCTCTACATCAGGCCGGTCCTCCTCTTCGTCGTGCTTGGGTGAGCGCAGCCCCTTCTCCTCCGCCTTTCCCCTCCCTCTTCTGCCCCGCTCGCATTGTGTAGCCACGCCGGCGCTGCTCGTTCTCGAGCAGCAGCAGCCGGACCAGAGTAGTAGCGCCGCGGTAGTAGGAGCAGTAGTGTATGCATGGTACGAGTGCAGCGAGCTCCCTTCTCGCATGCGTGCGATGGCAATGGGTCCCCTCGGAGTCCCGCAGCCCCGCCGGTGCACCACCTCGCCGGGAGTAGCCTCGCTTGCTTCTGCCGGCGTCCTTCTCCGGTCAGTCGTCATGTAGAAGAAGACCCGAGGATGGGGCTACTGTTCTAGCAGATCCTGCCCGCTAGCCTACTCGTAACATCCTCGGGGTTGCAACCGTGAGGTTGTGGGTTCGATCCCCACACCCTCCCCTTTTATTTTTCTGGATTTCAATTTTTTTCTTTTGCAGTCATATTTTTGTGTTGTTTCATTTTACTCCTAGGGGGTTTGCTTGATGTTTCCTTTTCTTCTCACATGTTGCACTAGAGTGTAGTGGATGTGTGTGTGGATAGTGTGTAGGTGGAGGTGTGTGTGGATGTATGTGTGCATGTATGTGTGCATGTGTTTGCACACACACACACACACACACACTTGTGCAAGTGTGCACAAACACATACATGTGTGCATCTCCACATATAATGTGTTGGGTGAATCTTCTATGTGTGTATGTGGTTGAGTAACCCCTTGTTTGTGTGTGTAGGTGTGTGTGGTGTGAGTCCACATATACATGTGCATGTGAATGTGTTGCACATGTGTGTGTGTGTGGATGACCACATTTCTCTATATTAGTGTGACCATGTTAGTGAGACCATGTTGTGCATGTGTAGGTGATGCAATATGTGCTAGTTTCCACATGTGATGATAGTCATTTGTAGCTTATAGGATTCCTTGTGAGTTTTCGAGCTAGCTTTGTGCTTTGTTGTTACATGCAAGTACCTATGTATGATATATGGTTTTGGGGTAGAATCATCCCAGGAATCCATTGGTGCAGTCAGATTTCACTTTAGAGCAACTTCATAAAACTGACATTTTCTGATGTGATGCCATGTTTACAGCTTCACGTTATGTGGTGCTTTGGTCCTTTGTGGATGATTCCTTGATGGAATGGTAGTGGGTGAACGCCTCTACAACATGGGACCTTCATTTTGTTCTTAGGGATTTGTATGCACCTATTGTGCCCTGTCAAAGTGGGTACTTGGCTGAAACTGTCAGATTTGTGAAACCCTGTGATTTTAACTAAGTCGGGGAAACTGGAGTTATTTTCTTCCCGTGTTGTCTTGTTTGAATTAGCTCTCGTGTTGGGAATTAGCCCATGCAACAAACTAATGTTTGTGAGATTTTATGTTTGTTTAGCTCCCTCTTAAATTTCATGCTTATACACTTACTGTAGATATCATTTTGGAGGCTGCCAAAATACTTCAGAGCATAAGCAGCTGGTGAAAAATCTGCAATCTTCACTAAGTCCTAGAAACTGTGATATTTTGTCCAAGTTGGTGTCTATAGATCTGCTCATGGGTGGTTCCTTTGCATTAGATTCTTGTACAGGGTTGTATAGCTTTTGGATGGCTTCAGTTGCATGCCTTGTGTATTTATTTAGGAGGCTGTAGCTACTTTAAATCTTGTAGACAAACTGCTATGTTGCTGTTGAAGACAGATTGTATGTTTGTATTGTTTTGAAGCTTGTGTGGGCATTCCTAATAGTGTGGTGTGTTCCCATGCACCACCCCACTTGTTTGGTGTTGCTTGAGCATGTGGCAACCTGGTAACACGAGTGAGTGCCCAGTAGTGTGTGTTTGTGGGTGATTTGACCCATAGGCCTTTGTAACTTGTTTTGTAGTTTCCGGTTGATCCGTGACTCCGTTCTCTACGTTCTTTATATGTTTTTGCATCGTTTTCTCGTGATGCACATGTTCATGCCATATTCATGTATGTCAAGATAACTTAATATGAGGTTCTCTCCAGAATTCAATTAACTCAACTAATGCATATGAAAGTGACTAGAATAGTGATGCATGCTTCCGTCTTCACACATGCATCATATTGATTGTGGCATTATGTTTTGCCGGTGTTCATTGGCTATTATATTATCTTGGGTAGCATCTGGAATGGAGAGCGAGTACATGGATTCTGGAGAGTACGTGCAGGAAGAACAAGAGCAGTTCCAAGCTGAAGACATCACATGCAAGATGACCGTGACCTTGACACCGTATCTAGCTTTGTTATGCTTAGGATCACGTTTCCTTCGTTATATGCTCGCTGCCTACCACTTGATATAAATGCCACATGTCTTTGCCATCATCCCCAAACACTTCCCTCTCCTAGCAAATGTTGTTTGGCTAAGTAGGCTTGCTTAACCCCTGATGGATAGCTTTGCTAGTTGCAGGTGCCATCTGTCCCATGTGATAACATGGTATTTTGATATCATTATGATTAAACTGCTATTTAATTAACGCACCTATATACTTGGTAAATAACGGAAGGTCTAGCCTTTTGCCGGATGATTTGTTCCGTTGTTGTCGCCTTAGTTTCGGTTACCGGTGTTTGATTCCATAACTGATCGCTCCTATCACGTTCGGGGTTGTTATGGGGACCCCCTTGATAAATCATGTAGTGTTAAGGCTTGTCTGGCAGGACCCAACTTTGGTTTTACTCGGCTAATAACATAATAATAATTATTTCCATAGGGAATAGCCACCCCGAGGTTTAATCAACAACCTGGGCCAGTGCTCCTCATGAGTGTTGGTCCAAACCAGAGCACTGCGCGGGGCCAACCCAAGGGAACTTGGGTGATCTCTATCAGGCTCCGTGCGCGTAGCTTATCCGACCGTGTCCTGAGACGAAGATACGCGGCTCCTATCGGGTTTGTCGACATGTCGGGTGGTCTTGCCAGATTTGTCTTACCTTAGCGATATATGTTGCGTATAGGGATTCCGGTGAAACTTTGGGTCTCCTCAAAGTTGAGGTTTTCCTCTAAGGAATCCGACGAGATCACGAGTTTCGCGATAGTGGATTACTTTGCGGCCCATGACAGTTTGTGATGGACTAGTTGGACCACCCCTGCAGGGTTTAATATTTCAGAAAGCTATGCCCGCGGTTATGTGGCAAATATGGATATTTTGTGAACATACGGTTCTAGTCAACTTGAAGTAACTCTAATAAAGCTGCCAACTGTGTGCGTAATTGTGACTGTCTCCTTCGAAGATCGTTATCCGATCAAGAACATGGTGGGGTTACGTCTGACGTAAGTAGGTGTTCAGGATCACTTAGTGATCAACCTAGTCTTTGATCGCTCGCGTAGACCACCATATGATTTCTCCGATCATCGCAAGGTAGCCACCATATATGTTTAGGTTGCTGCAAACCTATACACTTATCCTTCCTCACCCAATAACTTGGCTCGATTCGTTACCAAGGTCATTCGATTGCTGAGTCCCCGTGGCTCACAGATTACTACAAACACCAACAGGTATAGGTAATCCTGACGCAGGAGATCCTGACGACAACCAAATGAAGTGGGAGTTCGATGAGGACTCTAGCCATCTGTACGTGAACTATCCGGAGGACTAAGGTCATGGTCGTGATCGTGGGACAGCATGCGGGATGTCATAGTTTTACTTGTTTCATGTTGTCCATAGCGGGGCTAAACTATGCTCTGAAGAATGTGTGTCTGCAAGCTTAATGCTATGCTCTTATCAGATGGCAAGTGTATGCCCTACCTGTCACTCTTTCAGTTATGTAATGTTATGATTATCTCGCTTGCGGAACGTTTAGATGCGCTCGTTTCCCTTTTGAGGCCTCGCCCCCAAATAGGAAAGGGCTGCATCTTCGTCGTTACACAAAGTTGTTAGAATCGCGCTTCTGAATTAGATCGGAGCTCCGTTGTTAGGATCGTGAATCATAGAATCATAGAATCATAACTATCAGGATCCTAGAAACTTAGATTATATGAGAGAAATCGTAGAATCGGAGAGCCTAGTTTAGATCGTAAGATCGTAAGATTCTAAAACTTGAGTCGTGATTCTGACAACTTTGCTCTCAGAGCCAATGGGTGGATTCCCCCGCCAACAGAATTCGCCAAGATGAATGATGCTGCTGCAACTGCTGAATGTTGCGGTGCTGTTGGTGTGATGTGCAGAGATTGTGTGGGAGTTTTCCTTAGGGCTTCGGCCATCTCCTTCCAACATATCCATGATCCAGTTATCTTGGAAGCATTGGCGATGAGAGAGGCGATGGCTTTAGCAGAGGATGTTTATGTCCAAAAGATACAAGTGACGTCGGATTGCAAGACCGTGGTGGATGATATAAAGCACAGAGCAAACGGGAAGCAACCAACTATTATAGTGAAATCCTCGAGAGATCTCATGCTTTTACTGCTTGTAATTTCATTTATGAATTTAGGAGCTTGAATATCAAGGCACACAGACTTGCTAGACATATGTCGGATTTCGGGCTCCGCAAATACCTAAGGGTTCGAAATCAGGGGCGTGCGCGGAGTCCAATTAGCAGCTTCGGTTCGCCCGACTCGCTACATGATGACAGTTTACCCAGGTTCGGGCCGCTGGGAAGCGTAATACCCTACTCCTGCTTTGGTGGATTGCCTCACGTGGAGGTTGGTGGATGAACTAGAACAATGCTTGTGAACCTCCGGAGGCCTAGTCACCTTGCGTGGTGTTAGTGGGTGGATGAATGGTCTTCCCCCTCTACGAAGCAACCTACGCCCTATCTATAGTAGTGGCCCCGATCCTCTTCCCTTATATTTTCGGCGGGAAGGGATCCCACATCGGCCAATTTCGAAGGGGGCAAGGGAACATGCCCCCATGCCCAAAGGTGGTCTTCGCGTGCAAAGTATGTGCCTGCGCTTCAGGGACGGGCTCGGGAATGACGTCCGCCCTACTGACGGGTGGCGACCGCTTTGTTGCACCAGAAAGGAAACCTTTGGAAGATGCGTTGGGGACCCTGGTATGCCCTTGCCCCCTTTGCACTAAAGGGGAAAGTGCGTCGTCCTGCTGCATGCTGCTCGCCTGTCCTTCCCATGCGTCATCCTTGACACCTGAGGCCGAGCCTGGCCTCGGAATGTCTGCCGCTCCAGAGGGGTCCTGAGGGGGGCCCCTGCGGGTCTTGATGCCGTTCCTCCTCGCGAGGCATGGCCCCTCGCATGGGCCTTCCCTTGAATGAGCCCCAGCCTGCGGGCATTTCGTTGGTGAAATGGGCCAACCATGGGCCGCAAACCGGCAGGTATAGGTACCCCCATTCCCAGAACGCTGACAATAGCCCCCGGGCCCAAGGTGTGCCGAGGCTGGCTTCCTAGCGAAGCCTTGGGGGCAGCATGAAGCATTGCGGGCACTAGATGTGTGCGGTCCAGGCTCCACACGCACTGCGTAGCCAAGTGGCAACGCCCCCAGTTCCCGAGGCGCCCACAGATGTGCCTGGTCAAACTGATGCGACGCCTGGATGCTGCGCCAGCCATCATTGCTCCTTGGAGGCGACGCATGTGCACACTTCGCGCGGGCGCGTCCCCTCATGAACCGTGTGGGTCCGAGAACGCGAGAGGGTGCCAACGCGTTCTCGGCGACCTATTTATCCTGGCGAGGGCGATAAGGCTCACATTGCCTCCGTCTTCTTCGTCTTCGACCTTGAGCCCTCCATTCCCTAAGTATGGCGCCTATGAGGAGATACTTTGCTGCCGAGAAGGGGAAGGCTTCCGGTGAGGGTCTTGCTGCCCCACCTACCAAGAGGGGCCGAGGCCGCCCTCAGTAGTACGCGGCGGTGTCGGTGCAGGCCTCCGGCGGGTGCGGTCGTGCCTCCGCCCTTCCCAGAATCACCATCGGCGTTGCCGGTGGCACGCCAGTGAGCGCGAGCATGCGCGGCAGCCGAGGTGGAAGGTCGATGGTGGCTAGTCGGCCACCGCGCCCGTGACTCCATTCAGCTGACACGGCGACGGAGTTCATGACATTGGTGGATATGCCGGAGATCGCCTGGTTCCAGCTCCCAAGCTTCTTCGCGAAGGAGCTGCCGACCGGCGGGCTCTCGGGCCTCTGGCTCCAGGCTGACGGCTGTTGGAGTGTGGCGTCCTGGGTGGAGGTCGAAGTCACCCCCCGCGGCTATGTGTATCTGAACCGCGGGTGGCAGGCGTTCGCCCGTGCCCGAGGCTTGAAGGGAAGGCGCTACCTCCACTTCAAGTATGACGGGGAGGTGACGCTCTTCGTCAAGATCTTCGGGGACGAGGGCGAGCGTTTGGGTTGCTGCCCAGAGGACGCCGGCCACGGCTATCCCATGGATGAGCACGTCTCCAGCGGTGGGTGTCGCGCCTCCAAGAATGGCGACACCCTGTGCGGGAGGAGCCCGAGCGACAACAGTTACGACGAGCCGCCTCGCCGTCGTGCCCGGACCTCGGGTATGAGCCCCCAAGCGTGGAGCCGCCCGTCTGCTCCTCTAGCGCCTGTGAAGGAGGAGGAGGAACCAGACTGAGGGTTATCGTGCGGGTGTGGGTCGTCTACGCTGACAACCCTCCTCTGGGATCTCCAACGCTAGATGTCTCTTCCTTGATTTTGGTCCTGCGTCCATGAAAACAAGGATAGGCCCTTCGGGCATGTAATGGATTTGGGCGGCCATCCCTTTTGTTAGTGTCGTTGCTTCTCTGTTGGTTCAGATACTTAACTTGGTACGCTTGTAGTAAATTTATTTGTTGTGACGCATGACTGCGGCGCTCGAGGGGCTTGTTGATCAGTTGGTTTCTCCTTGCTACGGGTGAAGTGGGTTGATGCTTTATGTGAGCAGGCCCCGGTCCAGCACATTTTCCTACCGCCATGAGGTGTGGCCCGTTACCAAGGTCGCTCCTCACGGGGCAAGAACCTAACCCCCCTGATGTCGACCGGATAAGCCTGGATGGCACCAGGGTGGTCAAGTGGCTTTGCGACCGGTGAGGATCCTGAGGCGCGATGCTCAGGAGCCCCCTTAGACATTCAAGCGGCTCTACGTCGAGAAGTCCTAGTCCTGCACATTTCCCTGCCGCGAGGCACGACCCGTCAAGGTCATCCCTCGCGGAACAAGGCCCTGGCACACAAGTACCAGGTGGCTTTGTGACCGGTAAGTTTCCTGAGGCATGATGCTCAGGAGCCCCCTTAGACGTCTGAGAGGCCCTCGCGAATTCTGTTTTCTGGAGATCCCTATTCCGCATTCAGGAAGCTGTGCATCGGCATGTCCCAATCCCGCTCATTTCCCTGCCATCGTGAGGTGCGACCAGTTACCAAGGTCGTTCCTCACGGGCGAGGCCCTGCCACTAGGGTGCCAAGTGGCTTGTGACCGGTAAGGGTCCTGAGGCACGGTGCTCAGGAGCAAGTTTAGGCGCTCAAGCTGTCCCAAGAGAAACAACTGTTGTAAGAAAATACCAAATGTGTTTCCTCTCCAAGATGGTGCGCACAGCCGTGAATGGGACTCTTGAGCGAGTATCACATGGCATGAGTCTATCGACTCGTCCGTGAGTGACACGCGAGGGTCCGGGCGCCAAGGCCTTGGTGAGGTGCCGGCACCGTGCCCCTAGCCCCCGCTCGCGGGGTACGAGCGGGTGGGGACAAGCGAATGCTCGACTCAATGGAAGAGGGCGTGCTATGAAGAGAGGGAAAGAAAATGAGTTTTCGCAAAGGCTTCATTTGGAAAGGCCCCGAGTTTGATTTCATAAACATCAGCAAGTTCAAACCATAAAAAGGCAAATGAAAGCCGCCTCCGGTGCCTAATCTATTCTCCGCCTCTATCGCCCCCGAGCGCTAAGCATAGGGCTTCCACTAGGCGTGGAGTGGACCCGCTCAACATCCTCGGGGGGCCATGGGCGTATACATCCTCGGCTCATTATTACGTGAGAGTGTCACTGTGGGGGTGTATATGGGAGGTCATGAGGACGCTTTGGCCTCGCGAGTGTCCCTACCCCCGAGGCATTGGGTCCTAAGCTTCTGGAGTCATTGGTGGACTGTGTTGATTTCCTCCATCTTCCCCACTAGGCGGGATGGACCCTTCCGCGTACTCGGGGGGGGGGGGGGGCTGGGCGTATACAGCCTCGGCTTGTTATTACATGAGAGTGTCACGGGATGAAGTAGGTTCCGGAAGAATTGAAGAACGATGCAGGGTCGATGCAGAGGCGATGCAGAGTCGTTACGGGTAGAACTTGCGGAGGTGTTGGATGTTCCAGGCGTTCTCGATGGGGACTCCTTCTTGGGTCTCCAAACGCACGGAGCCTAGCCTGGAGACGTGGACGACCTTGAATGGGCCCTCCCACATGGGCGAGAGCTTATGCAAGCCCTCCCTAGACTGGACCCGCCTCAGGACGAGGTCGCCAACTTCGATGGTCCTGGAGCAGATGTTGTGGTAGTGGTAGCATCGCAAGGCCTACTGGTACCTCACGGCTCGAAGGGTGGCCCGACAGCGCGCCTCCTCTCCGAGCACTAGGTCCATCCCCCACGCAGCCTCTTGGCGCTCCTCATCGAACACCATGACCCGCGTGGAGCGGTGCTTGATTTCATGGGGAAGGACCGCCTCGGTTCCGTAGACGAGGAAGAACGGGGTTTTGCCGGTAGGTTTAGTTGCGGTGGTGCGGATCGACCACAACACCGATAGGAGTTTGTCGACCCAACCCCGGCCGCAAGCCATGAGCTTCTTGTTGAAGCTCCTCACTTTGAGACCCCGCAAGACCTCCGCGTTGGCGCGCTCCGTCTGGCCATTGCTCCCCGGATGGGCCACCGATGCATAGCATATATGCCTAACATGGTTAGCACAGTAAATCTTGAAGAGCTGGCTGGTGAACTAAGAACCGTTATCGGTGATGATGCGGTTGGGGACACTGAAGCGGCTCACGAGGCCCTTGATGAACTTGAGGGTCGACCCGGCCAGGATGGCCTGCACGGGCTCGACTTCCGCCCACTTGATGAATTTGTCGATGGCGACGTAGAGGTAACTGAAGTCCCCCGCCGCCCGCGCGAAGGGCCCCAGTATGTACATCCCCCAGAGCGCGAAGGGACAGGAAAGCGGGATGGTCTGGAGGCCTTGGACAGGCTGGTGGATCTGCTTGGCATGGAATTGGCAAGCCTCGTAAGACCGGACCAACTCAGTGGTGTCGTCTAACGCCGTACGCCAGTAGAAACCTGACCTGAACACCTTACCTACGAGCGTGTGCAAAGAGGAGTGGTGCCCACAGTCCCCTCCATGGATGTCGGCCAATCGCTCGCGCCTATGCTCCTTGGAAATGCACCGCAGCGCGACATCGTTTGAGCGCCTACAGTACAGGGCGCCGTCTCGTAGGCAGTAGGTCGAGGTTTGTCGTGTCAAGCACTCCGCGTCTTCCTCCTTCTCCGGCAACGTGCCGAGTGATACATCTCCAACGTATCTATAATTTTTGATGGTTTCATGCTATTATCTTGTCAAACTTTGGATGTTTTGTATGCCTTTTATATATTTTTTGGGACTAACTTATTAACTCAGTGCCAAGTGCCAGTTCCTATTTTTTCCATGTTTTTGACCCCTTTCAGAGGAGGATTTTAAACGGAGTCCAAACAGAACAAAACTGCCAAAAAGATTTTTTTCGAAACAGAAAAAAAATCGGGAAGCGTGAGAATCAGGGCAGGGGGCCTCCAGGGACCCCACAAGCCCCCTAGTCGCGGCCAGGGGAGCCGCGCCTCCCAGGCTTGTGGGCTCCCTGGGCCACCTCTGCCCTAGGTCTTTCACCTATAAATTCCCTAAAATCCCAGAAAAAATCAGGAGATCATCGAAAGTACTTTTCCGTCGCTGCAAGCTTCTGTCTCCACAAGATCCCATCTGGGGCACGTTCCGGTGCCTTGCCGGAGGGGGGATTCTAATACGGAGGGCTTCTTCATCAAAACCATGACCTCTCCAATGATGCGTGAGTAGTTCACCATAGACCTACGGGTCCATAGCTAGTAGCTAGATGGCTTCTTCTCTCTCTTGGATCTTCAATATAAAGTTCGCCATGATCTTCATGAAGATCTATCCAATGTAATCTTCTTTTGCGGTGTGTTTGTCGAGATCCGATCAATTGTGGATTTATAATCAGATTATCTATGAATCTTATTTGAGTTTCTTCTGATCTCTCTTATGCATGATTTGATATCCTTGTAATTCTCTTCGAGTTGTGGGTTTTGTTTGGACAACTAGATCTATGATTCTTGCAATGGAAGAAGTGCTTGGTTTTGGGTTCATACCATGCGGTGACCTCACCCAGTGACAGAAGGGGTAGCGAGGCACGCATCGTTTTGTTGCCATCAAGGGTAAAAAGATGTGGTTTTCATCATTGGTTGTAGATTATCCCTCTACATCATGTCATCTTGCTTAAGGCGTTACTCGGTTCGTCATGAACTCAATACACTAGATCATGCTGGATAGTGATACGTCTCAAACGTATCTATAATTTTTGATGGTTTCATGCTGTTATCTTGTCATCTTTGGATGTTTTATGTACCTTTTATATCTTTTTTGGGACTAACTTATTAATTTAGTGCCAAGTGCCAGTTCCTGTTTTTTCTGTGTTTTTGGCTCTTCTCATATCTGATTTTGGCACGGAGTCCAAACGGAATAAAATCCCCGAATTAATTTTTTCCCGAACGGAAGAAGATCATGGGGCTTGAGGGCCAAGCCAGGAGGGCTACAAGTGGCCCACAAGCCCCCTATCCGCAACTAGGTGGGCGGCGGCCCGCAGGCTTGTGGTCTCCCTGGCGCCCCCGGAGTAGTTCACTTCAGACCTACGGGTCCGTAGTTAGTAGCTAGATGGCTTCTTCTCTCTCTTGACTCTTCAATAAAAAGTTCTCCATGATCTTCATGGAGATCCATCCGATGTAATCCTCTTTGGCGGTGTGTTTGTCGAGATCCGATGAATTGTGGATTTGTGATCAGATTATCTATGATATATATTTGAGTCTTTGCTGATTTCTTATATGCATGATTTGATATCCTTGTAAGTCTCTCCGAGTCTTCGGTTTTGTTTGGCCAACTAGATCTATGATTCTTGCAATGGGAGAAGTGCTTGGTTTTGGGTTCTTACCGTGTGGTGACGTTTCCAAGTGACAGTAGGGGCAGCAAGGCACACATCGTGTAGTTGGCATCAAGGGTAACAAGGTGGGCTTTGTCGTAGATATGAGATTGTCCATCTACATCATGTCATCTTGCTTAAGGCGTTACTCTGTTCTTTTGAACTGAATACAATAGATGCATGCTGGATAGCGGTCAACGTGTGGAGTAATAGTAGTAGATGCAGAAAGTATTGGTCTACTTGTTTTGGACGTGATGCCTATAGATATAATCATTGCCATAGATGACGTCACGACTTTCCGCGGTTCTATCAATTGCTCGACAGTAATTTGGTCACCCACCATCTACTTGCTTTCATGAGACAAGCCACTAGTAAACACTACGGCCCCCGGGTCTATTCACACCTATCGTTTCCACTTTCGCTTTTACTTCGCTTTGTTACTTTGTTGCTTTCGGTTCTCACTTGGCAAACAATCTATAAGGGATTGACAACCCCTTCATAGCGTTGGGAGCAAGTTTTTGTGTTTGTGCAGGCACTTGTGATACTCCTTCACTGGATCGATACCTTGGTTCTCAAACTGAGGGAAATACTTACCACCGCTGCGCTACATCACCCTTTCCGCTTCGAGGGAACACCAATGCAAGGCTCCAAGGCCACGGGGGAAATCCTTTGCTTATTTGCCTAGGTAGTCCCTTAAGGCGTAGCCGTAGCAGAAGGATTCCTGGTGTCGTAGCACGTTTCTGGCGCCGTTGGAAGGTCTTTTGTTGTAGTAGCAGATAGCGATCGACGTGTGGAGTAATAGTAGTAGATGCAGAAACTATCGGGCTACTTGTCTCGGACATGATGCCTATATGTATGATCATTGCCTTAGATATTGTTATGGATTTGCGCGGTTCTATCATTGCTCGACAATAATTTGTTCACCCACTGTAGTATTTGCTATTTTGAGAAGCCTCTAGTGAACACTATGGCCCCTGGGTCTACTCCACACCATATTTTCAGCCTTACTCTTTTTCTTCGTTGCACTTTCCGCCTTCAGATCTCACTTTGCAATCAATCTTGAAGGGATTGACAACCCCTTGATAGCATTAGGTGGAAGCTCTTTGTGTTTGTGCGGGTACTCTGGACTTGACGAGACTCTCCTACTGGATTGATATGTTGGTTCTCAAACTGAGGGAAATACTTACTGCTCCTGTGCTGCATCACCCTTTCCTCTTAAACGGAAAAACCAACGCAAGAAAGTCTCTGTCAACGTGTCAATTTCTGGCACTGTTGTTTGAGAAGTAGCACCGTGGATCAGGTACGCCCCGTGTTCCTGCATCCAAGCGTCAGCCTGAGCCTCCAGGGCCAGGAGCAGTCAAGCCCGCGAGACCTGGCCACAGTCCGGAGCCCCCGAAGGTGGTGCTGGGGGGAGCTCCTCTCCGCGACGGCGTCACGGAAGGATTGAAGAGTCCCTCCTTGAAGACGCTTGGCTCTTGAGCCTCGCGACGCGAAGCTCTCTTGGCGATGTCGTCCGCCTCCTTGTTTTTGCCACGCGGGACGTGCTGTAGCTCCAGGCCCTGAAAACGTTTCTCAATCTTACGTACCTCTTGCAGATATGCCTTCATGTGTTCGTCCTTGGGTGTGTACTCTTTGTTGGAGAAGTTGACGAGGAGCTGAGAGTTGCCCATCATGGTGAGGCACCGGACCCCCAATGCCACCCCCGCCTTAGGCCCTCGTACTCTACTATGTTGTTGGAGACCTTCTCCCCACACCGGAAGCAGAGCTGTACGGCGTAGTGAAGCTTGTCTCCCATCGGGGAAGTGAGAAAGACACGAGCTCCCGCTCCTCTTCGCGTGAAGGCTCGGTCGAAGTGCATGGTCCATCCCTCCGGTCCGGTGCGTCTGTGCACTCTGCCACGAAGTCAGCCAGGGCCGCTCCCTTGATGACCCTCATCATGCTGAATTCGATGTTGAAGGCCTGAAGCTCGATGTTCCATTTGGCGACCTTTCCCACTGCATTTGGGTTGTGTAGGATCTTCTCCAAGGGGTAGGCGGAGACGACCTTGATCTGGTGTCCCTGAAAGTAGTGATGCGGCTTGCACGAGGCGACGAGGAGCGCCAGAAGGAGCTTCTGCTGCTTGGGGTAGCGCGAGCGTGCGTCTCGAAGTACCGTTCTAACGAAGTACAGTGGGTGCTCGACGAGGGTGCGTCCGCCCGGGGCATCATGCTCCCCAACGACTTTTGGAGGTTGGGTGTTTCATCGTCCGGAGGAGGAATAGGGGCCTCAGGAGGGATGGGCTCGTCGTGGCGCGATCCTGGAGTCTGGGCCTCATGTTCCTCTGCTTGCGGGGGAATTGGAGCTCGTGAGTTGTGCGAGCCCTCAAACGCGGTGGGTGGAGGTCCACCCGGGCTCCCCGAAGTAGCGCCCTTGCTGGTTCGTTCCTCCCTTACTTCCACCAATGCGGTGCTGGCGGGGTGGGGGTGGCAGCGAGGTATAGGAGCAGAGGGTCCCGAGGGCGAGGCGCCAACATGACCGGCGGGCTCGTGAGGTAACGCTTGAGCTCGTCGAAGGCGGCGTCCGCCTCCGGGGTCCACTCAAAGGGCCCCTTTATTTTCATGATCTTGAAGAAGGGCAGGGCCCTCCCACCAAGCTTGTAGATGAAACGACCAAAAGATGTAACTCACCCCGCCAACTTCTGCATCTCCTTGAGGGGTGTGGGCGCGCTCATCTTGCTTATGGCATTGACCTTCACTGGGTTTGCCTCGATCCCTCGGTGCGATAGCAGGAAACCGAGCAGATTGCCCGACGGGACCCCAAAGATGCATTTCTCAGGGTTGAGCTTCAGGTTCACCTCCCAAAGGCTAGTGAAGGTCTCCTCCAGGTCCTCCACCAGGGTTCTTGCCTGTCTTGACTTGACCACGATGTCGTCGACGTAGGTCTCTGCATTCCTCCCGAGTTGCGGTCCCAGGGCGATATGCATTAGCCGCTGGAAGGTTGCCCCGGTATTTCACAGCCCGAAGGACATGCACTCATAGCAGTATACCCCACACGGAGAGAGGAAAGATGTGTTCTCGACGTTCTCCACTGCCATCTTGATCTGGTGGTAGCCCGAGAATGCGTCCAGGAAGCACAAGAGATCGCACTCCGCAGTGGAGACCATGATCTGGTCGATGCGTGGTAACGGGAACGGGTCCTTAGGGAAGGTCTTGTTGAGGTTGGTGAAGTCGACGCACATGCGTTCCTTCCCGCACTTCTTTTAGACATACATCGGGTTGGCCACCCATTCTAGGTAGCGCACCTCTCGAATGACCCCTGCCTCCTTCAGCTTGCGTACCTCCTGAGCGATGACTGCCTGCTTCTCCAGGGCTTTCCTCCTTGCCTTCTGCTTCACTGGAAGCGCGTTCGGGCACACCATGAGGTGGTGCTCGATGACGTCCCTCGGGACCCCCACCAGGTCGGCGGCGCTCCAGCCGTACGCGTCCTTGTTCGCCCTGAGAAATCCCACCAACGCCTTCTCTTGATCTTGAGGGAGGTTCGCGCCGATAGTGAACGTGCGACCGAGCTTCCTTCATTCACCGAAACCTGCTTCGTCTCCGCCCGGTCCTGGGAGAACAACTGCTTCTTCTTCACGGGCGCGATGTCATGGAGGTTTCCTGGGTCCTTCGAGGCGCGCGTCTTGCCCCTGAGATTGGCATGCGCCACGGCCGCGGCTTTGTGGGAGAGCTCGAGCACTCGTGAGGCGTCCTTGATGTCCCTGACGATGGTGAGCACGCCGTCGCTCCCGTGCATCTTGACGACGTTGTAGCCCGTGTGCGTCGTCACCATGAACTACGCGAGGGCGGGGTAGCCGAGTATTGCATTGTACGGTAGGTGGATGTGGGCGACGTCAAAATCGATCTGCTCGATACGGAAGTTGGAGCGGGTGCCGAATGTGACGGGGAGGCGAATCCGTCCCACGGGGGTGACGGATCCTTCCACCACCCCTGAGAAGGGATTTGAGGGCGCAAGCCGCTCTTGGGGTAACCGCAACGCGTCAAAGGCGTCCATAGAGATGACATTCAGGCCCGCGCCACCGTCGATGAGGGTTTTGGAGACGGCCACGCCGGATATGGTCGGCACGCACATCATGGGAAGCGTCCCGGCGGCCGTCGTGGCCTTGGGTTGATCGTCACGGCCGAAGGTGATCTTGACCTCCGGCCACACGCGGCGTTCCGAGGGCTCTGGCCATGGGTGAGCCATCCCCCCGCGCTGCAGGAAACGCTTGACGTGACGGCCAGAAGGTGGCGCATGCAATCCGCCGAGAGTGCATGCGACCGCAGGTGTGGCTGTGACAGCCCGAGCCCGACGCCCCAGAAGATTCCCCTCTTTTCCGTTGCTGACGTATGATTATTTTATTTGTCGCTCATCACCGCGTCATGCATGTCATCATTTCTCTTGCGTGCTTGTCTTGGTGTCTAGTTGCACCTTGGTGATTGTGAGCGTGAGTGCTTTGTGAGTGTGCCATTGTGATTGTTGTGTGGTTGAGTGCATCAAGGATTCTTCTCAAAACCCCTTGTTGCACCAAAGCTCCAAAAACCCCTTCTTCCAATTTATTTAGTGGTGGAGTTTAAAGTTTCTATTTGGGCCAAATAAAATGTTCCTCCTCTTTAAAAAACATTCTTAATATTTATGGGGCAACCCACTGGTTTTTATTTTAGATTCTCCTTTTGTTTTATTTCACAGACAAATTCTTTGTTTTTAAAAGGCATTTAATTTTTCTCTTACAAAATGGCTAGTTTATTCTTTATAAAAATGGGATATGATTTTAAAAGCCCAAAAACATTTTTTTTTATTTTTCCAAACTATTTTTTTTCATTTAGCCTCTAGCAAACTTCGTTCAGTCCAGTCTTTTTTTTTTCCTTTAGTAGGCCATGTTTGCTCTGTTTTTGTTATGAGATAGAGTGTCGGCCCACTTGGGCTCTCCTCATCGTCGCAACCCAGTGACCCCTCCCCCGCGAGCTGGCTCTTTCCAGCGTGGCTCACGTCGGGCCCAGCGTCAGCCTCCGTCTTCCTCATCCGTCCCCTTTCCAGCTCCCCCTCACGGAGTTCGCGAGCAGGATCCCGCCATGGCCTCGATGGTGTCCCCATCGCATCAGCGTGGTCTATTTAAGGCTTCGGTGTCCGTGCCCTCCTCCTAGGGTTCCTCCTCTCCGCCGCCATCTCCCTCTCCCCTCCATTTTCCCCCTTCTCTTCGATCTTCTTCTTCGTCAGGTAGGTGGGCATGAGGTTCAGAGAAGAGTCGGAGGTTCTGAGCTTCCCCCCCGTCGAGTTGTGGTGGGGACTGGTCATGGTGGTCTGGCCAGGTGCTCGAGGGCATCTGCGCCGTTCCATTCCCGCCCTAGGGTGGTCGGAGCACCTTCAACGCCTCGGCCTCTACCTCGTCTCCGCCCGCGCCGGCAACCGCTCCCCTGTGGCTCGAGCTCGCGTAGATCGGCCTCCTCGCCCGATCTCCTCACCGATCTCTTCGGTTAGCCCTCCCCTTCCCCGTGCGTGTATGCCTGTGCGTAGTCCTCGCCGGTAGTCACTATAGATGCCCCGCATCGTAGATTAGGAGCGAGCTCTGCTCAAGCTCGATGCCTCCGCCGTGCCCAACTCCTTAGAGCCTGATAGCCCCAGGAATGGAACCCCCTAGGGTTCCCGCACCCCCGTCGGTAGATCCTCGCCGCCGTTGTTGCCTCACCGCTCGCCGGTGTCGATCCCTTCTCCTCGATAGTTCCAGTGTGGAGGTAGAAGAAGGGCGCCCGTGTTATTAGTTTATTGTGAGCCGAACCTGTTTCTGTTCGAATTCCCTCTCCCTTGCCGACTGGTTTGAGCGCCGCGCAGAGACTGTGAGGTCTCGGGTTCGAGAACCAGCGCCCCCCTTTTTAATCTCTGCGATTTTGTTCTCTTGTGCTAGCTAGCAGAGTCTGCATATGTGCATTTCTTTCCCTATTCTAGCAGTAACACTTCACCATCGAAGTGGCAACCAAGCCACTCGAGCGCCAGTAGGTCGAGAGTTCAAGCCCCTCGCACGCCCCTTTTTATTTGGGTTTTTTTAACTGTTGCACTGCCTGCATGGATAGCATAGGTAGGTTACTCCCCCTGTCAGGGCAGTGAACCGAGCCTAGATCAGTGGTGATTGCCCTGTTGTGTTGCAAGTAGGTAGTGGGTTTGACTCCCCCTTCTCCCATGTTATTCTTTTTCCTGTGCATTTTGTTGCTTGCTGAAGTGTGCCACTGATAGTGGGTCCAGAGCCCACATGTCATACTAGGGGCCCTAGTGAGTATGACCAGTGGGACCCCCTGATATTATATATATTTTTTTGATTAGTGTTGTGATGTATTTCCATATCTGGAATATTCCAGAAGAGGAATATGCCAAATCTGGCATATCAAGAACAACCCCTGTTCTTGTTATTAGCGGAGTTTGATCATGTGTAGTTTTTCCTTTGTTGTTTATGGTGTTTTTCTGCATGCATGTATAGCAGTGTAATATATGGATTTGGGGTAGGAGAACCCAAGGAATCCAATGGAGATAGTAGTTTCTAGTTTTGGACAGTCCTGCTGAAGTGTCACTTCATGATGAGGTGGCACTTGTTTACCGATGTAGGATTGGTTAAGTGCATCAATAGGGGTTGAGCATCCATGCATTATATTAGGTAGTGCATCTTGTTGTGCATGTGTTGTGGTGAATATACCGTGTGTTGATGCTTGTTTCCGGTTTGCTCCATCTCGATAGAGTTCCGCAAGCGTGTCGGAATGTGAGGACCCGTTCGACTACATCGGTTCGTTTGCTTCACGGAGTCATTCTTCTACCAAGCGGGATCTCAGGCAAGATGACCATTTCCCCAGATATCATTACTATCATTGCCATGCTAGTATTACCGTTTCTACCATTTATGTCTCCTTGCCTACCTCATGTTAAATATCAGCCTCTCAACAATGCCGTGAAACCTTCAACCTGTTCAACCTAGCAAACCACTGATTGGCTATGTCACCGCTTGCTTAACCTTGTGTTAGCGTTGCTAGTTGTAGGTGTAGTTGCTTCCATGTGTTAACATGGGTTATTTGTTATATCAACATATTAAATGCTATTTAATTAAATGGACCTATATACTTGGAAAAAGGTGGAAGGCTCGGCCTTTCTAGCCTGGTGTTTTGTTCCACCTTTGCCCCCTTAGTTTTCGGCTACTGGTGTTATGTTCCATAATTGAGCGCTCCTAGCACTATCGGGGTTGTTGTGGGGACCCCCTTGATAATTCATTTTAGATTAAAGCTGGTCTGGCAAGGCCCAACTTTGGTTTTACATTTTCCTAATAAATAATGAACCGCAAAGTGTGTAATTAACCCGAGAATAATTTAATCAACCCCCGGGCTAGTGCTCCTCATGAGTGTTGGTCCGTCCACCTAGCAGTCGGCGGTGCCACCTCGGAGCAACTCGAGCGTTTGGTTGCTGTCCACTATGCATAGACGGTGTGTCCTGAGAACGAGATACACGGCTCCTATCGGGTTCGTCGACACACTGGGTGGCCTTGCTGGATTAGTTTTACCTTTGACGAGATATCTTGTGCATCGGGATTCCGGTGATGCTTTGGGTAATCTCAGAGTTGAGGTTTTCCACTAAGGAATCCGACGAGATCGCGAGTGTCGTGACCGAGGGTTTCTATGCGGCTCGTGGTAATTGGTGATGGACTAGTTGGAGCACCCCTGCAGGCTTAAATCTTTTCGGAACGCCGTGCCCGGGGTTATGTGACAACATGGGAACTTTGTTTAACACTGGTTCTAGATAACTTGAAGTTAAGTTAATTAAAACTAGCCAACTGTGTGCGTAACCGTGACTTTCTCTTTCGTGAGTTCCTTCTCCGATCGAGGACACGGTGGGGTTATGTGTGACGTAGGTGCTGGGGAACGTCGCATGGGAAACAAAAATTTTCCTACGCGCACGAAGACCTATCATGGTGATGTCCATCTACGAGAGGGGATGCGTGATCAACGTACCCTCGTAGACCATACGTCAGAAGCGTTAGTGAACGCGGTTGATGTAGTGGAACGTCCTCACCTCCCTCGATCCACCCCGCGAACCGTCCCGCGATCAGTCCCACGATCTAGTGCCGAACGGACGGCACCTCCGCGTTCAGCACACGTACAGCTCGACGATGATCTCGGCCTTCTTGATCCAGCAAGAGAGACGGAGAGGTAGAAGAGTTCTCCAGCAGCGTGACAGCGCTCCGGAGGTTGGTGATGATCTTGTCTCAGCAGGGCTCCGCCCGAGCTCCGTAGAAACACGATCTAGAGGAAAAACCGTGGAGGTATGTGGTCGGGCTGCCGTGTAAAAGTCGTCTCAAATCAGCCCTAAAACCTCCGTATATATAGGGGGAAGAGGGGGAGCCTTGCCTTGGGGCTCAAGGAGCCCCAAGGGGGTCGGCCGAGCCAAAGGGGGGAAGGTCTCCCCCCAAACCGAGTCCAACTTGGTTTGGTGGGTGGAGTCCTTCTTCCCTTTCCCACCTCCTCCTTTTTTTTTCTTTTCTCTTTGATTCTCTTCCTATGGCGCATAGGGCCTTCTTGGGCTGTCCCACCAGCCCACTAAGGGCTGGTGTGCCACCCCCAAGGCCTATGGGCTTCCCCGGGGTGGGTTGCCCCCCCCGGTGAACTCCTGGAACCCATTCGTCATTCCCGGTACATTCCCGGTAACTCCGAAAACCTTCCGGTAATCAAATGAGGTCATCCTATATATCAATCTTCGTTTCCGGACCATTACGGAAACACTCGTGACGTCCGTGAACTCATCTGGGACTCCGAACAACATTTGGTAACCAACCATATAACTCAAATACGCATAAAACAACGTCGAACCTTAAGTGTGCAGACCCTGCGGGTTCGAGAACTATGTAGACATGACCCAAGAGACTCCTCGGTCAATATCCAATAGCGGGACCTGGATGCCCATATTGGATCCTACATATTCTACGAAGATCTTATCGTTTGAACCTCAGTGCCAAGGATTCATAGAATCCCGTATGTCATTCCCTTTGTCCTTCGGTATGTTACTTGCCCGAGGTTCGATCATCAGTATCCGCATACCTATTTCAATCTCGTTTACCGGCAAGTCTCTTTACTCGTTCCGTAATACAAGATCCCGCAACTTACACTAAGTCACATTGCTTGCAAGGCTTGTGTGTGATGTTGTATTACCGAGTGGGCCCCGAGATACCTCTCCGTCACACGGAGTGACAAATCCCAGTCTTGATCCATACTAACTCAACGAACACCTTCGGAGATACCTGTAGAGCATCTTTATAGTCACCCAGTTACGTTGCGACGTTTGATACACACAAAGTATTCCTCCGGTGTTAGTGAGTTATATGATCTCATGGTCATAGGAACAAATACTTGACACGCAGAAAAACAGTAGCAACAAAATGACACGATCAACATGCTACGTCTATTAGTTTGAGTCTAGTCCATCACGTGATTCTCCCAATGACGTGATCCAGTTATCAAGCAACAACACCTTGTTCATAATCAGAAGACACTAACTATCTTTGATCAATTGGCTAGCCAACTAGAGGCTTGCTAGGGACAGTGTTTTGTCTATGTATCCACACATGTAAATCAGTCTTCATTCAATACAATTATAGCATGGATAATAAACGATTATCTTGATACAGGAATTATAATAATAACTATATTTATTATTGCCTCTAGGGCACAATGCCAACAGTCTCCCACTTGCACTAGAGTCAATAATCTGGCCCTCACATCATCATGCAAATTACATTGTAATAAATCTAATACCCATACAGTTCTGGTGTTGATCATGCTTTGCCCGTGGAAGAGGTTTAGTCAGTGGGTCTGCTACATTCAGATCCGTGTGCACTTTGCATATATTTACGTCCTCCCCTTCGACGTAGTCGCGGATGAGGTTGAAGTGTCGTTTGATGTGTCTGGACTTCTTGTGAAACCGTGGTTCCTTTGCTAAGGCAATGGCACCCGTGTTGTCACAGAACAAGGTTATTGGATTCAGTGCGCTTGGCACCACTCCAAGATCCGTCATGAATTGCTTCATCCAGACACCCTCCGTAGCCGACTCCGAGGCAGCCATGTACTCCGCTTTACATGTAGAATCTGCTATGACGCTTTGCTTGGAACTGCACCAGCTTACCGCACCCCCATTAAGAATAAGTACGTATCCGGTTTGCAACTTAGAGTCGTCCGGATCTGTGTCAAAGCTTGCATCGACGTAACCTTTTACGGCGAGCTCTTCGTCACCTCCATACACGAGAAACATCTCCTTAGTCCTTTTTAGGTACTTCAGGATATTCTTGACCGCCGTCCAGTGATCCACTCCTGGATAACTCTGGAACCTACCTGCCATACTTATGGCTAGGCTAACGTCCGGTCTAGTGCACAACATTGCATACATGATAGAACCTATGGCTGAAGCATAGGGGACGGTGCGCATATGCTCTCTATCCTCATCAGTTTCTGGGCACTGAGTCTTACTCAATCTCGTACCTTCTAAAACTGGCAAGAACCCTTTCTTGGACTGTTCCATTTTGAACCTCTTCAAAACTTTATCAAGGTATGTGCTTTGTGAAAGTCCTATCAGGCATTTTGATCTATCCCTGTAGATCGTAATGCCTAGAATGTAAGCAGCTTCTCCTAGGTCCTTCAAAGAGAAACTTTTATTCAAGTAATCCTTTATGCTCTCCAAAAACTCTACGTTGTTTCCAATCAGCAATATGTCATCCACATATAATATTAGAAACGCCACAGAGCTCCCACTCACTTTCTTGTAAATACAAGATTCTCCAACCACTTGTATAAACCCAAATGCTTTGATCACCTCATCAAAGCGTTTGTTCCAACTCCGAGATGCTTGCACCAGTCCATAACTGGATCATTGGAGCTTGCACACCTTGTTAGCATTCTTAGGATCGACAAAACCTTCGGGTTGCATCATATACAATTCTTCCTTAACGAAACCGTTAAGGAACGCCGTTTTGACATCCATCTGCCAGATTTCATAATCGAAAAATGCAGCTATTGCTAACATGATTCTGACGGACTTAAGCATCGCTACGGGTGAGAATGTCTCATCGTAGTCAACTCCTTGAACTTGTGAAAAACCCTTTTCCACAAGTCGAGCTTTATAAACGGTCACATTGCCGTCAGCGTCCGTCTTCTTCTTAAAGATCCATTTGTTCTGAATAGCCTTGCGGCCCTCAGGCAGTACTTCCAAAGTCCACACTTTGTTCTCATACATGGATCCTATCTCGGACTTCATGGCTTCTAGCCATTTGTTGGAATCTGGGCCCACCATTGCTTCTTCATAATTTGCAGGTTCATTGTTGTCCAACAACATGATTGATAAGACGGGATTACCGTACCACTCTGGAGCAGCACGTGGTCTCGTCGACCTGCGTGGTTCGACAGAAACTTGAACCGGAGTTTCATGATCATTATCAATAACTTCCTCCTCAACCGGCGTCGCAACGACAGAGGTTTCCCCTTGACCCGCGCCACCATCCGTAGGGATGAGAGGTTCGACAACCTCGTCAAGTTCTATCTTCCTCCCACTCAATTCTCTCGAGAGAAACTCCTTCTCGAGAAAAGCTCCGTTTTTAGCAACAAACACTTTGCCCTAGGATTTGAGATAGAAGGTGTACCCAACTGTCTCTTTTGGGTAACCTATGAAGAGCACTTTTCCGCTTTGGGTTCCAGCTTTTCAGGCTGAAGCTTTTTGACATAAGCATCACATCCCCAAACTTTAAGAAACGACAACTTTGGCCTTTTGCCATACCACAGTTCGTATGGTGTCGTCTCAACGGATTTTGATGGTGCCCTATTTAAAGTGAATGCAGCTGTTTCTAATGCATAACCCCAAAACGATAACGACAAATCGGTAAGAGACATCATAGATCGCACCATCTCTAATAAAGTACGATTACGACGTTCGGACACACCATTACGCTGTGGTGTTCCTGGCGGTGTCAACTGTGAAACAATTCCACATTGTCTTAAGTGAGCACCAAACTCGAAACTCAGATATTCACCCCCACGATCAGACCGTAGGAACTTGATCTTCTTGTTACGATGATTTTCAACTTCACTCTGAAATTGCTTGAACTTTTCAAATGTTTCAGACTTGTGCTTCATTAAGTAGACATAACCATATCTACTCAAATCGTCAGTGAAGGTGAGAAAATAACGATATCCGCCGCGTGCCTCTACGCTCATCGGACCACACACATCGGTATGTATGATTTCCAACAAGTCATTTGCACGCTCCATTGTTCCGGAGAACGGAGTTTTAGTCATCTTGCCCATGAGGCGTGGTTCGCACGTGTCAAGGGAATCAAAGTCAAGTGACTCCAAAAGTCCATCGGCATAGAGTTTCTTCATGCGCTTTACACCAATATGACCTAAGCGGCAGTGCCACAAAAATATGGCGCTATAATTGTTAACTCTAACTCTTTTGGTCTCAATGTTATGTATGTGTGTATCGCTATCAAGGTTCAATATGAACAATCCTCTCACATTGGGTGCATGACCATAAAAGATGTTACTCATAGAAATAGAACAACCATTATTCTCTGACTTATAAGAGTAACCGTCTCGCAATAAACAAGATCCAGATATAATGTTCATGCTCAACGCAGGCACTAAATAACAATGATTCAAGTTCATAACTAATCCTGATGGTAACTGAAGTGAAACTGTGCCGATAGCGATTGCATCAACCTTGGAACCATTTCCTACGCGCATCGTCACTTCATCTTTTGCCAGCCTTCGTCTATTCCGCAGTTCCTGTTTCGAGTTGCAAATATGAGCAACAGAACCGGTATCGAATACCCAGGCACTACTACGAGAGCCGGTTAAGTACACATCAATAACATGTATATGAAATATACCTGATTTTTCTTTGGCCGCCTTCTTATCTGCCAGATACTTGGGGCAATTGCGCTTCCAGTGACCCATACCCTTGCAATAGTAACACTCTGTTTCAGGCTTAGGTCCAGCTTTGGGTTTCTTCGTCGGATTGGCAACAGGCTTGCCGCTCTTCTTTGAATTACCCTTCTTGCCTTTGCCGTTTCTCTTGAAACTAGTGGTCTTATTCACCATCAACACTTGATGCTCTTTACGGAGTTCACACTCTGTGACTTTCAGCATCGCAAACAACTCGCCGGGAGACTTGTTCATCCCTTGCATGTTGTAGTTCAACACAAAGCCTTTATAGCTTGGCGGCAGTGATTGAAGGATTCTGTCAGTGATAGCGTCTTGCGGGAGTTCAATCCCCAGCTCAGCTAGACGGTTTGAGTACCCAGACATTTTGAGCACATGTTCACTGACAGACGAGTTCTCCTCCATCTTGCAAGCATAGAATTTATCGGAGGTCTCATACCTCTCGATCCGGGCGTTCTTCTAAAAGATAAACTGCAATTCCTGGATCATCTCAAATGCTCCATGACGCTCAAAGCGATGTTGAAGTCCCGGTTCTAAGCCATACAAGACTGCACATTGAACTACTGAGTAGTCCTCCTTACGTGCTAACCAAGCGTTCTTAACATCCTGATCAGCCGTAGCGGGTGGTTCATCTCCTAGCGCAGCATTAAGGACATAATCCTTCTTCCCAGCTTGGTAGATTAGCTTAAGATTACAAGCCCAGTCTACAAAGTTGCTTCCATCATCTTTCAACTTAGCTTTCCCTAGGAACGTATTAAAATTCAGGGTGACTGTCGCGTGAGCCATGATCTACAACACAAATATATTCAAAGTGGACTTAGACTATGTTCAAGATATTAGAGTTTAACTTAATCAAATTATTCGCTAAACTCCCACTCAAAAAGTACATCTCTCTAGTCATTTGAGTGGTTCATGATCCACTTACACTAGCTCAAGTCCGATCATCACGTGAGTTGAGTATAGTTTCAGTGGTAAGCATCCCTATGCTAATCATATCATCTATATGATTCATGATCGACCTTTGAGTCTCATGTGTTCCGAGGCCATGTCTGCACATGCTAGGCTCGTCAAGCTTAACCCGAGTGTTCCGCGTGCGCAACTGTTTTGCACCCGTTGGATGTGAACGTTGAGTCTATCACACCCGATCATCACGTGGTGTCTCGAAACGACGAACTGTAGCAACGGTGCACAGTCGGGGAGAACACAGTTTCGTCTTGAAATTTTAGTGAGAGATCACCTCATACTGCTACCGTCGTTCTAAGCAAAATAAGGTGCATAAAAGGATTAACATCACATGCAATTCATAAGTGACATGATATGGCCATCATCACGTGCTCCTTGATCTCCATCACCAAAGCACCGGCACGATCTTCTTTTCACCGGCGCCGCACCATGATCTCCATCAACGTGTCGCCATCGGGGTTGTCGTGCTACTCATGCTATTACTACTAAAGCTACATCCTAGCAAAATAGTAAACGCATTTGCAAGCACAAACGCTAGTATAAAGACAACCCTATGGCTCCTGCCGGTTGCCGTATCATCGACGTGCAAGTCGATATTATCTCTTACAACATGATCATCTCATACATCCAATATATCACATCACATTGTTGGCCATATCACATCACAAGCATACCCTGCAAAAACAAGTTAGACGTCCTCTTATTTTGTTGTTGCATGTTTTACGTGGTGACCATGGGTATCTAGTAGGATCGCATCTTACTTACGCAAACACCACAACGGAGATATATGAGTTGCTATTTAACCTCATCCAAGGACCTCCTCGGTCAAATCTGATTCAACTAAAGTTGGAGAAACTGACACTTGCCAGTCATCTTTGAGCAACGGGGTTACTCGTAGCGATGAAACCACTCTCTCGTAAGCGTACGAGTAATGTCGGTCCAAGCCGCTTCAATCAAACAATATCGCAGAATCAAGAAAGACTAAGGAGGGCAGAAAAACGCACATCACCGCCCACAAAAACTTTTGTGTTCTACTCGAGAAGACATCTACGCATGAACCTAGCTCATGATGCCACTGTTGGGGAACGTCGCATGGGAAACAAAAAATTTCCTACGCGCACGAAGACCTATCATGGTGATGTCCATCTACGAGAGGGGATGTGTGATCTACGTACCCTTGTAGACCGTACAGCAGAAGCGTTAGTGAACGCGGTTGATGTAGTGGAACGTCCTCACGTCCCTCGATCCGCCCCGCGAACCGTCCCGCGATCTGTCCCACGATATAGTGCCGAACGGACGGCACCTCGCGTTCAGCACACGTACAACTCGACGATGATCTCGGCCTTCTTGACCCAGCAAGAGAGACGGAGAGGTAGAAGAGTTCTCCGGCAGCGTGACGGTGCTCCGGAGGTTGGTGATGATCTTGTCTCAGCAGGGCTCCGCCCGAGCTCCGCAGAAACACGATCTAGAGGAAAAACCGTGGAGGTATGTGGTCGGGCAGCCATGTAAAAGTCGTCTCAAATCAGCCCTAAAACCTCCGTATATATAGGGGGAAGAGGGGGAGCCTTGCCTTGGGGCTCAAGGAGCCCCAAGGGGGTCGGCCGAGCCAAAGGGGGGAAGGTCTCCCCCCCAAACTGAGTCCAACTTGGTTTGGTGGGTGGTGTCCTTCTTCCCTTTCGCACCTCCTCCTTTTTTTTTCTTTTCTCTTTGATTTTCTTCCTATGGCGCATAGGGCCTTCTTGGGCTGTCCCACCAGCCCACTAAGGGCTGGTGTGCCACCCCCAAGGCCTATGGGCTTCCCCGGGGTGGGTTGCCCCCCCGGTGAACTCCCGGAACCCATTCGTCATTCCCGGTACATTCCCGGTAACTCCGAAAACCTTCCGGTAATCAAATGAGGTCATCCTATATATCAATCTTCGTTTCCGTACCATTCTGGAAACCCTCGTGACGTCCGTGAACTCATCCGGGACTCCGAACAACATTCGGTAACCAACCATATAACTCAAATACGCATAAAACAACGTCGAACCTTAAGTGTGCAGACCCTGCGGGTTCGAGAACTATGTAGACATGACCCGAGAGACTCCTCGGTCAATATCCAATAGCGGGACCTGCATGCCCATATTGGGTCCTACATATTCTACGAAGATCTTATCGTTTGAACCTCAGTGCCAAGGATTCATATAACCCCGTATGTCATTCCCTTTGTCCTTCGGTATGTTACTTGCCCGAGATTCGATCGTCAGTATCCGCATACCTATTTCAATCTCGTTTACCGGCAAGTCTCTTTACTCGTTCCGTAATACAAGATCCCGCAACTTACACTAAGTCACATTGCTTGCAAGTCTTGTGTGTGATGTTGTATTACCGAGTGGGCCCCGAGATACCTCTCCGTCACACGGAGTGACAAATCCCAGTCTTGATCCATACTAACTCAACGAACACCTTCGGAGATACCTGTAGAGCATCTTTATAGTCACCCAATTACGTTGCGACGTTTGATACACACAAAGTATTCCTACGGTGTTAGTGAGTTATATGATCTCATGGTCATAGGAAGAAATACTTGACACGCAGAAAAACAGTAGCAACAAAATGACACGATCAACATGCTACGTCTATTAGTTTCGGTCTAGTCCATCACGTGATTCTCCCAATGACGTGATCCAGTTATCAAGCAACAACACCTTGTTCATAATCAAAAGACACTGACTATCTTTGATCAACTGGCTAGCCAACTAGAGGCTTGCTAGGGACAGTGTTTTGTCTATGTATCCACACATGTAAATGAGTGTTCATTCAATACAATTATAGCATGGATAATAAACGATTATCTTGATACAGGAATTATAATAATAACTATATTTATTATTGCCTCTAGGGCACAATTCCAACAGTAGGTAGGTTTTCAGGATCATTCATCTGATCAACCGTAGTTCACGTCCGCTATGCGTAGATATTCCCCCTCTTTATTCTTGTACTCGTAAGTTAGCCACCTCATATATGCTTAGTCGTTGTTGCAACCTCACCACTTAACCTTGCCTCACCTAATAAGCTTTGCTAGTCTTGATACCTTTGGAAATAAGATTGCTGAGTCCCTATGGCTCATAGATTACTACAACACCAGTTGCAGGTACAGTTAAAGGTTACTTGACGCGAGCACGTTGATTGTTCATTTGGAGTTGCTTCTTCTTCTTCTTCGTCGTCGATCTAGGATGGGTTCCAGGCCGGCAACCTGGGATAGCAAGGATGGACGTCGTTCTTCTTTTCTCGTTTGTTTTCTTCCGTAGTCGGACCCTGTTCTTCTTCATGATGATTATGTATTGTACTGATGTGACTCTGATTTAGCTTGTGGCGAGTGTAAGCCAATTATATATATATATATATATATATATATCTTCTTTTCAGTACATATACTTGTAACGATATCCATTCTTGCGACACGACGAGATGCGCTTCTATCCCTGATGAGGCCCTCGTGCCAAATTGAGGATACGATCACATCTTGGGCGTGATAAGTTGGTATAAGAGCAGTACCGACCTAGGAGCCCCCTTGATTGATCGAACTTGGCCGAGTCGAGTCTAGTGAAAAACTGCTTTGAGTCTAGTTATATATCGAAGAGTAGGATTCTTTTTTCTCCTCTTCTATGCTCTAGTGAGGAATCTTGACGTAATATTTTAATTCTACTCCTCTTCTCACTGAATTTTTTTTTAGGATCACGCGGATATTTTTGGAATCCATATGATGCCGATTTGACGGAGTTCTGTCTTGGTGCCTCCTGTCTGACTTGATTTCTTACAGGGACTTGAGCTCTAAGGGATTCTCGAGCACATCATTATCATTCAGATATCTTAGTATCTCAGAACGAAGGATGCTCGTAATTTCTTCAATACTAGTAGTGACGAGATAACCCCGATCTCCCCAGTAATGGTGCAGATTGTTCGGGAGTATTGCCATACTTTGTATCATTGTGATCACGAGGGTCTATAGTAGATGAATGTCCGAGATTTTGGTCGTCTGTTGACGGATGTGATACATTGGACGGGTTAGTATAGGAGTTGTGTGACATATTACTCCTTGTATCTGTGTACCAGATTGCATGACCAGAAATTTCGTGAATTCTTCGGTGGGAATTCAAGTATTTACTTATAGGACAATCTTTCAACAAATGCATGATGTTAGGTTGGGGTTCGACATCTAGTGGATTCGTTTGTTGACGATCGTCTTACAGCGGTTCTCATTGTGTCTTAAAGAGTCCTTGTAGCTTGCTATGACCCGGGGACGCTTCGTATGTCGGGTGGACTGCCTTGCACTTGATGGCTACTGTAAGGATCGAGCCCGTGCGAATGTCTCCACGAAAATATTGAACGTAAATCTCTCTCATGAGTTTGTTTTAGCTTGTTTCATAAGCCGCATCCTTGTTTTTGTTGGAATATGGTAATTCAAGTTGCTTCGATGTCAAGTGGTGATTCAGATCTTTCATAAGTGGTGTTCTCATATTTTTATGAGAGTGGTAATCTGTTTGCTTAATCAGTTGTCTTATCAATTATTGTCAACCGGAGTCGTCATGTTATTTATTTTCCACCCGGTGTGTTTCTCTCCAAGTGTCGTCTATCCTCTCCAATTTTGCAAGATCATTCTCTCATTTCTTTCCGGAGTTCATCTCATGTGTTCCAGTTGTCTTTGTTTTTCCCCGTCCTCCCTCCCTTTTCTTCAGTAATTGGATATCATCCAAGTGCATTTCATTTCTTTATAGCTTCTGCTATCTTTTCTTCCGTGTCATATCCGGTGATTCATTGTGAAGATTCTCAGGAGCTTCGTGCTCATGTGTTTCAATCTTGTTATCCTTTCCGGGGAATTCAGTTCAAGATATCCGTGTTTCTCTTATCCTTCATCCTTTAAATTATTTCCCATGTTGGAAATTCTTATCAACCTATCTTGTTATTCATTTCTCTCTAGTCTATCCGGAGTGCTGAAGATATTTTAGAAGTTCTGGTTTTCAATCCTTCAGTTATTTCGAGGTTCTCAACCTCATCAAGTTTTCTTTATACCGGTGCAATATCTATCTTTCTTGCAATCTTTTCACCGGTGGTTTCTCTGAGTGGGCCCATAACCCACAAGTTTTTCCCAGGATCTTATATAGCTCTTGTAATCTTTCCAAAGATTTTTAATTCTTTTCAACCATGACGTAAGTATGAATTTCATCAGTCATATTCCTTCTTCAAGATCAATTGAATTAATTCTCATATTTGGCTCAACCATGCATTCTTCATTATTCCGGAGTGTCTCAGTTATTCGTGGTGTTGTTTCTCGTCATCATTCTCAGCTTGCAATTCGAAGGGGTGTTTCTCGCAATCTTGGTTCATTCTCTTGAGATTCATCATTTCAACTTGGTGTCGTCACCTTATTTGTTCCAATCACGAGTAATCTTTTTCGTGCTATCCGGTGCTTCTCTGACTTGTTTTCATTCTCGATCCTCAGAAGGCCATCATTTTAGAAGATTCTTCGTTCTCAGCTTTCAGGTTTCATCCTCAATTCTTCTCAATTGTTGTATCTTCATTCGTCTCTCAATTATTCTGGTGCCTTGTTCTAGTTTTCTCTCAGGTGGCTCATGATCTCTTCATTCTCATGTATCTCCATTATTTCTTGGTATTCCCATTCAATTGTGAATTATCACCGGTGCTTCCTTCAATTATGCTTCAGGTGGTTCTTATCTCTCTGTCCCTTCAAGATTCTTCAAGAAGAATAAGTGGTATGTTAAAACCGTTGCTTGTCATCAATTGAACATGATGAAGGGTAGACATAACATAATTCTTATTTTTGTTGCATCAAAGTGATCCCAATTCTTCTTCCGTATTGGCTCATCATATCAATTCTTATCCCATGTGATTAACTTTCTTTTCCGGAGTTCCAAGTTCCATCAAGTATCTCCTTGAGAAGCTTCATCTAAATCATTGCAAGGCCTTTAATCTTATTCTTTCTTCATTTCATTCCGGTGTTCCCAAGAGGTTCGTCATGGTGGTTCATCAAGGTTTCAATTCTTTTTCTCAAGTGTTCTCCAAGATTCTTGTTGGAGAACCTCAGGTATTCTTTCTCGTGCATTTCTAAGTGCAATTCCTCATCCTTTATCCTTTGAGGTGGTATTATAACATTCTTGTTAATGGAGGAGTCTCGAAGAAAAGTTGTTTCAAGAATTAATACGTAAACCCACCTAATCCTTTGATCATGTCTTATTTTCAGCCCGTGATTTCTTCATTGAGCTATCTTGGTTTGGATTTCACCTAAAGCTTTTCCTAAGGAATGTTGCTTATGGTGATTATCGTTGATCCAAGCTCTCAATGTTTCCTCTTGGTGTAAGAAGTTTCCCTTCTCTTTGCTCTCAATCTATCCTTCTTTCTTGTAGTGGTTGGTTGTCACCTCGTAAATTTTGACATGGTTTTCATATGTCCACTACGAGCTTGTTCTTTCCGTTGTTGGTTTACCAACAACTCCGTTCAATTCTTCTTGTCAGGATGCTCCTCAAGTCTATTGTGTTAGTAGTTGTCATTCCCTTATTCATTCTTTGGTTCCAATGATCTAGTTTTATTCCCTTATTCCGGAGGCATTGTGATGTTGCTCTTTTGGGTCAATCGTGTTGTTCTATCAAGATCATATTGTTCCTTTGTTCAAGTGAGTTAACTTGTGGTGAATTGTCTCAAGATCTGTCCATCTTATCGAATTATTGTCCCCTTTTTCCTACCAAAGTGCTGCTGAAATTTTCCGTGAATTCTTGCTTGTTTCTCATATCATTCGTCATCTCTTTGCAACCTTCAAGGATTGTTGGTTTCACTCGTTTGTCAAAGAAGTGACTAAGTTTTACCTCTTGCTTTCTCATCCTCTTCCCCTTTCATTCTTGGATCTCGGGTCGAGATCCTCTTGTAGTGTCGGAGAGTTGTGACAGCCCGAGACCGACGCCCTAGAAGATTCCCCTCTTTTCCGTTTCCGACGTATGATTATTTTATTTGTCGCTCATCATCACATCATGCATGTCATCATTTCTCTTGTGTGCTTGTCTTGGTGTCTAGTTGCACCTTGGTGATTGTGAGTGTGAGTGCTTTGTGAGTGTGCCATTATGATTGTTGTGTGGTTGAGTGCATCAAGGATTCTTCTTAAAACCCCTTGTTGCACCAAAGCTCCAAAAACCCCTTCTTCCAATTTATTTAGTGCGGAGTTTAAAGTTTCTATTTGGGGCCAAATAAAATGTTCCTCCTCTTTAAAAAAAACATTCTTAATATTATGGGGCAACCCTATTGTTTTTATTTTAGGTTCTCCTTTTGTTTTATTTCACAAACAGATTCTTTGTTTTTAAAAGCCATTTAATTTTATCTCTTACAAAATGCCTAGTTTATTATTTATAAAAATGGGACATGATTTTAAAAGCCCAAAAACATTTTGTTTTTATTTTTTCAAACTATTTTTTTTCCTTTTAGCCTCTAGCAAACTTCGTTCAGTCCAGCCTTTTTTTTCCTGTAGCAAACTTCGTTCAGTCCAGCCTTTTTTTTCCTAGTGTGGCCGGAGCACCTTCAACGCCTCGGCCTCTACCTCGTCTCGGCCCGCGCCGGCAGCCGCTCCCCTGTGGCTTGAGCTCGCGTAGATCGGCATCCTCTCTCGATCTCCTCTCCGATCCCTTCGGTGAGCCCTCCCCTTCCCCGTGCGTGTATGCCTCTGCGTAGTCCTCGCCGGTAGTCACTATAGATGCCTCGCATCGCAGGTTAGGAGCAAGCTCTGCTCAAGCTCGATGCCTCCGTCGTGCCCAGCTCCTTAGAGCCTCGTAGCCCCGGGAATGGAACCCCCTAGGGTTTCCCGCACCCCCGTCGGTAGATCCTCGCCGCCGTTGTTGCCTCACCGCTCGCCAGCGTCGATCCCTTCTCCTCGGTAGTTCCAGTCTGGAGGTAGAAGAAGGGTGCCCGTGTTATTAGTTTATTGTGAGCCGAACCTGTTTCTGTTCAGATTCCCTCTCCCTTGCCGACTGGTTTGAGCGCCGCGTAGAGACTGCGAGGTCTCGGGTTCGAGACCCAACGCCCCCCTTTTTAATCTCTGCGATTTTGTTCTCCAGTGCTAGCTAGCAGAGTCTGCATATGTGCATTTCATTCCCTATTCTAGCAGTAACACTTCACCATCGAAGTGGCAACCAAGCCACTCGAGCGCCAGTAGGTCGAGGGTTCAAGCCCCTCGCGCGCCCCTTTTTATTTGGGTTTTTTTTAACTGTTGCGCTGCCTGCATAGATAGCATAGGTAGGTTACTCCCCCTGTCAGGGCAGTGAACCGAGCCTAGCTCAGTGGTGATTGCCATGTTGTGTTGCAAGTAGGTAGTGGGTTCGAGTCTCCCTTCTCCCATGTTATTCTTTTTCCTGTGCATTTTGTTGCTTGCTGAAGTGTGCCACTGATAGTGGGTCCAGAGCCCACATGTCATACTAGGGCCCCTGGTAAGTATGACCAGTGGGACCCCCTGATGATTATATAAATTTTGTTGATTAGTGTTGTGATGTATTTCCATATCTGGAATATTCCAGAAGAGGAATATGCCAAATCTGGCATATCAGGGGGTCCCACTGGTCCATTAGCGGAGTTTGATCCTGTGTAGTTTTTCCTTTGTTGTTTCTAGTGTTTTTCTGCATTTATGTATTGCAGTGTAATATATGGATTTGGGGTAGGAGAACCCAAGGAATCCAATGGATATAGTAGTTTCCAGTTTTGGGCAGTCCTGATGAGGTGGCACTTGTTTACCGATGTAGGATGGGTTAAGTGCATCAATAGGGGTTGAGCATCCATGCATTATATTAGGTAGTGCATCTTGTTGTGCATGTGTTGTGGTGAATATACCGTGTTTTGATGCTTGTTTCCGGTTTGCTCTGTCTCGATAGAGTTCCGCAAGCGTGTCGGAATGTGAGGACCCGTTCGACTACATCGGTTCGTTTGCTTCACGGAGTCATTCTTCTACCAAGCGGGATCTCAGGCAAGATGACCTTTTCCCAAGATATCATTAGTATCATCGCCATGCTAGTATTACCGTTTCTACCGTTTATGTCTCGTTGCCTACCACATGTTAAATATCAACTTCTCAACAATGTCATGAAACCTTCAACCTGTTCAACCTAGCAGACCACTGATTGGCTATGTCACCGCTTGCTTAACCTTGTGTTAGCGTTGCTAGTTGCAGCTGTAGTTGCTTCCATTTTGTTAACATGGGTTCTTTGTTATATCACCATATTAAATGCTATTTAATTTAATGGACCTATATACTTGGTAAAAGGTGGAAGGCTCTGCCTTTCTGTCATGGTGTTTTGTTCCACCTTTGCCCCCTTAGTTTTTGGCTACTGGTGTTATGTTCCATAATTGAGCGCTCCTTACACGATCGGGGTTGTTATGGGGACCCCCTTGATAATTTGTTTTAGATTAAAGCTGGTCTGGCAAGGCCCAACATTGGTTTTACATTTACCTAATAACTAATGAACCGCATAGGGAGTACTTAACCCGAGGATAATTTAATCAACCCCCGGGCCAGTGCTCCTCATGAGTGTTGGTCCACCCACCTAGCAGTCGGCGGTGCCACCTCGGGGCAACTCGAGCGTTTGGTTACTGTCCACTATGCATAGACGGTGTGCCCTGAGAACGAGATACGTGGCTCGTATCGGGTTCGTCGACACACCGGGTGGCCTTGCTGGATTAGTTTTACCTTTGACCAGATATCTTGTGCATCGGGATTCCGGTGATGCTTTGGGTAATCTCAGAGTTGATGTTTTCCACTAAGGAATCCGACGAGATCGTGAGTGCCGTGATCGAGGATTTCTATGCGGCTTGTGGTAATTTGTGATGGACTAGTTGGAGCACCCCTGCAGGGTTAAATCTTTTCGGAAAGCCGTGCCCGCGGTTATGTGGCAACGTGGAAACTTTGTTTAACACTAGTTCTAGATAACTTGAAGTTAATTTAATTAAAACTTGCCAACTGTGTGCGTAACCGTGGAAACTTTGTTTAACACTGGTTCTAGATAACTTGAAGTTAATTTAATTAAAACTTGCCAACTATGTGCGTAACCGTGACTGTCTCTTTCGTGAGTTCCTTCTCCGATCGAGGACACGGTGGGGTTATGTCTGACGTAGGTAGGTGTTCAGGATCATTCATCTGATCAACCGTAGTTCACGTCCGCTATGTGTAGATCTTCCCCCTCTTTATTCTTGTACTCGTAAGTTAGCCCCCTCATATATGCTTAGTTGCAGCTGCAACCTGACCACTTAACCTTGCCTCACCTAATAAGCTTTGGTAGTCTTGATACCTTTGGAAATGAGTTTGCTGAGTCCCATGTGGCTCACATATTACTACAACACTAGTTGCAGGTACAGGTAAAGGTTACTTGACGCGAGCGCGTTGATTGTTCATTTGGAGTTGCTTCTTCTTCTTCTTCGTCATCGATCTAGGATGGGTTCCAGGCCGGCACCCTGGGATAGCAAGGATGGACGTCGTTCTTCTTTTCTCGTTTGTTTTACTCTGTAGTCGGACCCTGCTGTTCTTCATGATGATTATGTATTGTACTGATGTGACTCAGATGTAGCTTGTGGCGAGTGTAAGCCAATTCTAGATATATATATATATATATATATATATATATATATATATATATATATATATATATATATATATATCTTCTTTTAAGTACATGTACTTGTAACAATATCTATTCTTGCGACACGACGACATGCACTTCTATCCCTGACGAAGCCCTCGTGCCATATTGAGGATAGGATCACATCTTGGGCGTTACAGTGGTCGTGCTCGCTCGGACGCCGGCCACCACCGCGGAATGGTGGCCGTTGGTGGTTGCACTTGCCATGGAGTCACCGAGTCGAGGTCTGGCTCTTGTCGCTCGTGTGGAGGCTTTGACACGCGCACCTACCTGGCGCGCCAAATGTCGGATTTCGGGCTCCGCAAAACCCTAAGAATTCGAACTCAGGGGTGCGAGCGGAGTCCAATTAGAAGCTTCGATTCACCCGACTCGCTACACGACGAACAAGGCAAAGAACTCACTTGATGGTGAGGAAGACAAGGAACACGACAGTTTACCCAGGTTCGGGCCGCTGGGAAGCGTAATACCCTACTCCTGCTTTTGTGGATTGCCTCATGTGAAGGTTGGTGGATGAACTAGTACAGTGCTTGTGAACCTCCAGAGGCCCGGTCACCTTGAGTGGTGTGAGTGGGTGGATGAATGGTCTCCCCCCTATACGAAGCAATCTACACCCTATTTATAGTGGCGGCCCCGGTCCTCTTCCCTTATAGTTTCGGCTGGAAGGGATCCCACAGCTGCCAATTTCGAAGGGGGACAAGGGAACATGCCCCCCTGCCCAAAGGTGGTCTTCGCGTGCAAAGTAGCTGCCCGCGCTGCAGGGACGGGCCCGGGAATGACGTCCCCCCTACTTGCGGGCGGCGACCGCTTTGTTGCACCAGAAAGGAAACCTTTGGAAGATGCCTTGGGGGCCTGGTACGCACTTGCCCCCTTTGCATTAAAGGGGAAACTGCGTCGTCCTGCTGCATGTTGCTCGCCTGTCCTTCCCATGCCTCATACTTGACTTGTGAGGACGAGCCTTGCCTCAGAATATCCGCCGCGCCGGACGGGTCCTGAGGGGGCCCCCTCCAGGTCTTGATGCGGTTCCTCCTTGCGAGGCCTGGCCCCTCGCGAGGGCCTTGCCTTCAGTCACACCGAGCCTGCGGTCGTTTAGTTGGTGAAATGGACCAGCCCTGGGCCGCAGACAGGCATGTTTGGGTACCCCCATTACCATAATGCCGATAGCATACTCTTTCTCTTGGGTATGGTCGTCATGTTTGGTTAGACATGCCTAGGGATTTAGATTTCCTACGTGTAATTCAGTTTAGCAAAGAGTGGCGAGTTTGTCTCAAAAAAGAAGAAGATCCAGAGTTGTTCTTCCAAAAAAAAGATCCAAAGTTTTTTGAGTAGCCGCTGATGTAGAGATTGACGAAACGACCGCCATCGAAGGCACCCCAAGTGGAGTGAGCAATGACGGTGATTCCGTATACGACGTCCTCGACTGGACCTGAGGATGCTTAGACGCCCCGGCCCGACCAACGCCCTCCGCGGCCGCAAGGAAGGACCCCAGGCACGACAGTGGTGTGATTCGAGGATGGGGAAGGGAACCCTTCCATGGCCTGATCTTCACACGGTGGGATGTGTTACGAATAATCTGAGGCACTTCGTCAATCATCCGAGGACCAAGCGATCACACGAGCACGACACTGAGATTTGTTAACGAGGTTCACCGATATGGCTACATCCCCGGGGCATGACTACGGGCGCTCCTTCCCATGACACCGTCACAATACTGCACCCTGGCCACCCTGGGCGCCGGCACACGCCGCCGGCTCCCTCCTGCACGGATGTGCTATTATATTGGCATAGGTTACATCGTGTATCTACCCCCGCTATATATGAGAGGCCTAGGATACAAGTGTCCTATTAGGACACTGTCCCATATCCTGTCTAAACGCAATACTACTTAGAGTCCAACTATAACCTACCGTGTACACAATATTCGACACAACTCTAACAGGATGTCCAGTCAGCTTCATGCTAGCTTGCGCCTAAGCAGTCCCTAGAGAGGAACGTGATGAAGAGGCTAGCGCCAGAACCGACAAGGATGGATCGATCGAACAACTACCACCGCTGCACTCCCACACACGAGAGGTCGGCGTCGGGAATCTGATGCCCTCCAAGAACTCTTGCACCAATTCTTCTTTGCTTTTCTTCTTGCGGACCACCAACGACCAAGGCCCTCCGCCGTCCTTCGTATCCTCACAGGCCAACAGTTCATTGGCGGCATGCACAACGATGCCGAGATCGTCTGGATGAACATCACCGCTGCCAACAAGGGCGAGGCAACTGAACCGCGATCCTCACACCGGCGGCTCTGACTGAAGATCCTCAAGATCGACGGGGAGGAGGGTTAAGTGACGTCGTCGAGGAGGTGCCTCCCGCACATGACGGCAATGACGTAGTCATCAATCACCATCTCAACTCCGGCAGGAATCCTCTCTCCCTCTCGCAGATAACGGCCGGCAAGGATGACGTCAGAATCATCACACAGGGTAATCCATCCGGATGGAGGATGAAGATTAAGGACTCCCTTGTGGCGATCTGACCTTCCATTGCTGAAAGCCGACCAGAAAGTCACAAGCCAGCTGATGGCCGACAGCGGCTTAGTCGACCTCGGCAGTATTAGGACGATCAAACAAAAGTCATCTCTCATCCATAAGGCCTTGTTTGGTACCAGAGTATTTTAGGGAATTTGTAGGGATTATCCCGGTCAAACCCCTCAATCCCCACACATCCCATAACACCATTTGGTTCTAGTGTATATGACATGTTTCATCCCTATATTTCCCCTCAAATCCCCAAATTATAGTGCATTTTTCTCAATACCCAATACACTACCCCTACCTAGTGTATTGGGGATAAATGGGGATTTGAAGGGATTGGGTGATGGTTGGGGTTTCACCCAATCCCTTAGAGGATTATCCCCATCAATATACTAAAAAACACTAGTATTAAACAAGGCCTAAAGGATATATACGTATAATGAGTATGTTCAGGAACTAGGAGGTTGTCATCATAGTACCATTAGAACCCTGGAATGACGAAACCGGTGTTGATCTGAACATCCCTAAACAACATGGCACCGATTGAAGTACAATTAATTTCAGAGATAATTGGATAACTTTGAGGAGAAAGAACAAAATAGTTGAAAAGAATCGTTCGAAACGGCGTCGGGCAGCTCGATATACGTGCTACCATCCGCCAAGAGCCGCCAGGTTGCAGCGCTCGTGGCCTCGGATCCTGATCGTCAATCAAGAGCACCAAAAATAATTAGGTAAGGTTGCAGCGGGATGCTATCACGCAATACTCCTACTTCAGAGTAACATTGTGAGCCTGTTGTCGATCTACGTGTAAGAACCAAATCTTAAAAATATGTAGCGCCTGGATGACGACGGCCTTCGCAAAAGTCACCAAACTGCTCGAAGTAGCGCCACATCGTGTCGCCAACCATTGATTCCTATGATTGTTGTGATAGATTAGCATGCAGTCTGCTACTTGATTTCCTTGTTTCCTTTCGCCTCGGGTTCAACAACAGCATGTAGGAGTATTTAATCTTTAACATACGTACTATATCCAAGCCAGTAGCAGAAACCTTAACGATGGGTAACAAAAACCTATTAAATAAAACGAGATCAATGAGACACGAGAGATACAGACTTTTACACGAAAACCCTTGCGGGAGAAAACCACTGACACGCGAAGACGCAATCACTGTGAGGGTGGTGTATTACAAGCACGAGATGACAAGTCGTCTTTATATGCGACTACGTCGAGTATATATAAGTGGCAATACATGAGAGTCCTTGAATGGAAAGTAAACGAGTTGTACTTGTAGGCGTCGGTACCAATGTAGAGGCCCACACCGATTGTACTACGTCTAATCCAAAACAGTAGAATTTGGATCACAATTTAACAATCTCCACCTTGAGCTAAATTCCATCCAGAAATCGTAGAAAGTGAAAAACTCCATCCAAATCAGCATAAACACCTTGTGCGTCAAAGTCCATGGGACTAGTGAGAAATACCAACTAAGCCTCAGCAAAGCTCAAACTTATTGATAGGAACTGGCTTTGTCATCATATCAGCAGGATTATCATGAGTTCTTATCTTGCATACCTTCAAATCACCTTTAGCAACAACATCCCGAATATAGTGAAATCTGACATCAATGTGCTTTGTTCTCTCATGATACATTGGATTATTTGTAAGATATATAACACTTTGACTGTTAGAAAATGTGGTAGGGCAAGATGAATCTCCATGAAGCTTAATGTATAAACCTTTCAACCAGATAACTTCTTTTCATGCCTCAGAAATAGCCATATACTCGGCATGAGTAGTGGAACAAGCCACAATAGACTGCAAAGTTGCTCTCCAACTCACAAAAAAACCGTGAGTGATCTTCTCTTATCCAAATCACCAGCAAAATCAGAATCAACAAAACCAACAGGTGCATCTCCAGTTTTCCCAAACTGTAAATAAACATTAGAAGTACATCACAGATATCTGAAAATCCACTGAACTGCTTTCCAATGCTCTTTTCCAGGATTAGCGATGTATCTACTAACAACACTCAGTGCATAAGATAAATCAAGACGAGAACAAACCATGGCATACATAAGTGAACCAACTGCACTTAAATAGGGAACTCTAGACATGTACTAAATATGGGAATCTAACTTAGGACATAAGGCTGATGATAATTTGAAGTGTGCAGCTAACGAAGTACTTACTGGCTTGGCATTATGCATATTAAAACGATGAAGAACTTTATCGATATGTCCCTTTAGAGTTAGATATAATATTTCAGACGGTTTATCTCTGGATATTTCCATGCCAAGTATTTTCTTTATTGCACCCAAATCCTTCATCTCAAATTCATTACTCAATTGCTTCTTTAGTTCATCAATCTCTAACATGCGCTTTGCAGTAGTTAACATATCATCAACATAAAGGAGGAAATAAATAGCTGGACCAATGATAGTTTTCAAATAAACACAGCTATCATAATTAGACCATTTGAAACCTTGAGAGAGCATAAAGGTGTCAAATCTCTTGTACCACTCTCGAGGCGATTGCTTCAATCCATAAAGAGATTTCTTTAACTTACAAACAAGCTTTTATTTTCTAGGAATAACAGAACCTTCAGGTAATTCCATATAAATATCCTCTTGTAATTCTCCATGTAAGAATGTAGTTTTCACATCCAATTGTTCAAGCTCAAAATCATTCATGGCAACAATACTAAGTAAAGTGCGAGTAGGGCTATGCTTCACAAGAGGAGAAAAAACCTTGTTATAGTCAATACCTGGAATTCGGTTATAACCCTTAGCAACTAACCCTGCTTTATATCTTGTCTCATCATTAGGAGAAACACCTTCCTTTATTTCAAAAATCCAGTGGCAACGAATAGGTTTCTTCTCTTTAGGTAGTCTTACTAAATCCCAAGTGCCATTCTTTCCAAGTGATTCCATCTCATCATGCATAGCAGTCATCCACTTATTACTATCACCAACAATAATAGCCTCGGAATATGGAGAAGGCTCAACATTACCTTCAATTTCTTCTGCAACAAATAAAGCAAAAGAAACAATATTGCACTCCTCAATTAACGTTTCAGGTGCATTAATACCTCGCCTAACTCTGTCTCGTGCGAGATTCCAACCGGGTGGAACAATAGGCTGATTTGGAGTGATATGTTTATCATCAAAGACGGGTTCATCATGTTCATCAATATTTTCCTTATTATATGTATCACCCGAATCAATAACATGCTCCACCTGAATAGCAGGCTATTGAAAAGTAGTCCGCTGTTCACTGTCAACACGAACATTAGTAGATAGAACATCATGTAACATGGCAGTAGATGGAACATCATGTAACATAGCAGATTCATTAAAGATAACATTTCTGCTAATAACAATCTTTTGTGTTTCAGGATTCCACAATTTAAAACCTTTAACACCAAACTTATAACCAAGAAAGATGCACCTAACAGCCCTAGGCTCCAACTTTCCATCATCAACATGAGGATAAGTAGTGCAACCAAAAACTTTCAGTTGTGAATAATCAGCAGGTGAACAAAATCATACCTCAATTGGAGTTTTATTATTAATAGCAATAGATGGTGAACGGTTGATGATATAACAAGCAGTTGACGTGGCCTCAGCCCAAAAACGCCTATGCAAACCTGCATTGGACAACATGCAACAGGCTGTGGAAATAATGGTCCTGTTCATACACTCAATAACACCATTTATTGAGGAGTATAAGGAACGGTGTAGTGTTTGACAATGCCTTCAGACTTGCAATAATTCCCAAATTGCTTAGAATAGAGTTCCATATCATTATAAGTGCAAAGTATTTTTACCTTCTTTTCAGTTTGTCTCTCAATCATAATCTTCCACTCCTAAAAAGCTGAGAAAGCTTGCCATTTATGCTTCAAGAAATAAGGCCAAACTTTTCTCAAATAATCATCAATAATAGTCAAGATGTAACTAGCACCACCTAGTGAGTTTTTGCGAGATGGTCCCCAGAAATTAGAATGCACATAATCAAGAATACCTTCAGTTGTATGAGTCGAAGTGTTGAACTTCACCCTCTTGTGCTTGCCAAAGATACAATGCTCACAAAATTTCAATTTACCAGTTTCATATCCTTTAAGAAGACCTCTCTTATTCAACTCTGCCAAACCAAGTTCACTCATATGTCCAAGACGCATATGCCAAAGTTTTGAAGCATCACAATCAAAATTCTTTGAAATAACCGGAGTAGCGTTACCTGAAATGGTAGAACCTTGAAGGTAATGAAGACCATTGGTCGAACTTAAGTCACCTTTCATCACAATGAGAGCACCTTTGGTGACCTTCAAAACGCTCTCTCCACCTGAATACTTGTAGCCCTTTGCATCAAGGGCACTCACAGAAATAATATTTCTCTTCATCTTCGGAATATATCGAACATCTGTCAAAGTTCTAATTGTGCAATCAAACATCTTGATTCGAATGAAACCTATGCCTTCAATCTTGCATGGTGAATTATCAAAACGCAAAACGGAACCAGCGCCAGCAGTAGAACCAAAAGTAGTAAGCCAATCTCTATGCGGACACATATGAAAAGTACATGCAGTGTCAAGTACCCACTCATCATTGGTCTCAGCACATCCAGCAATAACAACAAGAGCATCATCGGAACTATCATCACGAGCAACATTAGCCGAATTTTCACCTTGTTTGTTACCTTTCGGGTTGTATGTGTCATTCTTCTTTTCTTTGTTCTGCAACTTGAAACAGTCTGAGATGTCATGCCCGTATCTCTTGTAATATCTACAAGATTGCTTCTTGTCTCTGGATTGTGACCGGCCCCTCTAGCCGTTCTTACTGTTGCCTCGGTTTCCATTATGTGAGTTCTTCTCCTTTGTCCTGCCATGAACATATAATACCTCGGCTTGGGATGAACTGGAACCATCATGAGGCACCATCAATTTCAACTTCTCCTTACAGTTCAAAGCTTCAAAAACTTCATTAAGCGTGAGAGTATCACGACTATATAATATGGTGTCTTGAAAATTGGTATAAGAACTTCGAAGTGAAGAAAGTAACATTAAAGCAGTATCTTCTTCATCATACCTAACTTCCATTGCAGTTAGATCGGATATGATCTCTTTAAATTCTGAAATATGATTCAAGACATTATCTCCCTCGGGTAACCTGTGCATAAATAATTTTTGCTTAAGATGCATCTGACTGGTGAGATCTTTTCTCATGCAAATCCCTTCCAGCTTTAACCATAAAGCGGCAGCAGTTTTCTCGCTCAAAACTTCCTGCAAAATACTATTAGACAAATGGAGTTGAATTTGTGACAAAGCCTTACACTCCCTTATTTTCTCCTCAACAGTCCAATCCTCAATTCTATTTTTTCCAAAACTATCGAGTGCATCATCATAGTCGGCCTGCACCAACAACGCCCGCATCTTGACTTGCCATAGGGTAACCTTTGTGTGACTGTCCAGCAGCGGAAGATCGTACTTCATGAATGCCATGAATAGATAAATATTAATACACAAAGTATTACAAGTCGGAAGAATTAATTCTCGTGGAATTAATTTACAGGATGGACGAAAAATAGGATAAATAGCACCTGATAGTATCCGGGAGTGGATGTAGAAATTGGAGAGAAAAGCAAATCTGAACTAGTAACCTTCACATGAAATTGACCTTCACGTGGGAGAGAGAGATGGATCGATCAGATGTTGATTCCTGTGCATAAAAGTAGCGATGGATTTAGTCTCGAACGACTGCCTCGGGACATAGTGTGAACTCGGCGACAACGGTTGTAGGCACCAACAGTCCATCAGATTCCTGTCGGTCTCGGCTGCACCGGAAAATCGATCTGTCCTGCGGATGGACGGATCGCCCAACGGGGCAGCAACGCGGAGAACCCTAGCTCTCGTCTCAATCTCGTATATGAAAACTTGGCTCGAGATACCACTTGTTAGATAAAATGAGATTATGAGACACGAGAGACACAGATATTTACGTGGAAACCCTTGCAGGGGAAAATCACGAAGGCACGAAGGCACAATCACTATGAGGGTGAAGTATTACAAGAACGAGACGACATGCTGTCTTTAGGTGCGACTACATGGAGTATATATGAGGGGCAATACATGAGAGTCCTTGAAGGACAATTAAATGAGTTGTACTCGTACTTGTCGGTACCAACGCAGAGGCCCACTCTGTTTGTACTAAGTCTAGTCCAATACGGTAGAATTTGGATCACAATTTAACAAAACCAACGATGGAAGAGCCGTGTCATTGGGGTAGCACTAGTGTAGTGTAGGAAGCGAATAGAGCGATCTAGTGGAATAGTTGTTGTATTGCTTGAACCCCATGACTATATATATATATATATATATATATAGGAGTACATGATTATCTTGGAGTACAAGTCAAGGCAGGAGCAAATCCTAGTCTATTTATGTTTCCTAAACAATCAGGTTACTCAACATCCCCATAGTCACAACGGTAGCAAAGCACATGGAGAGTCTGGAGAAGAATCCGAAGGTAAACCGACGGTCATCCCCCCATAGTCGTAACGTTCGATGCATCGTAAAAGTTGTGGCTGGAGTGGAAACCAATGAGATTGCTCAAGCAAGGCGATATCCCTTTGTGTGTGTGTCGAGGTAGCCAAGACCATAGGATGGTGTATCCGTGATCAAGGTAGCCATGGTCGATGTCGAGTCGGGGTAGCCGGTGCCAAGGAAGTCACCATGGAGCCGCGGGCGCAAGGAGGCCCAAGTTGTCATGGGCGCGGTGGTGTTGAAGAAATGGTGCACCCGGAAGAAGACGTAGTTGATGACACATCGCGTCGGGTTTGCCAAGCCCTGGGACACATCGTGGACGAAGGCACGCATTAGTGTTGTCAGCACCGCGCATGCGTAGACGGACGAAGACGATGTCGATGATGCGTGGCTCCAGGTTTGCTAGTCCCGGGAACAAACCGGGGACGAAGGCACGCGGTGGTGTTGCCAGCATCCGACATGCGTAGACGGGGACCTGCACACAACTTGTACGCCATGTCTAGGAGGCTAGTAGTGAAGTACTCGATGATGGTTGCAGAGCAAATCGGCAGGGGGCGATGTAGCCCGCGGTGATCGGAGTAGACGAAGTGGTCAGGAAAGACAAGAGCGACGCTGGCGATGAGCTAGTGCTGGACGGAGATGAAGAAGTTGGTCAGGCGGCGCGACTCGGGTGAGCGAGCTGCAACAGCGCCAAAGGAGAGTGGCGGCAGCGGCCTGATGGCGGCGACGGTGATTGGTTAGGAGCAGGTCGACAATGCTCGAAGTAGGCGAGGAAGATCCCGACAGCATGACGAAGACCGGCGCGGACGATGGCGTTCCCATGCCGAAGGAGAAGGCGCGACGCATACCACACGACGTGCGGGGATGGTAGAGTGGACCGCGTCCGCGGCGCTACAACCCGAAGGGGCGACGAAGCGGCAAAACGGTAGACGGGGAGATGACGTGAAGACCACAGGGTGGTGGCGTAGACCGCGTGCCGCGATGCTACGACCCGAAGGGGCGAAGCTGTAACGCCCAAGATGCGATCCTATCCTTATTTTGGCACGAGGGCCTCGACAAGGATAGAAGCGCATCTTATCGTTTTGCAAGAATGGATATCGTTGCAAGTACATGTACTTAAGAGATGAGTATATGAAATTGGCTTACACTCGGCACAAGGTACATCAAGTTCATATCAATACAACAATATACAGTCATCATGAAGAAAAGAGGGTCCGACTAGAGACGAAAACAAACGATAAAAGAATGATGTCCATCCTTGATATCCTGGGCCGCCGGCACGGAACCCATGCTAGATTATCATGAAGAAGAAGAAAACTCAAAATAGCACAATCATCGCGCTCACGTATTAATATCACTTTACCTGTATCTGTAACTGGTGTTGTTGTAATCTGTGAGCCACAGGGGACTCAACAATCACATTTCCAAAGGTATCAAGACTAGGAAAGCTTAATGGGTGAGGTATGGTTAAGTGGTGAGGCTGCAGCAAGCGACTAAGCATTTATTTGAGTTGGCTAACCTATGAGTACAAGAATAAGAGGGGGTGATCTACGCATAATTGAACGTGAACTAATAATGATGAACTGGATGATCTTGAACACCTACTTACGTCACACATAGCCCCACCGTGTCCTCTTCCGCACGCGGGACTCCGAGAAGAGAAAGGCATGATTACACACATAGTTGGCATATTTTCATTAAGGTTACTTCAATTTATCTAGAACCGGATGTTAAACAAAGTTTCCACGTTGCCACATAACCGAGGGAGCGACTTTCCGAAAGATTTAACCCGGCAGGGGTGCTCCAACTAGTCCATCACAAACTACCACACACTACGACGGAATAACCTTGATTCCGGAAAACCCGTGATCTCCTCGGGTTCCTTTTGTAAAACCTCGACCTCGATATAGCCCATAGTATCCTCGGAATACCTCGCACAAGATGCTCGAGAAAGGTAAAACAAATCCAGCAAGGCCGTCTGGCGTCTCGATGATCCCGATAGGAGCCGCGTATCTCATTCTCAGGACACGACGGATAAGCACAGCGTACGGTGGTGTAACACCCAAGAAGCGATGCTATCCTTATTTTGGCGCGAGGGCCTCGATAGGGACAAAAGCGCATCTCGTCGTTTTGCAAGAATGGATATCGTTACAAGTACATGTACTGAAGAGATGAGTATATGCAATTGGCTTACACTCGCCACAAGGTACATCAAGTTCACATGAGTACAACAATATAATCAATAATCATGAAGAAGAGCAGGGTCCGACTACGGACGAAAAACAAACGATAAAAGAACGACGTCAATCCTTGCTATCCCAGGCTGCCGGCCTGGAACCCATCCTAGATCGATGAAGAAGAAGCAGAAGAAACTCCAAATAGAACAATCATCGCGCTCACGTCAAAGTATCGCTTTACCTGTACCTGCAATTGGTGTTGTAGTTATCTGTGAGACACAGGGACTCAGCCATTTCATTTCCAAAGGCATCAAGACTAGTAAATCTTAATGGGTGAGGTATGGTTAAGTGGTGAGGCTGCAAAAAGCGACTAAGCATTTATTTAAGGTGGCTAACTTACGAGTACAAGAATAAAAGAGAGGGATGATCTACGCATAATGAACGTGAACTAATGTTGATCAAATGAATGATCCTGAACACCTACTTACGTCAGACATAACCCCACCGTGTCCTCAATCAAAGAAGGAGCTCATGAAAGAAACAGTCACAGTTACACACATAGTTGGCATATTTTAATTAAGCTTACTTCAAATTATCTAGAACCGGTTGTTAAAGAAAGTTTGCCAAGTTGCCACATAACCGCGGGCATGGCTTTCCAAAAGATTTAACCCTGCACGAGTGCTCCAACTAGTCCATCACAAACTACCACAAGCTGCATAGAAACCCTCGACCACGAACCTCATGATCTCGTCGGATTCCTTAGTGGAAAACCTCAACTCTGAGATAACCCAAAGTATCGCTGGAATCCCGATGCACAAGATATTTCGTAAAAGATAAAACAAGTCCAGCAAGGCCGCCCAACGTGTCGCTGAACCCGATAGGAGCCGCATATCTCATTCTCAGGACACGACGAATAAGCACAGCATACGGTGGCCTGATGGAAATCCCCTGAGTTGCCCCGGGTTGGCCTCGCAAATGGCTCTAGTTTGGACCAACACTCACGAGGAGCACTGGCCCGGTGGTTGATTTAGTTTCTCTCGGTTAATTACTCCCTATGTGGTTCATTAGTTATTAGGCAAATAGTACCAAAGTCGGGCCTTGCCAGACCAGTTTTAATCTAAAACGAATTTTTCAAGGGGGTCCCCATAATAACCCCGAGCGTGTTAGGAGCACTCAATTATGGAATATAACACCGGTAGACAAAACTAGGGCAACAAAGGTGGAACAAAATACCAGGCTAGAAAGCCGAGCCTTCCACCTTTTACAAGGTATATATGTCCATTAAATTAAATAGCATTTCTATGGTGATATAACAATAAATCCATGTTTTCACATGGAAGCAACTGCACCTTCCACTAGCAACGCTATACAATGGTTAAGCAAGCGGTAACATAGCCAATTAGTGGTTTTCTAGGTTGTGAACATGTTGAAGGTTTTCATGACAATGTTGAGAGGCTGACATTTAAGTGGTAGGCAGCGAGACATATCGAAAGAAACGAGACAACTTGCATGGCATTGATAGTAATGCTATCTGGGAGAATGGTCATCTTGCCTGAGATCCTGCTTGGAAGAAGAACGAATCTGTGCAGCAGGTGAACCGACGTAGTTTAGCGGATCCTCACATTCCGACATGCTTGCGGAACTCTATCGAGACAAAGCAAACTGGAAACAAGAATCAACACGCAATATTTAACACGACACATGCATGATATGATGCACAACCTAACATGATGCATGTCCATTTCAATTATTCAAGGCTTGGCATGGCAATTCAAAACAATCAAACACTACACATTAAGTGAAGCTCAATACGCAACGACTTGCATATTGACCAAACTCCACATATGATTTATTTAGTTCACTCCCGTTTAGTTACACGGCAATATTAAATGTTCTTAAACATGGAAGGAGGTGAAGAATAATTAAACTACCTATCTATGCATTTTAAATGAGGTCAGAAACAACTTATAGCATCTCAGAAATGACCCCATACGTTAATTGAGAAATCTGTCCAGATCTCAACTAACATTTTCTACACCCTAAAACAACAAGCTACATAATTCTAAAATGCTCAAACAAGACATGGGGTTGTAGTGGTCAAGATGCACAACAACGCCCTACTAAATACAACTAGCATGGAAGCATGGATCACTAGGAAAAGAATTCACAAAATGGCAAGTAGCACACAGTTTCAGACTTAGTGGAAACAGCAGTTTTGACAATGCAGTTTTCGACCACAAGGCATATTGGCAATAGTAAAACTATATGCTACAAGGCATAGAAAGGCATGAAAATTAACAGCATACTAGAGAATCTTAAGCAGTACAAATAACTCCATTGAACCAACCCCAAAGGGCTGTAGATCACTAGCAAATCTCATGGCAAGACAACAACAACATATTACAAATTCTACACATAGAAATATTTCAGCATCTCAAATCAACACTATTTTCTAGCATGTTGGCTACACGAAAACAACACCTAAACATGGATTTCTATAGCAACTAAATTACCAGGGGCTAGCATGCATGTCCAAGGGCATATCTCATGTTCACAAGTAATTAATATCATGCACGGAATAATTCACACGAATTAAACAAAAGGGCAACATGGCAAAATATCATGCACGCTAACTTCCTCCAAAGAGAAAACTAAATGCACAGATAAATTCTATGAATTTTCTACCCCAAAAACATATATAATATGTGGGGTTTCAAACAAAACTAATGCCACCACATATATGTGAGATTATGACCTAGAACTGTCTTAGCTAATTATATATACCACCCACATGGAAAACAACAAGGTGAATGTTTCTAATATGCATGGCAAGGGGTTTCAAACAACATGAACATTTTAAATACTAGGATTGAGCAATCCAGATGCACGCTTAAATAGCTTCGAAACAAAACATCTTAATAGATTAACACACAAATCTGTGCAAACAACACATTAAATAGTTTTAAATATGCATGCAAGATGGAAAATATTAATCTACACGAAATTATACATGTTTTACATATATAACATGTCTCGATTCGACGCATGGTTTAAAAGATATCAGCATTTTAAAATTCAACATTTTTTCTAAAATAATAAACTGAGAGGTTAAATAAATCACCTACGGGCCGAATCTTACGCGGGATTAAACATTGCAGAGCGGTAGATAGCTTAAACGCGCCGGAGGCGGGGGATAGACGGGGCTGTCACATCGGCCTCTTGGGCAGGCCTGGTGGGGGAGGTGGAGCAGGAGTTGAGCGGGCTGAAGTTGGTTCGGCTGGGCCAAGCGATGGAGGCCGACTGAACCAGGGCACTTGGGACGGCCGACTGCTGGCCCATGGAGGGAACCGGTCTAGGAGCGGCGACTCACGACACTCGAGCCTGGTGCGGCCCATGGGCTGCGGTGGCCACACGGGCGAGATGGGGTGAGCGGATCTGGCGATCCAGATCCCGCATCGTGGTGGCGACGCTCGGGCGATGGGCGACGGCTGACGGCGACCGGCGGCGGGGCGAAGCCTGTTGGGACACCGGCTTGGCGGCTGCAACAGTGACTCACCGGCGGCGGCGGCGCAAGGTGTCATATCCCTGATCCCTATTAGAGTATAGCAAGTTTGTGCTCATGTCTTCTTCATTGCATCCAAGAAAATGATAAGAAATCAAAAGCAAAGCAAAGAAAACCAAAGCAAACCCTAGCAACTCTATATTCAAAAGCTTTTCAATTTTGGTGGCAAATTAAAAATTCCAAAATGGCCATTAGAAAAGTTCATTATTTCTGATAAATGTTGAAAACAAAATATCAGGGGTAAAATTTATTTTCAAAGTACTTTTGGCATTTTAAATTGAAGGTAAAAGCTATTGAAATCAACTATATAATTGATTCCAAATATTTCAAAGTTTTAAAAAATGCTGAAACTTTTATATATGTTTGGAAATAATCCAAATAACATTTCATCATGTTTCAAACTATTTTAGGAATTGTTTGGAGCCAAAAATAAAACAAAACATAGTCAGAAAGTAATTAACACAAACAGAAATGAAAAAAATGGAAAAAGGGTTATCAGACGCTTACCTTGGCCCGGGCCCATCTCCACCCCTTCTGTCGTCTTCCTCCTTCGCCAGTCGGAGCAGGAGGTGGCCGCCGCTCCCTCCAGTGCGGCCACGCACCTGTGAGCGTGTCTGGCTCGTTCGGATGAGATAGAGAAGGAGGATAAGCCTCCCCGAGCTCGTTCCCATCCTCTCCCCCTCATCACTCGCCCCTGTGCCTCTTCCCCTCTCGGCCGCCATTGCTGCGAGCTCGAGCTCGAGCTAGCCTTTGCTCCGGCCATCCTCCCTCACCTCTGAGTGCACCATTCGCTCCGCCTCGACAAGCTGGTCGTCCCTACCAAAGGTAAGAGCCCCCGAGCCCTGCAACGCCCTCGACACCGTCGTCTTCAACCTTCGGCCGCCGGCAAGCCACCGTCGATTCGCCGGATCCAGTGCCTCGCCGAGCAGCCTCACCATCCCTTCGTCACCGCAGTGAGCTCCGGAGTGTTTTCCCCCATTTCCCCCTCTCTTTCCCGAGCTCTAGGCCTAGTTTCACCAGAGCCCGACGAGGACCACCGTTGTAGCTCGTCGCTAGTGACCCTACGGTGACCGGTTGGTCCATCTGAGGCCTGCAACAGTTTCAACTCGTCGTGTAGGTGCTTTAGCAGCCCAGCCCCGTGCGTTTTAACCCCGTTTTCGGTGACCTCGACGATGGCCAAGCTTCGGTCGCCGCCAAGCTCGTCGCCGGCATCGATTCCGGCCACCCCAGCCCCTGGGTTTGCTCCATCGTGCGCGCCGTCGAGTGGCCGTTCTCCCTGTGCCATCTGCCACTGAAATGGTCATCGGAGACGTGTATCCGACGCCCTCCGCTGTCTCTGGTGCTGCCAGAGGCTCACCGCCGGCGAGATCGACCTCGTCGCCGGTGAGTTCAACCCCCCTGAGTCTATGACAGGTGGGGCCAGCCCCTGAGTAGTTAAGTTTAAGTTAATAAAAATAAATAATTAATTAAATCCTTAACCAGTCACTGACATGTGGGTCCAGCCATGTTCATTAGCTAATTAAGTTTAAACTTAATCTAAAACTAGCCAGAGACACTAACCACTGGGTCCCACAGGTCAGGTTTGACTTTCAGCGCCAGCTGACCTGCTGATGTCATGCTGATGCAATAAATCTAATTCTGGTTTTAATATAATTCCAGAATATTTGCAAAACTTTGGAAATTCATAGAAATTTGAATATAACTCCAAATCAGAAAAATAATATATGCAAATTGATCAGAAAAATTCAAGGAACACAATGGTGCTACTTTCATGCATGAAAAAAAAAGTTATGAAACAGCATCAGGTCAAATAAATTAAATAATTAAGATAAATATGCCATTTCAAATAATATTTGAATTTGGATTTCAAACCAGATGCAAACTAAGGTTTCACCAAACATATTGAGTCTTATCACCTTTCTTTTCATGCCATGTTCATGCACCATGATTGTTGCATATGATTGTTAATATTTGTATGTTGATATTCGATAGGCCCCGCCCCTTCGGATACGACTGATTATCCGACTGACGGATATCACCCCTCTGCTGAGCAATAAGGCAAGCAACCATTTTGATCATCCCGATAAATCCCATGTTGTCGCTCCTTCTCTTACTTATTGCATTAGGTCAAAATGCTTTCAATGCTCTTACCTCGTTAGTTGAACCCACTCCTTTGCATGACCTGTCCTTGTCACAGTAATTAGCTCAACCCTGCAACCTAGCATACTTGCTAGATGCTTGAGCCATGATGTGCCTTATCCTGCTATGCATGCTATGCTTAGAGTTGTGTATGGTCTGTCATCTGGGTGATGAACATGATCGTGAGAATGTGTTCAGTTAATAAAGGTTGTGTGTCAAACCTGATTTGGTAAAGGCACCGGTGAAAGGCTATGTAGGAGTACATGGCGGGTTGTTTCATTGGAACCGTCCTTAGGAACTGAGTTCCGTATATGTAATCCAAGACTAGATACTATCACACGTTGGGATACTTAATTGACCCTCTCGACTTATTAATCGCTTAGTACTCCGTCCAGGAGTTGCAAGTAGTTTCTCGTGTTTATAGTCATGCTGGAGGCCGTGAATAGTGTTGACCTTAGAGGTGCGCTGTGATGCGGTAGCCAGTGGCACGGTGTACCAAGTGGCACCCGGATGGTAGGCTTGGGAACCCTCCGCACATCGTTTGGGGCCGTGGCGGAAACCTCGGCCGGACTTCCATGCGGGTTACCCTCAGAATGGCGATAAACCTGGACTAGGTATTAGCGTGGTTAACGGTCGTGGATGACTCCCTCGCTGGGCTTCCGCTTGAAGGTTGCCGAGGTGCATGATGTGCACATAGCGATAAGTGGCGAGAGCGTGTGCGAAGAAGTACACCCCCGCATGGTTATGATCTATTCGAATAGCCGCGTCCGCGGATATGGACTACTTGGAAACATATGTTGTTCATAGACAACTATAATGGCTACTCATAAAAATGACAAGATAAGTGTGAGTGTCGTGGATGGCATTTCCGTAGGGTGACGGAATGATTCCATGATGGAGTATTGTTGTGGAGTTAGTGGACTCGTGTGCGAGAAAACAAAGTTGTCGAAACTATTTAAAAATGTAGCTTTGTCTAGCCAAGAGTCAAATGCTGGCTTTCTACATGAAACCCCACAACTCCTTGTTGATACATTGCATGAGTAGATAGATTATTCCAAAGTCTTGCTGAGTACTTTTGTACTCACGTTTGCTTAATAAATTGTTGCAGAGGTTGTTAATGACCCTAATGGTGGGTTCTATCTAGACGTTGATGAAAACGAGTAGCTGGTGTCCCAGCTACGATCTGGCCCTAGGTTGGGTTTGTAGATAGTCAGGCCATGTGCCTTTTACCTTTCCATCTGTATGTACTCAGACAGTTTTAATCTTCCGTTGGCTTGTAATACTTGTTTGAATGACTTGTGATGATGGGTCATGAGACCCCTATCTCTGTAATATTATGTGTGAGGCTCTTCCGAGCCCTTTAAATAAAGTTTGTATGTTTATGGTTACGTTATGATGCCATCAGTGTATCTATGCATATCGGGTATGCCATGCATACGTGTGTTGTATTTGATATGTATGGGGTTCGAATACCTAGTCGTATGCCTTAGTAGCACTCCTTACGGGGAAATGCCCCTTTGTGTTTCCACCGAGCCATCGTAGTTCGCTACTGCTCCGGACACATTTGTTGACCGACATGTGTCCTTCTTAGCTGGTGTGTCTGTCCCTTTGGGAAAATGTCACGCGGGGTAATGGAGTCCTTGTACCTTGCAACGACTCGTCTACACTCGCTGATGACCGACACCTGCTTCGCTGGGTGATGTATGCATGTCCCTGTACGAAACTGCCACTTAAGTTTATGACTAGACATGTCGACCCGGGTTCTTTGACATCGGAGTGGTAGCAACACAATTTCATACGCGAGTCAAAAGGCGCAAACAGTCCCGGCTAAGGTAAGGCTGCAGCCGTGGGGATAACCGTGCGTGAGACCGCAAAGAGATGTGATGTGTTACACGCTGGATTTCTATGGCTTAGGATCGGGGTCCCGACAGCGTTGGTATCAGATCCTGACTGACTGTAGGATTACTAAGCCAAACTGGTCGAAGTTGAGTCTAGAATTGCTTTAGTTATATATAAGGGAATTGTTTGTGGAAGGGAACGTAAGATTCTTGCTTCTCTTCTCAGGTCATTCTATTCTGATCATCCTTGTCTGTTTTGCGGGGATTAAGAACTAGGTTACTTATCTTTCTCTCAGGATCGTGTATTACTGATCGGTAGATTATAGGACAACGAGTCGAGAGTTACTCCGAGTTACTTTTATTCCAAGGGAAATAAAGTAAGTTTTGATGGCCATGGAATTGAACTTGATAGTGGAGTGGTTATTCTATCCTATCTTTTGTGGGTTGTCTCAAAATTGTTTTTGAGCATTTACAACCGTTATGCTGCCCAATTTTGTCTTCAGAGCTCTAATGCCTTTGCATTACTCTCTATTTTCAGATGCCTGGCCGTCCTTCTCGTCAGGTGGTCCGTCTGACTAGGTGCATTGATGTGCCGGGTCACACGGCCATGCTAGTCAGGATGATGTCAGTAGCCGGTTACCGCTGGTACCCAGAGTATACAGTGGAGGAGCAGTACCGGGATTTTAATCAAAGTCAGTATATGTGCACTGTTAGGGTATTCCCAGATTACCCTGGAGCTGAGGAGCCGATCCATTGGTCTTATTGTAATGCCCCAAGAGTGTATCTTTCCCTATTTGGAACCTTCTCCATGTGGGTCCAACTTTTCATTGATATGAGAGCTCAATGCATATGATTTCATGTGTGTCACCTTGTTTTGTTCATCCTTTGCATTCATGCATTTCATCCATCCCATGCCTATTGTGTTTGATGTCTTGTGATCTTATGTGATGGTTTGATGACATGTGGTGTGATGTGTTCATGCTATGTATGAACTGGGTGTGCTTGTAGTAGTTAGCTATGTGCTTTCAACTAGGTTTCAAAACCTTCCCTCTCTCTTTTATACCAAGGTCAAGTTTCACTTGATCCTTCCCTGTTATAAAAATGTCCTTGATTTAGCTTATGTTGTGGTGGATATGAAGATGTGATTTTTCTGTTTTGTAACTATGTTGTGAGGGTGCAAATATTCACAAAACAGCTCAACTTAATGTTTTTTTGTAAATATTTAGTTGCTCCAAAAACCCCTTTTCGGTTTTTGTTAAATAGGATGTTGAGAAACTACTGCTCAAGTGGAAAGAAAAATCCCTGAACGCTAGGATGAAATATGACCCGAAGTTTGCTACTTCTCCTATCTTTGTGACCGATAAGGATTATGAATTCTCTGTCAACCCTGAGTTAATCACTCTGGTCGAATCAGATCATTTTCATGGTTATGAGTGTGAAATGGTTGTAGCCCATCTTACCAAACTGCATGATATAGCCACCCTATTCACTAGTGAGGAAAAGATCCACCACTACTATATCCTCAAGTTGTTTCCTTTCTCGCTAAAGGATGATGCTAAGACTTGGTTCACTTCCCTTGCTCCTGGTTGTGTGCTTAGCCCCGAGGATATGGTCTACTACTTCTTTGAAAAATATTTCCCTGCCCATAAGAAGCAAGCTGCCTCGCAGGAAATATACAACTTTGCTCAAGCTGTAGAAGAGAGTCTCCCACAAGCTTGGGGGAGGCTCGTCCAGCTACTGAATGCTTCTCCTGATCACCCTCTTGAGAAGAATGAAATACTTGATATCTTCTATAATGGACTTACCGATGCTTCCAAAGACCACCTAGATAGTTGTGCCGGTTGTGTTTTTAGGGAACGAACCGTAGAACAAGCTGAGATCCTATTGAATAATATCTTGTGCAATGAGAATGCTTGGACTATTCCCGAACCACCTCCGAGGCCAACTCCTAAGAGAAGAGGTATTCTATTCCTCAGTCCTGAAGATATGCAAGAAGCTAAGAAATCTATGAAAGAGATAGGCATTAAATCTGAAGATGTCAAAAATCTACCACCTATCGAAGAGATCTATGGTCTTGATAACCCGATACAGGTAGTAGAAGTAAATTCTCTTCGTAGATTCGATGAGAGTGATATTCCTTTTGATAAACCTGCTAGCCTATGCCTGGATGAATTCGATAACTTCGTTGCCAAACAGCAGAGTTTCAATGATTATGTTAGCAGACAATTGGAACAGAATGCTCGTTTGCTTAGGGATTTAAGTGCTTGTGTGGACAGAAATGTCAATGATCTTAAGCTTCTGAGTAAACAAGCCTCTACGGTTACTACTCGGGTAGAACAAGTACTTAAAGCTCAGAATGACTTGCTCAATGAGTTGAATGACAATTCCGTCAGAGTGGTCACTAGAGGCGGTAGAATGACTCAGGAACCTTTGTATCCTGAGGGTCATCCAAAGAGAATTGAACATGATTCTCAAGGAGTTAGCACTGATGCACCTAGTCAGGCTAGAAAGAAGAAGAAAGATGATAGGAACTTGCACACTAGTAACCCAGATGCTACTACACCTGAGAGTCCAAACGATGTCTCTGTTTCTGATGCTGAGACACAATCTGGTGATGAACATGATCCTAATCATAATATCAATAGTGATGTTCATGTTGATGCTCAACCTAACAATTATAAGGATGTGGAGATTGAACTTGTTGATCTTGATAACCCGCATCCTAAGAATAGAAGATACGATAAGAATGACTTCACTGCTAGGAAGCATGGTAAAGAAAGGGAACCATGAGTTCAGAAACCCATGCCCTTTCCTCCCAAACGATCCAAGAAAAAGGATGATGAGGATTTTAAGCGCTTTGTTGAAATGATTAGACATGTCTTCCTGCAAATGCATTTGACAGATATGCTCAAAATGTCTCCAGATGCTAAGTACATGAAGGATATTGTTACTAATAAAAGTAGGATACCTGAGGTTGAGATTTCCACCATGCTTGCTAACTATACCTTCAAGGGTGGAACTCCTAAGAAACTAGGTGATCCCGGAGTGCCCACTATGCCTTTCTCCATTAAAGGTAACTACGTAAGAACTGCTTTATGCGACCTTGGAGCCAGTGTTAGTGTTGTGCCTCTTTCTCTTTATCGTAGACTTGAACTGGATAAGTTGACACCCACTGAAATCTCTTTGCAAATGGCCGACAAATCAACTGCCTTTCCTATCGGCATTTGCGAGGATGTGCCTGTTGTGGTTGCCAATGTTACTATCTTAACAGACTTTGTTATCTTGGATATTCCCGAGGACGATGCCATGGCGGTCATCCTCGGAAGACCCTTTTTAAACATTGCAGGGGCTGTTATAGATTGCA